>NC_080187.1:114334447-114970477 GCF_030028045.1 Hippopotamus amphibius kiboko
GGGGGTGGGGGTGTAGGGAGATCCAAGAGGGAGGGGATATATGTATACATATAGCTGATCCACTTCATTGTACAGCAGAAACTAATACAACATTGTAAGGCAACTATACCCCAATAAAAAAATTAAATAAAATTAAAAAAAAAAGAAAACACACGTCACTGTTTTTCCATTTAGAATTCTTTCATAAAATTAAAAGAACTAACAATGGTATTTTGGAAGAAATTCAGCTTTAGCTATTACATTTAAAGATTACTATTACATGACTAAGGAACACTTCCTTGATCTTTCTGAGAAGTGTTCTCTCTTTTGCTTCACTAGAAAGGGAAGATGGTGTAAGAATACTTCTTCCTCAACTGATGCCTAAAAAAACAATCACAGTCCTGGTCCTATGTAAGGATCACGCAAAACACTTTTTATAAATACAGGTTTTCTGGATCTGGTAACTCAAAATTTCTGGGAGAGGACAGCCTAAAAAGCTCCTCGACGAATATCAGAACTGATTACCAGTGACTAGATTCTAGAAGGGGAGACGTCTTCCTGGCCCCTAACCTCTCCAAAAGGGAGAGGCAGAGAATGGAGATAATTTGGGAACTGGGCAAGGTGCAGAGATATGTCTGCCTACATTTCTTGCCTTAAATAGATTCTGCCAAATGCTTGATGAGAGGCCAGAAAGTGTTGCCCAATGAGCCTCCACGGTTCTAATCACAGTCAAGCATGTCCAGACCAGCACTGTCCCTTTAAAAGTGCTGAATAGTCTCTGGAGGCCACTGTCTATATGCCGCTTCTATGCTAGTTCATTTTAAGAGTGAAGACCTTAACAAAGTCACAAAGGACTAAAAAGACCTGTGCTTCTGGCCTCCACCCACCTTTCCTGACTTACTTCACCTTCCCGTACCTTCTGTTAGTGTCTCCAATCTACCAAACTCTTTCACGTCTCTGAAATTTCATATATTCAGATTCTATCCCTTCAGCAAGAAATATGAAACATCCTCTCCCAACACACATTTTTCTCTTCTCTTCTCTTCTTCTCCCTCTTTCCCTCTCTCTCTTTCCGCTCCTTCCCTCCAACCCTCTTTACCTCTCTCCTTTCCTCTCCACCCTCCTAATTAATTCCAAATTATCTTTTTAAAAAATCTATTATTTATTTTGGCTATGCCGGGTCTTAGTTGTGGCATGTGGGATCTTTAGTTGTGGCATGTGGAGTCTTAGTTGTGGTATGCATGTGGGATATAGTTCCCTGACCAGGGATCGAACCTGGGCCCTCTTCATTGGGAGCACAGAGTCTTACCCACTGGACCACCAGGGAAGTCCCCCAAATTATCTTGTAAAGCTCATTTCACAGGAGCTGTTCAAAGAAGCCTTCCTTGCCTGCCCTCTCCACAAAGTCAGGTGTCTGGTCCGTCTTGTAATTGCTCATCTCACTCTTTAATTTTTCTTTGTAGTACCTACCAGAGTCTGACATAAGAGTTATTGGTGAGATTCTGTTTAATTTCTGTCTCCCCCATTTCAATCTAGGTTTTGTGAGAGAGCTGGGCCAGAGTCCCTTTTGCTCCCTGCTGCCCAGACCTAACCAAGTGCCTTTCCTTCAGTACGGGTTCAAATACTCTCTGTTAAATGAATGAAGTAAAAGGAAGAGAGACTTTTAGATTCTCTCTTTTTTTCCTTCATCCAGGGCAGAAAGCTATATCATTGATTTATTCAATAAAATGTTTTGAATTCCTCCAATGTGCCAATGCCTGTGAGAATTTAATGATACATCAAAAAATAGACTCATTCCTTGAGGTCCTTAGAGTCTAGTGGGGAATAAAAGACATGTATTCAGATAACTATTACAGGAGCCTGCCAGGGAAACCACAAACTTTCTTACATAATCAAATTTCAGTCCTTCACTGTTGTCAGAGCAAAGAGACCATCCCTGTGAGAAAAGATTAGGGGCCTCACTGCCCAGAGGCTGTGTGACCTCCAGAGTCAGCGGGATTTGAATCCTTCCGTTACACTGTGGCTGCTTGGGTTCATGGTACCTAAACTATCTGTGCAGCAGCCTCCTCAACTGCACAATGGTCAATTTTCTAGTGGAAAGAGAAAGGTGTCTTTACAGGAAATGTTTTTAGCAGATTACCGTAGGTTCGTAAAACTGAAGAAGATATACAGATGGCAAATAAGCACATGAAAAGATGTTCAGTGTCATTAACTATTAGGGAAATGCAAATTAAATCCACAATGAGATGGAGCTACCCAGCTATCAGAATGCCTAAAATAAAAAATGACACCACCAAATGTTTGTGTGGATTTGGGGAAACAAACACATACAGTACTGGTGAGAATGTGAAATGGTACAGCCACTCTGGAAAACGATTTGACCGTTTCTTTAAAAACAAAAGATACAACTACCATACAACCAGACATTTGCACTCCTGGGCATTTAGCCTAGAGAAAGGGAAACCTATGTTGACACAAAAATGTGTACACAAGTTTTTGTTGCGGCTTTATTTGTAACAGGCCAAAACTGAAGACAACCCAGTTGGTTAAGCAAACTGTGATACATCATTATCCTGGACTACTACCAAGAGTTACAAAGAAACGAACTATTATACCTGCAACAATCTGGATGAATCTCCAGTTATGCTGAGTGGACAAGAGCAAATCCCAAAATGTTACATACTGTGTGATCCCATTGGTATAACATTCTTGAAAATGGCAAAAAGTAAAGAAATGGAGAAAGATTAGTGGTTGCCAGGGATTAAAGAGGTGGTAAAAGTTGGAGGGAGTCTACATAGCTGTAGAAGGGTAATTTAAAGGATTGCGGAGGTGATGGAAATGTGCTGTATCTTCACTGTTTCAATGTTAATATCCTAGTTATGATATTGTATTATAGCTTAGAGACATGTTACCATTGGGAGAAACTGAGTAAAAGGTTATAGACTCTGTATGATTTCCTATAGCTACATGGGAATCTACAGTTATTTCAAAATAAAAAGAGGAATTTTAAAATATGAAAAGGTGGAAGCAAAGTCAGCGAAACAAGTATGGCGTTTGTCAGTTATAGCATAAGCCTCAAAACTCTGACATCATAATGGCCAGTGATCTTGACTACTACAGAATCCTGAGCTTTCGTGGATTTGTCCACAGTACTCTGCCAAGTGCTGTAGACATACTCTGGTTTCAGTGCCAAGAATTGGAGAAAAAACGATGTTCGCGTCAATCAGAAAGCACTTTGAGCTTTTTGGTGGTCAGTCAAGGTTTCGCCGCCTCAGGTAGTCTTTTAATATACTATTTTTGATCATCAAAACAGATGGTGGTCACAGGAAGTGTTTTGTTTTATTTCCTCAAAGGCATATGAACTAATTTTTAACTTCAGCACTGGTTTCATGAAGAGCTACTGGTGTTCATAGGATTCAGTGCTGCTGAACACAAGTGAGCAGCTTTACATTCCTGGGGTGGAGTGGGGAGTAGGAGACACTTTTTTGGCTCCACGGGGGAGAACTTTCTGTAGATCTATGAACATGTCTGTTCTATTTATCAAAGAGTATTTTCTGTTCAACTTAGTTGTTTTACCTATCATGACCTGAGAGTTATGTTAGAGTGTAGTCATAACTCAACCAAATAATAGCTAAGCACTACCATACTTAGAAACTTTTTGATGTTTCCAGCATTATTTGCTGATCTTTGAGAATTTTCCCCCAAATTTGAATACTTAGATAAGATTGGGGTCAATCTTCCAGAATCCTCAGTTATCTACATTTTTATGTTCACGTGAAACTGAATTGTAATTACTTCTTTGCAAATCTCCATATCGTTTTATTTTATCTATATGAGGCCACAAATTGTCCTATTTTGGGTGGTTGTTGTTGGTGTGTTGGTGGTGGTGGTTTTTACCTTCTTGTCCTACTCTCTACCTTTGGCCTCTTGGTTCTCCTCTTCCTAACAGTTCCTGACCAGCTTTGCTGCTTTCTTCTTTTCCCCACCTTTAAGAGTCCACATGCCCCAGGGTTTTGTTCCTGAAACTGTTCTCTGTCCATATCAACTCCCTAGGTGACCTCATTTCTTTCAGTAACTTTCTATAACTTACTGACTCCTGAGTTTGAGCTATGAAGCCCTGTTTGGGAGATTGAGTCTAATTTTTAGAGGTGTGTCGAGCTTGACATTTAACATGAACTCCATCACACATCTGACCAGCGACTAGCTGTTCTATGGTGTTTGTGTTTTGCAGGAGAAGCCCTTCCGTTGAGGTGGACACCCACAGCCAAAATACTACATCCTCTGAGGGAGCCAATCATACCCTGCTGATCCACAGCCCCGTAGAACTCAAAAGAGGCTGGAGGAGGCAGAAGCAGCACCTCTTCTTATACAGCGATGTGTTGCTTATATCTAATACCAAGTGCGTATACATGGCATGCTCTCCCGAGGATCATAAAATTGCACATTCGCTAACCCTTATTGTAGGAAAATATGACAGTGTCTCTCTTGCCTGGGGCTTGCAGACAGATGATAAAAATAAGAGGGGGAAATTACAGATTGTGATGAGTGCTTCTGATACAAGGGAGATAGGGTACCGTGTAGAAGATGGGACCATCTTAGAGAGGGGTTGTGCAGGAGAACCTCTCAAGGCGGCAGCCTCTAAACTGGACCTGCGGGGTGAGCAGCAGCCACCATCCCCAGCCAAGGTGCATGAGTCTCCTAGGCGTCTAGGCCCAAGTGGGTGCGACTCAGTCCCCTGGAGGGAGGAGTTCAGGGGAGGCCAGTGTGACTGGAGCCTGAAGCAGGGGGCGTGACATTAGATGTGATATGGTAGTCAGGTCACAGAGGGTCTCCACAGGCCTGGAAGGGGTTGAAATACTATGCTGAAGGGCGTTTAACTAGGATAGGAGCCATATCTAGTATATATTTTTAGCAGAATTTTCTAACTATTGGAAGATGATGGACTTTTGGGTAAGCAAGAGTGGAAGCAGGGAGACTAGTTAGAGGAGGCAACAGTCCTGATGAACAGTAACAAAGGCTCCATCGTGGGGTTGACAGTGAAAATGAAAGATGAGGCCAGACAGATCTGGAATACATGTTGGAGACAGAACCAACTGGGTGCACTTTGCTCTCAACCCTGAATACAAATGCAACGAATACCATAGACTTGTTGGCTTAAACAACAGAAACTTATTTTCTGATAGTTCTGGAGGCTGGAGGTCCAAGATCAGGCACCAGCGTAGGGAAGTTCTAATGAGAGCTCTCTTCCTGGCTTGCAGATGACTGTCCTCTCACTGTATGTTCACATGGCATTTCCTCAGTGCATGGATGCGGGGAGAGTGGAAGAAAGCTCTCTCCCTCCTCTAACAAGCCCACCCATCCTACTGGATTAGAATCTTAGCCTTATGACCTCATAAGCCTTAATTACATCCTAAAAGCTCCATCTCCAAATATAGTCGTGTTGGCAGTGAGGGCGTCAGGGTGTGAAGGTGTTGGCAGGGAGCGGGGGGAACACAATTCTTCCATTGCAATAACTAGCAGGACTGAGTGCCGCCAACCTTGCACAAATTTTCTCCACAATTTTTAGAAAACTACCTACAAGATCATTCCCATAATACATTTAGGTATAGTCATGATCATTATTAATATGAAAGAAAAATTGTTTTTTTTTATTCCAGAAAGAAACAACAAAAAAGAAATAGCCTTCTGTGATAACAAACGTACTTCTTCCCTGTCGTGCCTCATCTTTTTAGATGGAGGACCGTGTTATGCCCTGAATCAGTCTGTTCCAATTAATAATCTGAGTTTAGCACCCAGTTTTTCCACTTGCCGTAAGAAGGGGTGGAGGGAATGAATGAAGTTTCCTTTTACCTCAGCTCACCTTCAGACTTCAGGTGAAAACTCACTCATCTTTAGACTGATGCTACAGAAATCAACACAAATGGAATAAACAGCTGATTGCTACCTATGTAGTTGGTCAGAATAAGTAAAATTTAGCTTGTATGTAATAATAAGGGGGATTAAAATGTTTATTTCTTCACAAAGAAATTATATTTCTCCAGTTGTGTGGGATGTTAATATTCAGTGAAAATTGTTTTGAGGTTTTTGTCCTTTCTTTTTCATACTACATACACTAGAAAATTCTGTTCTCAAGAATTAAACTCAGATGAAACCTTCAATATCACGTTTGATATTCATTAGAATGCTTAATAAGTTATTTTTCAAATAAAATTATTACCTCTGTTGTTTAGAACAGGATCTGCTTTGTAAATACTAAGATATTAATACTAGTAGAGGTCCATGAAGAATTTACAAATGGGAAGGGACTGTACGTAGCTCACACCGTCTTTAGACATCACTATCCTCATGTTTAGTTATTGAAGAATACAGAAACAATGAAAAATGAATTTTATTTAGGTCAAAAGATGACGATTACTATTCATTTACCAGTGAAATGACAGATACTTACAGAATACACCACAATCCCTTCTCCTAAGCATCTAAGGGGACACCCCTGTGTAAAGAGAAATCTCCCTAGACTCCTATAAATTCCACAAACCATTGGGGCTTACTCCCTGGTATAAAGGTTGAGGTAAAGGAAAGGAGAGGGGTATCCATAGTAAGGGACACACGATAGAAATGAAAACTGCAGCCCTCCTCTCCCTTCTTCTCGAGTTAGTTTACATTAGCTTTGTTCTTTCTGACTTCTACTGAGAAAATCTCACTGAGTTGTGACTGAGTGTGAAGAAACACAATGAGACCCTAGGAGAATCACTGTAGTATAAAGCTTTGTTGTGATACAGTTTAAACATTTCCAAGCTAGCATCTAGCTCTGTTGGTATAATATCATAAGATATATCATCTCACTCCACAAATAAAAGAACAATCCCATCAGAAGGCCTGGTGGCTCTGTGGGAAGAGGTGGGGCTGAGGACAGGCAAGAGGAGGAGGCTTCTTCAGGGACCTACAGGTCAACACCCATGGAGGCCAAGTGGTTACGAGCACAGGCTCATGAGTCAGGTTGTCTGAGTTCAAACCCTGTTTCTGTTGCTTTTGGCAATTCACTTAACCTCTCTGTGAGTTTCCTCCTCTGTAAAATGGGGCTAAAAAAGACTGCCTGGTGTGGTTGTTTGACAATTAAAGGAAACAGTGTTTATAAAATATTTACAACAGTGCTTGGCATATGGTAAGTGCTCAATGTTATAGGAGAGTGGAAACCATGCTCTGGACTTTTGGATAACTACTAGGTTTGGTTTCAAGGGAGTGGATAATTTTGGCACTTCATTTCACTAAGAAGAGAATTACTGAAATGACTTTTGCAAGGTCAGTGTATTGGGAAGTTTCTGCACAGTACTTTGGGTGTCAATACACATGGATATCTACATCAGAAAAAAAAACCTATAAAATCCAGCAGATATGTGTCTATCTTCCCCATTGGCCATATATTTTTAGCTTCATAATGTCTTTAGAATTACTATGTAGAAAAAGAATTTTATCTGATAATTGTGTTTCATAGAAATCTTAAAATACACAGACATAGGGTAAAACTGTTGAAATTAAGTGTAGAAAAAAGCCACCTTGAATTATAAGGTATGTTTCCATATATATATATATATATTCATAGTGCCCACTGAATCTAGATTATCCTTCAAGTGGGCTTCCTGCAAAATTATTTTCATTTCATAAATCCCACTGAAGAGTTGTAGCTTTAACTGTTCCATGAATCAGTAGAGTCACAGGGATTTCTGCACATGCGGTGTCTTTGATCTCATTCTACCTTTAGTGTTTCTACATGTGGTTCTGGCTAGTGGGGAGTTCCAGAGCAGTGTGCCCAAGTCCCCTAGGCATCTTTCATAGGACTTGTAAAGATCTAAATCCTAGGCCCACCTAAGTGTTAAATTTGTGAATTAACCAAAAGATATGGTAGTTTCCATATCAGAAGTCAAAAGAGAATCAGCAGAAACTGTCAGAAAGCAGTTTCACTGGTGACAATCACCTTCTGACTCCCCAGAGATAAATGGGAAGTATGTCTATCACTTACACATGAGACACCCTAGCCACTGGTCTGAGATTGACTGACTGATTTTTCAGTTGGGGTTCAGCCTGTATGCTAACAGTTTTTCAGTTTTAGCTATAATCAAAGAGAAAATTGTATGAACAAAATCTTAAGAAAGGAAACTTAAAATAACCTATACTAAAAAATGTTTTTAAAAATTAAGGTTGAAAATGTATTTTAAATCTCTCTAATCCCAGCTTTTATTTTGCCTGTCTCTGCTAGGAAAAAGACTGTATAATTATTTTTACAAACCATGTACCATGTATCTTTGTTCAGCCCCTCAATACTTTTTGAAGTAGGCAAGACGTGAATGTATAATAAATTATAATTACAAAGATACATATATAATATATAGTGTCATAAATAACAAATATAAGAATGAGTTAATGGTTCTCTAAAAAAAGCTCTAAAATATAAACGATGGTCCATACTCAACACTCAACATTCAGAAAATGCCTATTTCCTGCCATCGAGGAAGTGTTTTCAGGGCCTTCCTGGACCAGCCTCTGCTCAGCACACACTTTGAAAAGGTCTATCAAACTACTCGCTATGCTGTGCACACAGAGTAACAGAGATGAAGGAGACATGCTTTGCCCTGGAGCAGTGAGAACTAGCATCCTTAGCATGAACACAGCTTCTCCCATTACATTTAAGAAACAGACTAACAGAAGTGTTGTTTGGTTCTTTCCAGGTATAAAAAGAACTTGAAGGTAAAAAATGAAATACCACTGAGCACCATGTGGACTGCCAACTGTACAGACAAAGTTGGTGAAGCCAACATTGGTGCCAGGAAGTCCTTTGTCCTAGGCTGGCCCACGGTGAACTTTGTGGCCACCTTCAGGTAAGACCTACAGCTTGGTCCTGTATTTGTAAGGGTTAAAAAAGGAAAACACTGAAATCTGATCGTATATCACGCCAGTGACTCACCTTTTGACAGCCCATGACACCTGTATGCCTTGTACTTTCCCCAAAAACGGTTTTTATGTGCAAATACGTGCATATTGATCATAAATAGTGGGAACTACTGGAATAACTTCCTTTGGTTTTGACCAGCGGTTTTTCAATGGGCCACGTGAGCTTGGGAAGTTGCATCTTCATGTGTTCATGGTGTTCGTGTATCTGGAAGGAGGAGCATGAGAGCAAGACCCTAGGAACCCGCTCCAACTTCCTGCCCCCTAATCTCAAGGGAGTATCTGTGTCTTTAAATCACTAGAATATCTTTCTTGAGCAAGTACAATTACATTTGAAAAACTGACTTTATATTCCCAAATTAATTCCCTTAAAAACAGGATTTAATTAGACACATAACATTCATCATTTCATCAAATACTAGGTCGCCTAAATTGCTGTGTACAGGTAATCTTATTTGGTGTCTGCAGAGGGGTGACAGTCTAAAACAAAGGTATGATTTCATGGAGTACAGGTCAGTTTTCCAAGACGCATCCTTAGGCTGGAGTGAGGATGGGGAATGTGGACATCCTAGGTCGACACTGCTGGGTTCCCAGGGGTCACGCAACACTTATGCCTGCCCTTCGGGAACAACCACACCTCAAGTCTCATTCTTATGCACACTGAGTGCTCATCACAGGCACTCAACACTCCTCTTTCTTGTCCCCCCCGCCCCACTCCACCAAAATCTCTGGCACCATCACAAAGACAGGACAATGAAAATGTTGCCAAGTTGTTAATTTATACTCTATTCTAGAATGCAGCTGTTGACTTCAGGAAAGTTTTCAAAGCTTTTTGGGAAGAAATATGATTTGTGTCATTTTCTACATGTCTACTTTCCATGACTTACTTCTCGAAAGATTATCAGCTCCTATGGCTTAACATCTTTTCCATGTTGCAAGTGAAAGGAAGCAGTTTCAACTGGGAATATTCAAAGATTATGATAA
The DNA here is from genome assembly GCF_030028045.1 of Hippopotamus amphibius kiboko. NCBI lineage: Eukaryota > Metazoa > Chordata > Mammalia > Artiodactyla > Hippopotamidae > Hippopotamus > Hippopotamus amphibius. The sequence continues at coordinate 114,344,357 of NC_080187.1, forward strand.
GGGAGGGTCCAAGATTCTTGTTTTCTAGTGAGGGGGGAATGCGAAAGGCAGGTTCACACGTGTCATACTGGCTAAAAATCTGTGTAAGAACATATACGGCATGTATGACAATGCCTGGCACCTAGCGCTTTTGCCATTGGCTGTTTTGCTCTCCCGCAGACTGCCATGAGTAATTAGAAGCTGTGTCATGTACATATGTCAGTTGCGGAGATAAGTGGGCATTTCCACTTCCTGATTAAAACACGTCCTGAAATGGTGATGGAGGGGGCAGGAGCAGCGTTGCGGACAGGAAAATAAAATGTGGCAGCCCCTGGAGAACATATATATTCTGGGTATATACCCAAAGGAAATGAAAACACACATCCACACAAAAATTTATACACACATGCTCACAGAAGCATTATCCACAATAGCCAAATAAACAAGCCTAAGTGTTCATCAGCTGATGAATGTATAAACAAAATGTGGTACAGGGCCTGAGGGTGGGGGGATGGGGAGTGACTGCTTAATGGACACTGGGTTTGCTTTTGGGTGACGAAAATGCTCCAGAACCAGATAGTGGTGAGGGTTGCACAATACTGTTAATGTACTGAAGGTCACTCATGGTCAATTTTATGTTATGTGAAATTTACTACAATAAATAAAAGCTAGTAAGTGATAAGTCCACACATGAATGAGACTTAAAACATTTTCAGCTTTGGATAGTAAATGCTGCACAAACTTTAGCAGACAAACTACTACTCTTTAATAACTTAGCAGTAGGTAGACTGATCTCGATCAGAGGATCACAGTACTGAAAAACGTGTTTTCTAGAAACTAATTTAATGTATTACAATCTGCTATACGCTATACACATAAAGGAATAAAATACTGTAGGGTTTTTTCCCTAAAAAGATACTCTTGTTTCTGGGACAAGACAGTTCCATCCAAATGCCAGTTCCTAAGTATGATGTAATCTGAATAATAATGTTCTTTATACCTGAATCGCACTTCCAGCTGCAAGAACACTCTGAGGTATAATTAACCCTTCTTCAGTTCTGAAAACTGAAGCTCAGAGTGGTTAAGCGACTTGCCCGTGATGACACAACTTGCATCACACAGCTGCAATCAAGTGTTTAGATTCCAAACCAATTTCTCTTAAGATCTACTTGCGATCGCTGTAATACTGCTTGAAAAAGAGCAGAGTCCATCCATCAAAAGCCCAGTTATGAGGAAGGTACAACTTACCCATGCATACACATCGGTTAACAACTGGCTGCTGATATTTTTATCTGGAATGGCACTTGATATGTTAGTACAAGTCTTAATATGTTAGTGTAAGTATTTCATGTAATTTTTTCTCCCATTTTTTAATATTACAGTTCTTCCAAACTAAAGGAAAAATGGCACTCTTTCCTTCAAAGGTATTTTGTATACGTATCTTAAATCTTTAATCCATGATAGAAGAATACAAATCTCTTCAAGGCAGTGCCCCCAAACTTTTCTCCCTCTCTTTGGTAGGAATTGTTAGACTACCCTCTTGTGTAGATTTATCATGGCTCCTACTGCAAAATACTGTTCTCTCATTTACATGTATGTTCTGCTTATTTTTGAGGAAGTTCTGATTATCACTCTCATCTTTCCCTTTTCTCCATCCTGATGGCCGGAGCTACCATTATTCTCAAAACATATATTAAATTTCCATAAGTGCAGGTTACTGACTGTACTGAATGATTCTCAAAGCAACGGCTACTTCCTACCCTTGAACCCAGGAAGGCACTGGGCCTGCCAATCTAGGCAGGAAAGCTTTGAGGACTGGATCTGCTGCCCACATCTCACATGACAAAGGAGACCTGTTATTTTCTGGGTCATATCTTATTTTCCGGAAACATTTTTGCATATTTTCTTCCAACCCCTAATTTGATTTTGTTGAGTCTATCTATATGCTTTGAGAATAAAAAAGACTATTTAAAATGTTAGCAACACAGATTGATTTGAAAATAAGCTAATAGCTAATTTGTCTACTCTGTTTTGGGTTATTACTGAATTTTATTAGGTACATCAAGTTAGCCAAAGAGAAGGACCAGCCAAAAAGCATTCCCCTCAAAATCTTCACTGAGGACATCAAGAACTGTGCCTGTGTAAGTGTTTTTAAGATCAAACATGAAATTCCAAGTTCTTGGCTTAGCAAAATGAAACTGATAGAGATATACAGGAGAGAGCAAGAGAGAGAGAGAGAGATGGGATGGGTGGGAGGGAGGGAGAATGAAAGAGAGTGGAAAGAGAGAGGGAGTATTTAGAAAGTACTATGTGGGAACATGTATTTTCCTATAAAAATGTGTGTCTACACACACACACACACACACACACACAAGGGTGAGTCAGAAATGATCTGCACTCTGGCTGTAGAATTTAACTTTCAGAAAAGACAAATACATCATTTTTCGATGTAATCCCCTCGCTTTTCAACACACTTTGTCCATCTGTCAACAAGCTTTCGTATTCCCTCATTAAAAATGTTCAAATGCACTGCTGTCTTCACTTCTTCATCAGAAGTGAATCTGGCTCCTTCTTGATGGCTAACACTTGTGTGACCTTCCTTGAACTCCTCTATCCATTCATACACACTTCGTCACAACAAAACACTTTCTCCATACTGCGCACAAAGTCTTCGATAAATATCGGCACCGGGTACACCCTCAGAGCACAAAAAACAAATCACTGCACGCTGCTCTTCTTTTGTGCAGATCACAAGTGGGGCATCCATTTTTGCTTGCACTGCAGTTACAAATGAACTGATGTAACACGTTCACACCTCCACACCAGTGACTGGGGAGACAGTAGCCTTGAACAGAAAGCGCTGATAAGACAGTACAGCCAACAGAAGTTTTAATATAACCGGAGTGCGGATAATTTTTGACTCTCCCTCATAAAAAGTGAATCCTAGGCAATATGAAGCAAGAGGAATCCACGATAGCTACACTGTTTAAGCATGGAAAGAATACTGACCGTTAAGTTTCCATAATATTTCTCTGGATTCTTCTAATAACGACTTTAGTGGTTCACTGTAATAAAGTAATTTTCATAAGCAGGTATTTCCTATTGAAATTAAACATTTTTTCTTCTAATTGTTGCTACTTACATACATTGTGGTTTGGATTGTTTCCACAGTTTTTTTTTTTTTCCTGTGATGTTTTTATTTGGAATAATTGCAAACTTACAGAAAAGCTACAAAAATAAAAATAGTGCAAAGAATACTCCACATACCCTTGACCTAGATTCATCTATTTATGAACACTTTGTTCCATTTGCTTTATCATTTCTCCCTCCCTCTCTCTCTCTCTGTAGGTGTATGTGTCTAACTATTTTTGAGGGTCATACATACACCATGGCCCTTTATGCTTAAATACTGAGGTATCTCCTAAGAATGAGGATCTTCTCTCATATAACCACCACACAGTTATGACCTTTACTAAATTTAACATTGATGTAATACTTTAATCAACCATTCATGTTCCCATTTTGTCAGCTGACCTCAGTGCTGTCCCCTTTCCAGTACAGGATCAAGGGGATGGTGTTGCTTTTAGTCATGTCAAATGCAGAAGTCTTCTGAAAGGTCTTTCATTCTGAAGAATGTCAGGATCGAATTGAGCTGAAAGGGATGACACTCTGAAATTACCAGCATATTTCTACCTGATTTTCTTTACGCTGTTGGAGAAAAAAAAAAAGTCACACCATTAGCCCCAGTTATCTGTATATAATTTAATTGCTGAACGTGTACTGTAGTAGCCAAAACATTTACAGTGACAAGATATTCTGGGTATTTTTTATGACATTCTGTTCTGCTCTAGTTTACAGTAGCTCTAGATCACACAAAATAGTATTTGCAGACAGAAGAAGAGGTAGTTTAAGACAGTTATTTCCTGGCCAACAGCAAAAGCCATGCAAATATTCTGATCTGTTTCTGAGCACCAGATAAATGCAATGGTTGAGGGAGATGAGACTAGAGAGTTCTCCTGTAGCAAAGCCCACTCTTTATCTCTGCCAGCTTTGATTTGTGGCAGCGGGTTACACTCAGAATTTTTCACAGAAAATCAACTTGAAATTTTAAAAAATCAACTTTATATATAATTTACACAAAATAAACATTTCTGATGTTTTTCATTCCTGAAGATCCAAGTTTCCCTCTGGTACTACCTCATTTCATCCTGAGGAAACTGTCCTTAGCTTTTCTTGTACAGATCTGGTGCTAACAGATTTTCTTAGTTTCTTTTATCTAAAAATGTCTTTACTTTGGGAGACTTCCCTGGCAGCCAAGTGGTTAAGACGTTGCCTTCCAATGCAAGGGGTGCAGGTTCAATCCCTGGTCAGGGAGATAAGATCCCACGTGCCTCAGGGTCAAAAAAAAAAAACAAAAAACATAAGACAGAAGCAATATCATAATAAAGTCAATAAAGACTTTTTAAAAAGTCTATCTCACCTTAACTCTTTTTTTTTTTTTTTTTTAATTATTTTATTTTATTTTTTTGGGGGGTACACCAGGTTCAATCAACTGTTTTTATACACATATCCCCATATTCCCTCCCTTCCTTGACGCCCCCACCTCGATTCCCCCCCACCCTCCCTGCCCCAGTCCTCTAAGGCATCTTCCATCCTCGAGTTGGACTCCCTTTGTTATACAACAACTTCCCACTGACTATTTTACAGTTGGTAGTATATATATGTCTGTACTACTCTCCCGCTTCTTCTCAGTTTCCCCTTCACCCCCTGCCCCCTCCCATACCTCGAGTTCTCCAGTCCATTCCCTGTATCTGCTTCCCTGTTCTTGTCACTGAGTTCATCAGTACCATTTTTAGATTCCGTATATGTGAGTTAGCATGCAATATTTGTCTTTCTCTTTCTGACTTACTTCACTCTGTATGACAGATTGTAGTTCTATCCACCTCATTACATATAGCTCCATCTCATCCCTTTTTATAGCTGAGTAATATTCCATTGTATATATATGCCACATCTTCTGTATCCATTCATTTGTTGATGGGCATTTAGGTTGCTTCCATGTCCTGGCTATTGTAAATAGTGCTGCAATAAACATTATGGTACAAGTTTCTTTTGGGATTATGGTTTTCTTTGGGTATATGCCCAGGAGTGGGATGACTGGATCATATGGTAGTTCTATTTGTAGTTTTTTAAGGAACCTCCAAATTGTTTTCCATAGTGGCTGTACCAACTTACAGTCCCACCAACAGTGCAGGAGACTTCCCTTTTCTCCACACCCTCTCCAACATTTGTTGTTTCCAGACTTTGTGATGATGGCCATTCTGATTGGTGTGAGGTGATACCTCATTGTGGCTTTGACTTGCATTTCTCTGATGATGAGTGATGTTGAGCATCTTTTCATGTGTTTGTTGGCCATCTGTATGTCTTCTTTGGAGAAATGTCTATTTAGGTCTTCTGCCCATTTGTGGATTGGGTTATTTGCTTTTTTGGTATGAAGCTGCATGAGCTGCTTGTATATTTTGGAGGTTAATCCTTTGTCCGTTGTTTCATAGGCAATTATTTTTTCCCATTCTGAAGGTTGCCTTTTAGTCTTGTTTATGGTTTCCTTTGCTGTGCAAAAGCTTTTAAGTTTCATGAGGTCCCATTCGTTTATTCTTGATTTTATTTCCATGATTCTAGGAGGTGGGTCAAAAAGGATGTTGCTTTGATGTATGTCAAAGAGTGTTCTGCCTATGTTTTCCTCTAGGAGTTTGATAGTGTCTGGCCTTATATGTAGGTCTTTAATCCATTTGGAGTTTATTTTTGTGTATGGTGTTAGGAAGTGTTCTAATTTCATTCTTTTACATGTTGCTGTCCAATTTTCCCAGCACCACTTATTGAAGAGGCTGTCTTTTTTCCATTGTATACTCGTGCCTCCTTTGTCAAAGATAAGGTGCCCATATGTGTTTGGGCTTACTTCTGAGTTCTCTATTCTGTTCCATTGATCTTCCTTTCTATTTTTGTGCCAGTACCATACTGTCTTGATCACTATGGCCTTGTAGTATAGTTTGAAGTCAGGAAGCCTGATTCCACCAACTCCATTTTTCCTTCTCAAGATTGCTTTGGCTATTCGGGGTCTTTTGCGTTTCCATACAAATCGTAAGATTTCTTGCTCTAGTTCTGTGAAAAATGCCATTGGTAATCTGATTGGGATTGCATTAAATCTGTAAATTGCTTTGGGTAGTACAGTCATTTTCACGATGTTGATTCTTCCAATCCAGGAACATGGTATATCCCTCCATCTGTTTATGTCATCTTTGATTTCTTTCATCAGTGTCTTAAAGTTTTCTGCATACAGATCTTTTGCCTCCTTAGGCAGGTTTATTCCTAGGTATTTTATTCTTTTGGTTGCAATGGTGAATGGGAGAGTTTCCTTAATTTCTCTTTCTGCTCTTCCGTTGTTCGTGTATAGGAATGCAAGAGATTTCTGTGCATTAATTTTGTATCCTGCTACTTTACTAAACTCATCAATGAGTGCTAGCAGTTTTCTGGTAGAGTCTTTAGGGTTTTCTATATATAGTATCATGTCATCTGCAAAGAGTGATAATTTTACTTCTTCTTTTCCAATTTGGATTCCTTTAATTTCTTTTTCTTCTCTGATTGCTGTGGCTAACACTTCCAAAACTATGTTGAATAACAGTGGTGAGAGTGGACACCCTTGTCTTGTTCCTGTTCTTAGAGGGAATTCTTCCAGTTTTTCTCCATTGAGAACAATGTTGGCTTTTGGTTTGTCATATATGGCTTTTATGATGTTGAGGTAATTTCCTTCTATGCCCATTTTCTGGAGAGCTTTTATCATCAATGGATGTTGAACTTTGTAAAAGGCTTTTTCTGCATCTATTGAAATGATCATATGGTTTTTATCCTTCAATTTGTTGATATGATGTATCACGTTGATTGATTTGCGTATATTGAAGAATCCTTGCATCCCAGGGATAAACCCCACTTGATCGTGGTGTATGATTTTTTTAATGTGCTGTTGCAGTCTGTTAGCTAGTATTTTGTTGAGGATTTTTGCATCTATATTCATCAGTGATATTGGTCTGTAGTTTTCTTTTTTTGTGACATCTTTGCCTGGTTTTGGTATCAGGGTGATGGTAGCCTCATAGAATGAGTTTGGGAGTGCTCCGCCTTCTGCAATATTTTGGAAGAGTTTGAGAAGGATAGGTGTTAACTCTTCTCGAAATGTTTGATAGAATTCACCTGTGAATCCATCTGGTCCTGGGCTTTTGTGTGTTGGGAGATTTTTAATCACTGCCTCAATTTCTGTACTTGTGATTGGTCTGTTCATGGTTTCTATTTCTTCCTGGTTCAGTCTTGGAAGATTGTATTTTTCTAAGAATGTATCCATTTCTTCCAGGTTATCCAATTGATTGGCATATAGTTGCTTGTAGTAGTCTCTCATGATGTTTTGTATTTCTGAGGTGTCCGTTGTTATTTCTCCTTTTTCATTTCTAATTCTGTTGATTTGCATCTTCTCTCTTTTTTTCTTGATGAGTCTGGCTAATGGTTTATCAATTTTGTTAATCTTCTCAAAGAACCAGCTTTTAGTTTTATTTATTTTTCTTATGGTTTCTTTCCTTTCTTTTTCATTTATTTCTGCTCTGATCTTTACGATTTCTTTCCTTCTGCTCATTTTGGGGTTTCTTTGTTCTTCTTTCTCTAGTTGTTTGAGGTGTAAGGTTAGGTTGTTTATTCGATCATTTTCTTGTTTCTTAAGGTAGGACTGTATTGCTATAAACTTCCCTCTTAGAACTGCTTTTGCTGCATCCCATAGGTTTTGGGTTGTTGTGTTTTCGTTGTCATTTGTTTCTAGATACTTTTTGATTTCCTCTTTGATTTCTGTAGTGATTCCTTGGTTGTTTAATAGTGAATTGTTTAGCCTCCATGTGTTTGTATTTTTTGCAGTTTTTTTCCTGTAATTGATATCTAGTCTCATGGCATTGTGGTCTGAGAAGATGCTTGATATGATTTCAATTTTCTTGAATTTGCTGAGGTTTGATTTGTGACCCAAGATGTGATCTATCCTGGAAAATGTTCCGTGTGCACTTGAGAAGAAAGTGTAGTCTGTCGTTTTTGGATGGAATGTCCTATAAATATCCATTAAGTCGAGATGGTCTAATGTGTCATTTAAAGCTTGTGTGTCTTTATTTATTTTCTGTTTGGATGATCTGTCCATTGATGTAAGTGGGGTGTTCAAGTCTCCCACTATAATTGTGTTACTGTCGATGTCCCCTTTTATAGCTGTTAGCATTTGCCTTATGTATTGAGGTGCTCCTATATTGGGGGCATAGATATTTACCATTGTGATATGTTCTTCTTGGATGGATCCCTTGATCATTATGTAGTGCCCTTCCTTGTCTCTTTTAATAGTCTTTACTTTCAAGTCTAATTTGTCTGATATGAGTATTGCTACTCCAGCTTTCTTTCGACTTCCATTTGCATGGAATATCTTTTTCCATCCCTTCACTTTCAGTCTATATGTATCCCTTGGTCTGAAGTGGGTTTCTTGTAGGCAGCATATAGAAGGGTCTTGTTTTTGTATCCATTCAGCCAGTCTGTGTCTTTTGGTTGGAGCATTTAATCCATTTACATTTAAAGTGATTATTGACATGTGTGTTCCAATTACCATTTTCTTAATTGTTTTGGGTTTGTATTTGTAGGTGTTTTCCTTTTCTTGTGTTTCCTACTTAGAGAAGTTCCTTTAGCACTTGTTGTAAGGCTGGTTTGGTGGTGCTGAATTCTCTTAACTTTTGCTTGTCTGGAAAGCTTTTGATTTCTCCCTCAAATCTGAATGAGATTCTTGCTGGGTAGAGTATTCTTGGCTGTAGGTTTCTCTCTTTCAGGACTTTCAGTATATCCTGCCATTCCCTTCTGGCCTGCAGAGTTTCTGTAGAAAGGTCAGCTGTTATCCTGATGGGTTTTCCCTTATATGTTGTTTGTTGCTTTTCTCTTGCTGCTTTTAATATTTTTTCTTTGTGTTGAATTGTCGTTAGTTTGATTAATATGTGTCTTGGTGTATTTCTCCTTGGGTTTATTCTGTATGGGACTCTCTGTGCTTCTTGGACTTGGTTCATTATTTCCTTTCCCATGTTGGGGAAGTTTTCCACTAGAACCTCTTCAAATATTTTCACAGACCCTTTCTTGTTTTCTTCTTCTTCTGGGATGCCTATAATTCGAATGTTGGTACGTTTAAGGTTATCACTGAGGTCTCTGAGGCTGTCTTCTAGTCTTTTTATTTTTTTATCTTTTTCCTGCTCTGTGGCGTTTATTTCTTCCATTCTATCTTCCAACTCACTTATTCGTTCTTCTGCCTCAGTCATTCTGCTGGTTAGAGCATCTAGAGTATTTTTAATTTCAGTTATTTTGTTATCCATTGCTGTTTGTTTTTCTGAGTTCTTATGAACTGTTTCTTGTACTTTCTCTAATTTGTTATCGAGATTTTGTATCATTTTTACTATCATTACTCTAAATTCTTTTTCAGGCATTTTTCCTATTTCCTCCTCATTTATTTGGTCTTGTGGGTTTTTTTCCTGCTCCTTTGCCTGCATGGTGTTTCTTTGTTTCCTCATGGTTGTCCAAGCTTTTGGGGTTGCTTGTCCTGGTGATAGAGGTGTTTATAGAAGACTGTCCAAGCCTCAGACTAATGTCCAAGTATTGGATTAGACGAATATTCAGTCTAGGAAACACATACATGTATAAGACACACAATTATTGAATCCGTTAGGACATAAGGCTCTAGAAAGAGCTGACAGAACCCCAGTGTGCTATCAGATATTCAGAGAGAAACCCAGCAGAAATTGACAACTGAAACAGAACAAATCAGAGACAAAAGCAAAAGCAAACAAACAACAAATAACACCCTACACATACAAACATCAATCCAGGGAGATTTTGTAAGCTAGGATCAAATATAGAAATGAGCTGGAGTACCACCAGAGAGAATGGAGATTCTCAGAATGTAATTAGACAACTGTACTAAGAACTAAGATAAAGACAAAAGCCTAATATTAATACCAAGGCAGTGCATCATCTGGAGAATAGAGCAAGGAGTCTGAGCAGACCGATAGTGTTGCTTATAAGTATGTTAAGATAAAATACACTTAAAATGGCTGGAAGAAAGGGGAACAGAAGAGCGTAATGTGGTTGGAAATATGCAAAGAAAAAGAAAGGAATAGAAGTGTATAAAAGAAAGGGATGAAAGGAAAGTATGAAAGATATTTTGTCCGTACTACCAAAAACTTAGCTAGATATAGAAGTATTTTAAAAGGCAAAAAAAAAAAAAAGAGTAAAAAATATCCTTATAAAATTATGTTGTAAAACTTGTAGATCCCTTAGGGCTAAGATAGTATTTAATAAATCAAAAAAAAAAAAAAAAAAAAAAAAAGAAAAAAAAAAAAAAGAGAAAGGAAAAAAAAAAAAAAAAATCCAGAACTGATCCCAGAATGGACCAGTTCAATAGGTATTGATACTACTATTTCTGTTTCCTTAGCGTCTCAGCTGTAAGTGTCCTTTTCCTTGCCTTGGGTTTTTTTTTTTTGCGTTATTCTGTGACCAGCAGAGGTTCCTTTATTGTTCGTCTGTAAGCCTCGGTGTGTGGGGAGGGAGAGGGTGCAATAGTGGCTCCTTCTCCTGGGAGGGAGTGAGCAGTGGCGCACTGTTGCTTCAGTCAGGCTTGGAGGTGCCTGTTGCAGAGGGCGCTGGTGGCTCAGGCGTACACAGAAAGTCTTAGAGTTGGGCCTCTCTCGGGGTTTTTTCTTTTTGATGCTGGTTTTTTTTTTTTTTTTTTTCTCTCGGCAGCCTCCCTGCTGCTGGCGTTGCAAGGAGTTTTAATCTAGCCCCGCCCGAGCGCCTGAGGGTGCTTGTTATCCCTGAGCGCCTTATGTGGCCCCGCAGGGCGTCTCTCCGCTGCCTGTTGCAGAGGCGCAGAAAGAGAGAGAGAGGCTATGCGCGCGGCTCCTCCCCCCCGCCCGGGAGCCTGCAGCCTCCAGCCGCCATCATGGCCGGGCAGCTCTCAGGGATCGGCACTCCTCTCCGCGGACCTCCTCCCTCCTGTCCTCTCGGTCCGTCACCCTACCGGCAACAATGTTTCTCCCCCGAACCAGCTCTCCGGTTCCCACGCTCCCGCTCCTGGTCCCTCCGTTCAGCCGCGGATCGATGTCTCGGTCCGGGAACGCTGAGCTGCGCTGCGGACCCTCCGTATGTTTCTCACTCCCTCCCGTCTGCCACAGCTCCGCCGCTTCACCCTCTTTGAGCCCTCGTAGATGCCTCCCTACCGGCTATGTCAGGTTCTCCGCAGCCCTTTCTGGTGTCCGAGGCCGTCTGCTGGTGTTCAGCTGGTTCTCTGTGGGAATGACTGCGTCCTTCCGTGCATTCCCAATGCATCTGTGGAGAGGGATGCACTCCACATCTCTCTACTTCGCCGCCATCTTTTTCTCTCCTCACCTTAACTCTTGAAGGCTATTTTTGCTGGCTATAGAATTTTGTTTGCAAATGTTTTCCTTTCAGCACTTTAAGGATGTTCCATTGTCTTTTAGTCTCTGTGTTTTCTGATGAGTATTCTGTGCTCAAACATTAATCCCCTGTATGTGATTTGTCATTTTTCTTTGGCTGCTTTCAAGATTTTTTTCTTTATTTTTCGTTTTTAGCAGCGTGGCGATGAAGTTTCAAAGCATGGTCTTTTTTGAATCTGCCTGTTTAGCATTTTCTGAACTTCTTGAATTTGTAAATTTATGTCTTTCACCAAGTTTGCAAAATTTTAATCATTATTACCTCATATTAATTTTCTATAAATTGTCTTCCTATTTTTTTGGAGCAGTTTCTTAATGTGATGTGTGGTAGAGCTATTATAAATACCCTATTCACTGGCAGAGTTTGGAATGGAACTGGAATCTTTAAAATTTTCAATGTCATTTCCTAGATTCATTGATTTTATTTAATTGACTCAACAGATTTCTTTTTTTAATTAATTAATTTATTTATTTATTTTTGGCTGCATTGGGTCTTTGTTGCTGTGCACGAGGGCGTTCTCTAGTTGCAGCGAGAGGAGACTACTCTTCATTGCAGTGCGCAGGCTTCTCATTGCGGTGGCTTCTCTTGCTGCAGAGCACAGGCTCTAGGCGCGCAGGCTTCAGTAGCTGTGGCACACGGGTGGAGCAGTTGTCACTTTCGGGCTCGAGAGCGCAGCCTCAGTAGTTGTGGCACACGGGCTTGGTTGCTCCTCGGAATGAGGGATCTTCCCTGACCAGGGATCGAACCTGCGTCCCCTGCATTGTCAGCTGGATTCTTAACCACTGTGCCACCAGGGAAGTCCTCAACAGATTTCAATCATGAAAATCTTAGTACCCATGATACCTGACACAGAGAAAGTACTCACTAAATAGTAGTTTTTTTAGAAATATATTTTACAGCCAGCTCTTATTCTAATTTTACTAATTTACTTTACTATGTAATTGCAAAGCAATAAAACCATACTATAAAAACACAACTCAGGAAGAGAGAAGAGGGTCCAGATCCTTCTTTTTAAACTATCCTTCCTCTATTATAGACACAGCCTTAAGGTGCTGAAGACCAGCCCATGTGCCCTCTCAGAATTCTGTCTTTCTCTTTCTTACTTAAGCTTCTATATTTTGTGTGCCACAAATCCTTTAAGAGAAATATCTGTTTTACTGAAATGCTTTCTCCTAGCTAGCTTCATGTTATATAAAGAAATGGAAATCAACTATAATTAGGGGTTTGTGTTCTACATGCGCTTTACATTGTCATTACCTGAAAACAAGCTTTGCCTTTAGAATATGGATAATAATTTGACAATAGTTATTTACTCACCTGTTTAAAACTTATTTATAGCAATTTTTCTTGCTTCTTGCAGTCTGTAACTATAACAGTAACAAATTCAGACACAGTGAATGATGTTATCAACATGTCACTTTCAAAGCTAGGAATAACTGTAAGTACCTGAAAGTTATTTTTAGTTAAAAACCAACTTTGATTTTTGAGATTCATGTGTGTGTGTGTGTGTGTGTGTGTGTGTGTGTAATGTACCTACCATCATAAGACAGCTGATTATTACAGATATGTAAGTCATATTTTGTCCCCTAAATTTAGAAGTTGAAGGCAGCAAAGCTATATTATTAGCCTATGCATGTTATTCTTGTATTCTCATTTTAAATTTTGTGTGAGTTGAAAGTCACAGCATAATGAAATCGGGCTATAATTTTAGAGTGCTAATGAAAACATGTGCTTTTTATTGTCTATATTATATATATAGACAATAAAATATTATAAGATTCTAAACATCTCCTCCTCTCTAGGACTGTTCTTTCTGTATCTTCATTCCTGATTCCTCTAGTCCCATCCCTATTTATCCTGATTGCCACCTGAGGACTCAATCTCAGCATCAGAAATCCTAAATGATACGTTTTGTTGTAAATTTGACATAAAGACCACCTGGCTAGACACTACATCCCCTTGATGCAGGTCCTGAGAACTAGATGGCTAATGCCACCTGTGAACTGGTAAAGAAGATAAGTTCTGAGTAAGACCATGGATCTGGGGGCATCTGTGTACACATCACTTTCATCTTGTTTTGCTTTCAAGTGTCTGTTCCTTTTTTTTTTTTTTTGATATTTTGATTATTTTATTTGTTAAAGCTCTTTATTGGAATATAATTGCTTTACACTCTTGTACCAGTTTTTGAGGTACACCAAAGTCAACCAGCTGTATTTATACACATATCCCCATATTCCCTCCCTCCCGCAACTCCCTCTCCTTTATGTTTGGATAGGACTGTTATGGCTTGTAAGAATTTTTTGGTGAAAGAGATGGCTATGGGGATGAGGGTGCATAGGGGAAAAGAGAGGGAGAGGGACATTCAGATGGACAGAATTGAAAAAAGCACTTGTAAAGCACGGCTCCTTATATAAAATTTATATATACAAATATGAATATATATTTATATATATATATATACATAAATGCGAAAATGTCTTGCTATTGTGAAATGACATAATTAAAATGTTTGTATTTAAGTTTTGTCTGACTCAGTGGTGTAATAAAGCCCCTTAAAAACTCAGGGCAGCCAGAATTTGATATAAGAAAGCGTTGATTCTGTAAAAATGGAATTTAATAATACATTATAAATAAAATTGAATTTATATGCACTGGGTGAAGTACCCCTCTGCATTGATTTCTAACCTATTTGATATGTATGTCCTGAATAAGAATTAAATCTTACAAGAGAGTGGTTTTAGGGATAAGGCTGGGGAGACTCATTAATGTTACAGCTCATTTTATTTCATTTTTGTAATTTTCCTTTGCTTAAAGTGATCAATCTCACTAGACAAGAAAAAATTTCTATTTTAATGAAGAATTGGGGTTATTTGTTATTATATGTGTATGCCTGATTTAAGGGATTCCAACACAGTTTTTTCAATCTTTACCTTAAAAGAAAAGATTTTTTATTAGCTTTCACTTCTTATTTGCAATACAATTTTGAGCAGGTTTAGCTGTGTGTGTGTGTGTGTGTGTGTGTGTGTGTAACTGCTTCCACTACCTGGGACCTTGCCTCCTTCATGGCAAGGCCATGGTTTTTAATCAGAAGTCAAGGGCAAGTATAGTACCTATCACCAACAACTCTATTTCAAACATTTTTTTGCTTTATCCTCTCCTGGAGGACTCTTTAATTCAGCATTTTTTATAATTTAGGCTTGTTTCAAATGGGATATCCAATATTCCTAGGCAGTGATTGTTTTCTGCATCTGACACTCTCTAGGCTACAGTCCTTCTCCCTTCTCTCCCTTGAATGGCACTCATCTACATCAGAGCCAGTGGGCTGACTTGATTCTGCCATCTACTCAAAGCCTCTTGGGCATCTGTCTCCTTTTGCTCATGGTTGCTGAGCTTATGATGCCTTTCAAGTTGTACTTTGCTCAGGAATGGTCATGGCAGAGTGTGTGGCTCTCTGGACAACATGCTTGTCTGGGCTGGGATATTCGAAGCCAAAAGCCAACATTCTCCAAGGAATCTAGAGACAGCAGAAAGCAGGACTCCTGAGATTAGACTTCTCCTCCACAGCGAAGGGGCATTACTGCGATTTTTTTTATGCCATGGGCTGCCCACAAAGTGAGGGGCTAATTGCACTGTGGTACCATAGATCCCCACCCTTTACCAAAAAGGACAAGAATCTCAGAAGGTCCACTGGAGGCTGTGAAAGAGACAGGAGATGCTGAAATCAGCATTGTTAACTCAAAAATTGTAGCCACCCCCATGCACCACATAGCATTTATACTGGCCCAAATTCTTTCTCTTTGGAAGTATAAAAGTGCTAAGGAAATGGGTTCTTCAAGTACCTACTGGGAAGATTTGCTGTGACACACAGTTCTTTTTGTCTCCAAGGGCTCTGAGAAAGATTACCAGCTGTGGGCCAGTTCTGGTAAGAAAGAGGCCTCATACCCACTCATCGGTAAGTGTCAGGGAAAACCTAAGATGGGGTTGATTGGGTTCAAAACTGTAACTCTAAAGTCTCAAAGTAATAGCTGATCAGTCTTGAACTTAAATACCCTTAAAAATGAAAATCTCATGCAATATTTATTCATACATTTATTAACTAATTCCAAGCACTTACTCTATCCTGAGCACTAATAACATCTCTTCATTCAGCAACTTACGGTCTAGCTGGGGAGAGAAATGGGAATTTTTCTTCTTTACTTTTTTCACTTGACAAACAGACTTGTCTTGAAAACACTGATTTACCTCCCTACGTACTTACTTACTTAGGTATGAAAGCAACACAAACTGGAATTTCTTTTTCTCATACATTACTTTTCTTTTCTTAAGCTCTTTATTGGAATATAATTGCTTCACACTGTTGTGCCAGTTTTGCTGTACAACAAAGTGAATCAGCTGTATTTATACATATATCCCCATATCCTCTCCCTCCTGCGACTCCTTCCCACCTTCCCTATACTTTTCATATTCCAGTCTTGAAGTCCTCTGATCCATTTCCTAACTACTAAGCAGTCTCTATTTTGTGAGACTCTTCTAAAATCCAGCCATGCCTCTGTACCCGAGTACATTTATTTAATAATCTGCTCTGTGCCCAAAACTTTTCTCAGCATCATAAAGAGAATGAGATAATCACACTCAGATTCTTCAAGTCTTCACTGACTAAACCACCTGTACTTTGCTGTTTCTCAAGCTGTTTACCAGCATTGCTCTTGAGGTTTTTGATACGTAGATTCCATCTTTCCTACAATAGTTATTATATAATAGTTAGAAATAATAATAATATAATAATAGCTAAAAATAATCTAGCTTTTCTAAAGCTAGGAAAGACTTGCTTTTCTTAGATCAGCAAGTCTGTTCAGTGTGGTCAGTAAAAAAAGGAGGGAATAAAACAAAGGAAAGGACAAAACCTGTAGCAGAACTTGCAATACAGTAACGGTGACAATGATTTCTGCTAGAAATCTTAGAGCATTCCCTCTTTTTTCTTTTTTTAATCTGTTCAATAATCCTGTGAGACTTTTACTCTTTCAAGTGACCTGAAGAACGTTTTCAAGTGATCTAGAAAATCTAATCAACTGAGCTTTTTCTATGATATGTATATTCCCAGTCTCAGAAATACATGGAGTCATCAAGCACCAAGCTGAGGACAAACTCCCCTCACCTATTTCATGTGTTTTTCTTTTTTAATGTTGACATTTTTGTAAAAGTCCACCAGCAATAAGGTGAAAAAAATCGAATACTTAAATATATTTATTTTAATGAAATGCATTCATTTAAACAAAACCATGTAAATGACAATCTTTAGGCTTAGAACAGCTTCACGCACCGTGGCTGGCTCTAAGGACTCCTAAGAGCCTGGCCTTCATGATGCTACCTCAGCAGTCACCCTGAATGCATTTCCTAACCTGCTCTCAACTCACAGTTACGGATTAGCTCCTGGTTATCCTGGTGATTTGGTTGCATTTTATTGCTGTCATGGAAGCTTCTTTTGCTTTAAAGGATGAAAGTCACTGTGATTCTTGCTCTGACCAGAACGCTGACATTGCACTTATGTTAGATGAAAAGCAAAAGCAAGAGCTCCCCAAGTTACATTCAATAATAAATCAGAAACAAAAGAAAAGGAACTTTCCTTCTATTCTTAAAAAATGAAATCCACGTCACAACACAGGGTCTTTGGGCATTCTATGGAGAGGAAGCAATGTAAAGCATGAAAGAGCAAAACAAATCACTTGGCAGGCAACTCCTGAGGATTTCTGGTGCGGTTTTCCACTCTGTAAACACTGGTTTGCACTTTGCTTCCGGGTTTCCACCACCGCGCAGCCTTGCCTCTGATCACTGCCTCGCAGGAACCCCCCCCACGGAGGGAAGGCAGCAATGGGAGGGAAACATAAAGGCAACCCACCCCGCTGCTCTGGAATAGCTCTGGCTGTTGAACTGACAAAAGGAAATGAAAAATCTGTGTGTTAAACTGACATGTGTGAGAGAACAGTGATCATAGCAATTCTTAACGTATATAGTCCAATCATTTTAAAAATATTAAGCACCAATGTTTATTCATATATTTACTTTGCTCCTTATCAGTCTATGTGAGGGTGAGCATTTCAAAGGAAGAACGTAAGGCTTGCCTGAGATGTACAATCTAGTGAGTGTCAAGGCAGAAACTAGAAGGCCTTCAATATTCTCAGATGGAAAACACAACAAAAGTCAACATTGTGCAATGCAGGGATGGATATATACATTCCAAACCAAGCAAGGTGTCTCAAAACATTCTTCTCTTTACTATTTAAACTCATTTGCTTGGGCACCTGCTTTTTGCAGGGTGTCCCCCATGACAGTGCACATCCTACTCAGAAAGTACAGCCTTCTCTACCCAGAAGCCCCAGAAGAACAGCAGCCACACCAGTGTGGGGCACTTGCTCACGGTAAGGTAGGTCTGACTGTACCCATCATATCAGCCTGAATCTATATGTAGATTTTTCTCCACATAGGGCATGAACATCCCTATGGAATTAAAATGAGCCATCTTCCAGCTACTGTGCTCCTGCAGCGGGGATCGGAGGACTCCACCTCTCCTTCTGCCCTCCAGGAGGCCTTCCCACTGCAGCAGGAGTCCCAAGAGATCCAAGGCCGGTTTATCCTGAAACCCAAGCACACAGCCAGGAACCAAGCCAGGAATCAGCAGGGGAAAGGTGAGCCCCTTCCTTTCCTGTAAGTGTCTTCCCTTGGCTCTTGTCTCTCCTGCTGTAAACAAACTCATGACATACAGCCGATTCTCCATGTGGGGTTAAGGGAACCGTATAGGCAGGCCCCAATACCCACAGAATCAAGCTCAGAGAAACACCAAAGGTCTGAAATCAAGATCCAACTCACTTCCAGGAAGGTTTTGGCTTTTGGTTTTTTGGTTTTGTTTTTTTTTTTTTTAATTCCTCCAGGTACACATCTCCCTTCTCTGTATCCCCAGAGCACTGCCTACATATAATTACATCTGTACACATCTGTGTGTCTTATTAGAGTATGAGCTTCTTATGGCCTGGGAACACATGTTCCCCATGTTGTGTCTAGCATCTCGTGCCTTCACAGGAGGTGGTTAGATGACTGTATGGCTTAGAAAAGACTTCAAATCTATTCTGGACTTAGGCTGAAGTGGCTCTGGGGGTTCTGGTTAGAATTGAACTCTTAATTCTACCCCCACAGCAGTCTCATTTCCACGTTTGCTTCAGACCCAGGTTGCGACTGGAACTGAACGTTTATGGCTGGGGTTTTTAAAAATCTTCCCTCTTGCAATTTTCTCCCCCTACCATTCCAATATTGTCCCACTGATATTTCTTTCTCTGAATAAAATGTTCTTAATTAATCTGGGAAGTACTGGGGCCAGAATAGAATTCCTACTTAAAGTATTTTTATTGTTATGATTGTTATTCTGTAAGCAAAAAGTTTCAAAAATTATATATTTTTTTAATATTCAAACCCTAATCTGAGCATCAGGAAACACTAAACTACATCTTGCCAAGACTGTGTAAGAAAGATGAGGTTGTAAGGTTAGCTTGTTTACTAGTCTCCATATTTTTCATGGCTATAGCATATATTTTGATTGGTCACAGAGGCAACATGAACTTTAATGTACATTATGAGAGGTCCAACTAAGCCTGAAAGTATCTTTGAGAAAGTATAGGACTCAATGTCTATTTTGCTTTCTGTCTATGCTCATAGAGTAGCTGGATATATAGCTTTATAGCAAGGGATAGAGCACTCTTCTTAGGAGTATTCTTATTAAAGCTGAACAGTGAATGAATACAGTTGTAATACATGAGTACATTTGGATAGCTTTAAAAATAATACAGTCAGGTTAAGAATAGGGAAACCAGGTTGCATAAAACAACTCAACCTATCTAAACATGTATCTTAAATTTCTGTACATGTTAAGGTAGAAAAATCTCCTCCTGGATTTAAGAATGTATTTGCTTTCTTCATTCTCTCCTTTTAAAATGATGGAGGTATACATGCCAGGGCAGGAAGAGCCTAAGGTGGACTGGTGGCATTCGTTCATGACTGCACATCTGCAGGCTGCAAAATCAACTGAAGAATGGGGGTGGGGTCTGCTTTGCAGGGAGGAGACTGATGTCTAGGCTGCCTTAGGCTCCCTGGGGGGGGGGGGGGGAATTACCTCTGCTAAGGCTGCTATGAGCCATGTCTTGTGTTGAGTAGTACATTACATTATGTAGTTCAATGAAGTGTAGGTAGCATCATTTATGTTAAATTTGAGCAAACCAAAGCTCAAAGAGTTTAAAGTAACTTATCCAACTAGCTGGCAGAACAGGAGCCTTCTGGTTCTCTCATCCAGAACCAGAAGTGTTCCGTCCACATGAGTGGACATGGTGATGCACTCACTATGTCTCAGGAAAGCCAAGTGGATGGGCGTTTAAGGATATTTGGTAAAATGTTGCTCATCTGTTTATTTTCCTACAACTTGGCACCTCTGTTGACTTTTTTAGTTGGTTATTTAAGCAGGTTTTTTAAGTAAATGTTAAACAGGTTACTTAAGCAAATATCCAGAAAATACTCACAGTTAGGCAGTAGAAATTTTGAACTCAGCTTTTCATTGATGATCACTTTTTCTTTAAAAGCCTGTCTTCAGCTTTCCTTTGACAGGGGCCTGGGTAGCTGGGTAGGGTGTTACAGGAAGATGGCCACCTGGCATCTTACCATATAGCCAGCATTTAATGACTACTTCCCAAGGACCTTGACTGCAGAAAGTCATCTATAGAGCTGCCAGAGGGTTGTGGCCACTCAGAAGAGAGGTCCAGAAGCTGGCTGAGAAGTGGGGTCAGGCAGGATGTGTCATGACAGGCAGATCCTTTTGACGGGAGAAAGTTGACCATGGTTGGGTACTCAGCCAAACAGGAAATCTAAGAGTGGGAAGAAACCTACTACAAAAGTAAATGATTACCAAACTCTGCTTGATTTGAATACCAAATCTTTTTGGCTTTTAAAATGAGATCTGACACCTGAATCCACTGATAACACTTAACATCAGGAAATTTGTATAATACAGGTTAAGTGCCTCAGGACACAGTTAAGAGGCAGTAGATAGCACTGTCTGGGGAACACTGTCACTGGGAGAATCAGTCCTGAGTCTAATCAAGCCTCTAAGTTTAAATACTGGGTTGCAGGATACGTTGAAGAAGAACACATGAACACCACAAGGATGCAAGTAGCCAATTTCAGAATGTGGGAAATTCTGTACAACAAATGACTCAGTTTTTCTCTCTTCCGGCCACTGCAATGAATATGCTGTAAAATGTAAACCGTGGAAATCAGGTTAAATAAACTACACTGCTATTCGTAATAATCTCACTTCTTCCTTAGATGCAGGCCAAAAGACAGTCAAGAAGAGTTCTGCCAAAAACTGGGCCTTCTGGCGGAGCTTCAGGACTCGCCGGGACAGCCAGGGCCCAGCCCCACCGCCCACAAAGCCAAAACTGCTCTTCGGAGTTTCTCTGGAGGATGTGTGCGATGATGACAGCCTGCCCACCCCAATCCGAGTAGGTCTCATTTTGGGCTTCTGCAGCCCTCCTGAGGAGGGGAGCTCTGAGAGATCAAGTGTTCTCATCCAAATCCACCCTCAAATGGAGACGTCATTAGACAGCCCCTGGCTCTGACTGAGAAGTTTTGTTAACACTATTTCAAAGAATAGGATCTGATTTAGGGAGCGCAGAGTCATAAGGCAAATACAACAAGGAAAAGATGCTCTTGGCCATTCCACTGGTTTCAGCAAAGACCCACCTGCACCTGGTCAGATCAACTGTAACGGGCTCTGTGCATATGAATCTCTGAAAACCCACCTCATCCTCATAGTCTCATCTCCTTCCTTGAACTCCATACAAGTCTCAAGTCTCCTTCAGCTGAGTCTACTCCACCTTACCACTCAGAACATCTCACAGAGATTTCATTTGTAATTCACATGCTTAAGCATAAAGATATCCTCTGGCAAATACGAATCATTTAATCCTGACAGAATGTGTCAAATGAAAGTCACAGAGTTTGGCCTCTGTTATCTCAAAGTAGTGTATTGAATTGTCAGTGTTAACATCTGTTCACGGTCCACTATCCCTCCAAGCACTGTCCTAGATGCAGGGATTCTTACGCTATCTATGAAGAAATTTATCACGCTATTAATAGGTACATGCTAGCTCCTACCCCAGTCCTTGCACCTTTCACAGCAAATTTGGGGCTAACTATGATAATTACCATCCCCACTTCATAAATGAAAAATAAAAAAGCCTCAATAAAGTATGTGCTGTGCCCATAGTCACACAGCAGATGAGTAGCATAACAGAGTTCAGAGTGCTTGGATTACCTGACTCCAACATCTGTTATCTCTCTACCCTGTAAGTACAGGACCTGAAGACACAGCAAAAGGAAATGAAAGACTGATGGGAAGGGAATGTGATCAGAGAAGGAGGAGAAGGGTTTTGAGCCTGTTTTAAGAGAGGGGAGGAAATACCGGAAGTAGAAATGGGGTGTACAGTCACGGAAAAAAGAAAAAACAAATGGGAAATGAGTATGGAAAAAGATTTCTACACTTAGGAAGGAGCATCTATATTAGGTAATACTGAGAAAGGAACAGTGGAGGAGGAGAGGATGATTCTACTAACGCCTCAAAGCAGAGAAGTTTGACTTAGTGTAAATTTACTAAAAAGGAAAATCTGATTAAGCAAGTGTGTAAAATGTTTCAGTGTATGAATGTAAAATGGATTGTTGGGTAGAAAATATATTTAGAGACACTGAAAAAAATTTCAAATAGACTCCAGTCCTTGCAGCTCTAGCACTGTACCCTCATACACCTCAGCTCTGTCAAAAAGGGGGCAAGCTTGTGCTCTGAGCTTGTAGATATGAAATGCTGCACAGTTTTCTTTTTTTTTTCTCTATAGGATATACTTTACTTTATCAATCAAAAAGGGCCACTCACAGAAGGCATCTTCAGTAAACCAGGTGGTATAAAATCATGCAGAGCCCTAAAGGAGAAGATAAACTCTGGGGACAAAGTGAACTTGGATGAGGAATCCGTTCTTGTGGCAGCATCCGTCTTCAAGGTAGGGAAATTTCTAGCATTATCCACACAGAGTAACTCTGAAGCTATATGACTGGTCCTGCATCATGACTGCCCAAGAACCCTAACAGGCGTAATATAAAAACACTTCACTCACCTCACCGGTTAGAATGGGGATCATCAGAAAATCTAAAAACAGTAGATGGTGGAGAGGGTGTGGAGAGAAGGGAATGCTCTTGAACTGTTGGTGGGAATGTAAATTGATACAGCCACTATGGAGAACAGTTGGGAGGTTCCTTGCAAAACTAAAAATAGAGTTCCATATAACCCAGAAATCCCACTACTGGGCATATACCCAGAGGGCACCATAATTCAAAAAGACACATGCACTCCAATGTTCACTGCAGCACTATTTTCAATAGCCAGGACATGGAAGCAACCTAAATGTCCATCAACAGATGAATGGATAAAAAAGATGTGGTACAGGGAGTCAAGGAAGGGAGGGAATACGGGTATATGTGTATAAAAACAGATGATTAAACCTGGTGTACCCCCCCAAAAATAATAAAAAAATAAATAAATAAAAAATAAAACAACAATTTGAATATAAAAAAAAAAAAAGATGTGGTACATAGATACAATGGAATATTACGCAGCTGTAAAAAGCAACAAAACGGGGACATTTGTAGAGACATGGATGGACCTAGAGACTGTCATACAGAGTGAAATGAGTCAGAAAGAGAAAAACAAATATTGTATATTAACATATATATGCGGAATATAGAAAAATGGTACAAATCAACCGGTTTGCAAGGCAAATATAGAGACACAGATGTAGAGAACAAACATATGGACACCAAGTGGGGAGGTTTGGGGGGGAATGAACTGGGAGATTGGGGCTGCCATATATACATTACTAAGAAAAAAAATACCAAATTGTACACTCTAAATATATGCAGTTTATTGTATGTTAACTATATCTCAATAAAAGTTCTTAAAAAAAAGAAAACTTCACCAAGTCAGAATTGGAGGAAGCTACTTTGGGTGTTAAAAGCCCCACATGTTACATATACTTTCCTTTTTCATCACACAACACCCTCCCCCATTTACTCCTGAACACTCTATGCAAAAGAATAAAAATAATAAATTTCAAAGCACACACTTATACACACAGAGTGTTTACCAAAACAAGCTTCCTGCTTGTAATGACTTCCTCGCCACTAATGAAGGCAAAGTTCATATTTAAAGAAAATTCATATTAAGCTTTTGGAAACAGTTACAGAAGTTTACCACAGTAAGTAAACATTTGCCTTACCATAAATCAAAAAATGCTCAGTGAGGCCACTGAAATCGCTGACCATTTCATCTTCCTTCCCCTGTCTCTCAATGCCTTTTACTTTAAAGTTAGTGTAGGGATGACTCCACCCTTTGTTCCTCCTTTTTCCTCCTTGTACCACCTTTGGCATCCTTTGTTAATACTTGTTATGTTTAACCCACCACCTGCGGTTATAGTTACATGGTAACCAGCTCCTACCCACGTGCCTTTTCCTATAAATCTGACTTTTAAAGTGGGTGCAGCAGTCAAAATCAGTTTGGAATTCTGAAAATTCAATAGATTCATACAAAAATAGATTGAGTTTGAAATGATACAGCTGAATTACAAGTGTCTAGTTACATTCTACTTGTTAGTAGCTCTGAACAAAAATATGTTAATGTAGTAAACAGGTTATTAAAAGTATCTTAGGAACTCAGTAACATGTGGTCTTTCCCTGTCCCCTATTACTGTTCGGTCATAATTCGATTATATGATAAAGAGCGACAGTTTAGAAATGACTTAGAGTTGACCGCTACTACACTCGCACCATAATAATACACACTAGGTAGGCAAACAGCAAGCTAAGTGTTGCCCTCTGTAAGGTACACACATGGAATTGACTTGATTTTCTAGCAAGAGTTAGTAGGCTCTTACCTATTTCCGTGTTATAAGCACAGACTAGCAAGAGGGTGGCTACTCATGGGTACGGTTCTTAGACATTCCCAAAGTTTTCTCTTCCTAAAGTTGACGGACCTTGGTGGAGGATCAGACTTTGCAACCTTGACCTTGATGATACCACGTGTCAAACTAACCAGAGAGTTGGCCTCAATCAGAAATGAATGTATCATGCGTACCGCACCGAGCTTGCCATTAAACTTTCTGTAAACAGAGGTCCAACAGCAGATACCCTTGGCATATTCTGCATGGGTCATGTTCTGGCTTAATGACACTCAGCCCCACCAGTGGACTCTGCAGCACAGGGTCCAGGAAAGAGAGGAGACACACACTCCAAGTGCATGCAGTTTGGTACACATGAGGCAAAGGCCCTGCTGCACCCTCCCAGACTCCCAGAACCAGCCAAAGCTGGAGTGCTGCTTCTCTCCAAAGACACTGGGGTCACTCCGTAGGAAACAGTGAAGAACTTAAAGACCGTGAGTGGGTATTGTATACCAATAACACAGTGAAGGTTTGAGAGAACTGAGACTTTGTCCATTGTCTTCACTGCTCTATCCCCAGTACTCAGCAGAGTGTCTGGCACAAAGAGTAGCTCAATAAGTATCAGAACAAGTGGACAGTTACTGGATTATAATCATGATAGTTGCCTAGAAGCACTTCCTGGACAAACTACTACTAAGAGAAGTCGGGCTATATATTAAGATCAGTGGAAGCAAGGTGTGCCTTTGAAACTAGCAAGGCAATGCAATAATTTCCCCTCAGTCTTGCACAGAAGATTACAACTTCATAAATTTTAATGGGCCCAATTCTATGATATTAAGACTTGTTCCTCAGCCCTCTAAAGGGACAAATTTTCCAGGCCTCCACTTGGGAAACTTACATTTGCATATCACTAGCCTGATACTCAGAGGCCTGAAGCTGCTATATATCTAAATTTTTAATTTCCTTTTTTTAGGAGGATGTGTTCCATTCAAGGAGGTGTAAGAGGTAACATGTAGTTACCCACTGGGGATTTTGATATATTTCAACACCTGCTGCTTAGAAGTCTGCAGAACAAACTTTTATATAGTTATAAAAAAAGGGAAGACTGAAACTATTATTAGAGTAGTTTTTTCCCAAGGAGCACACATACCTCAAGTCAGAAAGCCCAGTTCTCTCTTAAGATGCAAGAGCATGTGGGAGTGTGTTTTTTGGTTATTTTTTTGTTTCAGAACTTCTCTTGCTTGAATTAAGAGCAAGCACTGTGTCTAAAGTAAACAAGCAAAATGGGTATGTGCATTTCTTTTCAAAAAACTAATACGATTTAGGATGAGCTATCACCAGACCTTGTCAGTTTGTACTACTGTGCTAACATGTACACAAAGAGTAAGTTCCAGGTGATAGAAGGGGCTTTAGCTTCACTCTCTCTACAGCCCAGACTCTACTTTTATGCTTCTAATTTCAGTTGCAGAAAATCCAAGCAATGCTTCTGGATGTGCAAGTCTATGGAGAATCAGAGCCAAGCTCTGTGTGGATCACAGTTTGTGTAGTTGTGAAGGAAATGGGCATTGAACTCAATTTTTCAACTAAATGTTTTCTCTGTAATTTCTCCAACATATTTAACTTAAGATTAATATATATTTTTTTACCCATGTAAGGATTTTCTTCGAAATATCCAAGGAAGTATATTTTCGTCCAGTCTCTATGATAAATGGCTTGGTGTTATTGACCAGGGGAACGAGGAGGAGAAAATAGCTGCAGCCCAGAGGTAATGATGCAATAATTACTCAACCCTGTTCACACCTCAAAAATGCAACCAACATACTCTCAGGAAAATATTAGCTTATAGTTTACAGCTTTGTCCACTAAAATAATGACCAATGTCAAAGGGTTCCACTTGATCCTAACCATGGCAGCCAGTATAAAAAATAGACACATGCCTTACTGCTGATATTGAATTCGTGTTTTTCTCCTAATCTTATTAATATGGAATCCTTGACCATTTTATACCTTCTAAATACATGAAACTGCTGGAGATGAAATCCACTGGTCTAAAAAGAGATGCTAAAGGACCAGTCTGCCAGGGGTATATGATTTTAACTTTGTCAAACACATGACTAACCAGAGGAGTTCTTATCTGGATCAGGAATTAAATTCAATGAAACATTTTTGTATGCATTCATGCCTGCAACTCTGTGAGAGTGGAATATGTACATAGTATACGAAGAAGTCCTCTATTTTCTGTCTTTGTATTTCCACTTCCTAAGCAAAATGACTTGTTTTATTTAGAAATGCATTCTTCTGCCTTTAGTCTTTTAGGCCAGCTGCCAAGAGCTAATGTAGTTCTCTTGCAATACCTTTTTGGAGTGTTACGCAACATTGAGCAGAATTCCTCATCCAATCAGATGACAGCTCACAATTTATCAGTGTGTATAGCCCCAAGCATTCTTTGCCCACCTCATTCTGGCAGCTCAGCATTAGAAAACGACTTCAGAAAAAAGGTAATAAGATCTCTCATTTTTATGCCTTATGGGAAGGGGTCCCCGCTTTGAACCTGAAGTTTGTGGTATTAACTCTGATGGACCAGTTTTTTAAAGTGCACATTTTAATTACACTCCCCTGGAGTGGCAGAGTCCTTCTCTGGTGGGATATGGGAAGGTGGGCTATTAAGCGGGAAGCTGAGAGCAGTTGAGTCACTTCTCCTTTTCCATCTAGGAGACCCAAACAATAGAAAGATGAGAGTAGGATGATATGATAGAAAAGAATCTAGGCTTTGAAGTCTGAGAGCCAAGGTTCAGCTCTCAGCCTAATCACTGAAGGATGTGTAAACTTGGGCAAAGTTTCCAAGCCATGGTTTCATCATTACATAGTGATGCCAACACCTCGCGGCTCCGGTCACTGCTGGCACATCCTAGGTGGCTCGGGCAACGTGAGCACCTGTGGCTCCACACATGCTGGCCTCCCGCTGGCTCGTTCAGAAAAATACTTGGCTACTATTTCACCTCCACTACAGGATGAAGAAACTAGTAAAAGATTTCAGAACATCCTAACAGAGCCATAACATGCCTAATAGGATCACAGCTCTTCCCTCAAGCTTACCCAGAGCAAGCATGAGGCAAGGCAATGCAGTTAGACAAGCAGACATGTTTTCTCTCCAGCTGCTTCCTTCTTTCACAAAAAACCACTGAAATCTCTGCTTCCCATATTTCAGATATTTCTTAACTGAAGTAAACCACACAAGTTTTTCTGTATTGGATACTTTATAAATTTTAATAAGATGTTATATATAAATTATATCTCAATAAAACTGGAAAAATTTTTAAATAAAAATAAATAAAATTTAATAAGAGAATATACACCATGGCCCCAAACATTCTATGTGGGTTACTTGAAAATTATCCTAGTATTAAAGACGTAACCATCATTACAAAAATGTTCGCTATTTAAACTAGCCCACAAATTATAACTTTAGCCCACTGATTGAAAGAATTTTAAAATCTGTGCCCAAAGTCCTCTTGAAAGTATTGGTTATTTCTTAGAGAAAACTGGTTTATAAATATGTATGTGTGTGTGTATATATATATATTTTTTTTTTTTTTTTTTTAATCAAGTCTGAATTTCTCTCAGGATTATTTTGCTTTTTTGTTAGAGCCAAGATTCATATATGAAGTGTGATTTACCACTATGCCATAGGTAAAATAATACCTTGTTTTTTGCCCTTTTGTGTAACAGATTTCTTTTGTACAATTTCTCATTGAAAACTGCCTCAAGATATTTGGAGAAGATATCACTTCCCTCTTTGAAGAGAGCCCAATGAGTTGTGATAGTAGTGATATCACTGATAGCCGTGAGAAGGCTGCAGGTACTGTGAATAATTTAACTGGCCTTGATGAGAAAGACAGCAAGGCTGCCAGGGGTCACGGCAGATCCTTAGACTGTGCTGTCCTGGAGCCTAAAGCACATCCCAAGGGCAACGATTTCCATGTGCTCCAGGTCAGGTGAGGTTTCACACTGTTGTGAGAGCAAAGAAAGGATGAGACAGATCTAACTGCAAGAAGTTGCAAGCACAGCATTAGGAGACATCACGGTATAATACAGCATTTGGTTTTTCAAACAAAACTTTAAATGGGACTGATATATGTATCACATGTGCTCTGGTTGAAACCAGAGTGAGAGGCCCAGAGCACTGCTTGGTTTATTCCCCTCTCTCTCCTTTTTCTGGTCAGTGGTTCCTGACGTACCACAGGTACCCCGTGTCTTTGAAATAGGTTGAAAAGAACCAGCATCACTGAGAGAAAAAGGACTTGACTTCACGTCAAACAGCCTTTCCAGACTATAACCTCATGTGCCTCTACTTACCAGCTGCGTTAACTTCAGCCAGTTATTCTAGCTCAGTTTCAGTTTCTTCGTCTCTAAAATGTGAATAAAAATAATGTCTAAATCTTAGGATTATTGAAAAGATTAAATAAAACAATGGATGTAAAATAAATTTGTAAAAAAGCAATTAATGGGGCCAGTAGAAGTTTCCGTGAGATCAGAGCTAGTTCTAACTGAGCCTAGCTAATCACAGCTAACTGATAGCAGTCCATTTTATGCGGCAGCATTTAGATTCAGAACCTGAGGACATGTGTCATGAGTTCCTTCATATTTTTCACATTTCTTGGTTTTATGACATTTACCTCACTGCTTTGAGGAAACCGTTAGGAAAAGCCATTTAATCAGGCATTGAGATGAGCCTAGTATCTGAGAAGATGCTTATCCTTAGATAACTGTTTGTTTTTCATTTCATCAGTGACAACAGAACAACCTCTTGAATCCAAGCCAGTGAGAGAGATAGTGATTTACAAAAAGGCACAACTGCAGGATGATGCCAAGACCCCGCCTAGCATGGGTCCACCCAGCGACGTGTCTACAATTTTCTAAGTCCCCGAAGGTTATAATCTCCATAATCACACTTGACCCTTCCTTTTCCTCTCTTTAGCGACCTGTCTACAATTTTCAAAGTCACTGAAGATTAGAATTCCCCATAATCACACCTGACCCTTCCTTTTTGTGTATTTCCTATAATACCTCATTTGAATTTTATTAAAGGCTTTTTCTGCATCTATTGAGATGATCATATGGTTTTTATCCCTCAGTTTGTGAACATGTATCACATTGATTGATTTGCGTATAGTGAAGAATCCTTGCATTCCAGGGTATTCATGGAATACTTGCATTCAGGGTATATGATCTTTTTAATGTGCTCTTGGATTCTGTTTGCTCGTATTTTTTTGCGGATTTTTACATCTATATTCATCAGTGATATTGGCCTGAAATTTTCTTTTTTGGGTGACATCTTTTTCTGGTTTTGGTATCAGGGCGATGGTGGCCTCGTAGAATGAGTTTGGGAGTGTTCCTCCTTCTACCATATTCTGGAAGAGTTTGAGAAGCATAGGTGTTAGCTCTTCTCTAAATGTTTGGTAGAATTCACCTGTGAAGCCATCTGGCCCTGGACTTTTGTTTCTTGGGAGATT
Organism: Hippopotamus amphibius kiboko; assembly: GCF_030028045.1. Taxonomy (NCBI): domain Eukaryota; kingdom Metazoa; phylum Chordata; class Mammalia; order Artiodactyla; family Hippopotamidae; genus Hippopotamus; species Hippopotamus amphibius. Next base: position 114,374,415 of record NC_080187.1, read on the forward strand.
TTTAATCACCATCTCAATTTCAGTGCTTGTCATTGGTCTGTTCATATATTCTATTTCTTCCTGGTTCAGTCTTGCCCCCAAATAGTCAAAGCAATCTTGAGAAGGAAAGATGGAGCCAGAGGAATCAGGCTCCCTGACTTCAAACGGTACTAAAGGCTACAGTGATCAAGACAGTATGGTACTGGCACAAAAATAGAAACATAGATCAATGAACAGAATAGAGAGCCCACAGATAAACCCACGCACATATGAGCACCAAAGGAGGCAAGAATATACAATGGAGAAAAGACAGCCTCTTCAATAAGTGGAGCTGGGAAAATTGGACAGCTACATGTAAAAGAAGGAAATTAGAACACTTCCTAACACCATACACAAAAATAAACTCAAAATGGATTAACGACCTAAATGTAAGGCCAGACACTATAAAACTCTTAGAGGAAAACACAGGCAGAACACTCTATGACATAAATCAAAGCAAGATCCTTTTTGATCCACCTCCTAGAATAATGGAAATAAAATAAAAAATAAACAAATCGGACCTAATGAAACTTAGGTACCATTTGCACAGCAAAAGAAACCATAAACAAGACAAGAAGGGATTTCTTAGGTGGCGCAGTGGTTAAGAATCCGCCTGCCAACACAGGGGACACGGGTTCAATCCCTGCCCCAGGAAGATACCACACGCTGCAGAGTAACTAAGGCCATGCGCCAAAAAAACAAAAACTAAAAACAAACACAAGACAAGAAGACAGCGCTCAGAATGGGAGAAAATATTTGCCAGCAAAGCAACGGACAAAGGATTAATCTCCAAAATATACCAGCAGCTCATGCAGCTCAATATCAAAAAAAGCAAATAACCCAATCCAAAAATGGGCAGGAAACCTAAATAGATATTTCTCCAAAGAAGACATGCAGATGGCTAACGAACACATGAAAAGATGCTCAACATCACTCATCATCAGAGGAATGCAAGTCAAAACCACAATGAGGTATCACCTCACACCGGTCAGAATGGCCATCATCACAAAATCTAAAAACAGCAAATGATGGAGAGGATACAGAGAAAAGGGAACCCTCCTGCACTGTTGGTGGGAATGTAAGTTGGTACAGCCACTATGGAGAACAGTATGGAGGTTCCTTAAAAAACTAAAAATAGAACTACCATATGAGCCAGCAATCCCACTCTTGGGCATATACCCTGAGAAAACCATAATCCAAAAAGAAACATGTACCACAGTGTTCACTGCAGCACTATTTACAATAGTCAGGACATGGAAGCAACCTAAATGCCCACCAACAGATGAATGGATAAAGAAGATGTGGCACACATATACAATGAAATATTACTCAGCCATAAAAAGGAATGAAACTGATTTATTTGTAGTGAGGTGGATGGACCTAGAGTCTGTCATACAGAGCGAAGTAAGCCAGAAAGAGAAAAACAAATACTGTATGCTAACGCATATATGGAATCTAAAAGAATGGTACTGATGAACCCAGTGACAGGGAAAGAATAAAGATGCAGATGTAGAGAACGGATTTGAGGACACGGGGTGGGGGGTGAAGGGGAAGTTGGGACGAAGTGAGAGAGTAGCATTGACATATATATACTACCAAATGTAAAACAGATAGCTAGGGGAAAGCTGCTGCATAGCACAGGGAGATCAACTGGATGATGGGTGACAACTTAGAGGGCTGGGATAGGAAGGGTTGGGAAGGAGTCACGGGAGGGAGGGGATATGGGAGCATGTGTATAAATACAGTTGATTCACTTTGTTGTACAGCAAAAACTGGCACAACAAGGTAAAGCAAGTATATTCCAATAAAGAGCTTAAAAGAAATATCTCTTTGAGAACTCTTTTCACGAAACACGTGCATGATTTTGTTCAGTCTGGATTAAATCCTCAGATCCTGTCCAGAAATAAATGAATTTCCTGGCAGAAGGATATACATGAGGCACCTTAAACCAAGAAAACACTGTAGATCACTGAATGAAAGTTAAGACCTTACAAGGTCGCAGCTCATCCCATTTGAGTTTTCTTTGTCTTGATCCCATGTATGCATATTTGAGAAAATCTTCCCACAAAATATCTCCTCTATCTTCTATTCCTGCCATATTATGTTTTTTGTATTTTACTGTACATTTTTATATTAATAAAAGTGGGTTAGACAACCATTTTATTTGCTTATGATTCATATTAACACTGGTGGTGGCTCATCTGGCAGTCTGGGTCTCAACTAAGATCACTTACGCACCCTGCAGTCAGCTGGCAGCTCACCTGGAGCTGACTTACATGTCTGCTGGTTGCTGTTGGCTCTGGGTCGACCCCCATTGTCTTCAACAAGCTAGCCAGTCTTCTTCACATGGTGGAAGAAGAGTTCCCAACAGCACGAGAGGCTTTTCAAGAGTCAATGTAGGAGAGGACTCCACAAAAGACCACAAAGACAATGAGTTATTCATTATTTACTGAGGGCTATTCCTGTAATCTACCAGACATGAAAATCATAACTCGACAGCATTACTACCACACACCTCCCTTTATTCATCCACTTTCAACCCTCCATTCTTCAGAACAGCATTTCCCAAGGGGTGTTAGGAAGTGTGGTAGAAAATATCTCTGAAACAATAATTGATTTTTTTTTCCTCAGATATTTCTTGCCTCTACCCTTCTCCCTGTCTTAAGCTGTCTTAAGAGACAGCTAGATCATTTCCTCAGGGAACAGAAGTTACAGAAGAATATGAGGGGAAAAGAGCTCTTTGTTGCTTATCAGTTTTGAAAATTTATTTCAAACAAAACAAAACAGTTCATGGCACAGAGTAAAGATTTAGGTGGAAACCTCATGGGAAAAGCCCAAAACCATTCGATGTACGGAACATGTGACCCATTTCCTGAACAGAAACCAAGAGGAATCAGGAAGCCCTCACAGAACAACTAAATGACATGTCTAAGAAAGATGGGGTGTTGTACATTCATGCAGAATTTCTTGTACCTCAACATGGAACACATCAGTGAAGTTATTCCCATCAATCTGAGAATGGTATGGAAGGAACAAAGCCACTGGAATTGAATGACACGTCTCAGCAACAGTTGTACAGACCAATTCCCTCGGATCAGATAGGAATTAGGACATCTCAGCAGATGCCCAGCATACACAGATGACACAGAGGATAAGTTACATGTCGTCTCCCCACTCCATAACCTCCTAACTCCTTGGCACTAGAAGACTCCAGCACATGGACACACTCATGGAGAAAACCGATCTTGAATTTCTGCCAATCTGGGAACAAAAGATTAAACTAGAAATCAAATGAGTTATTTAAAAGTATAGAACAGTACATATCTTACATATATCAGTTTGTAGACTGAGATTAGTACCAATACATGTTGAATACTTGATCCACGCATTGTTTTCCTAGAAGGGGTTCCATGATCACATAGGTTTGGGAAATGCTGTATTTTCTTTTCAGAAATCAAAATGCCCATTAACATATTAATGTCTTAGAGAAGACCCACAGTACAGAAAACACAGTATTTTCCACATTTATTTGACCTGGGAGATCCTTTGGGAGGAACCCTATTAATGAATGAATTAATAAATGAATATATTAATAAACTTTGCTCTACATTTATCTTCTTAGGTCATAGAAGATCCTCCACAATGCAACCTGCTCCAGTAATCAGTTTTCTCTTCACTATTTCCCAGTGTAGAACCTTTTCTTTAACTAGGTCAGACACTCCACTGTTTCCCGAACAAGATACACTCATGTTTCTACGTACAATTATCAACTACCCTTGGTCTCTACATATCCACAGACTAGGTAGCCACTTGGGTTCTACTCTCCTAGAAATTTCACAAAGCTGTCCTTGACCATTCCAGCTCAAATTAATTTTTTTTTTAATAATGCACGAGCATTTGATTTCATTAGACATTGGCTCATATGCTGCTTTGCAACATCAGGAATTATGCTGGTATGTTTATACATAGCTCAACAAATCCAAATTCCTGTGGTAAATGGTTATACCTTGTGTTAGTTTTATATTACTTTTAACGCCTGGCTAAATGTGTACTAAAAAAAAAATGTCTGAATTTGTGAGCTTTTCTAAGAATATAGAAATTTTACATAGATTGGTAATGACTGCAAATTTTAAACCTGAAGAGGTAGAACACAGCACAAATGGAATTTCAGTGGGTGGCAATAAGACATCAGTTTGACTAAAGTGTTTTAGATATAGTCATATCTTCACAGTCTACTATTCACAGGTTCTGGGATATACTAGTTTTATTCATCTTGCAAAAAATGGGATATTGGTGTGATGTGTTTGGGAATAATTACATGCTTGTGTGAAATTTCTTTTAAATAGCAACAATTCCATAATAAAAGGGGCAAAAAACATAGTTGGGCAGTGCAACTGTGAGTTTTTGAGCCAATAAAGATATACAAAAGTCCCTCAAATTTGAAAAGAAGAAATAATAGGAGGTAAAGAAAAGCTGAAAATAACTAATTTGTCAATTGTAACTCATAGAGGAGATTCTTGCCATGTGGAAATGGTCAATAAATGTTTTTCCCCCTCAGGATGCTCAAGTATAATGTATCATTGAGAAAGTCAATTTATTAAATTTTAGAAAATTTAGGAACTGATAAACTATAAAAGGACCCAGTTGTCTGATCCAGAATGTACAAAAGGCAATTAAGACTTTCTGATATTGGTCTTTACCAGCTGGTAAGATCTGTATAATCATCAATCAACCTGCATTTAATGATGTAATTAAGATGAAACATTTTCAAAAGTACAGCAAAGATACTGAGGATGAAAATCTTATTTTATTTCAGAAACAAAGCTATTCATAGGCTACCTTTATGAGAAAACTAATCCTCTTTATGGTAATTAATTACTATGATATATTGAATGGAAAAAATATATATAATATGTATAATACATATATTCAACTTTTATTCCACAAAAGCAACATGTAAGAATTGGGGGGATGGAGTATATATTTGTACAAAAAGCCATCTTTTTTCAGAAAGGATTGGGCAATGCCTTTCATATTTCTCCATCATTCCTCCCATGCTAGCCAAATGAGCCAGTAGGTACTCTAAAGATCTGTAGTGAATGGTGACTGTATTTTCCACTTTTATGCTTTACATGTCTACAGCATAACTGGTGCTAGGAAGACATTGATTTCTTTTTGGCCTTGGGTCTAAACGTCAGTATTCATTTGGTTGGCTAAGTCTTTCCAAAGAATGAAATCATTCCTTTGTCATGTAAAAGAAACTACTAGAAAACAAAATTGTCAAAGGAGGAGTTATAGTTTCCTAAAATGGGAAAAGAGAAACTACTTTGTGACAGTGGGAGTTTTTCCAAAATGCAGAGGTATAAAACTAGTTGGAAAAGTAAAATAAAACAAAACGATACTGACTTCAGGATAATGGATACCTCTGTGGATGAAAGGAAGAGAATGGGATATAGGAAAGGTGAAAAAGAGACTTCAAGCATATGTATATTATTTTATTGCTTAAAAGATTTTTAAATGCTAACATTTTGCCGTATGTTTCCATTTTTTTAAGAAATAGAATGTTAATAGGTAATTTTGTTACATAAATACCCGCAACACACTAATGCACGCGTGCGCACGCACACACACACACATATACATTTTTATATATAACATACAACTTTATCCAAAGAATAAATAAAACATAAATTTTTATCATTCAGCAACTTTATTCTTTTCCTTAACATATGTTTTTGTGATTTCTGTATACTGATACATGCAGGCCCGATTCACTCAGTCTAGTTGCTGTATAGTAGTATTCCATGATAAGAATCACGCATTAATCTACGTACGTATTGGACTGGCCAAAAACTTCATTCGGGTTTTCCCATGAGATGTTACTTTTGGGCCAACCCAATATATCTATCTTGCTCAAACTTTCTAGAGACTTGACTAGTTTACTAGCTTTCAAAGGAATAGATTTTTAAAATTATCTCCATTAATGTTTTTCCTAGATTAATGTGTTGTTTTTATAATTTCATTGCTTCAGCCTTCTTACTCTTCTTTTGATTTCTTCATCTAGCTTCTTAGATTAAATGCTAGCTCATTTACTTATAATAAATACATTTAAGACTATTCATAACTTCTAGGTACTGCTTTAGCTACATCTCATAAATTTTTTATTTTTATTTTTTTAGTAATTTAGTTTTTTTAATCATCATTCAGTTAATACATTTTATAATTTCTTTGTGAATTATTTTTTAATCCATTCATTGTTTAGGCTTTTTATTTTTTCAGGGTTTCCATTACTATTTATAATACTTCATTTCTAATTTAATTACATAGTGAGCAGATGATATGTGAATCACTGATTCTTTATGACTGAAAGTATATAGTAAATTTTATACATTTAAAATGTTGAATGCATTCTCTGTTGGGTTCTCTTTTGGATACAGAGACATATACGTTCAAAATCATGCTATATGTGTTATTCAAATCCTCTGTTATATATTCTCCAAATAAGTAGTTTCTAAGAGAGGTGTTAAATTCTGCCGTTATGATAATGAGTTTGTCAACTTTATTTTGTAATTCTGAGTTTCTGTAGGTTTTTTTTTTGTGTGTGTGTGTTTTACAGCTTGTCTGCGTTAAGTATACATAAATTTATAATTTTTATACTCTTTTCATACATATTCTTTATTCATGTTAATGCTTTTGCTTCATCTTGTATTTTGAGCGATACTGTTATACCAGCTCTTTTTTGGTCCATATAGCCTGGCATATCTCTTTTTCTTCTTTTCTTTTTCAATGTTCTGTTTTAGGGTAGTAGGTATGCATGGGTGTGGCAATGTGTGTATGTGTGTGTCAGTGTCTCCTATAAAGAGCATGTAACTGATCTTTTTATATGCAAGCTAATAATTTGATTTTTAATTTAATCAGAATCATGTACTCCATTTACATTTACTGTCACTATAATGTATTTGGAGTTACACTCACCATTTTATTCCATGGTTTACGTTCATCAGCAATTTCTCACGGCTTCATTTCTCCTCCTTTCCTAACTTTTCTTGGATTGGTAAACTGTAGACTAGTGTTTTCCCTGTTGATTTTTATTTATACACATTAAAATTTCTCAGGCATTATCTCTTTGAATATGCTGCTATAATATTCCTCTATTTTGCTAGAATCCCATTAAAATTTTACAAAACAAGGATTCTTGAAGAACACCATATCTCAACAACTTTTTCAATTTTTTTCTTTATGCTGCATCCTGGGTATAATTCTTAGTTCTCTCTTCCAGTTTATTAAGTCTTTAACTTTGTTCATTCCAGAGTTTATACTTTCAGTTTTATGACTTTTTTAATGCTGATATAGTTTCTGGGGTTACTAATTGGATCTTTTTCCTATTCACATATATGATTTTATCTTTTTAAACAGAGGTCATTCCTTCCTTTTCCTCTCTGATCCTGGTACCAAGAAGTAGGATGCTTCTGTAGTAAATAACTAAAAATGTGGAAGGGGCTTTGCAACTGGGTAGTGAGTAGAGGCTAGAGTTTTTGAGATGCATATTAGGAAAAGCCTGAATTGCTGTGAAAGCAGTATTGCCTTCTGAACCTCACCAGAAAGATCTTTAACATCCATATTTCTACTAACATTCTGTTCATGATTATTTATGTATTCTCAAACTCTCCTTTCTTTTCTGAACCCTTGCTAGAATCTAGAGACAGTCTGTATCTTCTTCAAGAATACATAAATAATCATGAACAGAATGTTAGTAGAAACATAGATGGTAAAGGTCATTCTGGTGACGTCTCAGATGGAAATGAACATGTTACTGGAAACTGTAAAAAAAAAATAACCATGTTATAAAGGGCAAAAAATTTGGCTGATCTGGTCTTCTAGTGTTTTGTGGAAGACAGAACTTGCAAGCAGTAAAAATGAGTATTTAGTTCAGTGGCAGGATTTCCACTACTCTGTCTTCCAGATCACTGATCCATTCCTCTGTATCATTTAGTCTACTGTTGATTTCTTCTAGTGTATTTTTCATTTCAGTTATTGTATTCTTCCTCTCTGGCTGGTTGTTCTTTATATTTTCGCTTTGTTAAAAACTTCTAACTTCTCACTCTGTGCATCCATTCATACTGTGGAAAACAGTATGGAAGTTTCTCAGAACCTCCAAAAACAGAACTACCACATGACCCAACAATTTCATTTCTGAGTATATATCTGAAAAGACCAAAAACTAATTTGAAAAGATACATGCACCCCAATGTCCATAGCAGCATTAATCACAATTGTCAAGACATGCAAGCACCTTAAGTGTCCATCAACAGATGAACGGAATGTACATATATACAATGGAATACTACTCAGCCATAAAAAAGAATGAAATTTTGCCATTTGCAGCAACATGGATGGACTTGGGGGGCATTATGCTAAGTGAAATAAGTCAACAAAGACAAATACTACATGGTATCACTTATATGTGGAATCTAAAAAATACAACAGACTAGTGAATAAAACAAAAAAGAAACTCACAGATACAGAGAACAAACTAGTGGTTACAAGTAGGGACAGGACATGAGGGAATTAATAGGTACAAGCTATTAGGTATAAAATAAGCTACAAGAATATATTGTACAACACGGGAAATATGGTAAATATTTTATAATTATAAATGGAATATAATCTTTACAAATTGTGAATCACTAAATCATATACCTGTAACTTCTATAATATTATATAGCAACTATGCTTCAATTAAAAAATAAAATTTAGGGACTTCCCTGGTGCTGCAGTGGTTAAGAATACACCTGCCAATGCAGGGGACATGGGTTCGAGCCCTGGGACAGGAAGATCTCACATGCTGTGGAGCAACTAAGCCCATGCACCACAACTACTGAGCCCATGTGCTGCAGCTACTGAAGCCTGCATGCCTAGAGCCCATACTCTGCAACAAGAGAAGCCACCACACTGAGGAGCCCCAGCACCACAATGAAGAGTAGCCTCTGCTTGCTACAAGTAGAGAAAGTCCTTCAACAGCAACAAAGATCCAACTCAAAAATAAAACATAAATTAAAAATAATTTCTTTAAGTAAAATAAAATTTAAAAAAATGGGTATTTAGCTGAGGAGTTTGCTCAGCAAAAACGTTAAAGGAGCAGTGTGGTTCCTCCTGACTGCTTACAGTAAAATGCAAGAAGAGGGAGATGAACTAAAGAAAGAATTGTTAAGCAAAAGGGAACCATAACTTGAAGACTTAAAAAATTCTCAGTCTACCCATTTTATAAAAAATGAGAAAGCTTGTACTGAAGAAAACACTGAGGGTATGGCTAAACAACCATTTTAAAGGAAGATTAGCAGGGATTAGAATCACAAATTTATTCAGCTACCTCAGCAAAAACAAGGGATAGAGATGGGATTCTACTAGCAGAAACACTGCCAGTCAAGGAGACTGAGACAGGATGAAATGAAAGAAGGCTGTCAACCTTAGATTCTACAAGACAGGACCGCAGAGCTATTTGGGTGCAAATGTACACTATTCTTTAAGAAAAGGGAAGCATTACTCCAAAGGCCATTCAGAGATCATTGGCGCTGCCTCTTCAGCTTCGAAGGGTAGGGCCATCACCTTGGTTTCAACAGGCCAGCCAACCTCCAACTGAAGGCTTGGAGATGAGACCCCCACCCAGCAGAGAGCCACAGGACTGCCACCCCAGTGGGTCCAGAAGGTGGGGCATGGAGCCAAAGAGGATTATTCCCAAGCCTTAAAATCTAGTGGAATTTGCCTACTAGGTTTTGGACTTGCCCGGGACCTGTCACCCCATCCTTCTTTCCCATTTCTTTCTTCTGGAGTGGGGAATGTCTATGCCTGTCCCACCACTGTAGTTCACAAGCACATAAACTGTCTGGTATCACAGGTTCACAGCTGGAGAGGAATTTTTGTTTCAGGACAAACTGTACCTTGAGTCTCATCCATATCTCATTTAGATGATATTTAGATTAGACTGTGAACTTTAGACTTAAGAGTTGATGCTAGAATGAGTTAAGGCTTTGGGGGTTGTTGGGACAGAATGAACATATTTTGCACATGATAAAGACATGAATTTGGAGTGGCTAGAGGCATATTTGAACTGAATTGTGTCCCCTCCCCAATTTTATATGTTGAAACCCTAATCCCCTATGTGACTGTATTAGAGATGGAGCCTTTAAGAAGATGATTAAGGTTAAATGAAGTCAGAAGGGTGGTAATCTGATACACTGGAACTGGTGTCCCTATGAAAGAGGAGACATCAGATTCCACACCCCCTCCCTCTCGGCATATGAGGACAAAGTGAGAAGGTAGCCCTCTGCAAGCTAGGAAGAGAGCCCTCACCAGAAGCAGACCCTGCGAGCACCTTGATCTTGGACTTCCCAGCCTCCAGAACTGTGAGAAAATAAATTTCTGTTGTTTAAGCCACCCAGTCTTTGGTATTACATTATGGCAGCCTGAGCAGACTAAGACAGCATTTTAAACAGACAAAGTCATTTTAAGACTGCTCATTTTTTCCATTTTTATCTGGAATGAATTCATCTTCTGAATGGTTAGTTTTTTACTGTCTTCATAGCTCCTATATTTTTAGTTTGATGGCTCCCCTTGAATAAACATTTTTAAAGCTCTTTTCCTGCCCTTGTCATTCTCATTTCATGTTCTTCAGCTGCCCCCTATCTAGCCCCCTGAAGCTACCAGCCTAAAGAAAGACTTTTATATCAGTAGCACAGAGCTTCATCAGCACGAATATTGGGAATATCAGAGTCAGTCCCAGTGCTTCAAGGCTAGGTCTATTTCATGCCTTATAAATGGTTCCCTAGGCAGTTTTTTAGTGTTTTGGGCCTACCTTATTTATAACAACTTAGGATTTTCTGGTCTCTAGTTAGTAGATCAGAGCTATAGACTAGGTGATCACAACTCCTGGACTGCACACGTGCATCATTATATGACTGTATTAATCACGTCTTTCTTTTTTGCATTCTGATGCTTTGACATCTGACACCTTGCTAGCGTGAAAGAACTGCCCCTCCCAGTGTTAGCCAATTCTTAGGAAACCAAAAACAAAAACCAAAAAAAAACCTCTCCCTTGCATGCACCTTTCAAATGTAAACCAAACAATCCAGAGCCCACAATCCCAATGACTTCCTTTATTGGGCTCTTACACTCCAGACCAATATCCCCTTGTCCCAATTCCTCCAAAGGCTAGGTACAGTAAGTCCCCTACATACAAACCTTCAAGTGCGAACTTTCAAAGATGCAAACATGCGTTCACACATCCAATCACGTACGTTAGTTCACGTGTCTGGCGTACATTTTCAGGTGCGGGCATCCTCTACAAATGGTTGTACTTTTGTGTACCTTACCATACAGTACTATATAGAGTACAGTAGTACAGTATCTTTATTTCAAGCCCAGGATGTCCAGAAGCAAGTGTAAAAGCGATGGTGATGTAGCTGGTACTGCTAAGAAGCGCCAATACATAACGATGGAAACAAAAGTGAAAAAAATTGAGTGGAGTGAGATGAAAAGATGGTAGACGTCACTCATTTTTATAACATGAATCGTTCGACTAGCGGCACAATTCCAAAGAACAAAGACAAGATCATGGAACATGTGAAGTCTGCTGTGCCGATGATGTCGGCAATAATACCAAAGAAGTGTGGAAAAGTGATGGAGGAGATGGAGACACTTCTCACTGTGTGGATGCAGGTTCAGCATCAGCATCGAGTCCAGCTCAGCTTAATGCTGATTCAAGAGAAAGCTAAAAGGTTTTATGAAGACTCGAAGAAGAAACACGACGAAGAATCAGAGGGCGCATCTTTTGATGCCAGCCATGGCTGGTTTCATTGGTTCAAGGCTACAGCCAAACTTCCCAATGTAAAAGTAGGTGGTGAGGCAGCAAGTGCAGATACTGTAGTTGCCCAAGAATTTCCTGAAATGCTTTGAGAAATTATTGATGAAGGCACATATTTACCTGAGTAGGTTTTTGATGTGGATGAGAGACGTCTGTCCTGGAAGAGAATCCAGACCACAGTTACATCAGTAAGGAGGAAAAGCTGATGCCAGGCTATACAGCAGCAAAGGATAGGCTAACTGTTTGGTGGCAGTGCTTCCAGCTATATATGAAGCTGAAGCCTCTCTTAGTTCATCATTCAGACAATCCAAGAGCCCTTACAAACACAGCCAAGGGCTCTCTCCCTGTTGTGTGGAAGAGTAACCCCAAAGCCTGGGTTACACAGGCCATTTTCCAGGACTGGTTTTTCTACCACTTCATCCCAGAGATAGAGAAATATTGCTTGGAGAAGGACGTCCCATTCAACATTCTTCTGCTGTTCAACAATCTCCGGGCCATCTCCCCCTGCCCCCCAATTCATGGACAACTTTCATCCCAGTGTCAAAGTACCGCATCTGCCACCGAATGCTACATCACTCATCTAGCCTATGGACCAGGGAGCTATAGCGACTTTCAATAAATATTATTGATGTCACACTTTTCGTCAGGCAGTAAAGGCAAGTGATGAATCGGGAACAAACCTGTGATAATTTTGGAAGGACTATAACATCTACAAGGTCATAAAAACACTGACTTTGCTTGGCGTGAGGTTACGGCTGTTGCCATGAATGGGGTTTGGAAGAACCTTTGCCTGCAGTTTGTTCACTATTTTCCTGGATTTGAGAAGGTGGATAAGGAGTCCAAAGAGGTCTTCAGCAACTTAATGACCCTCAGTGAGAAGCTGGAGCTAGATCTGCAGGAGGACAACGTCACTGAACTCCTTGCTGTGCAACAGGAAGAGCTTACTAATGAAGACCTGATGGAATGGGAGGCCCAGAGAAAGGACGAAGAGAGAAAAGAGGAAGAGGTAACTGAAGAATTGAAGAGATTCACGACACAGGAAATGGCAAGGGGGTTTTCTTTATTTGAGGAGGGACTGCTAGTTTTGGAGGCACAGAACCCAAACACAGAATGGTACACGAAGGCTGCAGCAGCTGGTCAGAATGCAATACAGTGCTACCGTGTCATCTATGATGAGAAAAAAAGAGCTGTTACCCAGACATCACTGGATCGTTTTTTTAAGAAGGTGGATAGAATTGAATCCAGCAGGGAACCAGAACCTGTGCCATGAACATCAGGCATGAGTGAAATTGCAGCTTGCCCTCCATCTTCTATTGCGGACGATCCTTCAGCTCTACCACCTCCCACCTCCTCTCCCTCCTCCCGTCAGTAACTCTTCTTGCCTGTTCACGCGATGCCAGTCCCTGTACACCAGCTGTTGTACTGTACTCCTGTACTTTTCAAGCTACTGTACTATACGATGAAAAATGTTTCATTTTTTGTGTTTGTTTTTTATATATTATTGGTGTGAAAAGTATTATAAACCTATTACAGTACAGTATTATGTTAGTTGGGTACCTGGGCTCCCTTTGTTGGACTAACGAACAAATTGGACTTACAAATGCTCTCTCAGAAGGGGACGCGTTCATAAATAGGGGATTTACTGTACTAGGCAATGAAGCCCTACGCCCCCAGGGACTGCTGAGCCTCTTCAAACTAGCCAATCGTGAACCTGTTTACACGGCCTCACCTGTGCCTTCCCTTGGAAACCACAGTAAAGGCTCCTGCCCATGATGTCCTCCACGCCCTCTGCCTCCTGACCAACTGTGCGGTCCCCCTGCAGGGTGTGCTGTGCCTCCTCTTTCTAGGGATCTGTGAGAGTTCTTGCTTCATAAACATTCATTTCCTGGTCTGCATGTCTTACCATACCTTATTAAAATAAATCCCAAGTACCATCAAGGCTATGATGAACTACTTGAATGACAGAAAAATAAAGTAACTTGCGGTAGTGGAAAACACATGTCTCTGTACTTGGTTAACTCTAGTCCATTTAACACCATAACTGCAAAGTTTTGGGGGTTTGGGAATGTGTGCTTTTATAATATTGTGAACCCAATAGTTCAAATCAATATTGGATTATTACTTTAAAAACATAATTGCATTGGAACTTCCCTGGTGGTCCTGCGGTTAAGACTCCTTGCTTCCACTCAGGGGGCGTGGGTTCAATTTGTGGCACAGCCAAAATGTAAAAAGAAAAAAAATGTAATTGCATTAACAATACATAGTTTAAATATGAGGTCTATAGGAGCAAACAGCACAGGGCGCTTTTCTAATTGAAAAAAAAAAGCTCTCCCATTAACTCCTGAATCCAATAAAACTTCCTCATTTTACACTGAATTTTAAACACCCAATATGTATTGGGGAAAGTTCTAAACGCTTAATGTTCAGAGGTGATCCAACACGTCCGGTGTCCTGCCCCCAGTAATGCTTCCCAATCTATCCAATTATTTCAACTACTCATCACACAGCCTCTTCCCTCCACACTGGTGAGTCTCCCAATGTCAATTTCTGTCATTCCTGCTCCAGCACGTGTGCTCACGCTGTCACCACTCCTAGATGGTTCCCTTCTTGTCCTTTTCCTTGTCTGTATCCGACATATTGAGTGCTGGCTTCCCAGTGAAGGCTGTCTTGATTTGTTCAGTCACACTGTCATTTACTCTTCTGAATTTCTATAGCCTTGTAATCATTTTCGCATAATTTTTGTGCAATGGAGTCTTTAAGCCACGCACGTTTTAATTTAAAAATTTCTGAAACTGAAGTACTTCTCTGTGTATATATGTGTTTTTGTTTTTCTTCCCCTAGTGATTCAACCAAATGTGCTTAAATGAAATAACACACGTACAATTCTTGGGTTCTAGAAATGGAGAAAATAGGAAATACTGATTTCTCAGTGGTTCTCAGGTAGCCCCTCCACAGCACCTCCGGAGCCCCCAGGAGCAGGGCTGAAGCAGTAGGAAATTGAGGGAAACCAGTGAGGCCCTGCTCTGGTCACTCCTACAACCTTGAACAAGCAGCTCAACTTATTCTTTTTTTTTTTTTTTTCTTTTGGTGGTTTTTGCTTTACTATTTTATTCATGCATCTGAACAAAAGGTTTTGTGAGCCTGAAAATATTTATGTAAATGCTTAGTATGTGATAGCTTGGTCTCTCTCATTAGATTCCAGGCTTCTGCACCCAAAGAGCCTGGCACAGTTATGGCCAGATAATTGGGTCAGCTTGTTCCTGATGGGTTCATGTGCAACACGCAGACTACATCCACAGTGATCATTTCTCTTCATCTTTTCAAACAACTCTATGCCAGTCTCCTAAATGTTAGTTCCTTTCTGTGTTCTCTCATTTTCTTAAAAAATGGTGTCTTGGGCTTCCCAGAATGAACATGAATTACAGCTTCATTATGTCTTTATAGATAGCAACTTTGGCTTTCTTGCCAAAGCACACACATAGATTTTAAGGAGATCTGCAAATGGTTATAATTTAAGATCAGAGGGTACTATCCTTGAGATAAGATTAGAATTTGGCAGGAAAAAAACACAACTTTTATTTAGAAACTTGGCATCTTGAACATAGAATTTTAGTGAGGCAGAATTTCAAGTTAGACACTTGGGATGCAAGAAGTAAAGGTTGGAAAACTAGAAGTAGATGAAATTTGAAGGGACTATGTAGTGAGTGAATTTACACCTTAAACTGTTGTCTACTTTCCCCCCTTCATTTTGTTGTACTGAAATTTGTTTATTTATTTGTTTATTTCAGGCAGAGAGAGGGAGAGAGAGAAAGCATACACAAGCACTTCATCATAAGAAACTAGTTTAAATGTTCATGAGGGCTGGCAAGTCTGAGATCTGCAGGGCAAGGGAACAGGCTAGAAATTCAAGTAAGAGTTAATGTCACAGTCTTGAGTCCAAATTCTGAAAGCTGGTCAGGCAGGTGAGAAATTCAGGCAGGGCTTCTACACTGGAGTCTTAAGGCTGAAATCCTTCTGCTTGGGAATCTAGACTAATGTTGACCAAACTACTGTACACCACAGCCTAGTCAAGTTGACATAAAATTAACCATCACTGTGGCTTGTTACCTGTTAGGCTCTGTTTTCTGAAATCTTTTCCTCAGTCAGCTCTGCTCAATTCCACCTTACTCCACAAAGTAAAATGCAACTTAATATTAGCCTTTTAAGGGTCTCCAGTTTGCTATAGACTTGAAATCACTGAATTCATCTGGATTTCAGAGAGCTTCTGGATGATACAGCTACACAGACCAAATCCCCGGTGGCCTTGTGCATCAGAGGCTTTCCTGGCTGGTATGTTTGGTGGAAGAGAAAACAGAGACAGAAATGGGTTCTGTGAGGCAGGTCGACCCCCCAGTTTTCATACAGACTTGTCACTGAATCAGTATGATTATGGACAGTATGTCACTTATGTCATTATTGCTGTAAGTAAATTTTCATGAAGCCTTTGAGGCAGTCCACTGGTAAGGTACATACATCAAGAGTGGGGGTAGGTGTGGATCCGAACGGCTCTTTCATCCTGTGTTTGGTATCTCAGTGGTCATCTCCACGGATTCGTTTAGAGCAGAACTGAGGTATTCAACACCATAATTCAAGCTCCCAAAATGACATTTGTCCAAATGAACACAAGCGGCCTCATAAAATGAACACTAAAAAATGAGGTTAACCATTGTAGTAATGCTTTATGAGCCTTTGTGTGCTGCTTGAGTTTTTCTTCTAGTGCCATGGTAACAGGAAACTTACTTGTAGCATTCATGTCTGTTTAAAAAGCAGCACATATGCATTTCCACATTTGATTCTCCTTCCAAATAACACTAAAACAAAATACTGTTGTCCTACAGATACGTAACTGGAGGTTCGGAATTCAGATTTCACATGCTGAAGGACAAATAGTAAATACTGGGGTCAGAACTAGATCAGAGCTTTTTCCACTACATCATCTAGTCTGTTAAACACTCATAATTACTGTTCTGGGAAATAGAAATCATTATGTTTCTAAAGTAAATTATGGACAAGCAGCACTGAACTACTTATTCTAGAGGTAGGGGTTTTGACAGGAAAAAAAAACCAAAAAACAAAAACTGGCATTACTTTGAAAGTCTCTTATAGTGAATTGCCAGAGGAAAAATAAACTTTACATGAATCTCACTGATTTAAAATGTAACATTAAAAAAAAATGGAAGAAGAAAGAAATGATATTTTTCAGTTATGATAATAAAGGAAGCAATTTTCTTTTGTGCCTGGTAATTACAGTGAAAACATGACTGCAGGTCAAATTTAGCTGGATCTTTGAAGAAGTAGAGCGGGTAAGAGATTCATTTATGGATTCTGAGGATCAACTTGATCCTCCCTTCTTTCATAGAGATCAAAAGAGTTATTGTTACTTGAGAAGGAGAAGCAAGATTCAACAATGGCTGAGATGAAAGACACCAGGAGCAGAGTAGCTGCCTTTTCAATATTCCTAATTGGGTGTCATGTCTCCAACTAGATACTCTTTTAATTGATTCTTCAAAATCTTTTTTTTTATTATTATTATTATTTTTTATTTATTTATTATTTTTTGGGGGTACACCAAGTTCAATCATCTGTTTTTATGCACATATCCCCGTATTCCCTCCCTCCCTTGACTCCCCCCCACCCTCCCCGTCCCAGTCCTCTAAGGCATCTTCCATCCTCGAGTCGATCTTCAAAATCTTAATTCCAATATTAAGCCATTTGGGACACTGGAAAGATGTTAACAGAGTCCAGTAAGAGCAATACAACTCAAAGCCATTGCAAATGACAAAAGTGGAAAAGTGACAAAGGAATTGGAAGATACTTTTTTTTTTCCTAGCCCTCCAAAATTAATCTGCAATGCCTCAAATTTATCTTTCACAGGACAAATAATATGTCTTTGAACTCTCAGAACTTGTTTCTCTTTATCTGTATAAATCCATCCTGTGCTTTACATGCAAAATCTAATTATTCCATCTTGGTTTTCCATTCTATCATCGTTAGCACTCTGACCTGGAGCTCTGCACCACTCAGGAAATCTGCTGATTGTTGAATTCAGCAGTAAATTCCCACTTCTGGATAGTCTATAAAAGGTTCATTTAGTTCAGTTTAAGATGGTGGTTCACTATTTTTTATACTGTAAAAAAAATTTAGAATTTTTTCCAAAAAAATATTTCTCTTAAGAAATTACCTACTGAAATTAATCTATGTATAAATATAATATGGATTTCATACAAAAATTCCTAAAATTTTCCCCAAAAGTAGGTGATAAAGCCCCAAATGCATTTAATTTGTGTAACATGATCAATTAAATGTCCCCTGTTTCTAAAAGAAGATCATGTGTTCTAAAAAAAACCTCATCTTGCCTTGTTTCATTTACTTCAGAGCTTTAGTCACTGCCTGAAATGACCTTGAGTTGTTCGTGGTTGATTTTCCCTTACTAGAATTAAGTTCTATGAAAGCAGAGCTCTTTTCTGTCATGTGCTCTTCTAGATCCTGAAGCACCAAAGGTGGGTGCTTGGCACGTAGTAGGTGTTCACGTTTTTTTTCAATAAATTCCAGGCACAAGTCTACACACACTACGAATATTACATCATATATTCTCAAAATCATCTTGAAATGCAAATATTATTCTTCTTCTTTTACAGTAAGAAATCAAGGTTTAAAGGAATTAAGTAACTTGTCAAAAAGCAAGCGATTAAAAAGAGGGGATTTAAGCTTAGGGCTGATGCACATTCTGTCTGTGCACCATGTTATAAGGCATGTTTCCCAAAGTGGACGATGGCTGGAAACAAGACGATTATGGGTATTTTTTAAAGTGGCATTAAATAACATAGCATTAGATCATAAGAAAATTACTCCTTTAAAAATTTCCTTCTGACTAACCTTATTACATCAAAGATAAAGTCTCAGTGTCAGTGTATATTTAATGCTTCTCTGATAATTGCTACTCTCTCTCTCCTCATTTCAGTTAAGGGCAGGTAAGAAAATAAAGTCAAAGTTTTGTTTTCAGTGTATCATGTTTATCTGATTATCAGATAGATGATTATATTTATAAATTACATAAATATGATCTGTTTATAAAGGAACTATATAACTATTGC
Source organism: Hippopotamus amphibius kiboko (assembly GCF_030028045.1). Lineage (NCBI taxonomy): Eukaryota > Metazoa > Chordata > Mammalia > Artiodactyla > Hippopotamidae > Hippopotamus > Hippopotamus amphibius. The sequence goes on from NC_080187.1 coordinate 114,393,426, forward strand.
AAATGGGAAACCAGAATCACCTGCCTTCTTCTGGCTTCCCATTTGCAGTAGTTACATCATTCCTTCGCAAATAAATTTTAGATAAAAGTCTTGAATTTGTTTAAAGAAAATATTAATTAGCTAACAGTATAGATGACATATTTGGCAAAAACTGTGGAGGTGGTACACAACGTCTAGTTTCAAAAATACTACGGCGGAGCAATTTATAGTCCCTGGAATAGAAACAAGCAATAGAAGGCATTGTTGTGATAGGGAAACAGACATGGAGAATAATTACCCCCAAGCTACTGTAAAAGTGGTGTACTTGATGCACAAAAAATTAAAGACTACTAACTCGTGGCATAACTGGGGAAGATGCCACTGATACAAATGCTGGGTCTACAATTAAGTTATAGTCCCTGGCTAATTGTGCCTAAAAGATAGTGGGGGAGATACTCAAATAATCCGAGTACAAGTTAGGTTTCAGGAAACACAAAATGCGCACAGGGAAAAAAATACATGTGATGTGAAAATTCATAGTTCTACAAAGTATTAATTACCTTATTATTAAATTCATTAATTGTAATTAATAAATACATTAGTTATATATTTTACTTAAGCTATAATACATAAATTACAGAAATATCAAATTCATTAACAATTATAATTTTATCATTAGTAATTTTATTACACATGCTCAGAATAATAATGAATAGCCTTGCTGATTCTAATATATAGAAATAGAAATGAGAACATATAGCTGTATCCCCTGTTTTGGATAAGCCTACAAATGAGCACTATTCACACTTGCCAAAGCGTGAGGCACCCTTTTCTGTAATTGCAAGAGAAGCCTTGAGGGGTTTGGCAAAAAAGATCTGCTAAACTGCCAGCCATTTAAAAAATAATCAAATTCATAACCCCAGCAAACTTACACATCTTTAATATGGCACAAAGTTAGTGTTTCACTAAGGTTGGGTGCTGCTTGAGAAACTGTCATCACTTAGTATACTTTAGGGTAAACTCTTAACAAGGAAGGGACTGGTTTTCCTCTTAAATTCTTTATGCTGACATCTGTTTATAGGGAAAATCAGAATAAATACACATGGTCCAAAAGCTTGGGCTTTCTGTGAGGCCACTTCAGTGAACTGGAGTAAAGTACAGTGCTTATCTCATTAAGTTATTTTGAATGTTAAGTGAAATAAAGCAAGAGAACGTAGGTATCCGGCACATAATAAGCCCTCAGTTATCATTAGCTACTATTAGCCTCTGGTATGAAGCACAATGTTCTCTCCTCTGGGCCCTTCCAGAGACCTCAGGTAACATGATCCTTTTAACCTTTCTTGGACTGGTACCTACTATAGTGCTTCAGGCCGGCTCGCCCTAGGCTCTGTCAAATCCATTTCCCTCTGCTAGTACAAATAGAAAGGCGGCGTTAAAACTCAAACACGGACGTTTTGATTTCTCCAAACTGGGAGCTCTGACTTTTCATCATATCCTTTGTAGTCTAGAACATCCCTTTCTTTTGTCATTTTCTTCTTCAGCTAGATCTACTGGCTAAGGGTAACATTCAATATGACGCTTCTCTTAATCTTTTTATAGCCACTAACTGTAGCTCTCTGGAAACGTTTGCCTCTGACAAACACTATGTCCGACATTTTCCCAAACAAAATATAAAGAAAATGTTGAACTCAGCCTGTTCTACTTTTGTATACTTTTTTCTTTATAGCCAAGTACTAGGATAAAGAGGATGCATAAGTTCAGTGAGTTTTAAAAAAAGGGTATCCCCTTAGACTCATTCACCTGTGTATAAAACAAAATGTTTTAATTCTTTGGAACATCTATTTGGAGGAAGGATCATTCCTGAATTTTATATTTTCACCCATGTACACTGATTGTGAAGTAAGCCCCTACTGCTCTGTTCTATAACCTGCCAGGATGACCATATAGATCCAACAGTCAACTGGACTCTGAGAGACAACTGGAACTAAGAAACCACAGGACATCCCTCGAGTTACCCTGGTTTTCACTCTTCCCGAGGCTTGGTTGTTCAAATCTCCTTGCTTTCTCAACATATCTGAATATCCTCATTGTAAATTTCCTCTTTCAACTTAAGCAAGCAGAAGTGGATATCTGTTGCAAATAACCTAAAGATTCCTAGTTTATGATTTAAATTTAAAAATTAAAGATATTAAACTTGTCAGTAATATTAGGCTTTTATATGTTTCTAAACATATTAAATATGGGGTGAGAAAGATAGTACTTTTTTTTTCACTATAAAACCCACGCTACTTGCTTCAACAGGCAGAGTTAACTACCTATAAAAATACCAGCAAAGAGAAACACTCTTATTCAGTGAATTTCTCAAAGGAAGTGGAAGATCTACACACTGAAAACTACATAACATTAAGGAAAAAACTGAAGTAAACATAAACAAATGGAAAGATATTCCATGCTCATGGAGTGGAAGAATTAATAATATTAATATATCCATACTACCTAAAGCATTCTACAGATTCAATGCAATCCCTGTCAAAATACAGTAAGTCCCCTACATACGAATGAGTTCTGTTCAGAGACTGCGTAAGTCCAATTTGTTCATAAGCCCAACAAAGTTAGCCTAGGTACCCAACTAACACAGTCAGCTATATAGTACTGTACTAACTTATGTGATGGGACATGCGGACACGTTTGCATCTTTCAAAGTTCACAACTTGAAGGTTCATATGTAGGGGACTTACGATACCAGTGGCATTCTTCACAGAACTAAAACAAAAAATTATAAAAGTTGTATGGAAACACAAAAGACCCAGAGCAGCTGAAACAATCTTGAGAAAGAATAAAGCTGGACGCGTCATGCTCCTGATTTCAAACTCTATTACAAAGCTGTAGTAAAACAGTATGGAATTGGCATGAAACAGACACACAGATCAATGGAACAGGATATACAGCCCAGAAGTAAACCCACGCATGTACGGTCAGTTAATTTATGACAAAGGAGCCAAGACTATACAATGGGGAAATGACAATATCTTTGATAAGCGGTGTTGGGGAAACTGGACAACCACATACAAAAAAATGAAACTTGACCACTATCTTACATTATACACAAAAACAAACACAAAATAGATTAAAGATCTGAACATCAAGTCCTGACCTCAAAACTCCTAGAAGAAAACATAGGAGGTAAGCTCCTTGACATAGGTCTTGGTGATGATTTTTTGGTTTTGACACCAAAAGCAAAGGTAACAAAAGCACAAATAAACAAGTGGGACTACATCAAACTAAAAAGCTCTGCACAGCAAAGGAAACCATTACCAAATCAAAAAGCAACCTACCCAATGGGAGAAAATATTCACAAATATGTATTTGATAAGGGATTAATATCCTATATACATATATATATACACACACACAAAGAACTCATACAATCCTATAGCAAAAAAACAGAAACAGAAACCAAACAATCCAATTTTAAAAATGGGAAGAAGATCTAAATATTTATTTTCCATACAGATGGCCACAGGTATGTGAAAAGATGCTCAACATCACTAATCATTAAAGCAAATCAAATGCAAAATGCAAATCAAAACCACAATGAGATATCAGCTCACACCTGTCAGAATGGCTCTTTTTAAAAGGACAAGAAATAAGAAATGTTGTCAAGGATGTGGAGAAAAGAGAACCTTGTGCACTATTTGTGGGAATGTAAATTGGTGCAGCCACTATGGAAAACAGCATGAACATTCCTCAAAAAATTAAAAATAGAACTGCCATGTGATCCAGTAATTCCACTTTTGGGTATTTATCTGAAGGAACCAAAAACACTATTCAAAAAGATATCTACATACCCATGTTCATTACAGCATTATCAACAACAGCCAAGACATGGAAGCAACCTAAATGTCTACAGATGGATGAGTGGATAAAGAAGAGGTAGTATACATATACAGTGGAATGTTATTCAGCCATAAAAAAGAATGACATTTTGCCATTTGGGGTAACATGGACAGAGCTTGAGGGCACTGTGCTAAGTGAACTAAATTAGGCAGAAAAAGGCAAATAAATACCATGTGACCTGTCATATGTAGAATCTAAAAAATATGATAATAAAAATTTAAAAATAAAAATCAAGCTCATAGGTACAGAAAACAGATTGGTAGGTGGCAAAGGGCAGGGGTGTGAGAAATGAGTGAAGGCTGTGAAAAGGTAAAAAAAAAAAAAAGAATGGAAGGAAGGAAGGGAGGGAGGGATGGAGGGATGGAGGGAGGGAGGGAGGGACCCCGTGAAACAACCGGGAGCTTGATGTTGTTAAGCCTCTAAACTAACCAAACTGTAGATTTTTTTTTAGGTGAGCTAATCAATGTCCTTACATTTAAGTCACTTTGGTTGGAGTTGTTCTGTGCAGCTGAAAACAATGTATCTAATAACCTACCAATAAACTGTCAGTTGAAAATAGAAATATATCAGTATTTGCCAACAGTTGAGTCCTTGCACAATATATAATGGTTCTGTCCCTCAAATTTAGTTTAATTCAATGTATCTCAAAAAGAAACTTGAATTAGTATCATGGGGGTGGGGAAAGGAAAGAAGTTGTTAAAATGCACATCCCTTGGCTTTACCATAAACCTACTAAACTGAACCTTGGGTATGGTAGGGAGAACAAAAACATGTATTTTAAGTAAGCACTTAAGTGATCCTAATGTATTCTAAAGACTAAATGTCACTGACTTACTTAAGACTGGTCACGTGAATCAGTGAATAATATAAGGCAGGATATATAATAAAGTGTTCAAGTGTGAAATGTGGAATATGAGCTTTCAAGTTACGCAGACATTCAGAAGTAGCTTGGCAAGTTGGAAAGCAAGATAGATTGAGGATAGAATACAGGTTCCACCACTTACCATCCAAGTGTTTCAGTTAATTCATCTTTAAACAGGGCTAATAGGGTCTACTTCGCTGTGTGGTTGTAAATTCTGAGATTACATGTTTGAGAAGCATGCGGGGGGTGTGGTGAAACCAATGCAAAAAAAAAAGTTGTATTCAATTAAACTGAAATATAATTCTAACAGACTTCTTTTGTCAATAGTAATTATACTCAGTGGCATATCTGCTTAGACATCGTTTCCAAGTTTTTTAGTTAACTTTAAAACCCTGTACTAATATTACACTGGATTAATTAATAAATAATCTTTGAATACTTGGATAATTTCTATATAAAATAGAATACTGAAATACTGGTCACCAGTATTTGCTTATTAGTTACATATTTATGTTTTCTTATTATTCACATATTCTTTCATATTCACATAAATACTTTTTCTTTACTTAACATGTTCATTTTTGCCACTTTTTGAAGGTGTAAAAATGGTGCTTGTAGCTGTAGGTAGTTGTTTTTTGTGTGTTCATGAAATTTGCTGGTATGCTAACAAGATTGTGCATGAAACAGTTATTACTTATCTTTCAATTTTCTTTGCGAAAAATAAATCGGACATTTTGGTTTAAAATGAGTGTTGAAGCTATTCTGGGAACAATGATTAAAAGATTAAATATGTAGACAAAGTAACGGGATGTATTTTTATTTATCAGTGGGAAAAAAGAGTAGTTTCTTCTTAAAGCAAATATTCTGTACAGCAAGTTAAAGAAGACAGTAGCAAACTTGTATGGGCAGAGAAAGTTTCGACGGTTTCAAGAAAATTAACTGTCTTAGTTTATAATAACTGCAAATGATGAGTCAGAAGATAAGCAATGAAAGCCATTAAAATGTTGGCAAAGTCGGCTCAGCTTTTATGAGTTTATTTGTAAGATAAAGAGAAAAACCTCATGAATTCTTCACTGCTAAAATATTACATTAACACAGTACTAGAATGTCATTTTCTCTCTATTTAAAATGACAAATTTGTGTAGCAGTATTCAGTCTGCTCTCAGAAGAAGTAGTTGTTTGTTACCTTCTGTATAACCTGCCCAGACAGATGAGATTCTTTTTCTTACTAGATTAGGCAGCATATAGGTGGGTCTTGTTTTTTTATCCATTCAGCCACCCTATGTCTTTTGGTTGGAGAAATTAGTGCATTTACATTTAAAATAATTATTGATAGGTATGTACTAATTGCCATTTTGTTAATTTTTTTTTCTGGCTGTTTCATAGTTCCTCTCTGTTTCTTCTCTCTTGCTTTCTTCTCTTGTTGTTGATGATCTTCTGTAGTGTTATGCTTCGATGCCTTTCTCGTTACCTTTTGTGTATCTATTATAGGTGTCTGCTTTAAGGTTACCATGAGGCTCACATATAACAGTCTCTATATATAACAGTTTATTTTAAATTGATAGCAAATGTGAACACATTCTACAAGTCTACATTTTTACACTCCCCCCATTTTATATTTTTGATGTCACATTTTACATTAAAAAATTTTTGTGTATCCATAATTAACTAATTATTGTATAGTTTTTACTATTTTTCTCTTTTAACCTTCATACTAGCTTTATAAGTGATTAATCCATTTCCTTTACTATATATTACCTTTATTAGTGAGATTTTTACTTTCCTATGTTTTCTAGTTACTAATTAGTACCCTTTCTTTTCACCTGAAAGAAGACCCTTTAACACTTCTTGTACAGCCAGTTTAGTGTTGATGAACTTCCTTAGCTTTTGCTAGTCTAGAAAACTTTTGATCTCTTCCTCAAATTTGAATGATAATCTTGCTGGGTAAAGTATTCTTGGTTGGAACTTTTTTCCGTTAAGCCTTTTGTATACATCATGCCAATCCCTTCTGATCTGCAAGGTTTCAGCTGAGAAATCTGCTGTTAGTCTTGTGGGGGTTCCCTTATACATAACAAATTGTTTTTCTCCTGCTGCTTTTAAGATTCTCTTTGACTTTCGGCATTTTAATTACAACGTGTCTTGGTGTGGGTCTCTTTGGGTTCCTCTTGTTAGGAACTCTCTGGGCTTCTTGGATCTGGACATCTGTTTCCTTACCCAGGTTAGGGAAGTTTTCAGCCATTATTTCTTCAAATAAGTTTCCTGCTCCTCTCCCTGCCTCTTGTCCTTATAGGACCCCTATAATATGAATATTACTTTGCTTGATGTTGTTCCACAGGTCCCTTAAGCCATCTTTTATTTTTCCTTGCTGCTTTGTTTCGGTAAGTTCCACTGTCCTGTCTCCCAGATCACTAATTTTTTTCTTCTGCTTCATCTAAGCCCACTGTTGAACCCCTATAAATGTATCTTTTCAGTTCAGTTATTGTATTCTTCAGTTCTGTGACTTCTGTTTAGTACTTATACTGATATTTTCTATCTCTTTGCTGAAGTTCTCTCTGTTCTTCCATTCTCCTCCTGAGTTCAGTGAGCATCTTTAGGACCATTACTCTGAATTCTTCATTATGTAAATTACTTATCTTCCCATTTCATTTTTTTTTTTTCCTGGAGATTTATCTTGCTCTTTTGTTTGGAACCTATTCTTCTATTTCCTCATTTTGCTTGACTCTTCATGTTTGTTTCTGTGTTAGGTAAGACAGCTATCTCTCCCAGTCTGGAAGAGGTGGCCCCATGTTGGCAATGAGCTTTATTGTTAAATCCTGTCCTAGTTATTGGCTGTCTCTTGAAGTGTCTCTGTTTCAGAACCATGGGCTCAGAAATGCAATCCACCTAGCCACCAGAGCCCGATACTCAAGGGGCAGCCTCTGTGTGGGCTGTGTGTGCCCACTGGCTTTGGGGGTTTGTGGGGGAGGCAGGATATTCACCCACCACATCCAATGAAGTGACAGGAACATACATGGAGGGGTGGGCACTCGCCCACCACCTCCAACAGGATTATGGCAGTGACACAGGGGATGGGGCACTCACCTGCTGCCTCTGGCAGGGCTACGGCAGGAGCATGGGGGTGTGGGTGCAAATAAAAGTGAGAGTACACAAATGGCACCCACTAGCATGTCCGTCCCTGGAGAGAGTCCCAACAAGCTTCTGTCCTTCTGGCAGATGTTTTAAGAATAGCAAATGAATCCCCTTCACATATGGCCTAGGCTCTTTTCAAATTGCTGTTTGTAGACTGAGTCCCAGGGTAAATGAATCTGCGCGTCAGCCCTTTAAGATCAGAGTCACCATTCCCTACAGCCCTACGGTTCCTTAGGAGGTAAGCCCTGTTGGTTTTCAAAGCCAGAGGTTTTTGAGGGTTTGGCAGTGAAAACATAAGGTGGTTTTCTTATGCTTTGTTTCTATTCTATTGGTGAAATAAGGTCAATAGATGAGAGTGAGAAAAGTGGATAGGATTTTGGATGTTTGAAGTAAGAGACTATTTTATAGGGAATCTTTTGGGGAATGTGAGGGAAGATTGACAAAGGAAATATCACTGGACTGCTGGGCTTAACTGAGTGTTCCTTTGAGACTTGTCATAAATTTAACGTTGTCTTGTAGCTATATATAGCACATAATGAATGCAGCTGTGATCGTGTAATTTTTTCCCAGCTTCACTGAGCTAGTCTGTTGTAGGTGTGCAATATGTCAAGTGGCAGGTTTAACAAAGGTTAAATTTGTGCCAGGCAACTAGGACTTAGGGACAGAGGAGTAAGACTGTCAAGGCTAGGAGAGAGAGATGGAGTATAATACCGGATCATTAGGGCAGGTGAGTAGGAAATGAGCTATCTCTGGTGGTACTTGAATTTATGTCAGAAACTTTACAAATATGGGCAAAAGCTTTGACAGTAAGGATCAAACCAAATGCTCAGGCAAGGAAACCTAGAATAGTCTTACCAGCAAAGAGCAGGAAGGTAGAATAGGTAGGACAAAAGGAGGTCAGCGATGAAAGAGAGAATAAAGCAGCAAAATTTATCAGCCTTGAAAAGGCAGTGAACTTTAGTCAGCCAAAAATCAGCTGGGTTTGGACCAGGGACAATAGCAGAATAAAAAAACAAACCACGGGATGTGTTATGCTACCACAGAGAGCTATCAAATAATATCTTTCGGTGGGGTGGCCCAGGGCATCTCTGAGACACTCAAGTGGCCCATCCTGGCCCTAAAAAGGCTAATCCATCACAAGCTCAATCCCAATGAAGAATAAACTTAAACTCAGTTCTCTCATGCTGGCTCACAGGACAGCCTTAAGCTTTCACGGTAGATCAAGGACCTTGCCACAAGCTTAATGGGAGCTAAATTTCCAAAATATCTGGGGTGGTAACACTGTGCCCCCAAAGCTGGGACAAGGGTTCCCACAGCTGTGTATTTGACTGGGTTGCCCACAAGGCTGTTCTTTTCTGACACAAAATGTAGGTACCCCCAAAGCAATTCTTTTTCCTATCATTTGCCCTTGAGGATCCATTACTATATTGCATCTTTTTCATATGCACTGTTAATTGCCAGAGTGAATGATTTTGTGAAAAATAATTTTCCTTTCCTCGGTAATGGGAAATTCTTTTCATGCTGTCCAAGTATAATAAGTACCATTTATTCAGTGTTTATATATGCCTGACTACACTAAATTCCTTACATAGTCTCATTTATTCGTCTCAATATGCCTCTAAAGTCGGTATTATCATGATTCTATATTTTTACATATGAGGTAACCGAAGCCCAGAAAGTATAACTGACCTGCCTAGAGTCACGTGACCCATAAGGGCAGAAGCCAGTACTTAAACCTAGAACTTTCCCCAAAATTCCTGCTCTTAAACTGATTGATATGCATAGGCAAGAATATGCAGTGGGAAGCAAGAGGGGACTGATATATTCATACAAGATGGGAGAATATTCTAGCTTCCACCTTCTCACTCGCATGTTCATTCAAGTCCATTATAGGTAAATAAAAAATCCCCCATTACAGATTTGTGGGAGTCTTCTGGGGACTCTTTTACCTACCAGCAAACTTTTCAGTAATGGTGGGGATTATTTTTAAAAAACAAAAAGGAGGAGAAAAGTGAGAAGTGGAAATGATGGAGAATATTTTCCCCTCCGGGTCCAGGCAAATGCATTTGTCTTATTAACTATCTTGACTCCTGGTGAAAAGACAGACACTCAGCAAGTGAAAGTAGTGCTCTTCCCTAGTACCTGTCCTACCTGTGTGAGGACTAGAAATAATCAGGGGAGAATATCCTATTCAATCTTCTGCATCACATGTTTATTCGATTGGCATTGCTCCAGAGCAAATAAATTACTATGGAAGGAGCAGCTTTACTTGAGTTTCGACTAAACAATAATAACATCAACAAAACAATAACAATAATAGCAAAAAATAACCATATTAACCACTGTGGATTTGTGTGCCACCTGGATTTTTCAGGAATATGAGGTCCACAGCCCTGATGTGTCTGTTGTTTAATGCCTGGTCTTCTATGGTACATACAGATCAAAAACTCTTCCCTGAAAACGCATGAGAAATTTACATACAGTGAATTCACAGAACCCTCAGTTTTTTTTGTAACAGAACCTGAACGATCATACTTTATTCCTTTCTACTTGACTTTCAAAAGTAACATTTTATTATGCAGGGACATCAAATGTCACATAATTTGCATATATTTGAAGAAATTAACAAGTTATATTTTTTATTCATTTAGTACCTGGCTCAAAATACCAACCTTGAAACATCTCAGAAGAATCCTTATTAATTAGAACTCTCAGTTTTTTATTATGCATTTGGTCAGGGACTAATTGCCATATCATAAACACTCTTTGAACAGCTGCTTTTTTTAAAATGTGTGTTGGTTTCTCGTTTCATCAAACTTAATACATTTTATTTCCCTTGAATATGGAATTCTAATTCAATATTTAACCTTGACTCAAATTTTACCCTTTTTAAGATAAAGACACATTAGTTTTGTAAAAATATTTTTTCTAATTATCTGCTAAGTAAACTTCTTTTCTCTTCTTTTACCTCTAACGGAAACAACTCAATCTTTATGCAAAGATATTTGATGATATATATAATACTGGTTTTACAGAATACCATGTCATTTCATTGCATAATTCATTTTAGTGCTTCTATCTATCAAAATACAGTATTTTGATATTCATCAGAAGTTTCTCTAATAATTTTCTTTCTCCTTTCAAATAGGCACATATAAATGAAGGAACTGCCTTACAACACGTAATTGGGCTGACTTATTTGCTTGTGTTTGGGGATTTATACAGTGATTTGTCTCCAAAGAGCAACGGAAGTAATTTCTAAAGATGGGAAACATAAAAATGTTAATGTGAAGACGAGAGGGGAGGTTTTAATTAAGGAGAGGGCTGATGAATTGTGCTGGTGATGACAACTCTGACATCATTGCCTGTCTCCGTGAGGACACGAGAGACAAAACAGGAGGGTGCCTTTGGAAAGTCGTAGTTATCATCACCCAAGGCAATGAGCTGTTCAGTACAGCTTAATTACGACTGCTGCTTGTCACCCCGATACTTGACAATGCACCATGTGCACTTTCCTTGCTCTGTCAACTGCCCGCTCTGTCAGCCGACGGAGCATTTGCTGCCAAACGTGTGGCTGTCTTCCATCGCCAGAGAAGATGGATGGTTTACCCACATCTAGCCTCCAGGCAAGGGCCAACTCATTTTCTCCTCAAAATATCTTGTTTCCTGGGACAGGTTCCACCAGAAATTTGACTGGAAATTTGTTTGCTTACTTACCACATCTTAGGTCAGAAAAAAAGGGAGGGAAAAAAATCCCTCGTTTCTGACCGTTCTCATGAAAAATGACTGAAATTGGTCAGATGACAGAATAATTTTAAAAGGAAAACAGCTGAGGTTTTCCAGAAGCTCAATGAGCTCCAGGAGCTAATGAAACAACTGTATCCTCCACAGACACAGCAAAGGAGCACAACGGATTCAAGGGCTGCTCTGCAGCTAACAGTTCTTTGAAAGTCTTTCATTTATTTCTCAGAAGAGATGAGCTCAAGTTGAATAAAGAATTGTTATTTTTTAAAAAAGACAGAGAATGGGAGGTTATAAAAAAGAGTATTTTAGATTCTTATACATGGAAAGACGCACATTTTTTAAAATTACAATCTATCTCTCACTAATGAAGAATATAATTCTCCAGTTTTCAAAGAGTAAAAATTAATGTTAAATTCCAATTTCTTTTACAAATTGAATCATCCTTCAACTATTTCATGTGTTCACCATTGTTTTATTTTTGGTTTTTATAGAAAATTGATACCATAGTTTAGGTAAATCAGCAGCCTTACAATTTTTTGTTTTGTTTTGTTTTAGTTAGGTAAAGTATTCTTTTCATGCATAAGTCCAAGACTCAAGAGTTAGTTTTCAGTGTTGGGCTGACAAATATGGCCTAGGTAACCTTTGCAATTATTTTTGCCTTTCAGAGTAAAAGACCTTTGTTCTTTAGCAGTTAACACCACACACACACTCTCTCTCTCTCTCTCTCTCTCACAACTTGAAAACTGAGCTTCTGCCAGGCCCCTCTGCCATCTGCCCATGTATGAAATCAGTAATTTGATAGGCTGCATCACATAGACTGACCATCTGCAATCCTGGTAACAGTATTTAAGCTCTGAGATCCCACTAGGAAATCTGTTCAAATATAGATCATCCACTGCTTTATGTTTTCAACTATTTTAAAACTAGATAAAAGAGAAACCTTGGTTATATTCATAGAAATTTCCTTTCCCAAAAGAGAATAACCCAAGTAAGCACTTTTGAAGTTTATATCCAGTTGCATACAATTAGACATTGTGCATTTCTGCAAAAATAGAAGGTTAGTTGGAGATATCAATCAGTAAACAGAGTCTGTAAAATGTTCAACAAATACAGACATTGACTTTGGCATATTCACAGAATTAATGTCTTTTTGGATATAATAGTAGATAATTTTTGTTCTTTAGAATTAACATAAGTTTACATAGTTACTTTCAGTAAATTTAATCACTGGAACTGAAAGAAAGCTGCCTATGCAGCAGCATTGAATGGAGCACTTACAATGTATCTGTAGCATAAGTGGAATGTGCTAGGGAAAAGAAAATTAGAAGATAACTTCAGGAAGAGTTCCATGGCAAAAATAATTTCTACAAATCACATAAAGAGCTATTTGTTTCCTCTCATAAATGTACAGTGAGAATATCTGGTTTAAGTTGTAAAAGATACACACAAAGGCTATCCATAAAGTATTTAATTAATTATACATTTTACAAAGGTACATTTCTATGTCTAGTTACTAATAGTATCAAAATGCCTTAGTGTTCCCCAATCTTATAAAACTTAATATTCAAGAATGGGTTTGATTTCACTGTTTGTTGTCCATTAAAAAAAAAACAGCTTCAATTAATCCAAACATATTCCTTATATTATTAGGCATTAGAGAAACACTGAAGCATCTGTGGCTCCAACAATCCTTCTTTCTAACTCTGGGCACCTACGTGCCAACAGACAACGCAGAGTGGAGCAGACAGTAAACACCTGCTCTTCAGGATCAGTGATCATTAACCCTGGAGCTCTTCCTAGCAATTCTCTTCCACTCTGGATCTTACCTCCTTACTTCTCTATTCCGCCCCCCCTTAGCCAACTTCCCTGATCACTGCTGTTTGTTTCCTTAAACCTTTAACATCTTCCAGCTCTCTCCTCTCCTCTAGATTTCCTGTGGGAGCCTCCTGACCACCTTGCTCAATTGTCACTTAGTACCTCAGGATTACAGTCTGTGTCTTAACTCTCCTACAAGATTCAAAGCTCCTCAAGGGTATACACATTTTATGCTTCAACCATACAAGGTATTTTGCTAATTACATTACTCAGTAAATTTAAGTCAGTCTCTAGGGCCATCCGATTTCAGCATCAAATTCGCTGGACGAGATCAAAAATAGTCAGAAGATTTTAATCTGCAGGACCCTCCGGTTTATTGGAACTGGCTGCCTGAAAGAAGACTGCATAGCAATACCTGCCATGTCTGTGGGAGGCGGGAATAATGACACACGTGCAAATGTCTGCTCCCCGAGACTAAGTGATCTTGGCACGAATTAAATACAAGACGTTGCAGCTTCTCACCCAATTGTTTTCAGAAGATTCTGCAGAAAAAGAATCTTTGACTGGACTTTTATAGGATAATACATGTCCCTGGTTATATGCTCTGCTTCTGCTGAAATGAATATTTGCTTCAGATGAGTATTTATTTCCTTTAGACCAGTGGGTCAGACTCTGCTCAAGAGTCTGAGAAACGCGTTGGGTGCAGCCCAAAATGAATGCTTGCTTTTGGGGATGCAGATCTTTGGGCCTGCATAATATTATCCTTTATACGTACCCTGCTCCTACTCTAAGGATGGGCCGTGTGCAAGGATGTTCAGCCTCCACAAGGGACTGACTCTCCACTGTTTCAGATTTTAGTAGTAACAGCCATAACAATAGTAATTTCCTGATTTTATTTGCTTTAAGTTTTATTTTATCATATTTAATAGCAATTGTTGAAATTTTTACGACATAAAAACAGAGGCCAAGGCAAGTAGACTTGTATAAGCTTTGAAATTAAAATAAATGGTACTTTGCTTTTCCCAGAACATCCTAATCCCACAGACACTAAAGGATCCTGAGTGTCACTGAACGTGAGGCTTGGGCTCTCATCTCTCCATCTCACATCCTCCACTGCACTGCCAGAGCCAATCTTGATAACAGTTCCTTACTAGTGTGTTCTCATCACAAAACACCACACACCACACTAAACAGCTAAGAAGTCAGCCAAGTTGCCATTTGCCTTTCATCACTGTCTTAAATCTTAGAAGTTTAGATTTCAGAAGATCAAACAGTACTTCTCTTGGAATTATAAAGCATTATGTAACCAATTCCATTACCTAAGAAAGTAAAAGCTAACGTGACAGCTGCCTACTTGTGCCAAATGACCTACCTGTGCTTTAATTTCACTCAATTTACTCTTAGGAACTCACAGCTGCTATGTCTCAAGAGTTGCTGGGGATGCTTTTTCTACTAAATCTACAGAGGTCTTAATATATGGGGGTAATTTTCCTCCTGCATGGAGCGTAAATAAACTAGATAATCAAAATCAGGCTCTGTACTGATGGAAGCAGTGATACAAAAAAAAAATATATAAAAAGTTTCACACTTAGAGAAATAATTATGAGTGAAAGAAAAGAAAAACCAAACACTTAAAAAGTACAAAAAAAAAAAAGTACACAAATTTAAAATACTAACAGCATGTATAAACAAATGGGTTAGCCCATACTGTGAAGTGGTAAATGGATTGAGCAAAATGATATGTTCCACATTCTCTTATCTACACTCGTCAAAGTTAATATTGTATAAAGACTTTTGGCTAGCTTATATGTTCCCATTTGTAAAAAAGACCTCTGCACACTCTTCGTATCTTTTCCCCCCTTTTTTGTTGATAGGCAGGAAATTTCATATATACATTTTGCTTATTTTTCTCTGTCAATAGTTTCTTCAGGTCAGTGTAACATTAGAATGATTTGATCTTTTAAGAAAAAGTGTGCTACTGTTTTAAATAACTTTTAAGTAAAATTTTTATTTCATTTCTTTATGACGGAGTTGGCACATAAAGTTTAGAAGATTAAACATACTTTCTTTGATATACTGGTGTGGTTTTATTTCTCTTCTGTTACAAGGGACTAAGAGTCATTTAAATACTCAAATGGGGTGATCTGTGGATTGTACAATGACAAATGCATTTTTAAATAAACCTCTCGTTGGTGCTTAGTTTTGCGGGAGAAGAACTAAATTAAAGGCAGAGAAGTGCATTCCATTTTCAACATACACATTAAGAAGAACTGTACATCATATCCTTCAAAGTCTTTCCAGTTTCATGGCCCTGTCGTTAAAAATGTGCTGAGTGTGGTTTCTCTTCTTAGCTTACATATAAGACATGCATATACTTACTCATTTTTGTCATTACTTTCCCACTCATGTCATACCTCTCCCACTAAACAGCTTACATGTGGTTAATTTTTACCCTGAACTTCAGAATGTTAGTACTTTGTATTCATATAACTTTAATTTTGTAGAAAACAAGATTATTTAACAGTCTCTCTAATGAAGTAGGGAAGGGGACAGGATATGTGAAAAACACCTTTTCCAAAATGGATTTGAGCTTATCTGGCACCTTGGAATTTACCAAAGCATCTTGGGAACTTACCAAGTCCCACTTGCATTTAAGGGACCTAGATAGTCTCTGCTGAGGACGTGACAGGTAAGTTTGATTTCAATTCAAATACATTTTGCAAGTGAATATTTGCAAATGTGAATGACTCCATAAAATGAAGAGTTACACCAGATACGGAAGAATTTTTAAAGCAAGGGATGCAATACACTTTGATATAACTATCAGAACATTTGTACATTGGGTTTCAACTTTTTCAGATTTAACAGCATCTATCTTAATAGCTATGATTTTAACTATCACTAAGAAGACTGAGCAAATATTGTAATAAAAATGTTAGAAAAATTGTTACACTTTTGTATAAACAATGTAACTTGTTTTAGATGTATTTTGCACATGCAGATGTTTAACCTGTCCCCCTTTTTTTGATCCCACTGTTTTAATCCTGAGAATGCTTCGATATTTCTTTATAAATGTAAATATTTAAATAAGAATTTTGTCTTCATTGGAATTTTATTTGAAAATATTCACCACGTATCAATTACTTTCTATAACATTTTACATTAAGCTTTCCTTTGATTAATCAGTTTGTTTTCCATATCCACTTTTTATTTTTTGGCCATGCCATGGCACATGGGATCTTAGTTCCCCAACCAGGGATTGAAACTGTGCCCTCTGCAGTGGAAGCATGGAGTCCTAACCCCTGGACCACAAGGGAATTCCCTCATAAATCCACTCTTTTTTTTAAATGTATTATTTTACTTATTTATTTATTTTTGGCTGCATTGGTTATTTGTTGCTGCCTGCGGGCTTTCTCTAGTTGTGGCAAGCAGGGGCTACCCTTTGTTGTGGTGCACAGGCTTCTCAGTGCGGTGGCTTCTCTTGGTTGCGGACCACAGGCTCTAGGCTCTCGGGCTTCAGTAAATGCGGCACATGGACTCAGTAGTTATGGCACACGGGCTTAGTTGCTCCACAGCATGTGGGATCTTCCTGGACCAGGGCTCAAACCCGTGTCCCCTGCATTGGCAGGCAGATTCTTAACCACTGCGCCAGCAGGGAAGTCCTATCCACTTTTATACTTTGTAGCTTTTGCCTTTTCAAGTGTTCTTTTGCAGACATAAATCTATCAAATCCAAATTTCTCCATTCAAATTTTGTAGTTTTGCTGTGTGTGGTTTTTACTGTCAATGTAAGTTTCTGTTGTTTATTTTCACTATTAATATTTACTGTGAATCCTCTCACATAATTAAATGAGGATTTCCACATTGGTCTAGGATAAATCTACTATAATACTATTTAATACAACCTACCAATTCTAAATATAAACTTTTGGAAAAAAGTCTTTTTTTTTCATAGTGACATAAAATTTAGTTGTCTTAGACTGACTCTTTTTAGAGTCAATGGAACAGTAATTTAATTTTCCAAACACTTATGCTCACTTTGGATATAATACACAAACTTACTATTGCAGAGCAAATGAAGATTAAAAACAGGCACAAGGTGATTTCAAGATCAAATCACTGGGTACAAATTGCCACGTGTCATTTTCCCTGTTCTCTGTGACTTCTGCTATGCAGCTAGGAGAGGTTTTTTCCCTCTTGCATGTGTCCTTTAGGCCCCCCTCAAATTCACATCAGCCAACTAAAATAATTATCAAATGGACTTCCCTGGTGGTGCAGCAGTTAAGAATTCACCTGCCAATGCAGAGAACACGAGTTGATTCCTGGTCCAGGAAGATCCTACATGCTGTGGAGCAACTAAGCCCCTGAGTCACAACTACTGAGCCTGTGCTCTAGAGCCCATGAGTCACAACTACTGAGCCCTTGCACCGCAGCTACTGAAGCCGGCACACCCTAGAGCGCGTGCTCTGCAACAAGAGAAGCCATCACAATGAGAAGCCTGTGTACCACAATGAAGACCCAATGCAGCAAATAAATAAATAAATAAATAAATATCAAATACTAAAGGAATCACCTTTTTGCAACCTACTGGGACTATTTTCTTCTGGTCAATTATCTAAAAGAAGTTACTCTGTCCCAGCCCAGTGCCAGACACAGAGCACGAGCTAAATAAATATTTATAAGTCTATTCTTGAGATGTAAGGGAATACAGAAACCAGTAGTTTTCGAAAGCAAGGTACATTGTGTACATTTATAACATTAGACATCAGTCTGGAAATACCACATTATCTCAACACTTTGCAAGTCTTTAAATAAGCATTTTGGACGTCTTAATGCTGATTTCCACACTTCCAGTCTATTGATGCATCTGTGAAAAACCTCTTGACAAAGATAATCTACATTTTATTTGTGTATCGCTTAAAGTAAAATTAAAGGAGTCGTTCAACAGCAGTAGAGAGCTCAACCAATACTCCAGAAGCAGCTGGAAGGCACCCAGTTGATACCAAGAGCATCCTTTACGTGGGAATTCCTCCTTCATGGCAAAGAAAAGAGACAGAAACAAGGAGAGATGATAGAAAAGCCCTCAAACTTGTTGTCTCTGGAAGATTGTAAAAACTGTTTAGACCCAGAAAATTTAACATCAAGTTAGACTATTTGCAAAGAGTAATAACAAAGAGCTCCTAATGACACACATCCCTAGAGGGTTAATGTCCCTGAGTAAGTGTGGACAGAAACAAACTGGACAA
Organism: Hippopotamus amphibius kiboko; assembly: GCF_030028045.1. NCBI lineage: Eukaryota > Metazoa > Chordata > Mammalia > Artiodactyla > Hippopotamidae > Hippopotamus > Hippopotamus amphibius. The sequence continues at coordinate 114,412,097 of NC_080187.1, forward strand.
ACCTTGAAAGGTGGAAGAATGATAAGTTAAAAATTATGGGTGAGAAAGATGAGGAGGAGGAGGAGAAGCAGTTGAGAAAAACCTAAAGTAAATTATGCACATGTTAGATTTCTGTTATTTGTTGCTTTCTTTTTAAACTAGAACATTTCACAGGTAATATGTATATAGGAAAGTTAGTAGATGTATATTATTTTGATAAATCACTTCCAAACATTTTATTATATTATTACCTCCACATTTTTTTTTATAAAGACAAGATGTACTGGGGACAATATTTTAACATCTATGTGGACTTTGAGTTCTGGCCATGATAGAATACAGCCAGAAAAAAACTACAGAACTGGAAAAACCATGTCAAGCTATCGCTTTTAGGCACTGGACAACAGAAAGAACGGGATATAATCCTTCAGAAAAGAGAAATGCATGAGGCTACACATTCACTCTGATTTTTTCCTGGGAGCCCTCTTTCCAAAATGAAGTGGAAGCAAGCTGAGTCCAAAAAGAAAACAGTGATCATACTGATTGGAGGAAACAGAAATCAATGTTTGGGGATGCTGAGGGAACTGGAATTTGCTGGAAAGGTACCAGAGAGGAATAAGATGTTCAGAAAAGGAACAGAAATCTTCACAGGATTCCACTGAGTCTGGGCCAAATACCACTTTATACTATGTACAGGGCAAAATGTTACAAGGACTAGAACAGAACAGTTACTGGGGGACTGTGAGTTGAATAATGATTCTGGAGACAATATGATGCTAGGAAAAACTGCAATTCCAACTATCCACGGTGGAGAGAACTTGCTGAACATTCTGGGCATTTAGTTGAGAGCCCAAAATGGATCTGCTTCAGGGGAGTTACACTAAGGCCATCCCAAGCACAACAAAATAAAGTCTTAAACCAAGCCTCAACAGGATCAAGCTGACCCTCTAGTACATTACCTGCCCATAAGTATGAAACTCAATGATCTTTATATGAAAACAAGAAAATCTAGATTCTCAATAATATAGCATCTACAATTCCCTGCAGACTATAAAAAATGACTAGATGTGTGAAGACATAGGAAGGTATAATATGTAACCATGAGAAACAATAGACAAAACAAACAGTCTCAAAGATGACACAGATGTTGGCATTGGAAAGTAAGGTCTTTAAAAATAGCCATTTATAAACACACAAAGGGTTAAAAAAGTACATGTCAAGATGCTAAAGAGTCAAATTATCAAGAAATCCTATACAAACAGATGAAGGGACATACCATGTTCTTAGATTGGAAGAATCAATATTGTGAAAATGACTATACTACCCAAAGCAATTGACAGATTCAATGCAATCTTTATCAGTTTACCAGTGGCATTTTTCACAGAACTAAAACAAGGAATTTTATTATTTGTATGGAAACACAAAAGACCCTGAATAGCCAAAGCAATCTTGAGAAGGAAAGATGGAGCTGGAGGAATCAGGCTTCCTGACTTCAAACTGTACTACAAGGCTACAGTGATCAAGACAGTATGGTACTGGCACAAAAATAGAAAGGAAGATCAATGGAACAGAATAGAGAGCCCAGAGATAAACCCACGCACATATGGGCACCTTGTCTTTGACAAAGGAGGCAAGAACATACAATGGAGAAAAGACAGCCTCTTCAATAAGTGGTGCTGGGAAAATTGGACAGCAACATGCAAAAGAATGAAATTAGAACACTTCCTAACATCATACACAAAAAATAAAATCAAAATGGATTAAAGACCTACATGTAAGGCCAGACACTATCAAACTCCTAGAGGAAAACATAGGCAGAACACTCTATGACATAAATCAAAGCAAGATTCTTTCTGACCCACCTCCTAGAATAATGGAAATAAAATCAAAAATAAACAAATGGGACCTCATGAAACTTAAAAGCTTTTGCACAGCCAAAGAAAATCATAAACAAGACAAGAAGACAATCCTCAGAATGGGAGAAAATATTTGCCAACAAAGCAACAAAGGATTAATCTCCAAAATATACAAGCAGCTCATGCAGCTCAATATCAAAAAAACAAACAACCCAATCCAAAAATGGGCAGAAGACGTAAACAGACATTTCTCCAAAGAAGACATACAGATGGCTAATGAACACATGAAAAGATGCTCAACATCACTAATCATTAGAGAAATGCAAGTCAAAGCCACAATGAGGTGTCACCTCACACTGGTCAGAATGGGCATCATCAGAAAACCTAGAAACAATAAATGCTGGAGAGGGTGTGGAGAAAAGGGAACCCTCCTGCACTGTTGGTGGGAATGTAAGTTGGTACAGCCACTATGGAAAACAGTTTGGAGGTTCCTTAAAAAACTAAAAATAGAACTACCATATGACCCAGCAATCCCACTACTGGGCATATACCCTGAGAAAACCATAATCCAAAAAGAAATATGTATCACAATGTTCATTGCGGCACTATTTACAATAGCCAGGACATGGAAGTAACCTAAATACCCACCAACAGATGAATGGATAAAGAAGATGTGGCACACATAGACAATGGTATGTTACTCCGCCATAAAAAGTAATGAAATTGAGTTATTTATACTGAGGTGGATGGACCTAGAGACTGTCATACAGAGCGAAGTAAGCCAGAAAGAGAAAAACAAATACTGTATGCTAACGCATATATGGAATCTAAAAGAATGGTACTGATGAACCCAGTGACAGGGCAAGAATAAAGAGGCAGATGTAGAGCACAGATTGAGGACACAGAGGGTGGGGCAAAGGGGAAGCTGAGACAAACTGAGAGAGTAGCACTGACATATATACACTACCAAATGTAAAATAGATAGTGGGAAGCTGCTGTATAACACAGGGACCTCAACTCTATGATGGGTGATGACTTAGAGGGCTGGGATAGGGAGTGTGGGAGGGAGTCATAGGAGGGAGGGGATATGAGGATATATGCATAAATACAGCTGATTCACTTTGTTGTACAGCAGAAACTGGCACAACAGTGTAAAGCAATTATACTCCAATAAAGAGCTTAAAAAAAAGCCATAATCCTCTTTCAATGCAGAGTTTCAAACTACATACTGAAAAAAATGAAAAAAATTAAAGGGAAGAACTGACAAAGCCACAATTATAGTTAGATATTTTAACATTCCTCTCTCAGTCACTGACAGAATAAGGAAACTGAAAAATCAGAAAAAATATAAAAGACGTAATATTATCAACAAATTTAATCTGATTGTATTTATGGATACTACACCTAGCATCTAGAAAATACATATTCCTTTAAAGTGCACATGTAATATTCACCAAGAAAAATCCTGTACTGTGCAAAAAAGTCTCAAAAAATGTAATAAGATTAAAATCATGCAAAGTATGCTCTCTGACCACAATAAAATTAAATTAAAAATCAATGAACAGGGCTTCCTAGGTGGTGCAGTGGTTAAGAATCCGCCTGCCAATGCAGGGGCACGGGTTCGAGCCCTGCTCCAGGAAGGTCCTACATACTGCGGAACAACTAAGCCCGTGCACCACAACTATTGAGCCTGCGCTTTAGAGCCTATGAGTCACAACTATCGAGCTCATGTGCTGCAACTACTGAAGCCCATGTGCCTAGAGCCGGTGCTCCGCAACAAGAGAAGCCACAGCAATGAGAAGCCCGCGCACCACAATGAAGAGTAACCCCCACTCACTGCAACTAAAGAAAGCCCAAGCACAGCAAAAAAAAAAAAAAAGACCCAACACAGGCAATAAAATAGATAATAAATAAATAAATAAATAAATAAATAGAATTTTAAAAAAATCAATGAACACAAAATATCAGATATCAAATATCTGAAAATATCAAAATATTGGAACATTAAGCAATACATTTCTAAATACTTCCATAGGTCCAAAAAAACATAGAATAATTAGGTAATACTTTTAACTAAATGATAATGAAAGCAAAACAGGTACAAATTTGTGCAATATGGCTAAAGGGAAATTTATAGCTCTATATTAGAAGAGAAGAAGTAAGTTCAACTTTAGCTTTAAAAAGAAAACTAAATTAAATGCAAATAAACAAAAGGAAGAAAATAATAAATATAGAAGCAGAAATCAATGAAACAGAATTTAAACAAACACTAGAGATAATCAACAAAGTCAAAAGTTGATTCTTTGAAAAGATTAATAAAATTGATAAACTTATACCTAGACTGACCAAGAATAAAAGTGGGGGGAAAATACTAGCATCAAGAATGAAAGAGGGTGTCACTAGGGAAACTGCATACATTAAATATCAAAAAGTAATATTATTAAAGATTTTTTGCTGAAAAACTGGACAACTCAGGACAAATGCAAGAAAAAAACTGAGGGGAGGAGACACAAATTGCCAAAACAGACACAAGAAGTTAGAAAATCTGAGTACTACAACATCGCTTTGAATTTGTAATCAGAAGCTTTCCCTCAAGGAAAATTCCAGGCTAATCTGGAGTCTCTGGTGAATTCTACTAGCATGTAAGGAAGAAATAATACTAATTCTAAACAATTTTTTTCAGAAAATAGAAGGAGAAGAAATACTTTCCAACTCATTGTATGAGGCTCGGATAATCTTGATACCAAAACCAGATAATGACATTACAAAAAAAAAATTTACAGACCAATATCTCTCATGAACATAGACACAAAAGTCCTTAACAAAATATTAGTAATTAAATCTAGCAATGTATAAAAGAGAAAATATACCACAACTGAGTGAAATTTTTCACAGGAAGGCAAAGTTAGTTCAACACCAGAAAATCAATTAATACAGTTAACCACATAAACATTAAAATGGAAAATTGTATGATCATCTCAATAGATACAGAAAAAGTCAACATCTCTTCATGATAAAAAAAAAAAGTTAACACTTTAGGAATAGACTCTTATAAGAGATATTTGTAGAAAACCTACAGTTAAAAGTATATTTGATGGTAAAGGACTGAAGGCTTTCTTTTTAAGATTGGGAACAAGCAAGAGATGTCCACGCTCACCACTTCTATTCAACATTTTTCTTGAAGTTCTAGCCAATGAAACAATATGGGGAAAAAAGTATAAACATTGGAAAGAAAAAACTAAAACTCTCCCTTATTTACATATAATTGTTTATATAGAAAATGCCAAAGAATCTACAAAACAACTTCTAGAACTCTTATGTACCTTTAGCAAGGTTACAGGATACCAATACAGGTCAAATACAAAAATCAATTGTTTTTCGAGATTTTAGCAATGAGTACTCAGAAAATGAAATTTAAAACCATCATATATAATAATATTAAAAATATAAAAAATACAATACTCAGAGATAAACTTAGTAAAATATGTGCAAGAGCTCCTCACTAAAAACTACTAATCATAGCTGAGAAAAAAATTAAAGAACACCTGCACTAAAAGAGAAATAGACATCTATGAATTGGAAAGCTCAATATTTCTAAAATGTTATTTTTTCCCAAATTGATCTGTAGATTGAATGCAACCCCAATCACAATCCCAGCAGGCTTTTTAACATTTGTTTCGCTTTTAGAAACTGGTAAGTTGGTTCCAAAATGTATATGAAATGCAAAATATCTAGAAAACTAATCTTGAAAAAGGAGAAATAGATTGGAGAATTTACAGTACTTGTTCAAGAAATACTATAAATTTATAGTAATCAAACTAGTGCAGTATTGGCATAAGGACAGACAAGTTGATCAAGGGAAAGGCATAGAATCGCAGAAAGAAACCCACACTTACTTAAGATCATGAACCTAAAAGCAAAAGCTAAAATGTTGATACATCTAGGAAAATTTTAGGAGAATTTCTTTCCCAACTTGATTTAGGCAAACACTTCTTAGAAGACAGAAAGCGCTAACAATAAAAAAAAAAAAAACAGAAAAAAAACTAGATTTCTTTCAAATTAAAAACTTCTGCTCACCAGAGACACCATTAAGAACATTAATAAGCAAGCCACAGACCAGGAGAAAATCTTTGCAAAATATATATCAGACAAAGAACTTGTTTCCAGAATACATAAATAAGTCCTACAAATCACTAACAATAAGACAACCTCATGTGCAAAAAAACTGGCAAAAGATTGAACAGATACTTTACAAAGGAAAAATATACAAATGACAAGTAAGACATGAAAAGTGCTTAACATGTTTATCAGGGAAATTAAAATTAAACCCCAAATGCAATACCACTACACACATGCTAGGATGACTCAAATGAAAAGCAATGACAATACCAAGTGTTGGTGGCAACAACCAGAACTCTCACACATCGCTAGTGAGAGGGTAAAATGTCACAAGATTTGGAAGACTGCTGTGAGGTTTCTTATAGCCTTAAATTCCTACCTATGTCCCATCAATTCCCTGGATATATACCTGCAATTAACGTAAATGTATGTCCACAAATGTGTGTACAAGAATGTTCATGGCAAATTTATTCACAAGTTGATATGAAGTTAATATTTATAATTCATATCATTTATTCACAGTAAGCCCTAAATGGAAACAATCCAAATGTATGTCAAAAGGAAAGTAAGTAAACAAACTGTGCTATATTCAGACAACGGAATACTGTGAAGTGACACAAAGGAATGAACCACTGCTGTATGCAACAACAGGAATGAATCTCCAAAATACTCTGAGCGAAAGAAACCAGATTCATTGATATGAAGATGCAGAACAAGCAAAACTACTTTATGGGTTTAGTCCACAGCAGTAGTTTCCTATAGGAAAGGGAGTTGACTGGGAAGGGACAAGAAGAAATTGGGAGGAAGGAAAATTTCTATTATCTTGAAAATGATGTGGGTTAGATTTATGTGAATTTGTCAAAACTCTTCAAATTATGCTCTTATGATCTGTGCATTTCACTGTATGTAAATTTTACATTAATACCCTTTTTAAAAAAGGAAACCATATCTACTCATGGTTTGCTCTAAGAATACAGTTCTTTCTGAAAACCTAACAATGTCAATGCATGCGTAGACAAGGTGCTTTGTTCATTTCTGTCAAGGCTTTGGTTTTGCATTGGTACTTGATCTGGACCATATTTCATACAATCCACTAACAAATACATTTGAAACATTACTAATTGTTTCTCTAAATGATTCAACCTTTGTTACACTTTTCTACCACTTGAAAAACAACCCATTTTTGTTGTCAAGAATCTGGTCAGTAGCAAGGAGTGTTTTTAGTGAGGATTAGCTGCTTCCTGCGGCATTAACTCCTTCCCGTATACCCTGCAGTTCAGTAATAACTCTCTGCCATTAAAACATAATTTCCTGGGGGCTTTCCTGGGGGCGCAGTGGTTAAGAATCCACCTGCCAATGCAGGGAACACGGGTTTGAGCCCTGGTCAGGGAAGATCCCACATGCCGCGGAGCAACTAAGCCCGTGCGCCACAACTACTGAAGCCTACAGGCCTGAAGCCTGTGCTCCACAAGAGAAGCAACCGCACTTGAGAAGCCTGTGCACTGCAAAGAAGAGTAGCCCCCACTTGAAAGCCCGTGCGCAGCAACAAAGACCCACCGCAGCCAATAAATAAATAAATTTATAAAAAAACAAAACAAAACATAATTTCCTATGTCCTTAAGCTTGGGCAGCTCTTTCCACCTCTGTATTTTGGTTTGCACTTTGCCCATGATCTGAACAACTTCTGCTTTTCTGCATTTCTCATTCATTCAATAAATATTTATTGCATAGCAACCAGGGGTCAGGTGATGGGTGACTGTATTCAGGCTGGTAAGGATCCAATCCAAAAAAAAAAGCAGATAAGGTTTCATCTCTGAGTTTATAGTCTGGAGCATCTGGGTTCAGACAAATCAAATAATCACACAGGAACGTGTAATTAGAAGTGTGAAACAGCACGACACACACTGGGAATAGAAGTGAGATGGTACATGACAGCATTTAACAAGTGGATCTCATTTATAACATAACAAGTAGACTTTGATGAGATAAATTTTTAATTGACATCAAGAGACTTTAGAAGAGCAAACTGGGAAATACAGATGAGATGGTGGGTGAATGGGTTTCAGGCAGAGGGAGTGAGTGGCATGTCCAAAATCCTTACAGCAGGAGGGAGCACGGCATTCTACAGGAGCCAAAAGAAGACCAGAGTACTAGAGGGCGCAGGATCAATTAAAGCTGGAGAAACACGCATGCTAAATACTCTAGCCTTTTTGTTCTTGAACAGTAGGAAGCCACCAAGGGGGTTTAAGTATACATGTTGGGGAGAAGAAAGAATTTTTAAATAGATTTGAAAACACTGCTTTAGCAGTCACAATTCTTCAAGGTTGTTTTACATACTACCTCCCCCATTGTCTTTCCCCTCTAGCAGAGGCGATTTCTATCTCCTCTGAACACCACAGCCATTTTCTTCATCCCTTGTAGAATCCTCACTTACAAAAGTCTCGTACTATTGCTTACTTGTTTACTCATTTCTACAGTATTAAAATGTTGGCAGTCTGGGAATTTCTATTTCACCTTAACTCTCTGCCATCCTAACAGTGTACTAGGGGTCCAATGTATTTGTTGTCAAATCTATGAAAAACACTAGGGGGAAAGGTACTGATTTATTCTCATCAAATGACCAAACACAGGATGAGCCAGAGCATGTCCATACTTGGCGTAATAAGTGTTGCAATGAGGATACAACACATGGCAGTGAGGTCAGTTACCTCTCAGGAGAGATCTGTTGGCTTCCCAACAGGCCCACGCAGTCAGGAGAACCTCAGGACCATCATCTCATTCCAGTTCAGCTTTGGATGTCTGGGATTTTGATTTCTGGTACATGTAAGGAAATCAGACTCTGGCGAATTGATTCATGGTAACCAAATTCAGAAACAACTGGTATTTTTTTTTAAAGGATGTTACTTTCATTTTACAGAGAACAATTATGTCTTGTGTTCAAATTATGATTTGTAAATTATAGGTGAATATAGCTATAGTTGAAAACATCTCTTGAAAAAGCAAAAAAAAAAAAAGAAAAAGAAAAAGCAAAGAATCAGAGCAAGATAAGTTGTCTCCCCTGGATGACCAGAGTTACCCAGCTACCCCACTAGGTATGTAGCAAGGGCCACATCATCAGATTTGTTAGCCAAGGCAAGCTTTTCCTGGTTAGTGCTAGGGACACTCTGGGAAAAATTACTTAAAAACTTTCCTTTCCTAAAAGGGGCATGATATTCTTTAGTATGATAGTCTTTTCTTCAATGTATTAAAATTTTCAAAAAGGTTATGCATAAGCCTAACAGTGCAGTTTATGAGTAAAACATTTAAAACAATGCCCAGTAAATTATTATCTGATTCATTTAAAGTGAGTTCTTGAATATCTCTTTTCTTATTTTTTTAAGCTCTTTATTGGAATATAATTGCTTTACACTCTTGTACCAGCTTATGAGGTACACCAAAGTGAATCAGTTGTACTTATACACATCTCCCCATATCCCCTCCCTCCTGCGATGTCCCCCCACCCTCCCCATCCCGGCCCTCTAAAGCATCACCCAACATCGAGTTGATCTCCCTTTGTTATACAGCAACTTCCCACTAGCTATCTATTTTACAGTTGGTAGTATATATATGTCTATGCCACTCTCTCACTTTGTCCCAGCTTCCCCTTTGCCCCCCACCCCCCCAACCCCATGTCCTCCAGTCCATTCTCTGCATCTGCATCTTTATTCTTGTTCTGTCACTGGGTTCATCAGTACCATTTTTTAAAAAATTTTTTTAGATTCCGTATATATGAGTTAGCATACAATATTTGTTTTTCTCTTGGAATATCTCTTTTCTGATCCAGTATGAACTGATGTAATAATTTATATCTGGGACTTCCTAGATGGAGCAGTGATTAAGAATCTGCCTGCCAATGCAGGGGATACAGGTTCGATCCCTGCTCCAGGAAGATCCCACATGCCACAGGCCAACTAAGCCCATGCACCACAACTATTGAGCCTGTGCTCTAGAGCCCATGAGCCACAACTATTGAGCCTATGTGCCACAACTACTGAAGCCCGAGTGCTTAGAGCCTGTGCTCTGCAACAAGAGAAGCTACTGCAATGAGGAGCCCGCGCACCACAATGAAGAGTAGCCCTGCTCACAGCAACTAGAGAAAGCCCGTGTGCAGCATCAAAGACGCAACACAGCCAATAAATAAATTAATTAACTAACTAATTTTAAAAAGTATGGCATTAACTATTAAAAAAATAATAATTTATCCCTGAGAGGCGATCGTATTTCTTTACTTCCACGTTCTTAAGCATGGAGAAGGTTCCTCGCTATTCTTTATTGGAAGCAAGCTACATTTATTTTGAATAAGTATAACATCTTTACAGCAGTCATCCAAACAATATTTCCTAACAAGTGCAATAAAGCATCTCGATAGCTCAAGAGTTAATTAAGAATCCTAGGGTGCCTAAATTACTTCCCCCCAAATTAACTCAATCTTTATTAGGAAGCATCTCAGTGGGAACATAAGGCTGTGAGAGCCACAGTTTTAACCTTCAGCATTATGCAGGTTAAATTCACACACTTTATGAAATATCTGGCATTAGTAAGAGTGCCAGCATATCCGTAGGTCAATCAGAACAAGTTGGTTTATTTTGTTGTTCACTTGTCTGAGAACCTAGTAATTACACACAGATACATGTTAACATATTCCACTATGTGGTAACATACTTTTCTAAGATTATGAATTTGTCAAATTTGTTTTTTTATATATCTAGGGGCTAATTTATTAGGTACGTTAGAAGTTTAGGGTTAGTAGATGCTCTCAAAGAATATTAGTCATAATATTGTTATCCTCTTTATCTTCAGTAATACATTTTGCCTTAAAGTCTGCCAAGCCTGATTCTAATACACATGCATGTTTTTTGGTCTATCTTTTGTCACCCTTGTACTTTCAACTTATCCTTATGTTTAAGATATTTTTCTTAAGAACAGCACATAGCTGTATTTTTAATGCAATCATATAATCTCATTCTCAAAGTATGATTTTCAAATTGCGGTCTGAACCCATGAGGGTCCCCAAGAACCTTTGGTGGTGGTGGATATCTTAGTCCATTTGGGCTGGTATAGGGCTGGATCATGTCATAGCTGTTTGTTTGTTTTTCAGGAACCTCCATATTGCCAGCTTTCGATAATGGCTGTACCGATAATTTACACTTCCACCAACAGTGCACAAAGATTCCCTCTTCTCCACATCTTCAACGTATGTATTACCTCATCTTTTGGATAACAGACATTCTAATAGGTGTGAGGTGATATCTCATTGTGGTTTGGATTTGCATTTCCTCAATAATGATATTGAGCATTTTTTCATGTACTTGGCCATTTGTATGTCTTTGGAAAAATGTCTATTCAGGCTCTCTGCCCATTTTGTAATCAGATTTTTGCGTCTTGTGATTGAATTGTGTGAGTTCCTTATATTTTGGATATAAATCCCTTATCAGATGTATGGTTTGCAAATATTTTCCCCCATTCTGCAGGTTGCCTTTACATTTTCTTGATTGTTTCTTTTGTAGTGCAGAAACTTTTTCACTTGATGTAGTCCCAATTGTTGATTTTTACTTTTGTTGCTTGTGCTTTAGATGTCATATCCCAAAAAATCCATTGCCAATCCAGTGTCAAGCAGATTTTCCCCTATGTTTTCTTCTAGGATTTTTATAGTTTCAGTTCTTATATATAAAAGTCCTTAGTCCATTTTGAATTAATTTTTGTGAATGGCATTAAGATAGGGGTCCAATTTCATTCTTTTGCATGTGAATATCCAGCTTTTTCAACACCATTTATTGAAGTATCACCACTATCCTTTCCCCATTGAATATTTTTGGCTGCCTTGTTAAATATTAATTGGCCCTGTATGTGTGGGATTATTTCTTGGGCTCTCAATTCTGTTCCATTGGCCTATGTGTCTGTTTTTATATTAATACCATACTGAGAAACTCTTTTTAATTATTACTAAGACATTGTTTTTGTCATTCTCATTCATTCATGAGTGTACTGTGGTTTTCCAGAGGCTAGATAGTGCGTGATATTGCATGAGGTTGAATGCAGAAGCAGATATGTAAATCCAGCCAGACAGTAAAGTCAGACAATAAAGAGATTTGTAAAAATGCAAAAACACCTTTTAACAATTTGAAACTCTCAGATCTGACAACAATAAGATCTTATTGATGACAATAATTCATTTTATCTTGACACTTGTGTGAAAATTTAACTGAGGTAGAATTCCAGATTACAGTTATATCCTCTTGATATTCTGAAGGTATTATTCCATTGTCTTCTTATTTCTTTTATTACGTTTGAGAATTAGTTGTGTTGGCTGAAATTCTTAGGGATATAATCTTGATGTTTTCTGATCTGTTGATTCTAGCTCATGGAGTAAATATTTCCTCATACGTTCTACAATTTAAATTGTGGGTTTATCTTCATTGAGACCTAATACCTGCACAGTTCAAAATGAGAGAGGAAGTCCCTCTGAGGATGTTTTGTATATGCTCCCTTCAAGTGCTTCAAGGTGACCACCAGTCTCAGACCATTTTTTTTTTAATTTTGGTAAAGTATACACAACAAAATATTTATCATTTTAACCATTTGTAAATATACAGTTCAGTGACATTAAATACATTCACAGTGTTGTGTGAACCACTTTTATGCCCAAAACTTTTTCTTCATCTCCAGCATAAATTTTGTATCCATTAAACAATAACTTTCCATTTTTCCCTCCCACAACCTCAGGTAATCTCTATTTTCTGTATCTAGGAATTTGCCTATTCTAGGTACCTCATATAAGCGGAATCATACAATATTTGTCCTTCTCTGTCTGGCTTATTTCACTTAAAATAATGTTTTCAGAGTCTATGCATGTTGTAGCATATATTAAGATTTCATTCCTTTTCGTGGCTGAATAATAGTCCACTGTATGTATATACCACATTTTGTTTATCCATTCATCTGTTGATAGACACTTAAGGTTGTTTCTACCTTTCAGCTGTTTTGGATAATGCTGTTATAAAAATTGGTGTACAAATACTTAAGTCCTTGCTTTTAATTTGTTTAGATATGTACCTAGGAATGGAATTACTGGGTCATACGGTAGATCTGTGTTTAACTTTTGGAGGAACCATCAAACTGTTTACCCCAGCAGCTCCACCATTTTACATTCCCACCATAATGTATGAGGGTTCCAATTTCTCCACATCCTGGCTAACACTTGATACTTTCCACTTTATTGATTATAACCATCATAGTAGGTGTGATGTAGAGACCACTCGTGATTTAATTCGTTAGCTTGGGGTTTCCTGGACCTCACAGGTAGTTCATACTCAAAACCCAAACGTGTGAGGGCTGATCCTGGCTATCAAATCCTCAGGGGATCAGATTATTGCCATATAATGGCCTAAGAGCCTATGCCTATCCCAACAAGCTTCCTATCATCTCATTGTCCAAGTAAGCAGATTTTTCTAAGCCACCCATTTCACTAAAGTGCAGCCCTCCAATATATAGAATATGATTGCATGTGCGTATCATCAGAAGACACTGTAGCTGGATTACCATTAAAATCCAAACTACCCCCCCGACACACACACACACACACACACACACACACACACACACACACTTCTCCCTTAGCCCTCCTTTTTCAGGGCTCCAACAAAATCAGCTCACAGATTTTCTCCTAGGGTTCACCTAACCACAAAAGCCTGCTTCACGTGCCACCTTTATCTGTGACCCAAGAGCATTCTCCTTACTTTATTGCAATTCGGCGATGCTTTAAAATATATTTATCTTATTTTACTTTATATTTTAGTATTTTTATTGGAAGGATTTTCAGATTACTTAGTCCATCTATTGTCAAATTATCCTCCAAAATATTATGTTCAATCTTCTGGCTTTATTTTTAGAAACCAATCATATTATGTGATTGGCAAATTTAAAAATCTAGAAATAATTCTACTTATTCACCTTTTAAACGTATGTTCAACATTTGATCAAAATATTTACAATCCTTAGGAGTAAAGTGCAAAAATATGTCATCATAAAAGTTTGGATTATTGACATATTGCAATATTTCTCAGAGTTAGGTAGAACAATTTTCAAAATCAACTAATATTTTAATTATGAAAATAACTATTTCAATATCATTAGCAAAGTGTTGTATTAAATCAGATTAAACCACTTTCATAACTGCAAGACGTATGTAACATACATGCTGAATCTCTAAGAATGCATTTCTCACATTTATCTTCTTGGAGCATTTTGTGGTACTAAATATTCAGACACATCACTTCTGGGAACTCTGACTTCGACATTTAAAATTCAAATTTCCAATTTTTCCATCAAGTTATATAAATCAGGCCGTTATCATATCTGGATCATGACATAAATGAGTCAGTAGCTTTTAGAATTAATGATGGGCTCTGATTCTTGGTAACGACAATATTTTTACCTTAAAAAAAGCTCAACTTTTAATTCTTCATTTTTAATATTACCATAATCTCTGATACATATTTTATATATCAATAATCATAATAAAAAAGTTTTAGAATACTTATAGTCTTTGATATGTTAGATTATGGGAATATAGAAAGGAATTAGAGATCTCAATACAGAAGGGAAAACACATATTTAAGGAGTAAGTTCTGCATAGCAACAGAATCATATATATTTGTCCCACAGTGATTGTACCAAAATAACTTATCTGAAGCCCTGGACACTTTAAGTTAATGGAAAAACTGAAGAGAACATTAAAGTCTCATTACTCTAGATGGTGATTTATGAATTAGGTTTAATAGTCTAAGTATTCTCCCATCTGCTGAAAAATATATCTTTAGAGATTTAATATTAATTTTAATAATTCGGGTTTTGAAAGCAGTTTTTCATAGAACTTGTTAAAAGAATTTGTAATACTTCTTTGAAAAAAACCTCTAAAGTTTCATATGATTGCAATTGCTCTGAAATATAAAAACAAAGCCATTAAAATATATGTAAATATCAAAGGAATGGAAATAACTTCATAAAAAATTTACACAGTTCGTTGTCTACTAAAGGACTGATTTTCCAGTTTGTAAATTGTGGTAATTCCTAGATTATTCTCCTGATTTTTTTTCTACTAACTAGTCATATCTCTGTTAATTAACTATATCAAAAGGTGAACAAAACTGAAAATTTTTTAAATCACAAAATATTTGAGAAGGAAAAGTCCCCAGAGAGGATCTATTGAAGCCACTTAATTTACAAATAAGGAAACTGATGCCAGTTTCTGCACTGTTTAAATTTTAATAAATTCCATTATCAAAATGACTAAAATCCCAAATAAAAGATTACTGTATTGTTCTAAAATAATTCCATATTGGCAAAACATATCACTGCCATTGGTCACATTCCTTTAAGGGAGAGCACTCACAATAAGAGTATCACAGTTTTGCTTCAGCTATTTGTTTCATTTTTATTTTAAATCTTAAAATGGTGGTAACTGTACCTCTCTCTTAGAGCTATGGTGAGAACTGAATGAGAGAATGAAACCAGAGTGCCTAGCTCAGAGTCTGGGGCATAGCAGGTGGTCAAAATAAATATCGCTTTACTTCACTCTCTGCATTGTCATTATATAATTATTCCATTATATAATTATTTTACCTTTAGTTCAAAGGTAGTAAAAAGTGTAAAACTCGATGGAAAACTATGGCCCACTTCAAATTACTTTTTCCAGGTTACTCAAGAATTCAAAATAAATTGATAAGACATAAACAAATATGAAAAATAAACAAATGTCCCATCTTGCCTGTGCTTACTTGGAAGATATAAGACAGGTTATACTAAAGCTCCAGGTTTGCCATTGAAAGCTCAGTCCACTTCTCTATCTTTTTTAGTACCAGAAAGTAACCTGAGGGACACCTAGACATAAGGAAATCACCCAGATGCAGTCGACTTTCAGCAGCTCTAGTTTTAATCAGGAATTCAACACACATACATTATGGAACAACTGCTATGTAGTGGCCACTGGGGTAGTTGTTCGTGAGTATCAAAATTAATAAGAAACTGTCCTTTTCCTCAGAAAACTAAGGAATCTATTACAGCACTTAAGCTCAGTATAAAAAACAAAATACGACAGAAAGGAATAAAGCTAGAGAACCGTTTAGGGAGATGTCTGCCTGCTTGGAAGTAGAAGGAGAAATTAGGTCTGAGCTTCGTCTTGACTAGGAATTAGCCAATACAAGGGCTGGCAGAAAGGAGAACATTTTATCCAGGACATGCAGAGACAAGAGACAAGATGTTATGAAGTGGATGGGAAAGCGTGACAGTGCAAGCCACAGGAACATATGGGAACTTGAGGCAATTATTGTGGAGACTTGTTGATTTTCCTTTCAGTAACAATTATTTCTGATGAGTGTGACAGATATTCAGGGAAGAACCTTGCCACATATAAATTTTCTTTTTAAGAAAAGATGACTAGCTACAAATTTGAATATAAATTATTAAATAAACAAAGAACAACCTAACCTTACACCTAAAACAGCTAGAGAAAGAAGAACAAAGAAACCCCAAAGTGAGCAGAAGGAAAGAAATCATAAAGATCAGAGCAGAAATAAATGAAAAAGAAAGGAAGGAAGCCATAGCAAAAATTAATAAAACTAAAAGCTGGTTCTTTGAGAAGATTAACAAAATTGATAAACCACTAGCCAGACCCATCAAGAAAAAAAGGGAGAAGATGCAAATCAACAGAATTAGAAATGAAAAAGGAGAAGTCACAACGGACACCCCAAAAATACAAAAGATCATGAGAGACGACTACAAGCAACTCTATGCCAATCAATTGGATAACTTGGAAGAAATGGATACATTCTTAGAAAAATACAGTTTTCCAAGATGGAACGAGGAAGAAATAGAAACCATGAACAGACCAATCGCAAGTACGGAAATTGAGGCAGTGATTAAAAATCTCCCAACACACAAAAGCCCAGGACCAGATGGGTTCATGGGCGAATTCTATCAAACATTTAGAGAAGAGCTAACACCTATCCTTCTCAAACTCTTCCAAAATATTGCAGAAGGTGGAACACTCCCAAACTCATTATACGAGGCCACCATCACCCTGATACCAAAACCAGGCAAAGATGTCACAAAAAAAGAAAATTATAGACCGATATCACTGATGAATATAGATGCAAAAATCCTCAACAAAATACTAGCTAACAGACTCCAACAGCACATTAAAAAAATCATACACCATGATCAAGTGGGGTTTATCCCTGGGATGCAAAGATTCTTCAATATACGCAAATCAATCAACATGATAAATCATATCAAAACACTGAAGGATAAAAACCATGTGATCATCTCAATAGATGCAGAAAAAGCTTTTGACAATGTTCAAAATCCATTTATGATAAAAGCTCTTCAGAAAATGGGCATAGAAGGAAACTACCTCAACATAATAAAAGCCATATGTGAGAAACCCAAAGCCAACATCGTTCTCAATGGGGAAAAACTGGAAGAATTCCCTCTAAGAACAGGAACAAGACAAGGGTGTCCACTCTCACCACTATTATTCAACATAGTTTTGGAACTGTTAGCCACAGCAATCAGAGAAGACAAAGAAATAAAAGGAATCCAAATTGGAAAAGAAGAAGTCAAATTGTCACTCTTTGCAGATGACATGATATTATATATAGAAAACCCTAAAGATGCTACCAGAAAAGTGCTAGCACTGATAGATGAATTTAGTAAAGTAGCAGGATACAAAATTAATGCACAGAAATCTCTTGCATTCCTATACACTAACAACGAAAGAGCAGAAAGAGAAATTAAGGAAACTCTCCCATTTACCATTGCAACCAAAAGAATAAAATACCTAGGAATAAATCTGCCTAAGGAGGCAAAAGATCTGTATGCAGAAAACTATAAGACACTGATGAAAGAAATCAAAGACGACACAAACAGATGGAGGGACATACCATGTTCTTGGATTGGAAGAATCAATATTGTGAAAATGACTATCTTACCCAAAACAATTTACAGATTCAACGCAATCCCGATCAAATTACCAACGGCCTTTTTCACAGAACTAGAACAAGAAATCTTACGATTTGTGTGGAAACACAAAAGACCCCGAATAGCCAAAGCAATCTTGAGAAGGAAAGACGGAGTTGGTGGAATTAGGCTTCCTGACTTCAAACTATACTACAAGGCCACCATGATCAAGACAGTGTGGTACTGGCACAAAAATAGAAAGTGAGATCAATAGAACAGAATAAAGAACTCAGAGGTAAACCCAAGCATATATGGGCAGCTTATCTTTGACAAAGGAGGCACGAATATACAATGGAAAAAAGACAGCCTCTTCAATAAGTGGTGCTGGGAAAATTGGACAGCAACATGTAAAAGAATGAAATTAGAACACTTCCTAACACCAGACACAAAAATAAACTCCAAATGGATTCAAGACCTACATGGAAGGCCAGACACTATCAAACTCCTAGAGGAAAACATAGGCAGAACACGCTATGACATCCATCAAAGCAAGATCCTTTCTGACCCACCTCCTAGAATCACGGAAATAAAATCAAGAATAAACCAATGGGACCTCATAAAACTTAAAAGCTTTGGCACAGCGAAAGAAACCATAAACAAGACTAAAAGGCAACCCTCAGAATGGGAAAAAATAGTTGCCTATGAAACAACGGACAAAGGATTAACCTCCAAAATATACAAGCAGCTCATGCAGCTTCATACCAAAAAAGCAAATCACCCAATCCACAAATGGGCGGAAGACCTAAATAGACATTTCTCCAAAGAAGACAAACAGATGGCCAACAAACACATGAAAAGATGCTCAACATCACTAATCATTAGAGAAATGCAAGTCAAAGCCACAATGAGGTGTCACCTCACACCGTTCAGAATGGCCATCATCACAAAATCTGGAAACCACAAATGTTGGAGAGGGTGTGGAGAAAAGGGAACTCTCCTGCACTGTTGGTGGGATTGTAAGTTGGTACAACCACTATGGAAAACAATTTGCAGGTTCCTTAAAAAACTACAACTAGAACTACCATATGATCCAGTAATCCCACTCCTGAGCATATACCCAAAGAAAACCATAATCCCAAAAGAAACATGTACCATAATGTTTATTGCAGCACTATTTACAATAGCCAGGACATGGAAGCAACCTAAATGCCCATCAACAAATGAATGGATACAGAAGATGTGGCATATATATACAATGGAATATTACTCAGCTATAAAAAGGGATGAGATGGAGCTCTATGTAATGAGGTGGATAGACCTAGAGTCTGTCATACAGAGTGAAGTAAGTCAGAAAGAGAAAGACAAATATTGTATGCTAACTCACATATACGGAATCTAAAAATGGTACTGATGATCTCAGTGACAAGAACAAGGACGCAGGTGCAGAGAATGGACTGGAGAACTCGAGGTTTGGGAGGGGCCGGGGGGTGAAGGGGAAGCTGAGACGAAGCAAGAGAGTAGCACAGACATATATATGCTACCAACTGTAAAGTAGATAGTCAGTGGGAAGCTGTTGTATAACAAAGGGAGTTCAACTCGAGGATGGAAGATGCCTTAGAGGACTGGGACAGGGAGGGTGGGGGGGACTCGAGGGAGGGTGGGGGAGGGAGTCAAGGGAGGGAGGGAATACGGGGATATGTGTATAAAAACAGATGATTGAACTTGGTATACCTCCCAAAAATAATAAATAAATAAATAAAATTTAAAAAAAAAGAAAAAATGACTAGCTACAAATTTCAATATAAATTATTAAATAAACAAAGAAAGTGAAGTGACTGATAAGGTGGTCAGGATAGGCTTCGTAAGAGCAGGAAGGATTAAAATATAGACATGCATGAACCCACTGAAATAAAGTAGTTGTACAGGTTTGGAGCAACTAGCAACAGACTTTTAAGTAAAGAAAAGCAAGTCTGAGGACTGACTCCACCTGACTTCAAAACTTACTATAAAGCTGCAGTGATCAAGACAGTATGATATTCATAAAAGAATAAAAAAACAAATCTATGAAACAGAATACAGAGCCTAGAAATACTTACACAAACATAGACAATTAATCTTTGACAAAGGCAGCAAAGGACAGTAGAACAAGGATAGTCTTTTCAACAAATGATGCTGGAATAATTGGACATCCACACGCGAAAAAGAAATGAATCTAGACACAGACTTTACACCTTCCACAAACATTAACTCAAATGGATCACACTAAAATGCAAAACCACAGAACTCCCAGAAGATAACACAGAAGAAAATCTAGGTGACAAGTATGATGATGATATTTTAAATACAACACCAAAGTACAATCCATGAAAGAAATAATTGGTAAACTGGACTTCATGACAATTAAAAACTTCTGCTCTGCAAAAGACAATGTCAAGAGAAGGGAAAGACAAGCCACAGGTTACGAGAAAATATCTGCAAAAGGCATATCTGATAAAGGACTATCATTCAACATTTACAAAGAATTCTTAAAACAGCAATAAGAAAATGGAGAATCTAATTTTTAAAAATGGGCCAAAGGTCTTAACAGACACCTCACTAAAGAAGATATACACATGGCAAGTAAGCATATGAAAAGGTGTTCAATATCACATGTCATTAGAGAATTGAGATTTTTTTATAAATTTATTTATTTACTTATTTATTCTTGGCTGCATTGGGTCTTCGTTGCTGCGAGGGCTTTCTCTAGCTGTAGCAAGGGTGGGCTACTCTTTGTTGTGGTGCCCAGGCTTCTTATTTCAGTGGCTTCTCTTGTTGCAGAGCACTGGCCCTAGGTGCTTCAGTACTTGCGGCACATGGGCTCAGTAGTTGTGGCTGGCGGGCTCTAGAGTGCAGGCTCAGTGGTTGTGGCACATGGGCTTAGTTGCCCCGTGGCATGTGGGATCTTCCTGGACCAGGGATCAAACCCATGTCCCTTGCATTGGCAGGCAGACTCTTAACCACTGTGCCACCAGGGAAGTCCCAGGAATTGAGAATTAAAACAATGAGATACCACCACACACCTTTTAGGATGGCCAAAATCCAAAACACTGACAACAGCAAATACTGGAGAGGATGCAAAGCAACACAAATTCATACACTACTAGTGGGAATGCAAAATGAGGCAGCCACTTTGGAAGACCGTCTGGCAGTTTCCTACAAAACTAAACATACTCATCTCACACAATCCAGGAATCACTGTTCTTGGCATGTACTCAAATGCTGACATCTGTGTCCACATGAAAACCTGAACATGGAAACTTACGGGAACTTTATTTATAACTGCCAAAACTTGGACGCATTCAAGATGTCCTTTAGAAAGTGAATGGATAAATACACTGTGGTATAAACAGACAATGGAATATTATTCAGTGCTAAAAATGAGTTACCAATTCATGAAAAGACATGGAAGAAACTTAAACACATACTACTAAGTGAACTAAGCCAGTCTGAAAGGGCTGCCTACACACTGGATGATCCCTCCCAACTATCTGAATTCTGGAAAAGGCAAAACCATGGAGACATAAAAAAAATCAGTCGTTGACAGTATTGCAGGGAGGCAGAACACAGAGGGTTTTTAGGGTAGTGAAAACACCCTGTATGATACTACAATGGTGGATACATATCATTATATATTCATCTAAACACACAGAATGTGTAATACCAGGAATAACCCCTCATGTGAACTATGAACTCTGGATGATAAAGATGTGTCCATGTACCTAAATAGACATTTCTCCAAATGAGATATTCGGATGGCCAACAGGCACATGAAAAGATGCTCAATATCACTAATTATTAGAGAAATGCAAATCAAAAATACAATGAGGTAGCACCTCACAACAGTCAGAATGGCCATCATTAAAAAGTCGACAGGGCTTCCCTGGTGGCGCAGTGGTTAAGAACCCACCTGCCAATGCAGGGGACACGGGTTCAATCCCTGGTCTGGGAAGATCCTACATGCCGCAGAGCAACTGAGCCCGTGCGCCCCAACTACTGAGTCCGCACCCTGCAACTACTGAAGCCTGCCAGCCTAGAGCCTGAGCTCCGCAGCAAGAGAAGCCACTGCACTGAGAAGCCTGCACATCACAACGAAGAGCAGCCCCTGCTCATCACAACTAGAGAAAGCCCGGGCCCAGCAACAAAGACCCAATGCAGCCAATAAAGAAAGAAAGAAAGAAAGAAAGAAAGAAAGAAAGAAAAGAAGAAAGAAAGAAAGAAAGAACGAAAGAAAGAAAGAAAGAAAGAAAGAAAGAAAGAAAGAGAGAAAGAAATTTTAAAAATGGTGTTCTTCAAGGTTTAAAAAAAAAGAAAAAAAAGGCTACAAATAAGAAATGCTGGAGAGGGCCTGGAGAAAAGGGAACCCTCCTACACTGGTGGTAGGAATGTAAATTGGTGCAGCTATTTTAGAAAACAGTATGGAGGTTTCTTAAAAAAACTAAAAATAGAGTTGCCATGTGACCCAGCAATCCCAGTCTGGGGCCTCTATCCAGAAAAAACTGCAATTTGAAAAGATACACGCACCCCAATGTTCACAGCAGCACTATCTACAGTAGCCAAGACATGCGAGCAACCTAATGTCCATCTACAGAGGAGCAGATAAAGATCTGCTACACGTATACAATAGAATACTTACTGGGCCGTGATAAAGAATGAAATAATGCCATTGGAAGCAACATGGATGGACCTGGAGATTATCATACTAAGTGAAATAAGTCAGGAAGAGGAAGACAAACACCATATGAGGTTACTTACGTGTGGCATCTAAAATATGATACAAATGAACCTATTCACAAAACAGAGACAGACTCATAGACATAGAAAACAAATTTGTGGTTACCAAAGGGGAAAGTGGGTGGGGAAGAGATAACTCAGGAGTTTGGGATTAGCAGATACAAACTACTATATATGAAATAGATAAACAACAAGGTCTTACTGTATAACACAGGGAACCATATTCAATCTCCTGTAATAGAGTGGGAAGATAAGGGGTAGGGAAATAAAAGGAAATACAAAGGCCTCCAGGAATTTTGTAAAAGTATAAAGGAAGTCATAATCCTACACTTGTTCATTGATCCTGAGTTCATAATGATATAATGGTAATTAATATTTTATTTAAATATTAATGAAGGGGGCAGAGTCAAGATGACAGCCTGGGAAGACGCAGAGATCACATCTCCCCACAAATAGATCAGTTGCCAGATGCCAGCGGGGGACCTGAGACCCAAGCAGACTGCGGGAACCCCGCAGCAACCAGGTAGGACCTGGGGCAAGTCAGGGGGGCGGGGAAGGGGAAGCCACACTGGACCAGCGCCCCTGGGGGGTGGCTGGGGGAGGTCTGGAGGGACCGTTGAGGGCTGGGGAGATCAGGAAACTGCAACTGGGTTTCTCCCACCCAGGAGGCCAGGAGGCCTGCTGAGCTCCCCAGCTTGAGGGCCTGCTGGGCCCCCCAGCAGGGTCCTCCACCCTCCAAGGCCCCCGCTGGGCTGCCTGGGTCCTGGGGGTGTGCGAAGGAGGGAGGAGGGGTGAGGAGGTGGAGAGGCGGACAGTTGGTGTGGGGGCCTTGAGATTGGGGGATGGGGAGGCGAGAGGGCACTTTGCCTGCCCTCCTTGCCAGGGAGGCCGACTGGGCTCCCAGGCTTGGTCCTTTACGCTCCAGGCCCCCCTCCGGCACGAGGATCCTGGGGGGGTGGGGGGGTGGGGAGGCAGACAGTGGGGGTGGGAAGGGATCTCTCCAGGTCAGAAGAATAGGGGAGGCACCGCTGGGTATTTCTTCTGGGCGGGTCCTCCACCTTCCAAGGCTCCTCCAGGCCGTTGATCCTAGAAGTACAGGAGGGAAGCGGTGGGGGGAAAAGAAGAGCGACAGAAGAGGGGAGGGATGCTCTGGGATCAGAGGATCAGGGGAGGAGTGGAAGGCATTTCCACTGCCCACTGGCCCAAGAAGCCTGCTGGGCTCCTGAGTCTGGTCCCTCGGTCTCTCTGGCTGAGTGGGTCGTACAAGCCTGGGAGGGAGGGAGGAGAGGAGAAGAGGAAGAGAGGCAGACAGCAGTGGGGGGGACCTTGCAGGACCAGAGGATCAGGGGTGGACACTGCGGGAAATCTCCCTACCCACTTGGCACCGGGAGGCCTGTTGCGCCCCCAGGCCTGGTCTTCGGTCCTCCAGGGGCCCTTCTTGGTCTCACTGGTCCTAGGGGTGTAGAAGGAAAGCAGGGAAGAAGAGGAGAGGCAGGCAGGGGAGGGGGCCTTCTGGGATTGGAGGATCAAGGGAGGCGGAGAAGGTATTTCCCCTGCCTACTAGCTCTGGGAAGCCTGCTAGGCTCACAGACCTGGTCTTTCACACTCCAGGCCCCCTCCAGCTGCTTGGGACCGAGGAGAGTGGGGGTGGGGGAGAGGAAGAGAGGCAGACAGGAACCTTAGGAGACTGGGAGATCTGGGGAAGTGCCACAGGCATTACCCTAGCCCAGTTGGCCCTGAGAAGCCTGTTGGGCATCAGAGTCTGGTCTCCTGCCTTTCACTGCCCCCTGCAGCTGTGAGGGTCCTAGGGGAATAGAAGAGAGGGGGCGAGGAAGAAGAGAACCCAAGGGGGAGCGACCCTCCAAGATTGGAGAACTAGGGGAGGTGCCTAGCATTTCTCCCACCAACTCGGGCCCAGGGAGCCCACTGGGTACCTTGACCTGGTCCTTTGCCCGCAGGACCAGAGGCATTCCTGGGCTCCTCTGCCTCATTGGGCCTAAGCCCCATTCCCCACCACCCCCAAGGCCTTTTCGAAGTGTAGGCCCTGCCCCCTGCCTAAATCCCCCCACCCCCGCCATCCCTTGTCTAAGCCCCACCCCCACAGCCAAGGCCTTTTCTGGCTTTTTGTTTTCTTTTTTTTTCTTTCCACCTCCTCACTTAGGCTATTGCAGTTGTTTTACCTTCCAGCTGTTGCTCCATTTTTTTTTAAATTTTTTCTAACACATCTGTTCGTTTCCTATTATCGTATTTTTTATCTTGCTATTGTTCTGCTGTTCTCCTACCTTTTTTTTTTAATTTTTTTCAATTTCCTGCTCCACATGGCTTGTGGGATCTTGATTCACAAGCCCAGGGTCAGGCCTGAGCTCCTGAGGTGGGAGCTCTGAGTCCAAAACATTGGACTAGCAGGGAAACCCAGTTTGCAGGGAATATTCATCTGAGTGAGGTCTCCCAGAGGTTCTCAACTCAACACGAAGACCCAGCTATACTCAACAGCCTACAAACTCCAGTGCTTGAAACCTCAGACCAAACACCCAGTGGGAGAGGAACACAATCCCACCCATCCAAAGTGGGGGAAAAATGAGGTGACCAAAAAATATGTCACAGATGAAGGAACAAGGTAAAAATACACAAGACCAAATAAATGAAGAGGAAATAGGAAAATTGCCTGGAAAAGAATTCAGAGTAATGATAGTAAAGATGATCCAAAATCTTGATAACAAAATAGAGAAAATACAAGAAACAGTTAATAAGGACTCAGAAGAACTAAAGAACAAACAAACAGTAATAGATAACAAAATAACCGCAATTAAAAATACTCTAGATGCTACAAACAGCAGAATAACTGAGGCAGAAGAATGAATAAGTGAGTTGGAAGATAGAAAGGGGGAAGTAACTGCCACAGAGCAGGAAAAAGAAAAAAGAATAAAAAGAATGGAAGACAGTCTCCGAGACCTTGGTGACAACATTAAGCCCACCAACATTCGAATCATAGGCATCCCAGAAGAAAAACAAAGAAATGGTCTGAGAAAATATTTGAAGAGGTTATAGTGGAAAACTTCCCCAACATGGGAAAGGAAATAATTCATCAAGTCCAAGAAGTGCAGAGAGTCCCATATAGAATAAACCCAAGGAGAAATACACTCAGGCACATATTAATCAAACTAATGAAAATTAAACACAAAGAAAAAATATTAAAAGCAGCAAGAGAAAAGCAACAAATAACATATAAGGGAGAACGCAAAAGGATAACAGCTTATGTTTCTGCAGAAACTCTGCAGGCCAGAAGGGAGTGGCAGGATATATTGAAAGTCCTGAGAGAGAAAAACCTACAGGCAAGAATACTCTACCCAGCAAGAATCTCATTCAGATTCCATGGAGAAATCAAAAGCTTTACAGACAAGCAACAGCTAAGAGAATTCAGCACCACCAAACCAGCCTTACAACAATTGCTAAAGGAGCTTTTCTAAGCAGGAAATACAAGAGAAGGAACAGATCTACAAAAACAAACCCAAAACAATGAACAAAATGGGAACAGGAACATACATGTCAATAATCACATTAATTGTACATGGATTAAATGCTCCAACCAAAAGACATAAACTGGCTGAATGGATACAAAAACAAGACCCTTACATATGCTGCCTACAAGAAACCCACTTCAGACCAAGGGACATATATAGACTGAAAGTAAAGGGATGGAAAAAGATATTCCATGCAAATGGAAGTCAAAAGAAAGCTGGAATAGCAATACTCATATCAGACACATTAGACTTTACAGTAAAGACTATTACAAGAGACAAGGAAGGACACTACATAATGATCAAGGGATCCATCCAAGAAGAACATAGAACAACTGTAAACATCTATGCACCCAACATAGGAGCACCTCAATACATAAGGCAAATGCTAACAGCCATAAAATGGGAAATTGACAGTAACAGAATAATAGGAGGAGACTTGAACACTCCACTTACATCAATGGACAGATCATCCAAACAGAAAATAAATAAGGACATGCAACCTTTAAATGACACATTAGGCCATCTCGACTTAATGAATATTTATAGGACATTCCATCCCAAAACTACAGAATACACTTTCTTCTCAAGTGCACATGGAAAATTTTCTAGGGTACATCACATCTTGGGTCACAAATCAAGCCTCAGTAAATTCAAAAAAATTGAAATCGTATCAAGCATTTTCTCTGACCACAATGACATGAGACTACATATCGATTACAGGAAAAAAACTGTAAAAAATACAAACACATGGCGACTAAACAATGTGCTATTAAACAACCAAGAAATCACTAAAGAAATCAAAGAGGAAATCAAAAACTACCTAGAAACAAATGACAATGAAAACACAACAACCCAAAATCTATGGGATGCAGCAAAAGCAGTTCTAAGAGGGAAGTTTATAGCAATAAAGTCCTACCTCAAGAAACAAGAAAAATATCAAAGAAACAACCTAACCTTAACACCTAAAACAATTACAGAAAGAACACAAAAACCCCAAAGTGAGCAGAAGGAAAGAAATCAGAAAGATCATATCAGAAATAAATGCAGAAGAAATGAAGGAAACAACATCAAAGATCAATAAAACTAAAAGCTGGTTCTTTGAGAAGATAACAAAATTGATAAACCATTAGCCAGACTCATCAGGAAAAAAAGGGAGAAGATTCAACATAGTTTTAGAAGTCTGAGCCACAGCAATCAGAGAAGACAAAGAAATAAAAGGAATCCAAATTGGAAAAGAAGAAGTCAAATTGTCACTCTTTGCAGATGACATGATATTATATATAGAAAACCCTAAAGATGCTACCAGAAAAGTGCTAGCACTGATAGATGAATTTAGTAAAGTAGCAGGATACAAAATTAATGCACAGAAATCTCTTGCATTCCTATACACTAACAACGAAAGAGCAGAAAGAGAAATTAAGGAAACTCTCCCATTTACCATTGCAACCAAAAGAATAAAATACCTAGGAATAAATCTGCCTAAGGAGGCAAAAGATCTGTATGCAGAAAACTATAAGACACTGATGAAAGAAATCAAAGACGACACAAACAGATGGAGGGACATACCATGTTCTTGGATTGGAAGAATCAATATTGTGAAAATGACTATCTTACCCAAAACAATTTACAGATTCAACGCAATCCCAATCAAATTACCAACGGCCTTTTTCACAGAACTAGAACAAGAAATCTTACGATTTGTGTGGAAACACAAAAGACCCCGAATAGCCAAAGCAATCTTGAGAAGGAAAGACGGAGTTGGTGGAATTAGGCTTCCTGACTTCAAACTATACTACAAGGCCACCATGATCAAGACAGTGTGGTACTGGCACAAAAATAGAAAGTGAGATCAATAGAACAGAATAAAGAACTCAGAGGTAAACCCAAGCATATATGGGCAGCTTATCTTTGACAAAGGAGGCACGAATATACAATGGAAAAAAGACAGCCTCTTCAATAAGTGGTGCTGGGAAAATTGGACAGCAACATGTAAAAGAATGAAATTAGAACACTTCCTAACACCAGACACAAAAATAAACTCCAAATGGATTCAAGACCTACATGGAAGGCCAGACACTATCAAACTCCTAGAGGAAAACATAGGCAGAACACGCTATGACATCCATCAAAGCAAGATCCTTTCTGACCCACCTCCTAGAATCACGGAAATAAAATCAAGAATAAACCAATGGGACCTCATAAAACTTAAAAGCTTTGGCACAGCGAAAGAAACCATAAACAAGACTAAAAGGCAACCCTCAGAATGGGAAAAAATAGTTGCCTATGAAACAACGGACAAAGGATTAACCTCCAAAATATACAAGCAGCTCATGCAGCTTCATACCAAAAAAGCAAATCACCCAATCCACAAATGGGCGGAAGACCTAAATAGACATTTCTCCAAAGAAGACAAACAGATGGCCAACAAACACATGAAAAGATGCTCAACATCACTAATCATTAGAGAAATGCAAGTCAAAGCCACAATGAGGTGTCACCTCACACCGTTCAGAATGGCCATCATCACAAAATCTGGAAACCACAAATGTTGGAGAGGGTGTGGAGAAAAGGGAACTCTCCTGCACTGTTGGTGGGATTGTAAGTTGGTACAACCACTATGGAAAACAATTTGCAGGTTCCTTAAAAAACTACAACTAGAACTACCATATGATCCAGTAATCCCACTCCTGAGCATATACCCAAAGAAAACCATAATCCCAAAAGAAACATGTACCATAATGTTTATTGCAGCACTATTTACAATAGCCAGGACATGGAAGCAACCTAAATGCCCATCAACAAATGAATGGATAAAGAAGATGTGGCATATATATACAATGGAATATTACTCAGCTATAAAAAGGGATGAGATGGAGCTCTATGTAATGGGGTGGATAGACCTAGAGTCTGTCATACAGAGTGAAGTAAGTCAGAAAGAGAAAGACAAATATTGTATGCTAACTCACATATACGGAATCTAAAAATGGTACTGATGAACTCAGTGACAAGAACAAGGACGCAGGTGCAGAGAATGGACTGGAGAACTCGAGGTTTGGGAGGGGCCGGGGGGTGAAGGGGAAGCTGAGACGAAGCAAGAGAGTAGCACAGACATATATATGCTACCAACTGTAAAGTAGATAGTCAGTGGGAAGCTGTTGTATAACAAAGGGAGTTCAACTCGAGGATGGAAGATGCCTTAGAGGACTGGGACAGGGAGGGTGGGGGGGACTCGAGGGAGGGTGGGGGAGGGAGTCAAGGGAGGGAGGGAATAAGGGGATATGTGTATAAAAACAGATAATTGAACTTGGTATACCTCCCAAAAATAATAAATAAATAAATAAAATTTAAAAAAAAAGAAAAAATGACTAGCTACAAATTTCAATATAAATTATTAAATAAACAAAGAAAGTGAAGTGACTGATAAGGTGGTCAGGATAGGCTTCGTAAGAGCAGGAAGGATTAAAAAATAGACATGCATGAACCCACTGAAATAAAGTAGTTGTACAGGTTTGGAGCAACTAGCAACAGACTTTTAAGTAAAGAAAAGCAAGTCTGAGGACTGACTCCACCTGACTTCAAAACTTACTATAAAGCTGCAGTGATCAAGACAGTATGATATTCATAAAAGAATAAAAAAACAAATCTATGAAACAGAATACAGAGCCTAGAAATACTTACACAAACATAGACAATTAATCTTTGACAAAGGCAGCAAAGGACAGTAGAACAAGGATAGTCTTTTCAACAAATGATGCTGGAATAATTGGACATCCACACGCGAAAAAAAAAATGAATCTAGACACAGACTTTACACCTTCCACAAACATTAACTCAAATGGATCACACTAAAATGCAAAACCACAGAACTCCCAGAAGATAACACAGAAGAAAATCTAGGTGACAAGTATGATGATGATATTTTAAATACAACACCAAAGTACAATCCATGAAAGAAATAATTGGTAAACTGGACTTCATGACAATTAAAAACTTCTGCTCTGCAAAAGACAATGTCAAGAGAAGGGAAAGACAAGCCACAGGTTACGAGAAAATATCTGCAAAAGGCATATCTGATAAAGGACTATCATTCAACATTTACAAAGAATTCTTAAAACAGCAATAAGAAAATGGAGAATCTAATTTTTAAAAATGGGCCAAAGGTCTTAACAGACACCTCACTAAAGAAGATATACACATGGCAAGTAAGCATATGAAAAGGTGTTCAATATCACATGTCATTAGGGAATTGAGATTTTTTTATAAATTTATTTATTTACTTATTTATTCTTGGCTGCATTGGGTCTTCGTTGCTGCGAGGGCTTTCTCTAGCTGTAGCAAGGGTGGGCTACTCTTTGTTGTGGTGCCCAGGCTTCTTATTTCAGTGGCTTCTCTTGTTGCAGAGCACTGGCCCTAGGTGCTTCAGTACTTGCGGCACATGGGCTCAGTAGTTGTGGCTGGCGGGCTCTAGAGTGCAGGCTCAGTGGTTGTGGCACATGGGCTTAGTTGCCCCGTGGCATGTGGGATCTTCCTGGACCAGGGATCAAACCCATGTCCCTTGCATTGGCAGGCAGACTCTTAACCACTGTGCCACCAGGGAAGTCCCAGGAATTGAGAATTAAAACAATGAGATACCACCACACACCTTTTAGGATGGCCAAAATCCAAAACACTGACAACAGCAAATACTGGAGAGGATGCAAAGCAACACAAATTCATACACTACTAGTGGGAATGCAAAATGAGGCAGCCACTTTGGAAGACCGTCTGGCAGTTTCCTACAAAACTAAACATACTCATCTCACACAATCCAGGAATCACTGTTCTTGGCATGTACTCAAATGCTGACATCTATGTCCACATGAAAACCTGAACATGGAAACTTACGGGAACTTTATTTATAACTGCCAAAACTTGGACGCATTCAAGATGTCCTTTAGAAAGTGAATGGATAAATACACTGTGGTATAAACAGACAATGGAATATTATTCAGTGCTAAAAATGAGTTACCAATTCATGAAAAGACATGGAAGAAACTTAAACACATACTACTAAGTGAACTAAGCCAGTCTGAAAGGGCTGCCTACACACTGGATGATCCCTCCCAACTATCTGAATTCTGGAAAAGGCAAAACCATGGAGACATAAAAAAAATCAGTCGTTGACAGTATTGCAGGGAGGCAGAACACAGAGGGTTTTTAGGGTAGTGAAAACACCCTGTATGATACTACAATGGTGGATACATATCATTATATATTCATCTAAACACACAGAATGTGTAATACCAGGAATAACCCCTCATGTGAACTATGAACTCTGGATGATAAAGATGTGTCCATGTACCTAAATAGACATTTCTCCAAATGAGATATTCGGATGGCCAACAGGCACATGAAAAGATGCTCAATATCACTAATTCTTAGAGAAATGCAAATCAAAAATACAATGAGGTAGCACCTCACAACAGTCAGAATGGCCATCATTAAAAAGTCGCCAGGGCTTCCCTGGTGGCGCAGTGGTTAAGAACCCACCTGCCAATGCAGGGGACACGGGTTCAATCCCTGGTCCGGGAAGATCCTACATGCCGCAGAGCAACTGAGCCCGTGCGCCCCAACTACTGAGTCCGCACCCTGCAACTACTGAAGCCTGCCAGCCTAGAGCCTGAGCTCCGCAGCAAGAGAAGCCACTGCACTGAGAAGCCTGCACATCACAACGAAGAGCAGCCCCTGCTCATCACAACTAGAGAAAGCCCGGGCCCAGCAACAAAGACCCAATGCAGCCAATAAAGAAAGAAAGAAAGAAAGAAAGAAAGAAAGAAAAGAAGAAAGAAAGAAAGAAAGAAAGAACGAAAGAAAGAAAGAAAGAAAGAAAGAAAGAAAGAAAGAAAGAGAGAAAGAAATTTTAAAAATGGTGTTCTTCAAGGTTTAAAAAAAAAGAAAAAAAAGGCTACAAATAAGAAATGCTGGAGAGGGCCTGGAGAAAAGGGAACCCTCCTACACTGGTGGTAGGAATGTAAATTGGTGCAGCTATTTTAGAAAACAGTATGGAGGTTTCTTAAAAAAACTAAAAATAGAGTTGCCATGTGACCCAGCAATCCCAGTCTGGGGCCTCTATCCAGAAAAAACTGCAATTTGAAAAGATACACGCACCCCAATGTTCACAGCAGCACTATCTACAGTAGCCAAGACATGCGAGCAACCTAATGTCCATCTACAGAGGAGCAGATAAAGATCTGCTACACGTATACAATAGAATACTTACTGGGCCGTGATAAAGAATGAAATAATGCCATTGGAAGCAACATGGATGGACCTGGAGATTATCATACTAAGTGAAATAAGTCAGGAAGAGGAAGACAAACACCATATGAGGTTACTTACGTGTGGCATCTAAAATATGATACAAATGAACCTATTCACAAAACAGAGACAGACTCATAGACATAGAAAACAAATTTGTGGTTACCAAAGGGGAAAGTGGGTGGGGAAGAGATAACTCAGGAGTTTGGGATTAGCAGATACAAACTACTATATATGAAATAGATAAACAACAAGGTCTTACTGTATAACACAGGGAACCATATTCAATCTCCTGTAATAGAGTGGGAAGATAAGGGGTAGGGAAATAAAAGGAAATACAAAGGCCTCCAGGAATTTTG
Source organism: Hippopotamus amphibius kiboko (assembly GCF_030028045.1). NCBI lineage: Eukaryota > Metazoa > Chordata > Mammalia > Artiodactyla > Hippopotamidae > Hippopotamus > Hippopotamus amphibius. The sequence continues at coordinate 114,444,992 of NC_080187.1, forward strand.
TAAAAGTATAAAGGAAGTCATAATCCTACACTTGTTCATTGATCCTGAGTTCATAATGATATAATGGTAATTAATATTTTATTTAAATATTAATGAAGGGGGCAGAGTCAAGATGACAGCCTGGGAAGACGCAGAGATCACATCTCCCCACAAATAGATCAGTTGCCAGATGCCAGCGGGGGACCTGAGACCCAAGCAGACTGCGGGAACCCCGCAGCAACCAGGTAGGACCTGGGGCAAGTCAGGGGGGCGGGGAAGGGGAAGCCACACTGGACCAGCGCCCCTGGGGGGTGGCTGGGGGAGGTCTGGAGGGACCGTTGAGGGCTGGGGAGATCAGGAAACTGCAACTGGGTTTCTCCCACCCAGGAGGCCAGGAGGCCTGCTGAGCTCCCCAGCTTGAGGGCCTGCTGGGCCCCCCAGCAGGGTCCTCCACCCTCCAAGGCCCCCGCTGGGCTGCCTGGGTCCTGGGGGTGTGCGAAGGAGGGAGGAGGGGTGAGGAGGTGGAGAGGCGGACAGTTGGTGTGGGGGCCTTGAGATTGGGGGATGGGGAGGCGAGAGGGCACTTTGCCTGCCCTCCTTGCCAGGGAGGCCGACTGGGCTCCCAGGCTTGGTCCTTTACGCTCCAGGCCCCCCTCCGGCACGAGGATCCTGGGGGGGTGGGGGGGTGGGGAGGCAGACAGTGGGGGTGGGAAGGGATCTCTCCAGGTCAGAAGAATAGGGGAGGCACCGCTGGGTATTTCTTCTGGGCGGGTCCTCCACCTTCCAAGGCTCCTCCAGGCCGTTGATCCTAGAAGTACAGGAGGGAAGCGGTGGGGGGAAAAGAAGAGCGACAGAAGAGGGGAGGGATGCTCTGGGATCAGAGGATCAGGGGAGGAGTGGAAGGCATTTCCGCTGCCCACTGGCCCAAGAAGCCTGCTGGGCTCCTGAGTCTGGTCCCTCGGTCTCTCTGGCTGAGTGGGTCGTACAAGCCTGGGAGGGAGGGAGGAGAGGAGAAGAGGAAGAGAGGCAGACAGCAGTGGGGGGGACCTTGCAGGACCAGAGGATCAGGGGTGGACACTGCGGGAAATCTCCCTACCCACTTGGCACCGGGAGGCCTGTTGCGCCCCCAGGCCTGGTCTTCGGTCCTCCAGGGGCCCTTCTTGGTCTCACTGGTCCTAGGGGTGTAGAAGGAAAGCAGGGAAGAAGAGGAGAGGCAGGCAGGGGAGGGGGCCTTCTGGGATTGGAGGATCAAGGGAGGCGGAGAAGGTATTTCCCCTGCCTACTAGCTCTGGGAAGCCTGCTAGGCTCACAGACCTGGTCTTTCACACTCCAGGCCCCCTCCAGCTGCTTGGGACCGAGGAGAGTGGGGGTGGGGGAGAGGAAGAGAGGCAGACAGGAACCTTAGGAGACTGGGAGATCTGGGGAAGTGCCACAGGCATTACCCTAGCCCAGTTGGCCCTGAGAAGCCTGTTGGGCATCAGAGTCTGGTCTCCTGCCTTTCACTGCCCCCTGCAGCTGTGAGGGTCCTAGGGGAATAGAAGAGAGGGGGCGAGGAAGAAGAGAACCCAAGGGGGAGCGACCCTCCAAGATTGGAGAACTAGGGGAGGTGCCTAGCATTTCTCCCACCAACTCGGGCCCAGGGAGCCCACTGGGTACCTTGACCTGGTCCTTTGCCCGCAGGACCAGAGGCATTCCTGGGCTCCTCTGCCTCATTGGGCCTAAGCCCCATTCCCCACCACCCCCAAGGCCTTTTCGAAGTGTAGGCCCTGCCCCCTGCCTAAATCCCCCCACCCCCGCCATCCCTTGTCTAAGCCCCACCCCCACAGCCAAGGCCTTTTCTGGCTTTTTGTTTTCTTTTTTTTTCTTTCCACCTCCTCACTTAGGCTATTGCAGTTGTTTTACCTTCCAGCTGTTGCTCCATTTTTTTTTAAATTTTTTCTAACACATCTGTTCGTTTCCTATTATCGTATTTTTTATCTTGCTATTGTTCTGCTGTTCTCCTACCTTTTTTTTTTAATTTTTTTCAATTTCCTGCTCCACATGGCTTGTGGGATCTTGATTCACAAGCCCAGGGTCAGGCCTGAGCTCCTGAGGTGGGAGCTCTGAGTCCAAAACATTGGACTAGCAGGGAAACCCAGTTTGCAGGGAATATTCATCTGAGTGAGGTCTCCCAGAGGTTCTCAACTCAACACGAAGACCCAGCTATACTCAACAGCCTACAAACTCCAGTGCTTGAAACCTCAGACCAAACACCCAGTGGGAGAGGAACACAATCCCACCCATCCAAAGTGGGGGAAAAATGAGGTGACCAAAAAATATGTCACAGATGAAGGAACAAGGTAAAAATACACAAGACCAAATAAATGAAGAGGAAATAGGAAAATTGCCTGGAAAAGAATTCAGAGTAATGATAGTAAAGATGATCCAAAATCTTGATAACAAAATAGAGAAAATACAAGAAACAGTTAATAAGGACTCAGAAGAACTAAAGAACAAACAAACAGTAATAGATAACAAAATAACCGCAATTAAAAATACTCTAGATGCTACAAACAGCAGAATAACTGAGGCAGAAGAATGAATAAGTGAGTTGGAAGATAGAAAGGGGGAAGTAACTGCCACAGAGCAGGAAAAAGAAAAAAGAATAAAAAGAATGGAAGACAGTCTCCGAGACCTTGGTGACAACATTAAGCCCACCAACATTCGAATCATAGGCATCCCAGAAGAAAAACAAAGAAATGGTCTGAGAAAATATTTGAAGAGGTTATAGTGGAAAACTTCCCCAACATGGGAAAGGAAATAATTCATCAAGTCCAAGAAGTGCAGAGAGTCCCATATAGAATAAACCCAAGGAGAAATACACTCAGGCACATATTAATCAAACTAATGAAAATTAAACACAAAGAAAAAATATTAAAAGCAGCAAGAGAAAAGCAACAAATAACATATAAGGGAGAACGCAAAAGGATAACAGCTTATGTTTCTGCAGAAACTCTGCAGGCCAGAAGGGAGTGGCAGGATATATTGAAAGTCCTGAGAGAGAAAAACCTACAGGCAAGAATACTCTACCCAGCAAGAATCTCATTCAGATTCCATGGAGAAATCAAAAGCTTTACAGACAAGCAACAGCTAAGAGAATTCAGCACCACCAAACCAGCCTTACAACAATTGCTAAAGGAGCTTTTCTAAGCAGGAAATACAAGAGAAGGAACAGATCTACAAAAACAAACCCAAAACAATGAACAAAATGGGAACAGGAACATACATGTCAATAATCACATTAATTGTACATGGATTAAATGCTCCAACCAAAAGACATAAACTGGCTGAATGGATACAAAAACAAGACCCTTACATATGCTGCCTACAAGAAACCCACTTCAGACCAAGGGACATATATAGACTGAAAGTAAAGGGATGGAAAAAGATATTCCATGCAAATGGAAGTCAAAAGAAAGCTGGAATAGCAATACTCATATCAGACACATTAGACTTTACAGTAAAGACTATTACAAGAGACAAGGAAGGACACTACATAATGATCAAGGGATCCATCCAAGAAGAACATAGAACAACTGTAAACATCTATGCACCCAACATAGGAGCACCTCAATACATAAGGCAAATGCTAACAGCCATAAAATGGGAAATTGACAGTAACAGAATAATAGGAGGAGACTTGAACACTCCACTTACATCAATGGACAGATCATCCAAACAGAAAATAAATAAGGACATGCAACCTTTAAATGACACATTAGGCCATCTCGACTTAATGAATATTTATAGGACATTCCATCCCAAAACTACAGAATACACTTTCTTCTCAAGTGCACATGGAAAATTTTCTAGGGTACATCACATCTTGGGTCACAAATCAAGCCTCAGTAAATTCAAAAAAATTGAAATCGTATCAAGCATTTTCTCTGACCACAATGACATGAGACTACATATCGATTACAGGAAAAAAACTGTAAAAAATACAAACACGTGGCGACTAAACAATGTGCTATTAAACAACCAAGAAATCACTAAAGAAATCAAAGAGGAAATCAAAAACTACCTAGAAACAAATGACAATGAAAACACAACAACCCAAAATCTATGGGATGCAGCAAAAGCAGTTCTAAGAGGGAAGTTTATAGCAATAAAGTCCTACCTCAAGAAACAAGAAAAATATCAAAGAAACAACCTAACCTTAACACCTAAAACAATTACAGAAAGAACACAAAAACCCCAAAGTGAGCAGAAGGAAAGAAATCAGAAAGATCATATCAGAAATAAATGCAGAAGAAATGAAGGAAACAACATCAAAGATCAATAAAACTAAAAGCTGGTTCTTTGAGAAGATAACAAAATTGATAAACCATTAGCCAGACTCATCAGGAAAAAAAGGGAGAAGATTCAACATAGTTTTAGAAGTCTGAGCCACAGCAATCAGAGAAGACAAAGAAATAAAAGGAATCCAAATTGGAAAAGAAGAAGTCAAATTGTCACTCTTTGCAGATGACATGATATTATATATAGAAAACCCTAAAGATGCTACCAGAAAAGTGCTAGCACTGATAGATGAATTTAGTAAAGTAGCAGGATACAAAATTAATGCACAGAAATCTCTTGCATTCCTATACACTAACAACGAAAGAGCAGAAAGAGAAATTAAGGAAACTCTCCCATTTACCATTGCAACCAAAAGAATAAAATACCTAGGAATAAATCTGCCTAAGGAGGCAAAAGATCTGTATGCAGAAAACTATAAGACACTGATGAAAGAAATCAAAGACGACACAAACAGATGGAGGGACATACCATGTTCTTGGATTGGAAGAATCAATATTGTGAAAATGACTATCTTACCCAAAACAATTTACAGATTCAACGCAATCCCGATCAAATTACCAACGGCCTTTTTCACAGAACTAGAACAAGAAATCTTACGATTTGTGTGGAAACACAAAAGACCCCGAATAGCCAAAGCAATCTTGAGAAGGAAAGACGGAGTTGGTGGAATTAGGCTTCCTGACTTCAAACTATACTACAAGGCCACCATGATCAAGACAGTGTGGTACTGGCACAAAAATAGAAAGTGAGATCAATAGAACAGAATAAAGAACTCAGAGGTAAACCCAAGCATATATGGGCAGCTTATCTTTGACAAAGGAGGCACGAATATACAATGGAAAAAAGACAGCCTCTTCAATAAGTGGTGCTGGGAAAATTGGACAGCAACATGTAAAAGAATGAAATTAGAACACTTCCTAACACCAGACACAAAAATAAACTCCAAATGGATTCAAGACCTACATGGAAGGCCAGACACTATCAAACTCCTAGAGGAAAACATAGGCAGAACACTATGACATCCATCAAAGCAAGATCCTTTCTGACCCACCTCCTAGAATCACGGAAATAAAATCAAGAATAAACCAATGGGACCTCATAAAACTTAAAAGCTTTGGCACAGCGAAAGAAACCATAAACAAGACTAAAAGGCAACCCTCAGAATGGGAAAAAATAGTTGCCTATGAAACAACGGACAAAGGATTAACCTCCAAAATATACAAGCAGCTCATGCAGCTTCATACCAAAAAAGCAAATCACCCAATCCACAAATGGGCGGAAGACCTAAATAGACATTTCTCCAAAGAAGACAAACAGATGGCCAACAAACACATGAAAAGATGCTCAACATCACTAATCATTAGAGAAATGCAAGTCAAAGCCACAATGAGGTGTCACCTCACACCGTTCAGAATGGCCATCATCACAAAATCTGGAAACCACAAATGTTGGAGAGGGTGTGGAGAAAAGGGAACTCTCCTGCACTGTTGGTGGGATTGTAAGTTGGTACAACCACTATGGAAAACAATTTGCAGGTTCCTTAAAAAACTACAACTAGAACTACCATATGATCCAGTAATCCCACTCCTGGGCATATACCCAAAGTAAACCATAATCCGAAAAGGAACATTTCCCATAATGTTTACTGCAGCACTATTTACAATAGCCAGGACATGGAAGCAACCTAAATGCCCATCATCAAATGAATGGATAAAGATGATGTGGCATATATATATACAATGGAATATTACTCAGCTATAAAAAGGGATGAGATGGAGCTATATGTAATGAGGTTGATAGACCTAGGGTCTGTCATACAGAGTGAGGTAAGTCAGAAAGAGAAGGACAAATATTGTATGCTAACTCATATATATGGAATCTAAAAATGGTACTGATGAACTCAATGACAAGACAAGAACAAGGACGCAGATGCAGAGAATGGACTGGAGAACTTGAGGTTTTGGAGTGCGGGAGGTGAAGAGGAAGCTGAGACGAAGTGAGAGAGTAGCATAGACATATATATACTACCAACTGTAAAATAGATAGCCATTGGGAAGTTGCTGTATAATAAAGGGAGTTCTACTCGAGGATGGATGATGCCTTAGAGGACTGGGTCAGGGAGTGTGAGGGGAGTCGAGGGAGGTAGGGAATACAGGGATATGTGTATAAAAACAGTTGATTGAACTTGGTGTACCTCAAAAAAATAATAAATAAAAATAAATTAAAAAAATGAAATAAAATACAGGTGACTATAAAGTCTGGGAATCCTGACAATGTTTTCAAAATAGGTGGAATCTCCTTGATAGTTTCATCTAATGCAAACATGCACATTTATGCCATGGAAATTGGACACACATATCATCTGAGGCAACATATGACAGATGCACGTGCAATTACCAGGGGGAATGCTGCTGTACTGCACATTGTTTATTGCAGTTTTGCACAGTTTATTGAACAATGAATTGCTCATGAGGGACAATCACATTCACACGTCATCACAATAAACTATCATGGAAATTTGTCTATGTTTTCAGTTTTTAAGTTTGTTCAACTTAAATTCAAAGGACTGAATAACAATCAGTCTAATACTGTTAAGATAGTCAACTTGAAAAGGAAATAATACACTTTGTAAATACTTCCCATGTGGAATTTTTCCTGATTGGTCCCATTTTGTTATGATCATGAAACGTACCTGCATAGCTTTCACTACAAACAAATACCCCCCAATAGAACACTATAGGGCACCCATGACCACATTCCATCATGGTGTCATTCAGTGGTAATTGCAAGGAAGATTGTAAGGAATTAAGGTAGCAACTTAGTTATAACATTGTAAATCATGGAGAATACAAGAAGGGGATGTTTTTTGTTGTTGAAATAAATAGGCCAAAAGAGCCCTCATGTCTTCTCTGCTTCTCTTAGAGGAAGGATCATGATACTGTTATCCTAATGGATAATCTGACTTAACCAATGATAAACAGTTGACAGCCATCATTAAAGTAGCTTTTAACAAGGCAAGGAAAACTAGTTGTTATGAGCAATGAGAAATACGCATGTAGTATCAGGAAAGCTCCCCTTTGGAAAGGGCAGATTCTACAATGTGAGGAGTATGATGGTGAATGTACACTTTGTGTATGTTAATGTGCACTTTGATCAAGGAATCTTCCTAAATAGCTCATCACTTTAAGCTATGTTACCTAGACATTAAGATTTTGACATATCATGGAAATATGTATAATACCATTTGAGGGCCTTACCACAGAGGACAAAAAGGGAATATTTCCAGATATATGATTCATTTGAAACATCTTCACATACTTTAAGCCTGTTTCATTTAAAAACAAAGCAAAACCCACACATCTGACCCAAGCTGTGATGTGCAATACAATGTGTCAGTTGCACAGCCCCCTGGGAGGTGGGTGAGACCCAACATGCCTTTTTGCTGGTTTATTTTATTCCTAGAGCCCATTTGCTGCCGGCCTTTACCTTGTTTCCAAAGTAAAGAAAAATACCATCTTGAGGTCAGATAGTTTCCCCAAGGAAATAAAAACAGTATAATATTGACACCTTCTGACTGGAAGAGGACTAAAATGGCACAAATAAGATATATTCTCCCATTAGAGGTTGGCAGCATTTTACTCATATTTAAAGTTTGTATTCTCTAAGGCCTGGGTCAGAGCTCAAGCTAATGAAGACCTGGGGAGGAAAGACCTTTTCAGGTCTGCACTTGGAATGCTGTAATTCTTCGGTTCAGAGGCAAGGGTTAGAAAAGGACAAAGTTTCATGAGCACTTCTCCAAACAAAGAACCCCGTTTGGGGCAAAGCTGACAATGTCTGGGGGCCTTGGAGTTCTGGGGCATCAGGGAACGGTCACTGGTCCTTCTCTTGTGTAGCCAGTGTGTTAAGTGACATCAGACCTACCATGAAGGACCTATCAATGGGTGTTTACTCATAACCTAAAGAATGCCTGTGACGTCTCTGCGGGTGGTCACAGGGAGAGGTCTCTGTGGGATGATCTAGAGGTCTCTGGGTGAGATGACTCAGTGTGTGTGTGAGGAGATGCCTGTGTGGGTTGAGTGTGAGTATGTGGGGGGTCCCTGGGTGGGGTCAGAGTGTGGATCTGTCAGAGGGTCTCTGTGGGGTGAGTGTGGGTCTGTAGGAGGTCCCCCTGTGGGGTCAGGGTGACACACTCAGAGATCGCTGTGTGGATTCCCTGTGGGTCTGCAGAAGGCAGCTGGGTAAGTTCAGTGTGTGTCTGTCAGAGGTTGTGTGTGGGGTCACTGTGTTTATGTCTGTTATCCTGTCTAGGGTCGGTGTGGGTCAGTGGGTGGTCCCTGTGTGGGTAAGAGAGGGTCTGAGGATCATCTCTGTGTGGGGTCAGTGTTGGGTGGTGAGAGGTCCATGTTGGGGTTAAGTGTGGGTCTATCACAGTTTCTGTGTGGGGTCAATGTGGGTCTGTGGGAGGTTGCCGGGGGGGGGTCAGTGTGGGCCCCTGTGTGGGGACTCAGTGGGGGGCCCTCCATTGATGGCCTTACTGCCCCTCATGGCAGGAGAAGAGCAAAGGGACTTGCCCCTTGCTGTTCCTTGCTGTTCTGTCAGGTCCCTTCTCTGTCACTTCCCCTGACAGATGCCATAGGGGTCCAGCTCCCCCCACCCCAGTCCTCCCCTCTTGGTGCCCCTGAGAGGACCAGGCAGCAGCCAGGCTTAGGGTTTCTGCTCTGTGCTAGCCTCTACTGAGCTCTGGAGGGCGCTCTGTGCCCTGGGTCCCACCCCTCCCAGGGGCCCTGGCTGTGCCCCCACTGCTGTGCCCACCCTGGAGGATGGGGCCCAGAGAGGGGACCTGGCTCCAGGGAGAAACGGTGGCAGGAGCAGACCTCTGTCCAGTGCCCCCCCCAAACTCAAGTCTTGGTCCTCCATGTTTGGGTCTTGACAGGCATGGGGGCAGGGCCATCCCTGCTGCCCCTGGATCAGGGCCCCTCCTGGAGCAGGACTCTCCCCCTCGGGACTGACTGGTGCACAGAGCCCCGCATCTCTCTAAAGAAGTGCTCCTGTCTCCCTGCTTTCCCTTGTGGACGGGGCCATGGAGGCAAGCTGACAGCACCCTCATTCCCTACAGGTCACTTCCCGGCCTCTGGGTGACGCATCCTGTCTGCTGGCCTCTTTCCTCACCAGACTCTGGGGTGAGCAAGGCTGATAGCAGGGGAGACGTGCTACGACCCCAGCACAGTATCTGGGCCTGTAATGTCCCACCTGCCCCCTGGGAGCCTCCTTGGGCCCCGTGTGTAGGTAAAGGTCACAGACCACGAGTCTGTCCCCAGCTCCCAGTCCTCTGAGAACTGATGACATACACTGTGGAGAAGTGACCCTTCCCTGCTTGGAGGCTCTGCTGCTCTGGGAGCCTGGCCCTGTGTGGAAGGCCCCAGGTGGCCGCCCTGTGTCTGGGCTCTGGGAGATGGAGTAGTGGGGAGACTCGGGTGGGGCCACCATGAGCCACCGGGCCCCTAACTTCTTTCCTCTGGGCCTGTAGATGGTGGTGGGACCCCAGGGGCTTCTTGGTCACTGCACCACTTATGGGCACCTCTGCCACTTGCCTCCTTCCCCTGTATCCCACCCTAGGGGCACATGTCAGTGAGGTGAGTGCACACACAGTCACGCCCCTGCTCAGTCCCCAGGTGGGAGGTGGGTGCCGTGAACAGGGCTGTCCTCTCCTCTGGGACAGGGATAGACTGGCCCTTGGGGGCCTGTATACTCCTCACCTCACACCCTCAGCGCTGGGACTGCATGGTCCCCATCCTCCCCACTGCTCCAGGGAGAGAGAGGCAGAGGGAGGGTGACATTCCCGGCCCATCTCAATCCCAGCTCCATGGGGAGAGGAGGGGCTTTCAGGGCAGACATCAGCTATCCCCACTGAGACATGGGGGCAGGCTTTCTCCCACCTCTGGACTTGGGGTCAGCCCTGCCCCCAAACTCCCCTCCTTGTTCTGACAGATGAACTTGTCTCTGACACTTTCTGCAGCCTGAGGGCCATGTCAGCCTCTGCAAAGCCCTCCCCTAGCAGCCACACAAGTTCAAGGTAGAGAGAGAGCAGGAGAGGACTGAGCCAGATCCTGAGAGGAGGGTCTTTATGTTTAGTTCACCTTGATGCGTCCTGAATGCTGTTACTTGTTTCTGTAGTGCTGGTATTTTGGAAACTTGAGGTGCAGTGAGGGAATTGGGGTGAGGGTGAGTATTCCACGCTGGGATACTCAACCTCCCTCCCATCCCATCTGGAAGCCAAAGCAGGCACCTGGGAAGAGTGGACCCTGATCCCATCCCCTCCCCACAGCAGGACACGGACAGAGGCCACCATGTCTCATGAAAAAAGAACATGTATTTCAGGAAACAATAAAGATTGTGCTGGGAAGAACCCATTAGCACAGAGAGGATGTGCTAACATGAGAGAACAAAGTTTTTTTTCTGCACGGTATGCATTTTTTCTTGGAGAAGCATTTTCGTACCAGGAAAGCTGTGACAGACATGTTCTGATTGAGCGGAAGAGGTGTATTTGTCCAGGACACAGTGCCTTGGTCAGTGAAGGGGACGGCCTGGGACACGTGCCGCTCTTGCTCCATGCTGGCAGGCCCTCCCTGGGGGGGGACCTGGCTCCCTGGGGGGGAAGGCCCACTTGCTCTCCCTGGGACGGGTCCACTCCCTCTTTTGAGGACAGCTGTGGCCCATGGGGGTAGCTTGGTGTTCATGGGCTGTATCTCTCATCACTCTCCTTTGCTCTTGCCAGGAGAGAAGCCTATGGTAGCAGGAGTGTGGACCTAATGGGTCCCAGAGTTCCCCTTTGCACCAATGTAACTGGGAGGCATGAAGTCCATGGTGAAGTGCCACCGTCTCCCCTGCCATCCGTCCAACAGCTGTCATGAGAGCCTGGGCCTCAGCAGCCCTGCTGTCCTTAGACAACCTGCTTCTGACGGGTGCCTGGCTCTGGGCAGCGGCTGCTGCAGGCTTGCCCTTTTGCGGGGACGCGTCTGGTCCTTTGCCTTGATTGGGGAACATCCACTGCAGAAGGTGCTTAATCCTTTCTCTGAAGTGGCTTTCTGAAGGAACCTGGCCGTTCTTCATGATTAGCTGGTGGAAGTTGCTTCCTAGGGACTCTGCGGATTCCTTTTTCTGGCCAGGGTGGGTCATCCCACGGGCCTGGTAGGCCCTCCGTTCTGCCAACCCTTTTTCACGCTGTCCTAGTTTGGGCTTCCTGTAATTCTCGCTCCCATCAGTGGGGGCAGACTTCCTGCTCTGGCTCTTATATTGGGGCTGCCGTCTCAGGTCCTCCTGCTGCCCCTGGCTGCTCTCTCCACTGGATGTAAGAGGAGAGACTATCTGGGAAATGGACGTGTCTTCACTGGACAAGGTCTGGGAACAGGGCCGAAATTCCTGAGAAGCCAAGATGTCTGCGGCAAGGAACATGTCTGAGCAACAGTCTTTGAGAAGCGTGTCTGTGGCACAGTCGTGAAGGATCACGCCAGTTTCATAGTCATGAAGCAGCACGCCGGTGGCCCGGCCTGGAGCTTGTTTCTGCCGGTCTGTGAGCCCTTGGACCTCAAGTTTACGAAACTGTGCCTGAGTATAGGTCTTCTGGATTTGAGGCAAAAGGCTTTATATTTGACGAGAGGCTTATATTGGCCCTTGGAGACCGTGAGCTCCTCAAATCCTTAATGATTTGGGATTTGATGAGCATACTCGGTTCAAAGGTGGCTTTCGAAGCAGGGTCCCCCTCCACGGCCTCTTGGGCCCTGGCAGATTGGGACCCTGCATTGAGATCCACCACAGTCACGCTAGAGCAGGAATCCGGGGAGGCCCGTCCCCCAGCCTCCTCCTGTGGCTCCTTCCTGGCCATTGCTGGACGTGGACTGGGCTCCAGGCTGTCTTTGGCAGCCCCCACGACAAACACATTATGCCAGATTCTGCCCACAAACTTGTAGGTGGGAGTCTGAGATGGTGGCTTGTCCTCCTGTCAAGTCACAGGGGCCTCTGAGGGTTTATGGACGTTGCCAGGTGGCAGTCCTCCCAGGCCCCCCTGGGTTTCCTCACTTGCCCATGAGGGGACAGGGAAGGGACTCTCCCGGGGGGGAACTGCCTCTGTTGTTATCACTTTCTCTCCCGGATGGGGCTGAGGAGGATTTTGCAAGGCTTCAGTTAACTGGGCTTTTGGGTGGGCCATAGATTCACAGGTGGCTTTCAAGGTGGCCCCTGGAAGAGGTATGAGGTGAGCCTTTTCAACTTCAAGGTACATAGGAACTTGAGGACCTTGAGGGTTAGGCTCCACCTGTGCCTCACCCGAAACCTTATAAGATGTGCCTCCAGCTCCTGTTGAATATAAGGGCTGAGGACAAGAGACCCGTGGGAGGTGTCCATGGAGGCTCCCCCATCCTGAGAGGAGGCTGCATCTTCTGTTTGCTTATGAGCATGTGACTCTCCAGGAAGGTCTAAGACATGGGTGGCAGCGAGCCCTGGAAGGTGGACATGTGCACAGTTCTGACTCTCCTGGGTCTGCTCTGCCTTCCTGCCCACAGGGACTCCCGAGCCTTCTTCTGGAGGCTTCCTGCCTGGGCCCAATTCTCTTTCTGACTCAGGCTTCACTCTTGGAACCTTTTCTGGGGGGCTGGCTGAGGCCATGTACAGATCTTTTAGGATCCTCCCCACACTCTGCCCTACAGCCTGGCTCAGGTCTTTTCCTCCCGGGATCCTTGCTGGGCACCTGGCCCCCATCTTCTGTGCATCCTGGCTGCTTTTGCCTGTACCTGCCAAGGGCCTTGAGGGCGCCTTTTTGTCCTGTGCCTGACAAGGCCTTGAGATTTCATCCTGAGGCTGCATCAGTTTCTGAGATGCTTGGATTCTGCAGGGTAGGCCACTTTGTTGCTGCATGAGTCTTTTTGGAATGTGGCACTTCAATTTCTCCTGAACCTCAGGGCTCAGCAAATCCCCAGGAAGGATGGAGGGAGAGTTCTGGGCCTGGAAAGATCTATTCTCCTTGGACAGGTTGGGAGTGACTTGGCTAAAGACTTCCTGAGATCTTTTCACCATAGAAGGTAAAGTTCTCCCACTTTCTATTTTCTTTTTCAAGAAGTGATTTTCCAGATCATGAAATGTTTTGGGGAAGCAAGATTGTGCCTTATTTTGAATGGTAGGGCAAGATATGTCACGGGACCCAATCTGGGATTGAGAAAAAAACTAGACTGATTGGGAAAGAGAGTGTGAGCTGGGCAGTGGTTTCTAGCTGAGCCTGAGGTGTCAGCTGACACTGAAGAATGGTTGGAGTCAATGGTTGGGGTCAGGCCTGGGTCTCCATGTGAGCCTGAGGTGGTGGTTGAAAGTGAGGCATGTTGGAGTCGATGATTGGGGTTGGGCCTGGGTCTCCATGTGGGCTTGAGGTGGTGGTTGAAAGTGAGGCATAGTTGGAGTCAAGGTTTGGCCTCGGGCCTGGGTCTCCATGTGAGCCCGAGGTGGTGGTTGACATTGGGGAATTGTTGGAGTCAAGGATTGAGATGGAGCCTGGGCCCCAGGGTGGTTTTAAGGGCTGGGCCAATGATAGTCGTGATGTTACTTTATCTTAAAAATGGAATGGTACCACAGCTGTTCTGGTTTGCCTTTATTCTCCAGAAGTGTTGGTGACCCAAGGTGTCCTGCTTGTCACCCAGAGATTTGATGCTCTTCCCCAAAGAATTAAGGTGGTAGCCTGACTCCACCTCCTTTTCCTTCTCCTTCCAAAGCTTCAGTTCCAACCTCTTGCTGATGAGTATCTCCAGCAGCTTGTGCACCTCTCGGTTGGCAAAATAGAGGCTACCAGGCTCTCCCTGCCTGTTTGTGGGGTCTCTCAAAAAAGAGGCCTCTGGTGGGTGGTGGGGAAGGTGCTCTTGCCAGGACTCGAAGTGTGTCAAGGTGGCAGGGCTCCAGGCTTTGGCAGCCACCTGCCCCCAAGACGGGGCTGAAGTGGGACAGCTTGAACGGACAAGGCCTGAGATGGCCGGTCTTGGAGGGGAGCGTGGAGATGAGGTGGGTGGGATGGTGCCCAGGGGGAGTGTCGTGGAGTCACCCCAAGTAAGGCTCAGCATGGAGCCTGGTGGGGGTGGGGCAGAGGAGGCTGTGGGAAGTGGAGGGCAGGGCCCTGCATGTGGGGGGCATGGCGGGGAAGGGGAAAGAGCCAGTGGCCGGGGTGAAAGGCTGTCCAGGGGAAGGAAAGGCTCAGGTGGGTGAGAGGACCTCAGGGATACGTGTGTATGAACAGAACCTGAGGAGGTCACTGAGCCTGGAGAAAGGCTGGAGGCCTGAGGTAGTGGCCGCTCGGTCAGAGGAGCCGGGGACATGGCGGGAGCAGCCTCTCCCCTGCATGGCTGGTGGGCTGCAGTGGCCGCTGCTTTGCACACCTCGCCGGGGTTCTTGACAGGAGAGCTGATGAAAGCGGCCCTTGTCCGGGAGCCTCCCCAGGTGGCTGCAGGAGACACGAGGCACAAGCTGCAGCCAGGAGGGCTGGGCCGGCCAGGCAGGGGTGGGCACCTGCAGCCGACCGCCCTCCAGGGCCCCCATGCTGACTTCACAGTGCTCCTGCGGTCCCTATCCCCAGGGCTTTAGCCATACCCTGCCCCCAGGGCTCCCCTCCCCGCTCAGCCCCAGGCTGTCTGCAGCCCTGGCTCACACCATAGGCTCTGGAGGGGAAGAAGAACCCAGGAGAGAAGGGGAAGAGTCTTTACCTGTGCAGAAGTGCCATCAGGTCCTGAACCTCTTCCAGCTCCTCCAGGCAATCTCTGCAAGCTGGAAATCAGCAGACTGGGTCATGGTGGGGAAAACAGGGGCCTAGGGGTCTTAACAGGAGGCTGAGTGCAGGGTCCCTTTAGGGGACACCATTGGGAGATTGGACCACAAGCACCACCGTCCAAGGCCACTTGGTCCCTGACAGTGATGGCTGAGCTCATGAAAGGTTTTCTCATTTACAATGTGCTTCCATATCCATTACCCCTTGCTGCCCTCACAACCTCACTGTGGGGGAGAATGGGCAGGGCTCACCTCACAGAAGAATCTCAGCAAAGTTACACAACTTGTCCACAGTCGGACGTGGAGGTCCCCCCTCCCAATCCAGGCGTTTTGGGTCCAGTGCAGCCCACATGCCCCTGCTGGGCCACACCATTTTCCAGCCCCTACATGGCTTTATTCTGCATGTGGAACCTGGGAAATATTTTGGTTCTGCTCTCCTTCCCAGGAGCCTCTGTGGGGGTTCTGTTTCCTGAGCAACAGGCCCTGACATTGGCCTCCTCAGAGCCCATAGGGCTGGGCCCTTGGGGCCAGGAGAGGTGGGCGCACACGCGGGTCACACAGGGCCTAATGGCAGAACGTAGCTTTCAAAGCTCCCCTCTTCTTCCTCCTCCTGCTTCTCCCCCTTGGCTCCATTTGATGCTGAGAGACACAAAAATTGAGGACCTGGGACCCTAGTCTCACTCTCCCTCTGTAGACAAGCATCAGACACTCTGTCCATATATAATATGAGTTTCTACGTTTCACTAACAGAGTTCTGTAGTTTTTGTTTCCTTTCACTCATTTTTAAAGCAGATAAAAATAGTCTGTTTTCCTTCTTTGAGGAACATAAAGAAGGATTTTCAATATGAGATTCACTGTGGATTTCTTTCATCACTGTGCTGCTCAGGAAAAACACACATTCTCAGACCTATGGGCCCATCTTGTTACCAAAATAACAGTTCGTGTTCCTGTCGCCCAGTGAGGCTGAACAATACCAGAACATTGCAGCTTGGAACGGAGAAAGGTTTACTACAGGACCATGCAAGGAGGTGGGTGGCTCATACCTGAAAACCTCAAACTCCCTGAAAGCTTTTGGCAAAGCCTGCTTACAGGAAAAGTGAGGGAGGGGTGTGGTTAGTGGTTGCAGACTTCTTGGTGTCAGATCCTTTGTTGTTAAGATCAGGTCATGGTCAGGTAAGATGTCCCTGTAAATCTCCAACAGACAAATGGTATTCTCTGTTCTGACAAGAAAGGGCAAGGTCCCAAGGCACAAGCTTCAGCCTCCAAAGTCCAGGTCCTGGCTGGAGAGGCAGATCTCAGTTGGTGGCTCCCTCAGGGCCAGGTCCCCACACCCTACCCCCCGTCACTGCTGAGGGAGCTGGGCACCCAGGACCCAAATGGCCCTCAGGATCCTCAGGCCACCCAAATGGCAGGGCCAGGTCCTGCAGGTTGGGTGCCAGGCAGACGGCCACTGTCATCATGTCACAGAGGTGGGGAGAGGGGAGAGGTTCCTTGTCGCCTCCAGGCCTGGGCCTGGCCAGGGGGTGGCCTTGGCAAGGGCTCTGGAGCCCTGCTGGACACAACACCCAGCCTGTTTGCTGGGCTGCCCAGCTCACCTCGCAGGAGGCCGGGCGAGCTATAGGGTGCCAGGTGGAGCAGGCCGTGGTCTTCTCTTACCTCACTCTCCCCCTGAAGACCACCTCTCTGGGGACCATTGGCTGAATCTGACATTGACAGTTGCTCATTGACAGTTGCTTGCTGGGGGAGGGGCCCACTGTGGTGCAACCAGTGGCTGAGCAGGACCTCTAACAAGCTCTAACCCTCCTGCATTAATAGTCTCCCAGCAACCATTGCCTGGTACCTGGGTGTAGGGGAACAGGGAGCAGCAATGGCCAGGGCTAAGGGCTGCCCATGCAGTGCTCTGTTACAATGTGAGCTCCATCAGGTCGGTCTCTGCTTCCTGAGGCCAGGGTCCCCCTCCAGCCCCCACATGAGGCTCTCAGGGCCTCAGCACTGCCAGCAGATCAGCCCTCATCCAAGACCCCTGTTCGTGGCTGGTGACCCAGTGCTCAGGGGCCTGTCCTCTGGCTGAGATTGAACTCAGTGTCCAGTCCTGGGCCTCTGGTCACTGAGTTTGGGACTTGCCCTGGAGCCCTCGGCCACACCTGGACACCTGGTCTGACATCTTTGGATGGAAATCCTAGTGTTCCCTCTGTCCCCTGCCCAGGCTGGCTTGTCCACAGAGGGAAGATGCTCTGTTCTTTGTTGAGGATAGATGTCCTATTCTTTCCCATCTCAGGAGTCTCTCTAGTTGAATCAGAGAAGTGGAAATAATGATAGAAAAGATGAGCGAATCATGTGCTTGTGGGTTGAGGCCAAAGTTTCCTTACCTTCCTGATGTTTCCTAGGAGGTGGTAAGGATGGATTCTTCTGGAGGTAAGGAAGTAACAGGAATAAGATCCCCAGTGCACACAGAAAGGCAAAGATGGTATCAATCACCCAGGAAGTGGAACTGAGTTAAACCAATCATCAAAAGTACTTTTGAGGGTAAAGAGAGGATTCTCCATCCTGTGAATCACACTGCTGCCCTCAGGCAACTGAGCACAGGGTGTGTTCTTGGGGACTGAAATCCTAGGCCCACATCACAGAGCTGTGGTCTGGTCACAAAGGGCTCCTGAGGGTGGGGAGGAAGTTATAGAGGAGGAGCCTGGACATGGCCCCAGCCCAACCATCCAATCCCACAACCCCATTCATCTACCTTCTCTGAGCCTTCCCCAACTACCTCCTCCTCCTGGTGCACATAGACGTTAGTTAAGTTTTTATTTATTTATTATTTTTGGGGGGGTACACCAAGTTCAATCATCTGTTTTTATACACATATCCCCGTATTCCCTCCCTCCCTCGACTCCCCTCCAACCCTTCCTCGAGTCCCCCCCACCCTCCCCGTCCCAGTCCTCTAAGGCATCTTCCATCCTCAAGTTGAACTCCCTTTGTTATACAGCAACTTCCCACTGGCTATCTACTTTACATTTGGTAGTATATATATGTCTATGCTACTCTCTCATTTCGTCTCAGCTTCCCCTTCACTGCCTGCCCCCTCCCAAACCTCGAGTTCTCCAGTCCATTCTCTGCATTTGCATCCTTGTTCTTGTCACTGAGTTCATCAGTACCATTTTTAGATTCCGTATATGTGAGTTAGCATACAATATTTGTCTTTCTCTTTCTGACTTACTTCACTCTGTATGACAGACTCTAGGTCTATCCACCTCATTACATAGAGCTCCATCTCATCCCTTTTTATAGCTGAGTAATATTCTGTTGTATATATATGCCACATCTTCTTTATCCATTCATTTGTTGATGGGCATTTAGGTTGCTTCCATGTCCTGGCTATTGTAAATAGTGCTGCAATAAACATTATGGTGCACGTTTCTTTTGGGATTATGGTTTTCTTTGGGTATATGCCCAGGAGTGGAATTACTGGATCATATGGTAGTTCTAGTTGTAGTTTTTTAAGGAACCTCCAAATTGTTTTCCATAGTGGCTGTACCAACTTACAGTCCCACCAACAGTGCAGGAGAGTTCCCTTTTCTCCACACCCTCTCCAACATTTGTGGTTTCCAGATTTTGTGATGATGGCCATTCTGATTGGTGTGAGGTGATACCTCATTGTGGCTTTGACTTGCATTTCTCTGATGATTAGTGATGTTGAGCATCTTTTCATGTGTGTGTTGGCCATCTGTATGTCTTCTTTAGAGAAATGTCTATTTAGGTCTTCTGCCCATTTGTGGATTGGGTTATTTGCTTTTCTGGTATTAAGCTTCATGAGCTGCTTGTATATTTTGGAGGTTAATCCTTTGTCCGTTGTTTCATAGGCAATTATTTTTTCCCATTCTGAGGGTTGCCTTTTAGTCTTGTTTATGGTTTCTCTTGCTGTGCAAAAGCTTTTAAATTTCATGAGATCCCATTTGTTTATTCTTGATTTTATTTCCGTGATTCTAGGAGGTGGGTCAGAAAGGATCTTGCTTTGATGGATGTCATAGAGTGTTCTGCCTATGTTTTCCTCTAGGAGTTTGATAGTGTCTGGCCTTCCATGTAGGTCTTGAATCCATTTGGAGTTTATTTTTGTGTCTGGTGTTAGGAAGTGTTCTAATTTCATTCTTTTACATGTTGCTGTCCAATTTTCCCAGCACCACTTATTGAAGAGGCTGTCTTTTTTCCATTGTATACTCGTGCCTCCTTTGTCAAAGATAAGGTGCCCATATGTGTTTGGGCTTACTTCTGAGTTCTCTATTCTATTCCATTGATCTTCCTTTCTATTTTTATGCCAGTACCATACTGTCTTGATCACTATGGCCTTGTAGTATAGTTTGAAGTCAGGAAGTCTGATTCCGCCAACTCCATTTTTCCTTCTCAAGATTGCTTTGGCTATTCGGGGTCTTTTGCGTTTCCACACAAATTGTAAGATTTCTTGCTCTAGTTCTGTGAAAAATGCCATTGGTAATTTGATCGGGATTGCATTGAATCTGTAAATTGCTTTGGGTAGTACAGACATTTTCACGATGTTGATTCTTCCAATCCAGGAACATGGTATGTCCCTCCATCTGTTTGTGTCATCTTTGCTTTCCTTCATCAATGTCTTAAAGTTTTCTGCATACAGATCTTTTGCCTCCTTAGGCAGGTTTATTCCTAGGTATTTGATTCTTTTTGTTGCAATGGTGAATGGGAGAGTTTCCTTAATTTCTCTTTCTGCTCTTCCGTTGTTAGTGTATAGGAATGCAAGAGATTTCTGTGCATTAATTTGGTATCATGCTACTTTACTAAACTCATCAATTAGTGCTAGCAGTTTTCTGGTAGAGTCTTTAGGGTTTTCTATATATAATATCATGTCATCTGCAAAGAGGGACAATTTTACTTCTTCTTTTCCAATTTGGATTCCTTTGATTTCTTTTTCTTCTCTGATTGCTGTGGCTAAAACTTCCAAAACTATGTTGAATAATAATGGTGAGAGTGGACACCCTTGTCTTGTTCCTGTTCTTGGAGGGAATTCTTTCAGTTTTTCCCCATTGAGAACGATGTTGGCTTTTGGTTTTTCATATATGGCTTTTATTATGTTGAGGTAATTTCCTACTATGCCCATTTTCTGGAGAGCTTTTATCATAAATGGATGTTGAACTTTGTCAAAAGCTTTTTCTGCATCTACTGAAATGATCATATGGTTTTTATCCTTCAATTTGTTGATATGATGTATCACGTTGATTGATTTGCATATATTGAAGAATCCTTGCATCCCAGGGATAAACCTCACTTGATCATAGTGTATGATTTTTTTAATGTGTTGTTGGAGTCTGTTAGTGAGTATTTTGTTGAGGATTTTTGCATCTATATTCATCAGGGATATTGGTCTGTAGTTTTCTTTTTTTTGTGACATCTTTGCCTGGTTTTGGTATCAGGGTGATGGTAGCCTCATAGAATGAGTTTGGGAGTGTTCTGCCTTCTGCAATATTTTGGAAGAGTTTGAGAAGGATAGGTGTTAACTCTTCTCGAAATGTTTGATAGAATTCGCCTGTGAACCCATCTGGTCCTGGGCTTTTGTGTGTTGGGAGATTTTTAATCACTGCCTCAATTTCCGTACTTGTGATTGGTCTGTTCATGGTTTCTAGTTCTTCCTGGTTCAGTCTTGGAAGATTGTATTTTTCTAAGAATGTATCCATTTCTTTCAGGTTATTCAATTGATTGGCATAATTGCTTGTAGTAGTCTCTCATGGTCTTTTGTATTTCTGAGGTGTCCGTTGTGACTTCTCCTTTTTCATTTCTAATTCTGTTGAATTGCATCTTCTCCCTTTTTTTCTTGATGAGTCTGGCTAATGGTTTATCAATTTTGTTAATCTACTCAAAGAACCAGCTTTTAGTTTTATTTATTTTTCTTATGGTTTCTTTCCTTTCTTTTTCATTTATTTCTGCTCTGATCTTTATGATTTCTTTCCTTCTGCTCACTTTGGGGTTTCTCTGTTCTTCTTTCCCTATTTGTTTTAGGTGTAAGGTTAGGTTGTTCATTCGATCATTTTCTTGTTTCTTAAGGTAGGACTGTATTGCTATAAACTTCCCTCTTAGAACTGCTTTTGCTGCATCCCATAGGTTTTGGGTTGTTGTGTTTTCGTTGTCATTTGTTTCTAGATACTTTTTGATTTCCTCTTTGATTTCTGTAGTGATTCCTTGGTTGTTTAATAGTGAATTGTTTAGCCTCCATGTGTTTGTATTTTTTGCAGTTTTTTTCCTGTAATTGATATCTAGTCTCATGGCATTGTGGTCTGAGAAGATGCTTGATATGATTTCAATTTTCTTGAATTTGCTGAGGTTTGATTTGTGACCCAAGATGTGATCTATCCTGGAAAATGTTCCGTGTGCACTTGAGAAGAAAGTGTAGTCTGTCGTTTTTGGATGGAATGTCCTATAAATATCCATTAAGTCGAGATGGTCTAATGTGTCATTTAAAGCTTGTGTGTCTTTATTTATTTTCTGTTTGGATGATCTGTCCATTGATGTAAGTGGGGTGTTCAAGTCTCCCACTATAATTGTGTTACTGTCGATGTCCCCTTTTATAGCTGTTAGCATTTGCCTTATGTATTGAGGTGCTCCTATATTGGGGGCATAGATATTTACCATTGTGATATGTTCTTCTTGGATGGATCCCTTGATCATTATGTAGTGCCCTTCCTTGTCTCTTTTAATAGTCTTTACTTTCAAGTCTAATTTGTCTGATATGAGTATTGCTACTCCAGCTTTCTTTCGACTTCCATTTGCATGGAATATCTTTTTCCATCCCTTCACTTTCAGTCTATATGTATCCCTTGGTCTGAAGTGGGTTTCTTGTAGGCAGCATATAGAAGGGTCTTGTTTTTGTATCCATTCAGCCAGTCTGTGTCTTTTGGTTGGAGCATTTAATCCATTTACATTTAAAGTGATTATTGACATGTGTGTTCCAATTACCATTTTCTTAATTGTTTTGGGTTTGTATTTGTAGGTGTTTTCCTTTTCTTGTGTTTCCTACTTAGAGAAGTTCCTTTAGCACTTGTTGTAAGGCTGGTTTGGTGGTGCTGAATTCTCTTAACTTTTGCTTGTCTGGAAAGCTTTTGATTTCTCCCTCAAATCTGAATGAGATTCTTGCTGGGTAGAGTATTCTTGGCTGTAGGTTTCTCTCTTTCAGGACTTTCAGTATATCCTGCCATTCCCTTCTGGCCTGCAGAGTTTCTGTAGAAAGGTCAGCTGTTATCCTGATGGGTTTTCCCTTATATGTTGTTTGTTGCTTTTCTCTTGCTGCTTTTAATATTTTTTCTTTGTGTTGAATTGTCGTTAGTTTGATTAATATGTGTCTTGGTGTATTTCTCCTTGGGTTTATTCTGTATGGGACTCTCTGTGCTTCTTGGACTTGGTTCATTATTTCCTTTCCCATGTTGGGGAAGTTTTCCACTAGAACCTCTTCAAATATTTTCACAGACCCTTTCTTGTTTTCTTCTTCTTCTGGGATGCCTATAATTCGAATGTTGGTACGTTTAAGGTTATCACTGAGGTCTCTGAGGCTGTCTTCTAGTCTTTTTATTTTTTTATCTTTTTCCTGCTCTGTGGCGTTTATTTCTTCCATTCTATCTTCCAACTCACTTATTCGTTCTTCTGCCTCAGTCATTCTGCTGGTTAGAGCATCTAGAGTATTTTTAATTTCAGTTATTTTGTTATCCATTGCTGTTTGTTTTTCTGAGTTCTTATGAACTGTTTCTTGTACTTTCTCTAATTTGTTATCGAGATTTTGTATCATTTTTACTATCATTACTCTAAATTCTTTTTCAGGCATTTTTCCTATTTCCTCCTCATTTATTTGGTCTTGTGGGTTTTTTTCCTGCTCCTTTGCCTGCATGGTGTTTCTTTGTTTCCTCATGGTTGTCCAAGCTTTTGGGGTTGCTTGTCCTGGTGATAGAGGTGTTTATAGAAGACTGTCCAAGCCTCAGACTAATGTCCAAGTATTGGATTAGACGAATATTCAGTCTAGGAAACACATACATGTATAAGACACACAATTATTGAATCCGTTAGGACATAAGGCTCTAGAAAGAGCTGACAGAACCCCAGTGTGCTATCAGATATTCAGAGAGAAACCCAGCAGAAATTGACAACTGAAACAGAACAAATCAGAGACAAAAGCAAAAGCAAACAAACAACAAATAACACCCTACACATACAAACATCAATCCAGGGAGATTTTGTAAGCTAGGATCAAATATAGAAATGAGCTGGAGTACCACCAGAGAGAATGGAGATTCTCAGAATGTAATTAGACAACTGTACTAAGAACTAAGATAAAGACAAAAGCCTAATATTAATACCAAGGCAGTGCATCATCTGGAGAATAGAGCAAGGAGTCTGAGCAGACCGATAGTGTTGCTTATAAGTATGTTAAGATAAAATACACTTAAAATGGCTGGAAGAAAGGGGAACAGAAGAGCGTAATGTGGTTGGAAATATGCAAAGAAAAAGAAAGGAATAGAAGTGTATAAAAGAAAGGGATGAAAGGAAAGTATGAAAGATATTTTGTCCGTACTACCAAAAACTTAGCTAGATATAGAAGTATTTTAAAAGGCAAAAAAAAAAAAAGAGTAAAAAATATCCTTATAAAATTATGTTGTAAAACTTGTAGATCCCTTAGGGCTAAGATAGTATTTAATAAATCAAAAAAAAAAAAAAAGAAAAAGAAAAAAAAAAAAAAAGAGAAAGGAAAAAAAAAAAAAAATCCAGAACTGATCCCAGAATGGACCAGTTCAATAGGTATTGATACTACTATTTCTGTTTCCTTAGCGTCTCAGCTGTAAGTGTCCTTTTCCTTGCCTTGGGTTTTTTTTTTTTGCGTTATTCTGTGACCAGCAGAGGTTCCTTTATTGTTCGTCTGTAAGCCTCGGTGTGTGGGGAGGGAGAGGGTGCAATAGTGGCTCCTTCTCCTGGGAGGGAGTGAGCAGTGGCGCACTGTTGCTTCAGTCAGGCTTGGAGGTGCCTGTTGCAGAGGGCGCTGGTGGCTCAGGCGTACACAGAAAGTCTTAGAGTTGGGCCTCTCTCGGGGTTTTTTCTTTTTGATGCTGTTTTTTTTTTTTTTTTTTTTTTCTCTCGGCAGCCTCCCTGCTGCTGGCGTTGCAAGGAGTTTTAATCTAGCCCCGCCCGAGCGCCTGAGGGTGCTTGTTATCCCTGAGCGCCTTATGTGGCCCCGCAGGGCGTCTCTCCGCTGCCTGTTGCAGAGGCGCAGAAAGAGAGAGAGAGGCTATGCGCGCGGCTCCTCCCCCCCGCCCGGGAGCCTGCAGCCTCCAGCCGCCATCATGGCCGGGCAGCTCTCAGGGATCGGCACTCCTCTCCGCGGACCTCCTCCCTCCTGTCCTCTCGGTCCGTCACCCTACCGGCAACAATGTTTCTCCCCCGAACCAGCTCTCCGGTTCCCACGCTCCCGCTCCTGGTCCCTCCGTTCAGCCGCGGATCGATGTCTCGGTCCGGGAACGCTGAGCTGCGCTGCGGACCCTCCGTATGTTTCTCACTCCCTCCCGTCTGCCACAGCTCCGCCGCTTCACCCTCTTTGAGCCCTCGTAGATGCCTCCCTACCGGCTATGTCAGGTTCTCCGCAGCCCTTTCTGGTGTCCGAGGCCGTCTGCTGGTGTTCAGCTGGTTCTCTGTGGGAATGACTGCGTCCTTCCGTGCATTCCCAATGCATCTGTGGAGAGGGATGCACTCCACATCTCTCTACTTCGCCGCCATCTTTTTCTCTCCTCACCTTAACTCTTGAAGGCTATTTTTGCTGGCTATAGAATTTTGTTTGCAAATGTTTTCCTTTCAGCACTTTAAGGATGTTCCATTGTCTTTTAGTCTCTGTGTTTTCTGATGAGTATTCTGTGCTCAAACATTAATCCCCTGTATGTGATTTGTCATTTTTCTTTGGCTGCTTTCAAGATTTTTTTCTTTATTTTTCATTTTTAGCAGCGTGGCGATGAAGTTTCAAAGCATGGTCTTTTTTGAATCTGCCTGTTTAGCATTTTCTGAACTTCTTGAATTTGTAAATTTATGTCTTTCACCAAGTTTGCAAAATTTTAATCATTATTACCTCATATTAATTTTCTATAAATTGTCTTCCTATTTTTTTGGAGCAGTTTCTTAATGTGATGTGTGGTAGAGCTATTATAAATACCCTATTCACTGGCAGAGTTTGGAATGGAACTGGAATCTTTAAAATTTTCAATGTCATTTCCTAGATTCATTGATTTTATTTAATTGACTCAACAGATTTCTTTTTTTAATTAATTAATTTATTTATTTATTTTTGGCTGCATTGGGTCTTTGTTGCTGTGCACGAGGGCGTTCTCTAGTTGCAGCGAGAGGAGACTACTCTTCATTGCAGTGCGCAGGCTTCTCATTGCGGTGGCTTCTCTTGCTGCAGAGCACAGGCTCTAGGCGTGCAGGCTTCAGTAGCTGTGGCACACGGGTGGAGCAGTTGTCACTTTCGGGCTCGAGAGCGCAGCCTCAGTAGTTGTGGCACACGGGCTTGGTTGCTCCTCGGAATGAGGGATCTTCCCTGACCAGGGATCGAACCTGCGTCCCCTGCATTGTCAGCTGGATTCTTAACCACTGTGCCACCAGGGAAGTCCTCAACAGATTTCAATCATGAAAATCTTAGTACCCATGATACCTGACACAGAGAAAGTACTCACTAAATAGTAGTTTTTTTAGAAATATATTTTACAGCCAGCTCTTATTCTAATTTTACTAATTTACTTTACTATGTAATTGCAAAGCAATAAAACCATACTATAAAAACACAACTCAGGAAGAGAGAAGAGGGTCCAGATCCTTCTTTTTAAACTATCCTTCCTCTATTATAGACACAGCCTTAAGGTGCTGAAGACCAGCCCATGTGCCCTCTCAGAATTCTGTCTTTCTCTTTCTTACTTAAGCTTCTATATTTTGTGTGCCACAAATCCTTTAAGAGAAATATCTGTTTTACTGAAATGCTTTCTCCTAGCTAGCTTCATGTTATATAAAGAAATGGAAATCAACTATAATTAGGGGTTTGTGTTCTACATGCGCTTTACATTGTCATTACCTGAAAACAAGCTTTGCCTTTAGAATATGGATAATAATTTGACAATAGTTATTTACTCACCTGTTTAAAACTTATTTATAGCAATTTTTCTTGCTTCTTGCAGTCTGTAACTATAACAGTAACAAATTCAGACACAGTGAATGATGTTATCAACATGTCACTTTCAAAGCTAGGAATAACTGTAAGTACCTGAAAGTTATTTTTAGTTAAAAACCAACTTTGATTTTTGAGATTCGTGTGTGTGTGTGTGTGTGTGTGTGTGTGTAATGTACCTACCATCATAAGACAGCTGATTATTACAGATATGTAAGTCATATTTTGTCCACTAAATTTAGAAGTTGAAGGCAGCAAAGCTATATTATTAGCCTATGCATGTTATTCTTGTATTCTCATTTTAAATTTTGTGTGAGTTGAAAGTCACAGCATAATGAAATCGGGCTATAATTTTAGAGTGCTAATGAAAACATGTGCGTTTTATTGTCTATATTATATATATAGACAATAAAATATTATAAGATTCTAAACATCTCCTCCTCTCTAGGACTGTTCTTTCTGTATCTTCATTCCTGATTCCTCTAGTCCCATCCCTATTTATCCTGATTGCCACCTGAGGACTCAATCTCAGCATCAGAAATCCTAAATGATATGTTTTGTTGTAAATTTGACATAAAGACCACCTGGCTAGACACTACATCCCCTTGATGCAGGTCCTGAGAACTAGATGGCTAATGCCACCTGTGAACTGGTAAAGAAGATAAGTTCTGAGTAAGACCATGGATCTGGGGGCATCTGTGTACACATCACTTTCATCTTGTTTTGCTTTCAAGTGTCTGTTCCTTTTTTTTTTTTTTTTTGATATTTTGATTATTTTATTTGTTAAAGCTCTTTATTGGAATATAATTGCTTTACACTCTTGTACCAGTTTTTGAGGTACACCAAAGTCAACCAGCTGTATTTATACACATATCCCCATATTCCCTCCCTCCCGCGACTCCCTCTCCTTTATGTTTTGATAGGACTGTTATGGCTTGTAAGAATTTTTTGGTGAAAGAGATGGCTATGGGGATGAGGGTGCATAGGGGAAAAGAGAGGGAGAGGGACATTCAGATGGATAGAATTGAAAAAAGCACTTGTAAAGCACGGCTCCTTATATAAAATTTATATATACAAATATGAATATATATTTGTATATATATATACATAAATGCGAAAATGTCTTGCTATTGTGAAATGACATAATTAAAATGTTTGTATTTAAGTTTTGTCTGACTCAGTGGTGTAATAAAGCCCCTTAAAAACTCAGGGCAGCCAGAATTTGATATAAGAAAGCGTTGATTCTGTAAAAATGGAATTTAATAATACATTATAAATAAAATTGAATTTATATGCACTGGGTGAAGTACCCCTCTGCATTGATTTCTAACCTATTTGATACGTATGTCCTGAATAAGAATTAAATCTTACAAGAGAGTGGTTTTAGGGATAAGGCTGGGGAGACTGATTAATGTTAGAGCTCATTTTATTTCATTTTTGTAATTTTCCTTTGCTTAAAGTGATCAATCTCACTAGACAAGAAAAAATTTCTATTTTAATGAAGAATTGGGGTTATTTGTTATTATATGTGTATGCCTGATTTAAGGGATTCCAACACAGTTTTTTCAATCTTTACCTTAAAAGAAAAGATTTTTTATTAGCTTTCACTTCTTATTTGCAATACAATTTTGAGCAGGTTTAGCTCTGTGTGTGTGTGTGTGTGTGTGTGTGTGTGTGTGACTGCTTCCACTACCTGGGACCTTGCCTCCTTCATGGCAAGGCCATGGTTTTTAATCAGAAGTCAAGGGCAAGCATAGTACCTATCACCAGCAACTCTATTTCAAACATTTTTTTGCTTTATCCTCTCCTGGAGGACTCTTTAATTCAGCATTTTTTATAATTTAGGCTTGTTTCAAATGGGATATCCAATATTCCTAGGCAGTGATTGTTTTCTGCATCTGACACTCTCTAGGCTACAGTCCTTGTCCCTTCTCTCCCTTGAATGGCACTCATCTACATCAGAGCCAGTGGGCTGACTTGATTCTGCCATCTACTCAAAGCCTCTTGGGCATCTGTCTCCTTTTGCTCATGGTTGATGAGCTTATGATGCCTTTCAAGTTGTACTTTGCTCAGGAATGGTCATGGCAGAGTGTGTGGCTCTCTGGACAACATGCTTGTCTGGGCTGGGATATTCGAAGCCAAAAGCCAACATTCTCCAAGGAATCTAGAGACAGCAGAAAGCAGGACTCCTGAGATTAGACTTCTCCTCCACAGCGAAGGGGCATTACTGCGATTTTTTTTATGCCATGGGCCGCCCACAAAGTGAGGGGCTAATTGCACTGTGGTACCATAGATCCCCACCCTTTACCAAAAAGGACAAGAATCTCAGAAGGTCCACTGGAGGCTGCGAAAGAGACAGGAGATACTGAAATCAGCATTGTTAACTCAAAAATTGTAGCCACCCCCATGCACCACATAGCATTTATACTGGCCCAAATTCTTTCTCTTTGGAAGTATAAAAGTGCTAAGGAAATGGGTTCTTCAAGTACCTACTGGGAAGATTTGCTGTGACACACAGTTCTTTTTGTCTCCAAGGGCTCTGAGAAAGATTACCAGCTGTGGGCCCGTTCTGGTAAGAAAGAGGCCTCATACCCACTCATCGGTAAGTGTCAGGGAAAACCTAAGATGGGGTTGATTGGGTTCAAAACTGTAACTCTAAAGTCTCAAAGTAATAGCTGATCAGTCTTGAACTTAAATACCCTTAAAAATGAAAATCTCATGCAATATTTATTCATACATTTATTAACTAATTCCAAGCACTTACTCTATCCTGAGCACTAACATCTCTTCATTCAGCAACTTACGGTCTAGCTGGGGAGAGAAATGGGAATTTTTCTTCTTTACTTTTTTCACTTGACAAACAGACTTGTCTTGAAAACATTGATTTACCTCCCTACGTACTTACTTACTTAGGTATGAAAGCAACACAAACTGGAATTTCTTTTTCTCATACATTACTTTTCTTTTCTTAAGCTCTTTATTGGAATATAATTGCTTCACACTGTTGTGCCAGTTTTTGCTGTACAACAAAGTGAATCAGCTGTATTTATACATATATCCCCATATCCTCTCCCTCCTGCGACTCCTTCCCACCTTCCCTATACTTTTCATATTCCAGTCTTGAAGTCCTCTGATCCATTTCCTAACTACTAAGCAGTCTCTATTTTGTGAGACTCTTCTAAAATCCAGCCATGCCTCTGTACCCGAGTACATTTATTTAATAATCTGCTCTGTGCCCAAAACTTTTCTCAGCATCATAAAGAGAATGAGATAATCACACTCAGATTCTTCAAGTCTTCACTGACTAAACCACCTGTACTTTGCTGTTTCTCAAGCTGTTTACCAGCATTGCTCTTGAGGTTTTTGATACATAGATTCCATCTTTCCTACAACAGTTATTATATAATAGTTAGAAATAATAATAATATAATAATAGCTAAAAATAATCTAGCTTTTCTAAAGCTAGGAAAGACTTGCTTTTCTTAGATCAGCAAGTCTGTTCAGTGTGGTCAGTGAAAAAAGGAGGGAATAAAACAAAGGAAAGGACAAAACCTGTAGCAGAACTTGCAATACAGTAACGGTGACAATGATTTCTGCTAGAAATCTTAGAGCATTCCCTCTTTTTTCTTTTTTTAATCTGTTCAATAATCCTGTGAGGCTTTTACTCTTTCAAGTGACCTGAAGAACGTTTTCAAGTGATCTAGAAAATCTAATCAACTGAGCTTTTTCTGTGATATGTATATTCCCAGTCTCAGAAATACATGGAGTCACCAAGCACCAAGCTGAGGACAAACTCCCCTCACCTATTTCATGTGTTTTTCTTTTTTAATGTTGACATTTTTGTAAAAGTCCACCAGCAATAAGGTGAAAAAAATCGAATACTTAAATATATTTATTTTAATGAAATGCATTCATTTAAACAAAACCATGTAAATGACAATCTTTAGGCTTAGAACAGCTTCACGCACCGTGGCTGGCTCTAAGGACTCCTAAGAACCTTGCCTTCCTGATGCTACCTCAGCAGTCACCCTGAATGCATTTCCTAACCTGCTCTCAACTCACAGTTACGGATTAGCTCCTGGTTATCCTGGTGATTTGGTTGTATTTTATTGCTGTCATGGAAGCTTCTTTTGCTTTAAAGGATGGAAGTCACTGTGATTCTTGCTCTGAACAGAATGCTGACATTGCACTTATGTTAGATGAAAAGCAAAAGCAAGAGCTCCCCAAGTTACATTCAATAATAAATCAGAAACAAAGGAAAAGGAACTTTCCTTCTATTCTTAAAAAATGAAATCCACGTCACAACACAGGGTCTTTGGGCATTCTATGGAGAGGAAGCAATGTAAAGCATGAAAGAGCAAAACAAATCACTTGGCAGGCAACTCCTGAGGATTTCTGGTGCGGTTTTCCACTCTGTAAACACTGGTTTGCACTTTGCTTCCGGGTTTCCACCACCGCGCAGCCTTGCCTCTGATCACTGCCTCGCAGGAACCCCCCCCCCCCACCACGGAGGGAAGGCAGCAATGGGAGGGAAACATAAAGGCAACCCACCCCGCTGCTCTGGAATAGCTCTGGCTGTTGAACTGACAAAAGGAAATGAAAAATCTGTGTGTTAAACTGACATGTGTGAGAGAACAGTGATCATAGCAATTCTTAACGTATATAGTCCAATCATTTTAAAAATATTAAGCACCAATGTTTATTCATATATTTACTTTGCTCCTTATCAGTCTATGTGAGGGTGAGCATTTCAAAGGAAGAACGTAAGGCTTGCCTGAGATGTACAATCTAGTGAGTGTCAAGGCAGAAACTAGAAGGCCTTCAATATTCTCAGATGGAAACACAACAAAAGTCAACATTGTGCAATGCAGGGATGGATATATACATTCCAAACCAAGCAAGGTGTCTCAAAACATTCTTCTCTTTACTATTTAAACTCATTTGCTTGGGCACCTGCTTTTTGCAGGGTGTCCCCCATGACAGTGCACATCCTACTCAGAAAGTACAGCCTTCTCTACCCAGAAGCCCCAGAAGAACAGCAGCCACACCAGTGTGGGGCACTTGCTCACGGTAAGGTAGGTCTGACTGTACCCATCATATCAGCCTGAATCTATATGTAGATTTTTCTCCACATAGGGCATGAACATCCCTATGGAATTAAAATGAGCCATCTTCCAGCTACTGTGCTCCTGCAGCGGGGATCGGAGGACTCCACCTCTCCTTCTGCCCTCCAGGAGGCCTTCCCACTGCAGCAGGAGTCCCAAGAGATCCAAGGCCGGTTTATCCTGAAACCCAAGCACACAGCCAGGAACCAAGCCAGGAATCAGCAGGGGAAAGGTGAGCCCCTTCCTTTCCTGTAAGTGTCTTCCCTTGGCTCTTGTCTCTCCTGCTGTAAACAAACTCATGACATACAGCCGATTCTCCATGTGGGGTTAAGGGAACCGTATAGGCAGGCCCCAATACCCACAGAATCAAGCTCAGAGAAACACCAAAGGTCTGAAATCAAGATCCAACTCACTTCCAGGAAGGTTTTGGCTTTTGGTTTTTTGGTTTTGTTTTTTTTTTTAATTCCTCCAGGTACACATCTCCCTTCTCTGTATCCCCAGAGCACTGCCTACATATAATTACATCTGTACACATCTGTGTGTCTTATTAGAGTATGAGCTTCTTATGGCCTGGGAACACATGTTCCCCATGTTGTGTCTAGCATCTCATGCCTTCACAGGAGGTGGTTAGATGACTGTATGGCTTAGAAAAGACTTCAAATCTATTCTGGACTTAGGCTGAAGTGGCTCTGGGGGTTCTGGTTAGAATTGAACTCTTAATTCTACCCCCACAGCAGTCTCATTTCCATGTTTGCTTCAGACCCAGGTTGCGATTGGAACTGAACGTTTATGGCTGGGGTTTTTAAAAATCTTCCCTCTTGCAATTTTCTCCCCCTACCATTCCAATATTGTCCCACTGATATTTCTTTCTCTGAATAAAATGTTCTTAATTAATCTGGGAAGTACTGGGGCCAGAATAGAATTCCTACTTAAAGTATTTTTATTGTTATGATTGTTATTCTGTAAGCAAAAAGTTTCAAAAATTATATATTTTTTTAATATTCAAACCCTAATCTGAGCATCAGGAAACACTAAACTACATCTTGCCAAGACTGTGTAAGAAAGATGAGGTTGTAAGGTTAGCTTGTTTACTAGTCTCCATATTTTTCATGGCTATAGCATATATTTTGATTGGTCACAGAGGCAACATGAACTTTAATGTACATTATGAGAGGTCCAACTAAGCCTGAAAGTATCTTTGAGAAAGTATAGGACTCAATGTCTATTTTGCTTTCTGTCTATGCTCATAGAGTAGCTGGATATATAGCTTTATAGCAAGGGATAGAGCACTCTTCTTAGGAGTATTCTTATTAAAGCTGAACAGTGAATGAATACAGTTGTAATACATGAGTACATTTGGATAGCTTTAAAAATAATACAGTCAGGTTAAGAATAGGGAAACCAGGTTGCATAAAACAACTCAACCTATCTAAACATGTATCTTAAACTTCTGTACATGTTAAGGTAGAAAAATCTCCTCCTGGATTTAAGAATGTATTTGCTTTCTTCATTCTCTCCTTTTAAAATGATGGAGGTATACATGCCAGGGCAGGAAGAGCCTAAGGTGGACTGGTGGCATTCGTTCATGACTGCACATCTGCAGGCTGCAAAATCAACTGAAGAATGGGGTGGGGTCTGCTTTGCAGGGAGGAGACTGATGTCTAGGCTGCCTAAGGCTCTCTGAGGGGGGGGAAATTACCTCTGCTAAGGCTGCTATGAGCCATGTCTTGTGTTGAGTAGTACATTACATTATGTAGTTCAATGAAGTGTAGGTAGCATCATTTATGTTAAATTTGAGCAAACCAAAGCTCAAAGAGTTTAAAGTAACTTATCCAACTAGCTGGCAGAACAGGAGCCTTCTGGTTCTCTCATCCAGAACCAGAAGTGTTCCGTCCACATGAGTGGACATGGTGATGCACTCACTATGTCTCAGGAAAGCCAAGTGGATGGGCATTTAAGGATATTTGGTAAAATGTTGCTCATCTGTTTATTTTCCTACAACTTGGCACCTCTGTTGACTTTTTTAGTTGGTTATTTAAGCAGGTTTTTTAAGTAAATGTTAAACAGGTTACTTAAGCAAATATCCAGAAAATACTCACAGTTAGGCAGTAGAAATTTTGAACTCAGCTTTTCATTGATGATCACTTTTTCTTTAAAAGCCTGTCTTCAGCTTTCCTTTGACAGGGGCCTGGGTAGCTGGTAGGGTGTTACAGGAAGATGGCCACCTGGCATCTTACCATATAGCCAGCATTTAATGACTACTTCCCAAGGACCCTGACTGCAGAAAGTCATCTATAGAGCTGCCAGAGGGTTGTGGCCACCCAGAAGAGAGGTCCAGAAGCTGGCTGAGAAGTGGGGTCAGGCAGGATGTGTCATGACAGGCAGATCCTCTTGACGGGAGAAAGTTGACCATGGTTGGGTACTCAGCCAAACAGGAAATCTAAGAGTGGGAAGAAACCTACTACAAAAGTAAATGATTACCAAACTCTGCTTGATTTGAATACCAAATCTTTTTAGCTTTTAAAATGAGATCTGACACCTGAATCCACTGATAACACTTAACATCAGGAAATTTGTATAATACAGGTTAAGTGCCTCAGGACACAGTTAAGAGGCAGTAGATAGCACTGTCTGGGGAACACTGTCACTGGGAGAATCAGTCCTGAGTCTAATCAAGCCTCTAAGTTTAAATACTGGGTTGCAGGATACGTTGAAGAAGAACACATGAACACCACAAGGATGCAAGTAGCCAATTTCAGAATGTGGGAAATTCTGTACAACAAATGACTCAGTTTTTCTCTCTTCCGGCCACTGCAATGAATATGCTGTAAAATGTAAACCGTGGAAATCAGGTTAAATAAACTACACTGCTATTCGTAATAATCTCACTTCTTCCTTAGATGCAGGCCAAAAGACAGTCAAGAAGAGTTCTGCCAAAAACTGGGCCTTCTGGCGGAGCTTCAGGACTCACCGGGACAGCCAGGGCCCAGCCCCACCGCCCACAAAGCCAAAACCGCTCTTCGGAGTTTCTCTGGAGGATGTGTGCGATGATGACAGCCTGCCCACCCCAATCCGAGTAGGTCTCATTTTGGGCTTCTGCAGCCCTCCTGAGGAGGGGAGCTCTGAGAGATCAAGTGTTCTCATCCAAATCCACCCTCAAATGGAGACGTCATTAGACAGCCCCTGGCTCTGACTGAGAAGTTTTGTTAACACTATTTCAAAGAATAGGATCTGATTTAGGTACCGCAGAGTCATAAGGCAAATACAACAAGGAAAAGATGTTCTTGGCCATTCCACTGGTTTCAGCAAAGACCCACCTGCACCTGGTCAGATCAACTGTAACGGGCTCTGTGCATATGAATCTCTGAAAACCCACCTCATCCTTATAGTCTCATCTCCTTCCTTGAACTCCATACAAGTCTCAAGTCTCCTTCAGCTGAGTCTACTCCACCTTACCACTCAAAACATCTCACAGAGATTTCATTTGTAATTCACATGCTTAAGCATAAAGATATCCTCTGGCAAATACGAATCATTTAATCCTGACAGAATGTGTCAAATGAAAGTCACAGAGTTTGGCCTCTGTTATCTCAAAGTAGTGTATTGAATTGTCAGTGTTAACATCTGTTCACGGTCCACTATCCCTCCAAGCACTGTCCTAGATGCAGGGATTCTTACGCTATCTATGAAGAAATTTATCACGCTATTAATAGGTACATGCTAGCTCCTACCCCAGTCCTTGCACCTTTCACAGCAAATTTGGGGCTAACTATGATAATTACCATCCCCACTTCATAAATGAAAAATAAAAAAGCCTCAATAAAGTATGTGCTGTGCCCATAGTCACACAGCAGATGAGTAGCATAACAGAGTTCAGAGTGCTTGGATTACCTGACTCCAACATCTGTTATCTCTCTACCCTGTAAGTACAGGACCTGAAGACACAGCAAAAGGAAATGAAAGACTGATGGGAAGGGAATGTGATCAGAGAAGGAGGAGAAGGGTTTCGAGCCTGTTTTAAGAGAGGGGAGGAAATACCGGAAGTAGAAATGGGGTGTACAGTCACGGAAAAAAGAAAAAACAAATGGGAAATGAGTATGGAAAAATATTTCTACACTTAGGAAGGAGCATCTATATTAGGTAATACTGAGAAAGGAACAGTGGAGGAGGAGAGGATGATTCTACTAACACCTCAAAGCAGAGAAGTTTGACAGTGTAAATTTACTAAAAAGGAAAATCTGATTAAGCAAGTGTGTAAAATGTTTCAGTGTATGAATGTAAAATGGATTGTTGGGTAGAAAATATATTTAGAGACACTGAAAAAAACTTTCAAATTGACTCCAGTCCTTGCAGCTCTAGCACTGTACCCTCATACACCTCAGCTCTGTCAAAAAGGGGGCAAGCTTGTGCTCTGAGCTTGTAGATATGAAATGCTGCACAGTTTTCTTTTTTTTTCTCTATAGGATATACTTTACTTTATCAATCAAAAAGGGCCACTCACAGAAGGCATCTTCAGTAAACCAGGCGGTATAAAATCATGCAGAGCCCTAAAGGAGAAGATAAACTCTGGGGACAAAGTGAACTTGGATGAGGAATCCGTTCTTGTGGCAGCATCCGTCTTCAAGGTAGGGAAATTTCTAGCATTATCCACACAGAGTAACTCTGAAGCTATATGACTGGTCCTGCATCATGACTGCCCAAGAACCCTAACAGGCGTAATATAAAAACACTTCACTCACCTCACCGGTTAGAATGGGGATCATCAGAAAATCTAAAAACAGTAGATGGTGGAGAGGGTGTGGAGAGAAGGGAATGCTCTTGAACTGTTGGTGGGAATGTAAATTGATACAGCCACTATGGAGAACAGTTGGGAGGTTCCTTGCAAAACTAAAAATAGAGTTCCATATGACCCAGCAATCCCACTACTGGGCATATACCCAGAGGGCACCATAATTCAAAAAGACACATGCACTCCAATGTTCACTGCAGCACTATTTTCAATAGCCAGGACATGGAAGCAACCTAAATGTCCATCAACAGATGAATGGATAAAAAAGATGTGGTACAGGGAGTCAAGGAAGGGAGGGAATACGGGTATATGTGTATAAAAACAGATGATTAAACCTGGTGTACCCCCAAAAAATAATAAAAAAAATAAATAAATAAAAAATAAAACAACAATTTGAATATAAAAAAAAAGATGTGGTACATAGATACAATAGAATATTACGCAGCTGTAAAAAGCAACAAAACGGGGACATTTGTAGAGACATGGATGGACCTAGAGACTGTCATACAGAGTGAAATGAGTCAGAAAGAAAAAACAAATATCGTATATTAACATATATATGCGGAATATAGAAAAATGGTACAAATCAACCGGTTTGCAAGGCAAAAATAGAGACACAGATGTAGAGAACAAACATATGGACACCAAGTGGGGAGGGTTGGGGGGGAATGAACTGGGAGATTGGGACTGCCATATATACATTACTAAGAAAAAAAATACCAAATTGTACACTCTAAATATATGCAGTTTATTGTATGTTAACTATATCTCAATAAAAGTTCTTAAAAAAAAGAAAACTTCACCAAGTCAGAATTGGAGGAAGCTACTTTGGGTGTTAAAAGCCCCACATGTTACATATACTTTCCTTTTTCATCACACAACACCCTCCCCCATTTACTCCTGAACACTCTATGCAAAAGAATAAAAATAATAAATTTCAAAACACACACTTATACACACAGAGTGTTTACCAAAACAAGCCTCCTGCTTGTAATGACTTCCTTGCCACTAATGAAGGCAAAGTTCATATTAAAGAAAATTCATATTAAGCTTTTGGAAACAGTTACAGAAGTTTACCACAGTAAGTAAACATTTGCCTTACCATAAATCAAAAAATGCTCAGTGAGGCCACTGAAATCGCTGACCATTTCATCTTCCTTCCCCTGTCTCTCAATGCCTTTTACTTTAAAGTTAGTGTAGGGATGACTCCACCCTTTGTTCCTCCTTTTTCCTCCTTGTACCACCTTTGGCATCCTTTGTTAATACTTGTTATGTTTAACCCACCACCTGCGGTTATAGTTACATGGTAACCAGCTCCTACCCACGTGCCTTTTCCTATAAATCTGACTTTTAAAGTGGGTGCAGCAGTCAAAATCAGTTTGGAATTCTGAAAATTCAATAGATTCATACAAAAATAGATTGAGTTTGAAATGATACAGCTGAATTACAAGTGTCTAGTTACATTCTACTTGTTAGTAGCTCTGAACAAAAATATGTTAATGTAGTAAACAGGTTATTAAAATTATCTTTGGAACTCAGTAACATGTGGTCTTTCCCTGTCCCCTATTACTGTTCGGTCATAATTCGATTATATGATAAAGAGCGACAGTTTAGAAATGACTTAGAGTTGACCGCTACTACACTCGCACCATAATAATACACACTAGGTAGGCAAACAGCAAGCTAAGTGTTGCCCTCTGTAAGGTACACACATGGAATTGACTTGATTTTCTAGCAAGAGTTAGTAGGCTCTTACCTATTTCCGTGTTATAAGCACAGACTAGCAAGAGGGTGGCTACTCATGGGTACGGTTCTTAGACATTCCCAAAGTTTTCTCTTCCTAAAGTTGACGGACCTTGGTGGAGGATCAGACTTTGCAACCTTGACCTTGATGATACCACGTGTCAAACTAACCAGAGAGTTGGCCTCAATCAGAAATGAATGTAATCATGCGTCCCGCACCGAGCTTGCCATTAAACTTTCTGTAAACAGAGGTCCAACAGCAGATACCCTTGGCATATTCTGCATGGGTCATGTTCTGGCTTAATGACACTCAGCCCCACCAGTGGACTCTGCAGCACAGGGTCCAGGAAAGAGAGGAGACACACACTCCAAGTGCATGCAGTTTGGTACACATGAGGCAAAGGCCCTGCTGCACCCTCCCAGACTCCCAGAACCAGCCAAAGCTGGAGTGCTGCTTCTCTCCAAAGACACTGGGGTCACTCCGTAGGAAACAGTGAAGAACTTAAAGACCGTGAGTGGGTATTGTATACCAATAACACAGTGAAGGTTTGAGAAAACTGAGACTTTGTCCATTGTCTTCACTGCTCTATCCCCAGTACTCAGCAGAGTGTCTGGCACAAAGAGTAGCTCAATAAGTATCAGAACAAGTGGACAGTTACTGGATTATAATCATGATAGTTGCCTAGAAGCACTTCCTGGACAAACTACTACTAAGAGAAGTCGGGCTATATATTAAGATCAGTGGAAGCAAGGTGTGCCTTTGAAACTAGCAAGGCAATGCAATAATTTCCCCTCAGTCTTGCACAGAAGATTACAACTTCATAAATTTTAATGGGCCCAATTCTATGATATTAAGACTTGTTCCTCAGCCCTCTAAAGGGACAAATTTTCCAGGCCTCCACTTGGGAAACTTACATTTGCATATCACTAGCCTGATACTCAGAGGCCTGAAGCTGCTATATATCTAAATTTTTAATTTCCTTTTTTTAGGAGGATGTGTTCCATTCAAGGAGGTGTAAGAGGTAACATGTAGTTACCCACTGGGGATTTTGATATATTTCAACACCTGCTGCTTAGAAGTCTGCAGAACAAACTTTTATATAGTTATAAAAAAAAGGAAGACTGAAACTATTATTAGAGTAGTTTTTTCCCAAGGAGCACACATACCTCAAGTCAGAAAGCCCAGTTCTCTCTTAAGATGCAAGAGCATGTGGGAGTGTGTTTTTTGGTTATTTTTTTGTTTCAGAACTTCTCTTGCTTGAATTAAGAGCAAGCACTGTGTCTAAAGTAAACAAGCAAAATGGGTATGTGCATTTCTTTTCAAAAAACTAATACGATTTAGGATGAGCTATCACCAGACCTTGTCAGTTTGTACTACTGTGCTAACATGTACACAAAGAGTAAGTTCCAGGTGATAGAAGGGGCTTTAGCTTCACTCTCTCTACAGCCCAGACTCTACTTTTATGCTTCTAATTTCAGTTGCAGAAAATCCAAGCAATGCTTCTGGATGTGCAAGTCTATGGAGAATCAGAGCCAAGCTCTGTGTGGATCACAGTTTGTGTAGTTGTGAAGGAAATGGGCATTGAACTCAATTTTTCAACTAAATGTTTTCTCTGTAATTTCTCCAACATATTTAACTTAAGATTAATATATATATATTTATCCATGTAAGGATTTTCTTCGAAATATCCAAGGAAGTATATTTTCGGCCAGTCTCTATGATAAATGGCTTGGTGTTATTGACCAGGGGAACGAGGAGGAGAAAATAGCTGCAGCCCAGAGGTAATGATGCAATAATTACTCAACCCTGTTCACACCTCAAAAATGCAACCAACATACTCTCAGGAAAATATTAGCTTATAGTTTACAGCTTTGTCCACTAAAATAATGACCAATGTCAAAGGGTTCCACTTGATCCTAACCACGGCAGCCAGTATAAAAAATAGACACATGCCTTACTGCTGATATTGAATTCGTGTTTTTCTCCTAATCTTATTAATATGGAATCCTTGACCATTTTATACCTTCTAAATACATGAAACTGCTGGAGATGAAATCCACTGGTCTAAAAAGAGATGCTAAAGGACCAGTCTGCCAGGGGTATATGATTTTAACTTTGTCAAACACATAACTAACCAGAGGAGTTCTTATCTGGATCAGGAATTAAATTCAATGAAACATTTTTGTATGCATTCATGCCTGCAACTCTGTGAGAGTGGAATGTGTACATAGTATACGAAGAAGTCCTCTATTTTCTGTCTTTGTATTTCCACTTCCTAAGCAAAATGACTTGTTTTATTTAGAAATGCATTCTTCTGCCTTTAGTCTTTTAGGCCAGCTGCCAAGAGCTAATGTAGTTCTCTTGCAATACCTTTTTGGAGTGTTACGCAACATTGAGCAGAATTCCTCATCCAATCAGATGACAGCTCACAATTTATCAGTGTGTATAGCCCCAAGCATTCTTTGCCCACCTCATTCTGGCAGCTCAGCATTAGAAAACGACTTCAGAAAAAAGGTAATAAGATCTCTCATTTTTATGCCTTATGGGAAGGGGTCCCCGCTTTGAACCTGAAGTTTGTGGTATTAACTCTGATGGACCAGTTTTTTAAAGTGCACATTTTAATTACACTCCCCTGGAGTGGCAGAGTCCTTCTCTGGTGGGATATGGGAAGGTGGGCTATTAAGCGGGAAGCTGAGAGCAGTTGAGTC
Organism: Hippopotamus amphibius kiboko; assembly: GCF_030028045.1. Classification (NCBI taxonomy): domain Eukaryota; kingdom Metazoa; phylum Chordata; class Mammalia; order Artiodactyla; family Hippopotamidae; genus Hippopotamus; species Hippopotamus amphibius. Next base: position 114,485,649 of record NC_080187.1, read on the forward strand.
ACTTCTCCTTTTCCATCTAGGAATCCCAAACAATAGAAAGATGAGAGTAGGATGATATGATAGAAAAGAATCTGGGCTTTGAAGTCTAAGAGCCAAGGTTCAACTCTCAGCCTAATCACTGAAGGATGTGTAAACTTGGGCAAAGTTTCCAAGCCATGGTTTCATCATTACATAGTGATGCCAACACCTTGCGGCTCCGGTCACTGCTGGCACATCCTAGGTGGCTCGGGCAACGTGAGCACCTGTGGCTCCACACATGCTGGCCTCCCGCTGGCTCGTTCAGAAAAATACTTGGCTACTATTTCACCTCCACTACAGGATGAAGAAACTAGTAAAAGATTTCAGAACATCCTAACAGAGCCACAACATGCCTAATAGGATCACAGCTCTTCCCCCAAGCTTACCCAGAGCAAGCATGAGGCAAGGCAATGCAGTTAGACAAGCAGACATGTTTTCTCTCCAGCTGCTTCCTTCTTTCACAAAAAACCACTGAAATCTCTGCTTCCCATATTTCAGATATTTCTTAACTGAAGTAAACCACACAAGTTTTTCTGTATTGGATACTTTATAAATTTTAATAAGATGTTATATATAAATTATATCTCAATAAAACTGGAAAGATTTTTAAATAAAAATAAATAAAATTTAATAAGAGAATATACACCATGGCCCCAAACATTCTATGTGGGTTACTTGAAAATTATCCTAGTATTAAAGACGTAACCATCATTACAAAAATGTTCGCTATTTAAACTAGCCCACAAATTATAACTTTAGCCCACTGATTGAAAGAATTTTAAAATCTGTGCCCAAAGTCCTCTTGAAAGTATTGGTTATTTCTTAGAGAAAACTGGTTTATAAATATGTATGTGTGTGTGTATATATATATATATATTTTTTTTTTTAATCAAGTCTGAATTTCTCTCAGGATTATTTTGCTTTTTTGTTAGAGCCAAGATTCATATATGAAGTGTGATTTACCACTATGCCATAGGTAAAATAATACCTTGTTTTTTGCCCTTTTGTGTAACAGATTTCTTTTGTACAATTTCTCATTGAAAACTGCCTCAAGATATTTGGAGAAGATATCACTTCCCTCTTTGAAGAGAGCCCAATGAGTTGTGATAGTAGTGATATCACTGATAGCCGTGAGAAGGCTGCAGGTACTGTGAATAATTTAACTGGCCTTGATGAGAAAGACAGCAAGGCTGCCAGGGGTCACGGCAGATCCTTAGACTGTGCTGTCCTGGAGCCTAAAGCACATCCCAAGGGCAACGATTTCCATGTGCTCCAGGTCAGGTGAGGTTTCACACTGTTGTGAGAGCAAAGAAAGGATGAGACAGATCTAACTGCAAGAAGTTGCAAGCACAGCATTAGGAGACATCACGGTATAATACAGCATTTGGTTTTTCAAACAAAACTTTAAATGGGACTGATATATGTATCACATGTGCTCTGGTTGAAACCAGAGTGAGAGGCCCAGAGCACTGCTTGGTTTATTCCCCTCTCTCTCCTTTTTCTGGTCAGTGGTTCCTGACGTACCACAGGTACCCCGTGTCTTTGAAATAGGTTGAAAAGAACCAGCATCACTGAGAGAAAAAGGACTTGACTTCACGTCAAACAGCCTTTCCAGACTATAACCTCATGTGCCTCTACTTACCAGCTGCGTTAACTTCAGCCAGTTATTCTAGCTCAGTTTCAGTTTCTTCGTCTCTAAAATGTGAATAAAAATAATGTCTAAATCTTAGGATTATTGAAAAGATTAAATAAAACAATGGATGTAAAATAAATTTGTAAAAAAGCAATTAATGGGGCCAGTAGAAGTTTCCGTGAGATCAGAGCTAGTTCTAACTGAGCCTAGCTAATCACAGCTAACTGATAGCAGTCCATTTTATGCGGCAGCATTTAGATTCAGAACCTGAGGACATGTGTCATGAGTTCCTTCATATTTTTCACATTTCTTGGTTTTATGACATTTACCTCACTGCTTTGAGGAAACCGTTAGGAAAAGCCATTTAATCAGGCATTGAGATGAGCCTAGTATCTGAGAAGATGCTTATCCTTAGATAACTGTTTGTTTTTCATTTCATCAGTGACAACAGAACAACCTCTTGAATCCAAGCCAGTGAGAGAGATAGTGATTTACAAAAAGGCACAACTGCAGGATGATGCCAAGACCCCGCCTAGCATGGGTCCACCCAGCGACGTGTCTACAATTTTCTAAGTCCCCGAAGGTTATAATCTCCATAATCACACTTGACCCTTCCTTTTCCTCTCTTTAGCGACCTGTCTACAATTTTCAAAGTCACTGAAGATTAGAATTCCCCATAATCACACCTGACCCTTCCTTTTTGTGTATTTCCTATAATACCTCATTTGAATTTTATTAAAGGCTTTTTCTGCATCTATTGAGATGATCATATGGTTTTTATCCCTCAGTTTGTGAACATGTATCACATTGATTGATTTGCGTATAGTGAAGAATCCTTGCATTCCAGGGTATTCATGGAATACTTGCATTCATGGTATATGATCTTTTTAATGTGCTCTTGGATTCTGTTTGCTCGTATTTTTTTGAGGATTTTTACATCTATATTCATCAGTGATATTGGCCTGAAATTTTCTTTTTTGGGTGACATCTTTTTCTGGTGTTGGTATCAGGGCGATGGTGGCCTCATAGAATGAGTTTGGGAGTGTTCCTCCTTCTACCATATTCTGGAAGAGTTTGAGAAGCATAGGTGTTAGCTCTTCTCTAAATGTTTGATAGAATTCACCTGTGAAGCCATCTGGCCCTGGACTTTTGTTTCTTGGGAGATTTTTAATCACCATCTCAATTTCAGTGCTTGTCATTGGTCTGTTCATATATTCTATTTCTTCCTGGTTCAGTCTTGCCCCCAAATAGTCAAAGCAATCTTGAGAAGGAAAGATGGAGCCAGAGGAATCAGGCTCCCTGACTTCAAACGGTACTAAAGGCTACAGTGATCAAGACAGTATGGTACTGGCACAAAAATAGAAACATAGATCAATGAACAGAATAGAGAGCCCACAGATAAACCCACGCACATATGAGCACCAAAGGAGGCAAGAATATACAATGGAGAAAAGACAGCCTCTTCAATAAGTGGAGCTGGGAAAATTGGACAGCTACATGTAAAAGAAGGAAATTAGAACACTTCCTAACACCATACACAAAAATAAACTCAAAATGGATTAACGACCTAAATGTAAGGCCAGACACTATAAAACTCTTAGAGGAAAACACAGGCAGAACACTCTATGACATAAATCAAAGCAAGATCCTTTTTGATCCACCTCCTAGAATAATGGAAATAAAATAAAAAATAAACAAATCGGACCTAATGAAACTTAGGTACCATTTGCACAGCAAAAGAAACCATAAACAAGACAAGAAGGGATTTCTTAGGTGGCGCAGTGGTTAAGAATCCGCCTGCCAACACAGGGGACACGGGTTCAATCCCTGCCCCAGGAAGATACCACACGCTGCAGAGTAACTAAGGCCATGCGCCAAAAAAACAAAAACTAAAAACAAACACAAGACAAGAAGACAGCGCTCAGAATGGGAGAAAATATTTGCCAGCAAAGCAACGGACAAAGGATTAATCTCCAAAATATACCAGCAGCTCATGCAGCTCAATATCAAAAAAAGCAAATAACCCAATCCAAAAATGGGCAGGAAACCTAAATAGATATTTCTGCAAAGAAGACATGCAGATGGCTAACGAACACATGAAAAGATGCTCAACATCACTCATCATCAGAGGAATGCAAGTCAAAACCACAATGAGGTATCACCTCACACCGGTCAGAATGGCCATCATCACAAAATCTAAAAACAGCAAATGATGGAGAGGATACAGAGAAAAGGGAACCCTCCTGCACTGTTGGTGGGAATGTAAGTTGGTACAGCCACTATGGAGAACAGTATGGAGGTTCCTTAAAAAACTAAAAATAGAACTACCATATGAGCCAGCAATCCCACTCTTGGGCATATACCCTGAGAAAACCATAATCCAAAAAGAAACATGTACCACAGTGTTCACTGCAGCACTATTTACAATAGTCAGGACATGGAAGCAACCTAAATGCCCACCAACAGATGAATGGATAAAGAAGATGTGGCACACATATACAATGAAATATTACTCAGCCATAAAAAGGAATGAAACTGATTTATTTGTAGTGAGGTGGATGGACCTAGAGTCTGTCATACAGAGCGAAGTAAGCCAGAAAGAGAAAAACAAATACTGTATGCTAACTCATATATACGGAATCTAAAAAAATGGTACTGATGAACCCAGTGACAGGGAAAGAATAAAGATGCAGATGTAGAGAACGGATTTGAGGACACGGGGTAGGGGGTGAAGGGGAAGTTGGGACGAAGTGAGAGAGTAGCATTGACATATATACACTACCAAATGTAAAATAGATAGCTAGGGGAAAGCTGCTGCATAGCACAGGGAGATCAACTGGATGATGGGTGACAACTTAGAGGGCTGGGATAGGAAGGGTTGGGAAGGAGTCACGGGAGGGAGGGGATATGGGAGCATGTGTATAAATACAGTTGATTCACTTTGTTGTACAGCAAAAACTGGCACAACAAGGTAAAGCAAGTATATTCCAATAAAGAGCTTAAAAGAAATATCTCTTTGAGAACTCTTTTCACGAAACATGTGCATGATTTTGTTCAGTCTGGATTAAATCCTCAGATCCTGTCCAGAAATAAATGAATTTCCTGGCAGAAGGATATACATGAGGCACCTTAAACCAAGAAAACACTGTAGATCACTGAATGAAAGTTAAGACCTTACAAGGTCGCAGCTCATCCCATTTGAGTTTTCTTTGTCTTGATCCCATGTATGCATATTTGAGAAAATCTTCCCACAAAATATCTCCTCTATCTTCTATTCCTACCATATTATGTTTTTTGTATTTTACTGTACATTTTTATATTAATAAAAGTGGGTTAGACAACCATTTTATTTGCTTATGATTCATATTAACACTGGTGGTGGCTCATCTGGCAGTCTGGGTCTCAACTAAGATCACTTACGCACCCTGCAGTCAGCTGGCAGCTCACCTGGAGCTGACTTACATGTCTGCTGGTTGCTGTTGGCTCTGGGTCGACCCCCATTGTCTTCAACAAGCTAGCCAGTCTTCTTCACATGGTGGAAGAAGAGTTCCCAACAGCACGAGAGGCTTTTCAAGAGTCAGTGTAGGAGAGGACTCCACAAAAGACCACAAAGACAATGAGTTATTCATTATTTACTGAGGGCTATTCCTGTAATCTACCAGACATGAAAATCATAACTCGACAGCATTACTACCACACACCTCCCTTTATTCATCCACTTTCAACCCTCCGTTCTTCAGAACAGCACTTCCCAAGGGGTGTTAGGAAGTGTGGTAGAAAATATCTCTGAAACAATAATTGATTTTTTTTCCTCAGATATTTCTTGCCTCTACCCTTCTCCCTGTCTTAAGCTGTCTTAAGAGACAGCTAGATCATTTCCTCAGGGAACAAAAGTTACAGAAGAATATGAGGGGAAAAGAGCTCTTTGTTGCTTATCAGTTTTGAAAATTTATTTCAAACAAAACAAAACAATTCATGGCACAGAGTAAAGATTTAGGTGGAAACCTCATGGGAAAAGCCCAAAACCATTCGATGTATGGAACATGTGACCCATTTCCTGAACAGAAACCAAGAGGAATCAGGAAGCCCTCACAGAACAACTAAATGACATGTCTAAGAAAGATGGGGTGTTGTACATTCATGCAGAATTTCTTGTACCTCAACATGGAACACATCAGTGAAGTTATTCCCATCAATCTGAGAATGGTATGGAAGGAACAAAGCCACTGGAATTGAATGACACGTCTCAGCAACAGTTGTACAGACCAATTCCCTCGGATCAGATAGGAATTAGGACATCTCAGCAGATGCCCAGCATACACAGATGACACAGAGGATAAGTTACATGTCGTCTCCCCACTCCATAACCTCCTAACTCCTTGGCACTAGAAGACTCCAGCACATGGACACACTCATGGAGAAAACCGATCTTGAATTTCTGCCAATCTGGGAACAAAAGATTAAACTAGAAATCAAATGAGTTATTTAAAAGTATAGAACAGTACATATCTTACATATATCAGTTTGTAGACTGAGATTAGTACCAATACATGTTGAATACTTGATCCACGCATTGTTTTCCTAGAAGGGGTTCCATGATCACATAGGTTTGGGAAATGCTGTATTTTCTTTTCAGAAATCAAAATGCCCATTAACATATTAATGTCTTAGAGAAGACCCACAGTACAGAAAACACAGTATTTTCCACATTTATTTGACCTGGGAGATCCTTTGGGAGGAACCCTATTAATGAATGAATTAATAAATGAATATATTAATAAACTTTGCTCTACATTTATCTTCTTAGGTCATAGAAGATCCTCCACAATGCAACCTGCTCCAGTAATCAGTTTTCTCTTCACTATTTCCCAGTGTAGAACCTTTTCTTTAGCTAGGTCAGACACTCCACTGTTTCCCGAACAAGATACACTCATGTTTCTACGTACAATTATCAACTACCCTTGGTCTCTACATATCCACAGACTAGGTAGCCACTTGGGTTCTACTCTCCTAGAAATTTCACAAAGCTGTCCTTGACCATTCCAGCTCAAATTAATTGTTTTTTTTTTAATAATGCACGAGCATTTGATTTCATTAGACATTGGCTCATATGCTGCTTTGCAACATCAGGAATTATGCTGGTATGTTTATACATAGCTCAACAAATCCAAATTCCTGTGGTAAATGGTTATACCTTGTGTTAGTTTTATATTACTTTTAACGCCTGGCTAAATGTGTACTAAAAAAAATGTCTGAATTTGTGAGCTTTTCTAAGAATATAGAAATTTTACATAGATTGGTAATGACTGCAAATTTTAAACCTGAAGAGGTAGAACACAGCACAAATGGAATTTCAGTGGGTGGCAATAAGACATCAGTTTGACTAAAGTGTTTTAGATATAGTCATATCTTCACAGTCTACTATTCACAGGTTCTGGGATATACTAGTTTTATTCATCTTGCAAAAAATGGGATATTGGTGTGATGTATTTGGGAATAATTACATGCTTGTGTGAAATTTCTTTTAAATAGCAACAATTCCATAATAAAAGGGGCAAAAAACATAGTTGGGCAGTGCAACTGTGAGTTTTTGAGCCAATAAAGATATACAAAAGTCCCTCAAATTTGAAAAGAAGAAATAATAGGAGGTAAAGAAAAGCTGAAAATAACTAATTTGTCAATTGTAACTCATAGAGGAGATTCTTGCCATGTGGAAATGGTCAATAAATGTTTTTCCCCCTCAGGATGCTCAAGTATAATGTATCATTGAGAAAGTCAATTTATTAAATTTTAGAAAATTTAGGAACTGATAAACTATAAAAGGACCCAGTTGTCTGATCCAGAATGTACAAAAGGCAATTAAGACTTTCTGATATTGGTCTTTACCAGCTGGTAAGATCTGTATAATCATCAATCAACCTGCATTTAATGATGTAATTAAGATGAAACATTTTCAAAAGTACAGCAAAGATACTGAGGATGAAAATCTTATTTTATTTCAGAAACAAAGCTATTCATAGGCTACCTTTATGAGAAAACTAATCCTCTTTATGGTAATTAATTACTATGATATATTGAATGGAAAAAATATATATAATATGTATAATACATATATTCAACTTTTATTCCACAAAAGTAACATGTAAGACTTGGGGGGATGGAGTATATATTTGTACAAAAAGCCATCTTTTTTCAGAAAGGATTGGGCAATGCCTTTCATATTTCTCCATCATTCCTCCCATGCTAGCCAAATGAGCCAGTAGGTACTCTAAAGATCTGTAGTGAATGGTGACTGTATTTTCCACTTCTATGCTTTACATGTCCACAGCATAACTGGTGCTAGGAAGACACTGATTTCTTTTTGGCCTTGGGTCTAAATGTCAGTATTCATTTGGTTGGCTAAGTCTTTCCAAAGAATGAAATCATTCCTTTGTCATGTAAAAGAAACTACTAGAAAACAAAATTGTCAAAGGAGGAGTTATAGTTTCCTAAAATGGGAAAAGAGAAACTACTTTGTGACAGTGGGAGTTTTTCCGAAATGCAGAGGTATAAAACGAGTTGGAAAAGTAAAATAAAACAAAACGATACTGACTTCAGGATACGGATACCTCTGTGGATGAAAGGAAGAGAATGGGATATAGGAAAGGTGAAAAAGAGACTTCAAGCATATGTATATTATTTTATTGCTTAAAAGGTTTTTAAATGCTAACATTTTGCCGTATGCTTCCATTTTTTTAAGAAATAGAATGTTAATAGGTAATTTTGTTACATAAATACCCACAACACACTAATGCACGCGCGCACACACACACACACACATATATACATTTTTATATATAACATAAAACTTTATCCAATGAATAAATAAAACATAAATTTTTATCATTCAGCAACTTTATTCTTTTCCTTAACATATGTTTTTGTGATTTCTGTATACTGATACATGCAGGCCCGATTCACTCAGTCTAGTTGCTGTATAGTAGTATTCCATGATAAGAATCACGCATTAATCTACGTACATATTGGACTGGCCAAAAACTTCATTCGGGTTTTCCCATGAGATGTTACTTTTGGACCAACCCAATATATCTATCTTGCTCAAACTTTCTAGAGACTTGACTAGTTTACTAGCTTTCAAAGGAATAGATTTTTAAAATTATCTCCATTAATGTTTTTCCTAGATTAATGTGTTGTTTTTATAATTTCATTGCTTCAACCTTCTTACTCTTCTTTTGATTTCTTCATCTAGCTTCTTAGATTAAATGCTAGCTCATTTACTTATAATAAATACATTTAAGACTATTCATAACTTCTAGGTACTGCTTTAGCTACATCTCATAAATTTTTTATTTTTATTTTTTTAGTAATTTAGTTTTTTTAATCATTCAGTTAATACATTTTATAATTTCTTTGTGAATTATTTTTTAATCCATTCATTGTTTAGGCTTTTTATTTTTTCAGGGTTTCCATTACTATTTATAATACTTCATTTCTAATTTAATTACATAGTGATCAGATGATATGTGAATCACTGTGATTCTTTATGACTGAAAGTATATAGTAAATTTTATACATTTAAAATGTTGAATGCATTCTCTGTTGGGTTCTCTTTTGGATACACAGACATATACGTTCAAAATCATGCTATATGTGTTATTCAAATCCTCTGTTATATATTCTCCAAATAAGTAGTTTCTGAGAGGTGTTAAATTCTGCCATTATGATAATGAGTTTGTCAACTTTATTTTGTAATTCTGAGTTTCTGTAGGTTTTGTGTGTGTGTGTGTGTGTTTTACAGCTTGTCTGCGTTAAGTATACATAAATTTATAATTTTTATACTCTTTTCATACATATTCTTTATTCATGTTAATGCTTTTGCTTCATCTTGTATTTTGAGCGATACTGTTATACCAGCTCTTTTTTGGTCCATATAGCCTGGCATATCTCTTTTCCTTTTTTTCTTTTTAAATGTTCTGTTTTAGGGTAGTAGGTATGCATGGGTGTGGCAATGTGTGTATGTGTGTGTCAGTGTCTCCTATAAAGAGCATATAACTGATCTTTTTATATGCAAGCTAATAATTTGATTTTTAATTTAATCAGAATCATGTACTCCATTTACATTTACTGTCACTATAATGTATTTGGAGTTACACTCACCATTTTATTCCATGGTTTACGTTCATCAGCAATTTCTCACGGCTTCATTTCTCCTCCTTTCCTAACTTTTCTTGGATTGGTAAACTGTAGACTAGTGTTTTCCCTATTGATTTTTATTTATACACATTAAAATTTCTCAGGCATTATCTCTTTGAATATGCTGCTATAATATTCCTCTATTTTGCTAGAATCCCATTAAAATTTTACGAAACAAGGATTCTTGAAGAACACCATATCTCAACAACTTTTTCAATTTTTTTCTTTATGCTGCATCCTGGGTATAATTCTTAGTTCTCTCTTCCAGTTTATTAAGTCTTTAACTTTGTTCATTCCAGAGTTTATACTTTCAGTTTTATGACTTTTTTAATGCTGATATATTTTCTGGGGTTACTAATTGGATCTTTTTCCTATTCACATATATGATTTTATCTTTTTAAACAGAGGTCATTCCTTCCTTTTCCTCTCTGATCCTGGTACCAAGAAGTAGGATGCTTCTGTAGTAAATAACTAAAAATGTGGAAGGGGCTTTGCAACTGGGTAGTGAGTAGAGGCTAGAGTTTTTGAGATACATATTAGGAAAAGCCTGAATTGCTGTGAAAGCAGTTGCCTTCTGAACCTCACCAGAAAGATCTTTAACGTCCATATTTCTACTAACATTCTGTTCATGATTATTTATGTATTCTCAAACTCTCCTCTTTTCTTTCTGAACCCTTGCTAGAATCTAGAGACAGTCTGTATCTTCTTCAAGAATACATAAATAATCATGAACAGAATGTTAGTAGAAACATAGATGGTAAAGGTCATTCTGGTGACGTCTCAGATGGAAATGAACATGTTACTGGAAACTGTAAGAAAAAAATAACCATGTTATAAAGGGCAAAATATTTGGCTGATCTGGTCTTCTAGTGTTTTGTGGAAAACAGAACTTGCAAGCAGTAAAAATGAGTATTTAGTTCAGTGGCAGGATTTCCACTACTCTGTCTTCCAGATCACTGATCCATTCCTCTGTATCATTTAGTCTACTGTTGATTTCTTCTAGTGTATTTTTCATTTCAGTTATTGTATTCTTCCTCTCTGGCTGGTTATTCTTTATATTTTCTCTTTGTTAAAAACTTCTAACTTCTCACTCTGTGCATCCATTCATACTGTGGAAAACAGTATGGAAGTTTCTCAAAACCTCCAAAAACAGAACTACCACATGACCCAACAATTTCATTTCTGAGTATATATCTGAAAAGACCAAAAACTAATTTGAAAAGATACATGCACCCCAATGTCCATAGCAGCATTAATCACAATTGTCAAGACATGCAAGCACCTTAAGTGCCCATCAACAGATGAACAGAATGTACATATATACAATGGAATACTACTCAGCCATAAAAAAGAATGAAATTTTGCCATTTGCAGCAACATGGATGGACTTGGGGGGCATTATGCTAAGTGAAATAAGTCAACAAAGACAAATACTACATGGTATCACTTATATGTGGAATCTAAAAAAATACAACAGACTAGTGAATAAAACAAAAAAGAAACTCACAGATACAGAGAACAAACTAGTGGTTACAAGTAGGGACAGGACATGAGGGAATTAATAGGTACAAGCTATTAGGTATAAAATAAGCTACAAGAACATATTGTACAACACGGGAAATATGGTAAATATTTTATAATTATAAATGGAATATAATCTTTACAAATTGTGAATCACTAAATCACATACCTGTAACTTCTATAATATTATATAGCAACTATGCTTCAATTAAAAAATAAAATTTAGGGACTTCCCTGGTGCTGCAGTGGTTAAGAATCCACCTGCCAATGCAGGGGACATGGGTTTGAGCCCTGGGACAGGAAGATCTCACATGCTGTGGAGCAACTAAGCCCATGCACCACAACTACTGAGCCCACGTGCTGCAGCTACTGAAGCCTGCATGCCTAGAGCCCATACTCTGCAACAAGAGAAGCCACCACACTGAGGAGCCCCAGCACCACAATGAAGAGTAGCCCCTGCTTGCTACAAGTAGAGAAAGTCCTTTCACAGCAACAAAGATCCAACACAAAAATAAAACATAAATTAAAAATAATTTCTTTAAATAAAATAAAATCTAAAAAAATGGGTATTTAGCTGAGGAGTTTGCTCAGCAAAAACGTTAAAGGAGCAGTGTGGTTCCTCCTGACTGCTTACAGTAAAATGCAAGAAGAGGGAGATGAACTAAAGAAAGAATTGTTAAGCAAAAAGGAACCATAACTTGAAGACTTAAAAAATTCTCAGTCTACCCATTTTATAAAAAATGAGAAAGCTTGTACTGAAGAAAACACTGAGGGTATGGCTAAACAACCATTTGAAAGGAAGATTAGCAGGGATTAGAATCACAAATTTATTCAGCTACCTCAGCAAAAACAAGGGATAGAGATGGGACTCTACTAGCAGAAACACTGCCAGTCAAGGAGACTGAGACAGGATGAAATGAAAGAAGGCTGTCAACCTTAGATTCTACAAGACAGGACCGCAGAGCTATTTGGGTGCAAATGTACACTATTCTTTAAGAAAAGGGAAGCATTACTCCAAAGGCCATTCAGAGATCATTGGCGCTGCCTCTTCAGCTTCGAAGGGTAGGGCCATCACCTTGGTTTCAACAGGCCAGCCAACCTCCAACTGAAGGCTTGGAGATGAGACCCCCACCCAGCAGAGAGCCACAGGACTGCCACCCCAGTGGGTCCAGAAGGTGGGGCATGGAGCCAAAGAGGATGATTCCCAAGCCTTAAAATCTAGTGGAATTTGCCTACTAGGTTTTGGACTTGCCCAGGACCTGTCACCCCATCCTTCTTTCCCATTTCTTTCTTCTGGAGTGGGGAATGTCTATGCCTGTCCCACCACTGTAGTTCACAAGCACATAAACTGTCTGGTATCACAGGTTTACAGCTGGAGAGGAATTTTTGTTTCAGGACAAACTGTACCTTGAGTCTCATCCATATCTCATTTAGATGATATTTAGATTAGACTGTGAACTTTAGACTTAAGAGTTGATGCTAGAATGAGTTAAGGCTTTGGGGGTTGTTGGGACAGAATGAACGTATTTTGCACATGATAAAGACATGAATTTGGAGTGGCTAAAGGCATATTTGAACTGAATTGTGTCCCCTCCCCAATTTTATATGTTGAAACCCTAATCCCCTATGTGACTGTATTAGAGATAGAGCCTTTAAGAAGATGATTAAGGTTAAATGAAGTCAGAAGTGTGGTAATCTGATACACTGGAACTGGTGTCCCTATGAAAGAGGAGACATCAGATTCCACACCCCCTCCCTCTCGACATATGAGGACAAAGTGAGAAGGTAGCCCTCTGCAAGCTAGGAAGAGAGCCCTCACCAGAAGCAGACCTTGCGAGCACCTTGATCTTGGACTTCCCAGCCTCCAGAACTGTGAGAAAATAAATTTCTGTTGTTTAAGCCACCCAGTCTTTGGTATTACATTATGGCAGCCTGAGCAGACTAAGACAGCATTTTAAACAGACAAAGTCATTTTAAGACTGCTCATTTTTTTCATTTTTATCTGGAATGAATTCATCTTCTGAATGGTTAGTTTTTTACTGTCTTCATATCTCCTATATTTTTAGTTTGATGGCTCCCCTTGAATAAACATTTTTAAAGCTCTTTTCCTGCCCTTGTCATTCTCATTTCATGTTCTTCAGCTGCCCCCTATCTAGCCCCCTGAAGCTACCAGCCTAAAGAAAGACTTTTATATCAGTAGCACAGAGCTTCATCAGCACGAATATTGGGAATATCAGAGTCAGTCCCAGTGCTTCAAGGCTAGGTCTATTTCATGCCTTATAAGTGGTTCCCTAGGCAGTTTTTCAGTGTTTTGGGCCTACTTTATTTATAACAACTTAGGATTTTCTGGTCTCTAGTTAGTAGATCAGAGCTATAGACTAGGTGGTCACAACTCCTGGACTGCACACTTGCATCATTATATGACTGTATTAATCACGTCTTTCTTTTTTGCATTCTGATGCTTTGACATCTGACACCTTGCTAGCTTGAAAGAACTGCCCCTCCCAGTGTTAGCCAATTCTTAGGAAACCAAAAACAAAAACCAAAAAAAACCTCTCCCTTGCATGCACCTTTCAAATGTAAACCAAACAATCCAGAGCCCACATCCCCAATGACTTCCTTTATTGGGCTCTTACACTCCAGACCAATATCCCCTTGTCCCAATTCCTCCAAAGGCTAGGTACAGTAAGTCCCCTACATACAAACCTTCAAGTGCGAACTTTCAAAGATGCAAACATGCGTTCACACGTCCAATCACGTACGTTAGTTCACGTGTCTGGCGTACATTTTCAGGTGCGGGCATCCTCTACAAGTGGTTGTACTTTTGTGTACCTTACCATACAGTACTATATAGAGTACAGTAGTACAGTATCTTTATTTCAAGCCCAGGATGTCCAGAAGCAAGTGTAAAAGCGATGGTGATGTAGCTGGTACTGCTAAGAAGCGCCAATACATAACGATGGAAACAAAAGTGAAAAAAATTGAGTGGAGTGAGATGAAAAGATGGTAGACATCGCTCATTTTTATAACATGAATCATTCGACTAGCGGCACAATTCCAAAGAACAAAGACAAGATCATGGAACATGTGAAGTCTGCTGTGCCGATGATGTCGGCAATAATACCAAAGAAGTGTGGAAAAGTGATGGAGGAGATGGAGACACTTCTCACTGTGTGGATGCAGGTTCAGCATCAGCATCGAGTCCAGCTCAGCTTAATGCTCATTCAAGAGAAAGCTAAAAGGCTTTATGAAGACTCGAAGAAGAAACACGGCGAAGAATCAGAGGGCGCATCTTTTGATGCCAGCCATGGCTGGTTTCATTGGTTCAAGGCTACAGCCAAACTTCCCAATGTAAAAGTAGGTGGTGAGGCAGCAAGTGCAGATACTGTAGTTGCCCAAGAATTTCCTGAAATGCTTTGAGAAATTATTGATGAAGGCACATATTTACCTGAGTAGGTTTTTGATGTGGATAAGAGACGTCTGTCCTGGAAGAGAATCCAGACCACAGTTACATCAGTAAGGAGGAAAAGCTCATGCCGGGCTATACAGCAGCAAAGGATAGGCTAACTCTGTTTGGTGGCAATGCTTCCAGTGATATATGAAGCTGAAGCCTCTCTTAGTTCATCATTCAGACAATCCAAGAGCCCTTACAAACACAGCCAAGGGCTCTCTCCCTGTTGTGTGGAAGAGTAACCCCAAAGCCTGGGTTACACAGGCCATTTTCCAGGACTGGTTTTTCTACCACTTCATCCCAGAGATAGAGAAATATTGCTTGGAGAAGGACGTCCCATTCAACATTCTTCTGCTGTTCAACAATCTCCGGGCCACCTCCCCCTGCCCCCCAATTCATGGACAACTTTCATCCCAGTGTCAAAGTACCGCATCTGCCACCGAATGCTACATCACTCATCTAGCCTATGGACCAGGGAGCTATAGCGACTTTCAATAAATATTATTGATGTCACACTTTTCGCCAGGCAGTAAAGGCAAGTGATGAATCGGGAACAAACCTGTGATAATTTTGGAAGGACTATAACATCTACAAGGCCATAAAAACACTGACTTTGCTTGGCGTGAGGTTACGGCTGTTGCCATGAATGGGGTTTGGAAGAACCTTTGCCTGCAGTTTGTTCACTATTTTCCTGGATTTGAGAAGGTGGATGAGGAGTCCAAAGAGGTCTTCAGCAACTTAATGACCCTCAGTGAGAAGCTGGAGCTAGATCTGCAGGAGGACAATGTCACTGAACTCCTTGCTGTGCAACAGGAAGAGCTTACTAATGAAGACCTGATGGAATGGGAGGCCCAGAGAAAGGACGAAGAGAGAAAAGAGGAAGAGGTAACTGAAGAATTGAAGAGATTCATGACACAGGAAATGGCAAGGGGGTTTTCTTTATTTGAGGAGGGACTGCTAGTTTTGGAGGCACAGAACCCAAACACAGAATGGTACACGAAGGCTGCAGCAGCTGGTCAGAATGCAATACAGTGCTACCGTGTCATCTATGATGAGAAAAAAAGAGCTGTTACCCAGACGTCACTGGATCGTTTTCTTAAGAAGGTGGATAGAATTGAATCCAGCAGGGAACCAGAACCTGTGCCATGAACATCAGGCATGAGTGAAATTGCAGCTTGCCCTCCGTCTTCTATTGCGGACGATCCTTCAGCTCTACCACCTCCCACCTCCTCTCCCTCCTCCCGTCAGTAACTCTTCTTGCCTGTTCACGCGATGCCAGTCCCTGTATGCCAGCTGTTGTACTGTACTCCTGTACTTTTCAAGCTACTGTACTATATGATGAAAAATGTTTCATTTTTTGTGTTTGTTTTTTATATATTATTGGTGTGAAAAGTATTATAAACCTATTACAGTACAGTATTATGTTAGTTGGGTACCTGGGCTCCCTTTGTTGGACTAACGAACAAATTGGACTTACAAATGCTCTCTCAGAAGGGGACGCGTTCATAAATAGGGGATTTACTGTACTAGACAATGAAGCCCTACGCCCCCAGGGACTGCTGAGCCTCTTCAAACTAGCCAATCGTGAACCTGTTTACACGGCCTCACCTGTGCCTTCCCTTGGAAACCACAGTAAAGGCTCCTGCCCATGATGTCCTCCACGCCCTCTGCCTCCTGACCAACTGTGCGGTCCCCCTGCAGGGTGTGCTGTGCCTCCTCTTTCTAGGGATCTGTGAGAGTTCTTGCTTCATAAACATTCATTTCCTAGTCTGCATGTCTTACCATACCTTATTAAAATAAATCCCAAGTACCATCAAGGCTATGATGAACTACTTGAATGACAGAAAAATAAAGTAACTTGCGGTAGTGGAAAACACATGTCTCTGTACTTGGTTAACTCTAGTCCATTTAACACCATAACTGCAAAGTTTTGGGGGTTTGGGAATGTGTGCTTTTATAATATTGTGAACCCAATAGTTCAAATCAATATTGGATTATTACTTTAAAAACATAATTGCATTGGAACTTCCCTGGTGGTCCTGCGGTTAAGACTCTGTGCTTCCACTCAGGGGGCGTGGGTTCAATTTGTGGCACAGCCAAAATGTAAAAAGAAAAAAAAATGTAATTGCATTAACAATACATAGTTTAAATATGAGGTCTATAGGAGCAAACAGCACAGGGCGCTTTTCTAATTGAAAAAAAAAAAGCTCTCCCATTAACTCCTGAATCCAATAAAACTTCCTCATTTTACACTGAATTTTAAACACCCAATATGTATTGGGGAAAGTTCTAAACGCTTAATGTTCAGAGGTGATCCAACACTTCTGGTGTCCTGCCCCCAGTAATGCTTCCCAATCTATCCAATTATTTCAACTACTCATCACACAGCCTCTTCCCTCCACACTGGTGAGTCTCCCAATGTCAATTTCTGTCATTCCTGCTCCAGCACGTATGCTCATGCTGTCACCACTCCTAGATGGTTCCCTTCTTGTCCTTTTCCTTGTCCGAATCCGACATATTGAGTGCTGGCTTCCCAGTGAAGGCTGTCTTGATTTGTTCAGTCACACTGTCATTTACTCTTCTGAATTTCGATAGCCTTGTAATCATTTTCGCATAATTTTTGTGCAATGGAGTCTTTAAGCCACGCACCTTTTAATTTAAAAATTTCTGAAACTGAAGTACTTCTCTATGTATATATGTGTTTTTGTTTTTCTTCTCCTAGTGATTCAACCAAATGTGTTTAAATGAAATAACACACGTACAATTCTTGGGTTCTAGAAATGGAGAAAATAGGATATACTGATTTCTCAATGGTTCTCAGGTAGCCCCTCCACAGCACCTCCGGAGCCCCCAGGAGCAGGGCTGAAGCAGTAGGAAATTGAGGGAAACCAGTGGGGCCCTGCTCTGGTCACTCCTACAACCTTGAACAAGCAGCTCAACTTATTCTTTTTTTTTTTTCCTTTTGGTGGTTTTTTCTTTACTATTTTATTCATGCATCTGAACAAAAGGTTTTGTGAGCCTGAAAATATTTATGTAAATGCTTAGTATGTGATAGCTTGGTCTCTCTCATTAGATTCCAGGCTTCTGCACCCAAAGAGCCTGGCACAGTTATGGCCAGATAATTGGGTCAGCTTGTTCCTGACGGGTTCATGTGCAACACGCAGACTACATCCACAGTGATCATTTCTCTTCATCTTTTCAAACAACTCTATGCCAGTCTCCTAAATGTTAGTTCCTTTCTGTGTTCTCTCATTTTCTTAAAAAATGGTGTCTTGGGCTTCCCAGAATGAACATGAATTACAGCTTCATTATGTCTTTATAGATAGCAACTTTGGCTTTCTTGCCAAAGCACACACATAGATTTTAAGGAGATCTGCAAATGGTTATAATTTAAGATCAGAGGGTACTATCCTTGAGATAAGATTAGAATTTGGCAGGAAAAAAACACAACTTTTATTTAGAAACTTGGCATCTTGAACATAGAATTTTAGTGAGGCAGAATTTCAAGTTAGACACTTGGGATGCAAGAAGTAAAGGTTGGAAAACTAGAAGTAGATGAAATTTGAAGAGACTATGTAGTGAGTGAATTTACACCTTAAACTGTTGTCTACTTTCCCCCCTTCATTTTGTTGTACTGAAATTTGTTTATTTATTTGTTTATTTCAGGCAGAGAGAGGGAGAGAGAGAAAGCATACACAAGCACTTCGTCATAAGAAACTAGTTTAAATGTTCATGAGGGCTGGCAATTCTGAGATCTGCAGGGCAAGGGAACAGGCTAGAAATTCAAGTAAGAGTTAATGTCACAGTCTTGAGTCCAAATTCTGAAAGCTGGTCAGGCAGGTGAGAAACTCAGGCAGGGCTTCTACACTGGAGTCTTAAGGCTGAAATCCTTCTGCTTGGGAATCTAGACTAATGTTGACCAAACTACTGTACACCACAGCCTAGTCAAGTTGACATAAAATTAACCATCACTGTGGCTTGTTACCTGTTAGGCTCTGTTTTCTGAAATCTTTTCCTCAGTCAGCTCTGCTCAATTCCACCTTACTCCACAAAGTAAAATGCAACTTAATATTAGCCTTTTAAGGGTCTCCAGTTTGCTATAGACTTGAAATCACTGAATTCATCTGGATTTCAGAGAGCTTCTGGATGATACAGCTACACAGACCAAATCCCCGGTGGCCTTGTGCATCAGAGGCTTTCCTGGCTGGTATGTTTGGTGGAAGAGAAAACAGAGACAGAAATGGGTTCTGTGAGGCAGGTCAACCCCCCAGTTTTCATACAGACTTGTCACTGAATCAGTATGATTATGGACGGTATGTCACTTATGTCATTATTGCTGTAAGTAAATTTTCATGAAGCCTTTGAGGCAGTCCACTGGTAAGGTACATACGTCAAGAGTGGGGGTAGGTGTGGATCCGAACGGCTCTTTCATCCTGTGTTTGGTATCTCAGTGGTCATCTCCACGGATTCGTTTAGAGCAGAACTGAGGTATTCAACACCATAATTCAAGCTCCCAAAATGACATTTGTCCAAATGAACACAAGCGGCCTCATAAAATGAACACTAAAAAATGAGGTTAACCATTGTAGTAATGCTTTATGAGCCTTTGTGTGCTGCTTGAGTTTTTCTTCTAGTGCCATGGTAACAGGAAACTTACTTGTAGCATTCATGTCTGTTTAAAAAGCAGCACATATGCATTTCCACATTTGATTCTCCTTCCAAATAACACTAAAACAAAATACTGTTGTCCTACAGATACATAACTGGAGGTTCGGAATTCAGATTTCACATGCTGAAGGACAAATAGTAAATACTGGGGTCAGAACTAGATCAGAGCTTTTTCCATTACATCATCTAGTCTGTTAAACACTCATAATTACTGTTCTGGGAAATAGAAATCGTTATGTTTCTAAAGTAAATTATGGACAAGCAGCACTGAACTACTTATTCTAGAGGTAGGGGTTTTGACAGGAAAAAAAAACCAAAAAAACAAAAACTGGCATTACTTTGAAAGTCTCTTATAGTGAATTGCCAGAGGAAAAATAAACTTTACATGAATCTCACTGATTTAAAATGTAACATTAAAAAAAATGGAAGAAGAAAGAAATGATATTTTTCAGTTATGATAATAAAGGAAGCAATTTTCTTTTGTGCCTGGTAATTACAGTGAAAACTTGACTGCAGGTCAAGTTTAGCTGGATCTTTGAAGAAGTAGAGCGTGTAAGAGATTCATTTATGGATTCTGAGGATCAACTTGATCCTCCCTTCTTTCATAGAGATCAAAAGAGTTATTGTTACTTGAGAAGGAGAAGCAAGATTCAACAATGGCTGAGATGAAAGACACCAGGAGCAGAGTAGCTGCCTTTTCAATATTCCTAATTGGGTGTCATGTCTCCAACTAGATACTCTTTTAATTGATTCTTCAAAATCTTTTTTTTTATTATTATTATTTTTTTTATTTATTATTTTTTGGGGGTACACCAAGTTCAATCATCTGTTTTTATGCACATATCCCCGTATTCCCTCCCTCCCTTGACTCCCCCCCACCCTCCCCCAAGTCCCCCGCACCCTCCCCGTCCCAGTCCTCTAAGGCATCTTCCATCCTCGAGTCGATCTTCAAAATCTTAATTCCAATATTAAGCCATTTGGGACACTGGAAAGATGTTAACAGAGTCCAGTAAGAGCAATACAACTCAAAGCCATTGCAAATGACAAAAGTGGAAAAGTGACAAAGGAATTGGAAGATACTTTTTTTTTTCCTAGCCCTCCAAAATTAATCTGCAATGCCTCAAATTTATCTTTCACAGGACAAATAATATGTCTTTGAACTCTCAGAACTTGTTTCTCTTTATCTGTATAAATCCATCCTGTGCTTTACATGCAAAATCTAATTATTCCATCTTGGTTTTCCATTCTATCATCGTTAGCACTCTGACCTGGAGCTCTGCACCACTCAGGAAATCTGCTGATTGTTGAATTCAGCAGTAAATTCCCACTTCTGGATAGTCTATAAAAGGTTCATTTAGTTCAGTTTAAGATGGTGGTTCACTATTTTTTATACTGTAAAAAAAATTTAGAATTTTTTCCAAAAAAATATTTCTCTTAAGAAATTACCTACTGAAATTAATCTATGTATAAATATAATATGGATTTCATACAAAAATTCCTAAAATTTTCCCCAAAAGTAGGTGATAAAGCCCCAAATGCATTTAATTTGTGTAACATGATCAATTAAATGTCCCCTGTTTCTAAAAGAAGATCATGTGTTCTAAAAAAAACCTCATCTTGCCTTGTTTCATTTACTTCAGAGCTTTAGTCACTGCCTGAAATGACCTTGAGTTGTTCGTGGTTGATTTTCCCTTACTAGAATTAAGTTCTATGAAAGCAGAGCTCTTTTCTGTCATGTGCTCTTCTAGATCCTGAAGCACCAAAGGTGGGTGCTTGGCACGTAGTAGGTGTTCACGTTTTTTTTCAATAAATTCCAGGCACAAGTCTACACACACTACGAATATTACATCATATATTCTCAAAATCATCTTGAAATGCAAATATTCTTCTTCTTCTTTTACAGTAAGAAATCAAGGTTTAAAGGAATTAAGTAACTTGTCAAAAAGCAAGCGATTAAAAAGAGGGGATTTAAGCTTAGGGCTGATGCACATTCTGTCTGTGCACCATGTTATAAGGCATGTTTCCCAAAGTGGACGATGGCTGGAAACAAGACGATTATGGGTATTTTTTAAAGTGGCATTAAATAACATAGCATTAGATCATAAGAAAATTACTCCTTTAAAAATTTCCTTCTGACTAACCTTATTACATCAAAGATAAAGTCTCAGTGTCAGTGTATATTTAATGCTTCTCTGATAATTGCTACTCTCTCTCTCCTCATTTCAGTTAAGGGCAGGTAAGAAAATAAAGTCAAAGTTTTGTTTTCAGTGTATCATGTTTATCTGATTATCAGATAGATGATTATATTTATAAATTACATAAATATGATCTGTTTATAAAGGAACTATATAACTATTGCAAATGGGAAACCAGAATCACCTGCCTTCTTCTGGCTTCCCATTTGCAGTAGTTACATCATTCCTTCGTAAATAAATTTTAGATAAAAGTCTTGAATTTGTTTAAAGAAAATATTAATTAGCTAACAGTATAGATGACATATTTGGCAAAAACTGTGGAGGTGGTACACAACGTCTAGTTTCAAAAATACTACGGCGGAGCAATTTATAGGCCCTGGAATAGAAACAAGCAATAGAAGGCATTGTTGTGATAGGGAAACAGACATGGAGAATAATTACCCCCAAGCTACTGTAAAAGTGGTGTACTTGATGCACAAAAAATTAAAGACTACTAACTCGTGGCATAACTGGGGAAGATGCCACTGATACAAATGCTGGGTCTACAATTAAGTTATAGCCCCTGGCTAATTGTGCCTAAAAGATAGTGGGGGAGATACTCAAATAATCCGAGTACAAGTTAGGTTTCAGGAAACACAAAATGCGCACAGGGAAAAAAATACATGTGATGTGAAAATTCATAGTTCTACAAAGTATTAATTACCTTGTTATTATTAAATTCATTAATTGTAATTAATAATTACATTCGTTATATATTTTACTTAAGCTATAATACATAAATTACAGAAATATCAAATTCATTAAATTATAATTTTATCATTAGTAATTTTATTACACATGCTCAGAATAATAATGAATAGCCTTGCTGATTCTAATATATAGAAATAGAAATGAGAACATATAGCTGTATCCCCTGTTTTGGATAAGCCTACAAATGAGAACTATTCACACTTGCCAAAGCGTGAGGCACCCTTTTCTATAATTGCAAGAGAAGCCTTGAGGGGTTTGGCAAAAAAGATCTGCTAAACTGCCAGCCATTTAAAAAATAATCAAATTCATAACCCCAGCAAACTTACACATCTTTAATATGGCACAAAGTTAGTGTTTCACTAAGGTTGGGTGCTGCTTGAGAAACTGTCATCACTTAGTATACTTTAGGGTAAACTCTTAACAATGAAGGGACTGGTTTTCCTCTTAAATTCTTTATGCTGACATCTGTTTATAGGGAAAATCAGAATAAATACACATGGTCCAAAAGCTTGGGCTTTCTGTGAGGCCACTTCAGTGAACTGGAGTAAAGTACAGTGCTTATCTCATTAAGTTATTTTGAATGTTAAGTGAAATAAAGCAAGAGAACGTAGGTATCTGGCACATAATAAGCCCTCAGTTATCATTAGCTACTATTAGCGTCTGGTATGAAGCACAATGTTCTCTCCTCTGGGCCCTTCCAGAGACCTCAGGTAACATGATCCTTTTAACCTTTCTTGGACTGGTACCTACTATAGTGCTTCAGGCCGGCTCGCCCTAGGCTCTGTCAAATCCATTTCCCTCTGCTAGTACAAATAGAAAGGCGGCGTTAAAACTCAAACACGGACTTTTTGATTTCTCCAAACTGTGAGCTCTGACTTTTCATCATATCCTTTGTAGTCTAGAACATCCCTTTCTTTTGTCATTTTCTTCTTCAGCTAGATCTACTGGCTAAGGGTAACATTCAATATGACGCTTCTCTTAATCTTTTTATAGCCACTAACTGTAGCTCTCTGGAAACGTTTGCCTCTGACAAACACTATGTCCGACATTTTCCCAAACAAAATATAAAGAAAATGTTGAACTCAGCCTGTTCTATTTTTGTATACTTTTTTCTTTATAGCCAAGTACTAGGATAAAGAGGATGCATAAGTTCAGTGAGTTTTAAAAAAAGGGTATCCCCTTAGACTCATTCACCTGTGTATAAAACAAAATGTTTTAATTCTTTGGAACATCTATTTGGAGGAAGGATCATTCCTGAATTTTATATTTTCACCCATGTACACTGATTGTGAAGTAAGCCCCTACTGCTCTGTTCTATAACCTGCCAGGATGACCATATAGATCCAACAGTCAACTGGACTCTGAGAGACAACTGGAGCTAAGAAACCACAGGACATCCCTCGAGTTACCCTGGTTTTCACTCTTCCCGAGGCTTGGTTGTTCAAATCTCCTTGCTTTCTCAACATATCTGAATATCCTCATTGTAAATTTCCTCTTTCAACTTAAGCAAGCAGAAGTGGATATCTGTTGCAAATAACCTAAAGATTCCTAGTTTATGATTTAAATTTAAAACTTAAAGATATTAAACTTGTCAGTAATATTAGGCTTTTATATGTTTCTAAACATATTAAATATGGGATGAGAAAGACAGTACTTTTTTTTCACTATAAAACCCACGCTACTTGCTTCAACAGGCAGAGTTAACTACCTATAAAAATACCAGCAAAGAGAAACACTCTTATTCAGTGAATTTCTCAAAGGAAGTGGAAGATCTACACACTGAAAACTACATAACATTAAGGAAAAAACTGAAGTAAACATAAACAAATGGAAAGATATTCCATGCTCATGGAGTGGAAGAATTAATAATATTAATATATCCATACTACCTAAAGCATTCTACAGATTCAATGCAATCCCTGTCAAAATACAGTAAGTCCCCTACATACGAATGAGTTCTGTTCAGAGACTGCGTAAGTCCAATTTGTTCATAAGCCCAACAAAGTTAGCCTAGGTACCCAACTAACACAGTCAGCTATATAGTACTGTACTAACTTATGTGATGGGACATGTGAACACGTTTGCATCTTTCAAAGTTCACAACTTGAAGGTTCATATGTAGGGGACTTACGATACCAGTGGCATTCTTCACAGAACTAAAACAAAAAATTATAAAAGTTGTATGGAAACACAAAAGACCCAGAACAGCTGAAACAATCTTGAGAAAGAATAAAGCTGGACGCGTCATGCTCCTGATTTCAAACTCTATTACAAAGCTGTAGTAAAACAGTATGGAATTGGCATGAAACAGACACACAGATCAATGGAACAGGATATACAGCCCAGAAGTAAACCCACGCATGTACGGTCAGTTAATTTATGACAAAGGAGCCAAGACTATACAATGGGGAAAGGACAATATCTTTGATAAGCGGTGTTGGGGAAACTGGACAACCACATACAAAAAAATGAAACTTGACCGCTATCTTACATTATACACAAAAACAAACACAAAATAGATTAAAGATCTGAACATCAAGTCCTGACCTCAAAACTCCTAGAAGAAAACATAGGAGGTAAGCTCCTTGACATAGGTCTTGGTGATGATTTTTTGGTTTTGACACCAAAAGCAAAGGTAACAAAAGCACAAATAAACAAGTGGGACTACATCAAACTAAAAAGCTCTGCACAGCAAAGGAAACCATTACCAAATCAAAAAGCAACCTACCCAATGGGAGAAAATATTCACAAATATGTATTTGATAAGGGATTAATATCCTATATACATATATATATACACACACACAAAGAACTCATACAATCCTATAGCAAAAAAACAGAAACAGAAACCGAACAATCCAATTTTAAAAATGGGAAGAAGATCTAAATATTTATTTTCCATACAGATGGCCACAGGTATGTGAAAAGATGCTCAACATCACTAATCATTAAAGCAAATCAAATGCAAAATGCAAATCAAAACCACAATGAGATATCAGCTCACACCTGTCAGAATGGCTCTTTTTAAAAGGACAAGAAATAAGAAATGTTGTCAAGGATGTGGAGAAAAGAGAACCTTGTGCACTATTTGTGGGAATGTAAATTGGTGCAGCCACTATGGAAAACAGCATGAACATTCCTCAAAAAATTAAAAATAGAACTGCCATGTGATCCAGTAATTCCACTTTTGGGTATTTATCTGAAGGAACCAAAAACACTATTCAAAAAGATATCTACATACCCATGTTCATTACAGCATTATCAACAACAGCCAAGACATGGAAGCAACCTAAATGTCTACAGATGGATGAGTGGATAAAGAAGAGGTAGTATACATATACAGTGGAATGTTATTCAGCCATAAAAAAGAATGAAATTTTGCCATTTGGGGTAACATGGACAGAGCTTGAGGGCACTGTGCTAAGTGAACTAAGTTAGGCAGAAAAAGGCAAATAAATACCATGTGACCTGTCATATGTAGAATCTAAAAAATATGATAATAAAAATTTAAAAATAAAAATCAAGCTCATAGGTACAGAAAACAGATTGGTAGGTGGCAAAGGGCAGGGGTGTGAGAAATGAGTGAAGGCTGTGAAAAGGTAAAAAAAAAAAAAGAATGGAAGGAAGGAAGGTAGGAAGGAAGGGAGGGAGGGATGGAGGGAGGGAGGGAGGGACCGTGAAACAACCGGGAGCTTGATGTTGTTAAGCCTCGAAATTAACCAAACTGTAGATTTTTTTTTTTAGGTGAGCTAATCAATGTCCTTACATTTAAGTCACTTTGGTTGGAGTTGTTCTGTGCAGCTGAAAACAATGTATCTAATAACCTACCAATAAACTGTCAGTTGAAAATAGAAATATATCAGTATTTGCCAACAGTTGAGTCCTTGCACAATATATAATGGTTCTGTCCCTCAAATTTAGTTTAATTCAATGTATCTCAAAAAGAAACTTGAATTAGTATCATGGGGGTGGGGAAAGGAAAGAAGTTGTTAAAATACACATCCCTTGGCTTTACCATAAACCTACTAAACTGAACCTTGGGTATGGTAGGGAGAACAAAAACATGTATTTTAAGTAAGCACTTAAGTGATCCTAATGTATTCTAAAGACTAAATGTCACTGACTTACTTAAGACTGGTCACGTGAATCAGTGAATAATATAAGGCAGGATATATAATAAAGTGTTGAAGTGTGAAATGTGGAATATGAGCTTTCAAGTTACGCAGACATTCAGAAGTAGCTTGGCAAGTTGGAAAGCAAGATAGATTGAGGATAGAATACAGGTTCCATCACTTACCATCGTGGGCTCTGTCTCTCATCACTCTCCTTTGCTCTTGCCAGGAGAGAAACCTATGGTAGCAGGAGTGTGGACCTAATGGGGCCCGGAGATCCCCTTTGCACCAATGTAACTGGGAGGCATGAAGTCCATGGTGAAGTGCCACCGTCTCCCCTGCCATCTGTCCAACAGCTGTCATGAGAGCCTGGGCCTCAGCAGCCCTGCTGTCCTTAGACAACCTGCTTCTGACGGGTGCCTGGCTCTGGGCAGCGGCTGCTGCAGGCTTGCCCTTTTGTGGGGACGCGTCTGGTCCTTTGCCTTGATTGGGGAACATCCACTGCAGAAGGTGCTTAATCCTTTCTCTGAAGTGGCTTTCTGAAGGAACCTGGCCGTTCTTCATGATTAACTGGTGGAAGTTGCTTCCTAGGGACTCTGCGGATTCCTTTTTCTGGCCAGGGTGGGTCATCCCACGGGCCTGGTAGGCCCTTCGTTCTGCCAACCCTTTTTCACGCTGTCCTAGTTTGGGCTTCCTGTAATTCTCGCTCCCATCAGTGGGGGCAGACTTCCTGCTCTGGCTCTTATATTGGGGCTGCCTTCTCAGGTCCTCCTGCTGCCCCTGGCTGCTCTCTCCACTGGATGTAAGAGGAGAGACTATCTGGGAAATGGACGTGTCTTCACTGGATAAGGTCTGGGAACAGGGCCGAAATTCCTGAGAAGCCAAGATGTCTGCGGCAAGGAACATGTCTGAACAACAGTCTTTGAGAAGCGTGTCTGTGGCACAGTCGTGAAGGATCACGCCAGTTTCATAGTCATGAAGCAGCACGCCGGTGGCCCGGCCTGGAGCTTGTTTCTGCCGGTCTGTGAGCCCTTGGACCTCAAGTTTACGAAACTGTGCCTGAGTATAGGTCTTCTGGATTTGAGGCAAAAGGCTTTATATTTGACGAGAGGCTTATATTGGCCCTTGGAGACCGTGAGCTCCTCCAATCCTTAATGATTTGGGATTTGATGAGCATACTCGGTTCAAAGGTGGCTTTCGAAGCAGGGTCCCCCTCCACGGCCTCTTGGGCCCTGGCAGATTGGGACCCTGCATTGAGATCCACCACAGTCACACTAGAGCAGGAATCCGGGGAGGCCCGTCCCCCAGCCTCCTCCTGTGGCTCCTTCCTGGCCATTGCTGGACGTGGACTGGGCTCCAGGCTGTCTTTGGCAGCCCCCACGACAAACACATTATGCCAGATTCTGCCCACAAACTTGTAGGTGGGGGTCTGAGATGGTGGCTTGTCCTCCTGTCAAGTCACAGGGGCCTCTGAGGGTTTATGGACGTTGCCAGGTGGCAGTCCTCCCAGGCCCCCCTGGGTTTCCTCACTTGCCCATGAGGGGACAGGGAAGGGACTCTCCCGGGGGGGAACTGCCTCTGTTGTTATCACTTTCTCTCCCGGATGGGGCTGAGGAGGATTTTGCAAGGCTTCAGTTAACTGGGCTTTTGGGTGGGCCATAGATTCACAGGTGGCTTTCAAGGTGGCCCCTGGAAGGGGTATGGGGTGAGCCTTTTCAACTTCAAGGTACATAGGAACTTGAGGACCTTGAGGGTTAGGCTCCACCTGTGCCTCACCCGAAACCTTATAAGATGTGCCTCCAACTCCTGTTGAATATAAGGGCTGAGGACAAGAGACACATGGGAGGTGTCCATGGAGGCTCCCCCATCCTGAGAGGAGGCTGCATCTTCTGTTTGCTTATGAGCATGTGACTCTCCAGGAAGGTCTAAGACATGGGTGGCAGCGAGCCCTGGATGGTGGACATGTGCACAGTTCTGACTCTCCTGGGTCTGCTCTGCCTTCCTGCCCACAGGGCCTCCCGAGCCTTCTTCTGGAGGCTTCCTGCCTGGGCCCAATTCTCTTTCTGACTCAGGCTTCACTCTTGGAACCTTTTCTGGGGGGCTGGCTGAGGCCATGTACAGATCTTTTAGGATCCTCCCCACACTCTGCCCTACAGCCTGGCTCAGGTCTTTCCCTCCCGGGATCCTTGCTGGGCACCTGGCCCCCATCTTCTGTGCATCCTGGCTGCTTTTGCCTGTACCTGCCAAGGGCCTTGAGGGCGCCTTTTTGTCCTGTGCCTGACAAGGCCTTGAGATTTCATCCTGAGGCTGCATCAGTTTCTGAGATGCTTGGATTCTGCAGGGTAGGCCACTTTGTTGCTGCATGAGTCTTTTTGGAATGTGGCACTTCAATTTCTCCTGAACCTCAGGGCTCAGCAAATCCCCAGGAAGGATGGAGGGAGAGTTCTGGGCCTGGAAAGATCTATTCTCCTTAGACAGGTTGGGAGTGACTTGGCTAAAGACTTCCTGAGATCTTTTCACCATAGAAGGTAAAGTTCTCCCACTTTCTATTTTCTTTTTCAAGAAGTGATTTTCCAGATCATGAAATGTTTTGGGGAAGCAAGATTGTGCCTTATTTTGAACGGTAGGGCAAGATATGTCACGGGACCCAATCTGGGATTGAGAAAAAAACTAGACTGATTGGGAAAGAGAGTGTGAGCTGGGCAGTGGTTTCTAGCTGAGCCTCAGGTGTCAGCTGACACTGAAGAATGGTTGGAGTCAATGGTTGGGGTCAGGCCTGGGTCTCCATGTGAGCCCGAGGTGGTGGTTGAAAGTGAGGCATGGTTGGCGTAAAGGGTTGGGGTTGGGCCTGGGTCTCCATGTGAGCCTGAGGTGGTGGTTGAAAGTGAGGCATGTTGGAGTCGATGATTGGGGTTGGGCCTGGGTCTCCATGTGGGCTTGAGGTGGTGGTTGAAAGTGAGGCATCGTTGGAGTCAAGGTTTGGCCTCGGGCCTGGGTCTCCACGTGAGCCCGAGGTGGTGGTTGAAAGTGAGGCATGGTTGGTGTCAAGGGTTGGGGTTGGGCCTGGGTCTCCATGTGAGCCCGAGGTGGTGGTTGACAGTGAGGCATGGTTGGTGTCAATGGTTGGGCTCAGGCCTTGCTCTCCATGTGAGCCCGAGGTGGTGGTTGACATTGGGGAATTGTTGGAGTCAAGGATTGAGATGGAGCCTGGGCCCCAGGGTGGTTTTAAGGGCTGGGCCAATGATAGTGGTGATGTTACTTTATCTTAAAAATGGAATGGTACCACAGCTGTTCTGGTTTGCCTTTATTCTCCAGAAGTGTTGGTGACCCAAGGTGTCCTGCTTGTCACCCAGAGATTTGATGCTCTTCCCCAAAGAATTAAGGTGGTAGCCTGACTCCGCCTCCTTTTCCTTCTCCTTCCAAAGCTTCAGTTCCAACCTCTTGCTGATGAGTATCTCCAGCAGCTTGTGCACCTCTGGGTTGGCAAAAGAGAGGCTACCAGGCTCTCCCTGCCTGTTTGTGGGGTCTCTCAAAAAAGAGGCCTCTGGTGGGTGGTGGGGAAGGTGCTCTTGCCAGGACTCGAAGTGTGTCAAGGTGGCAGGGCTCCAGGCTTTGGCAGCCACCTGCCCCCAAGACGGGGCTGAAGTGGGACAGCTTGAACGGACAAGGCCTGAGATGGCCGGTCTTGGAGGGGAGCATGGAGATGAGGTGGGTGGGATGGTGCCCAGGGGGAGTGTCGTGGAGTCACCCCGAGTGAGGCTCAGCATGGAGCCTGGTGGGGGTGGGGCAGAGGAGGCTGTGGGAAGTGGAGGGCAGGGCCCTGCATCTGGGGGGCATGGCGGGGAAGGGGAAAGAGCCAGTGGCCGGGGTGAAAGGCTGTCCAGGGGAAGGAAAGGCTCAGGTGGGTGAGAGGACCTCGGGGATACGTGTGTATGAACAGAACCTGAGGAGGTCACTGAGCCTGGAGAAAGGCTGGAGGCCTGAGGTAGTGGCCGCTGGGTCAGAGGAGCCGGGGACATGGCGGGAGCAGCCTCTCCCCTGCATGGCTGGTGGGCTGCAGTGGCCGCTGGTTTGCACACCTCGCCGGGGTTCTTGACAGGAGAGCTGATGAAAGCGGCCCTTGTCCGGGAGCCTCCCCAGGTGGCTGCAGAAGACACGAGGCACAAGCTGCAGCCAGGAGGGCTGGGCCGGCCAGGCAGGGGTGGGCGCCTGCAGCCGACCACCCTCCAGGGCCCCCATGCTGACTTCACAGTGCTCCTGCGGTCCCTATCCCCAGGGCTTTAGCCATACCCTGCCCCCAGGGCTCCCCTCCCTGCTCAGCCCCAGGCTGTCTGCAGCCCTGGCTCACACCATAGGCTCTGGAGGGGAAGAAGAACCCAGGAGAGAAGGGGAAGAGTCTTTACCTGTGCAGAAGTGCCATCAGGTCCTGAACCTCTTCCAGCTCCTCCAGGCAATCTCTGCAAGCTGGAAATCAGCAGACTGGGTCATGGTGGGGAAAACAGGGGCCTAGGGGTCTTAACAGGAGGCTGAGTGCAGGGTCCCTTTAGGGGACGCCATAGGGAGATTGGACCACAAGCACCACCGTCCAAGGCCACTTGGTCCCTGACAGTGATGGCTGAGCTCATGAAAGGTTTTCTCATTTACAATGTGCTTCCATATCCATTACCCCTTGCTGCCCTCACAACCTCACTGTGGGGGAGAATGGGCAGGGCTCACCTCACAGAAGAATCTCAGCAAAGTTACACAACTTGTCCACAGTCGGACGTGGAGGTCCCCCCTCCCAATCCAGGCGTTTTGGGTCCAGTGCAGCCCACATGCCCCTGCTGGGCCACACCATTTTCCAGCCCCTACATGGCTTTATTCTGCATGTGGAACCTGGGAAATATTTTGGTTCTGCTCTCCTTCCCAGGAGCCTCTGTGGGGGTTCTGTTTCCTGAGCAACAGGCCCTGACACTGGCCTCCTCGGAGCCCATAGGGCTGGGCCCTTGGGGCCAGGAGAGGTGGGCGCACACGCGGGTCACACAGGGCCTAATGGCAGAACGTAGCTTTCAAAGCTCCCCTCTGCTTCCTCCTCCTGCTTCTCCCCCTTGGCTCCATTTGATGCTGAGAGACACAAAAATTGAGGACCTGCGACCCTAGTCTCACTCTCCCTCTGTAGACAAGCATCAGACACTCTGTCCATATATAATATGAGTTTCTACGTTTCACTAACAGAGTTCTGTAGTTTTTGTTTCCTTTCACTCATTTTTAAAGCAGATAAAAATAGTCTGTTTTCCTTCTTTGAGGAACATAAAGAAGGATTTTCAATATGAGATTCACTGTGGATTTCTTTCATCACTGTGCTGCTCAGGAAAAACACACATTCTCAGACCTATGGGCCCATCTTGTTACCAAAACAACAGTTCGTGTTCCTGTCGCCCAGTGAGGCTGAACAATACCAGAACATTGCAGCTTGGAACGGAGAAAGGTTTACTACAGGACCATGCAAGGAGGTGGGTGGCTCATACCTGAAAACCTCAAACTCCCTGAAAGCTTTTGGCAAAGCCTGCTTACAGGAAAAGTGAGGGAGGGGTGTGGTTAGTGGTTGCAGACTTCTTGGTGTCAGATCCTTTGTTGTTAAGATCAGGTCGTGGTCAGGTAAGATGTCCCTGTAAATCTCCAACAGACAAATGGTATTCTCTGTTCTGACAAGAAAGGGCAAGGTCCCAAGGCACAAGCTTCAGCCTCCAAAGTCCAGGTCCTGGCTGGAGAGGCAGATCTCAGTTGGTGGCTCCCTCAGGGCCAGGTCCCCACACCCTACCCCCCGTCACTGCTGAGGGAGCTGGGCACCCAGGACCCAACTGGCCCTCAGGATCCTCAGGCCACCCAAATGGCAGGGCCAGGTCCTGCAGGTTGGGTGCCAGGCAGACAGCCGCTGTCATCATGTCACAGAGGCGGGGAGAGGGGAGAGGTTCCTTGTCGCCTCCAGGCCTGGGCCTGGCCAGGGGGTGGCCTTGGCAAGGGCTCTGGAGCCCTGCTGGACACAACACCCAGCCTGTTTGCTGGGCTGCCCAGCTCACCTCGCAGGAGGCCGGGCGAGCTATAGGGCGCCAGGTGGAGCAGGCCGTGGTCTTCTCTTACCTTACTCTCCCCCTGAAGACCACCTCTCTGGGGACCATTGGCTGAATCTGACATTGACAGTTGCTCATTGACAGTTGCTTGCTGGGGGAGGGGCCCACTGTGGTGCAACCAGTGGCTGAGCAGGACCTCTAACAAGCTCTAACCCTCCTGCATTAATAGTCTCCCAGCAACCATTGCCTGGTACCTGGGTGCAGGGGAACAGGGAGCAGCAATGGCCAGGGCTAAGGGCTGCCCATGCAGTGCTCTGTTACAATGTGAGCTCCATCAGGTCGGTCTCTGCTTCCTGAGGCCAGGGTCCCCCTCCAGCCCCCACACGAGGCTCTCAGGGCCTCAGCACTGCCAGCAGATCAGCCCTCATCCGAGACCGTTGTTCATGGCTGGTGACCCAGTGCTCAGGGGCCTGTCCTCTGGCTGAGATTGAACTCAGTGTCCAGTCCTGGGCCTCTGGTCACTGAGTTTGGGACTTGCCCTGGAGCCCTCGGCCACACCTGGACACCTGGTCTGACATCTTTGGATGGAAATCCTAGTGTTCCCTCTGTCCCCTGCCCAGGCTGGCTTGTCCACAGAGGGAAGATGCTCTGTTCTTTGTTGAGGATAGATGTCCTATTCTTTCCCATCACAGGAGTCTCTCTAGTTGATTCAGAGAAGTGGAAATAATGATAGAAAAGATGAGCGAATCATGTGCTTGTGGGTTGAGGCCAAAGTTTCCTTACCTTCCTGATGTTTCCTAGGAGGTGGTAAGGATGGATTCTTCTGGAGGTAAGGAAGTAACAGGAATAAGATCCCCAGTGCACACAGAAAGGCAAAGATGGTATCAATCACCCAGGAAGTGGAACTGAGTTAAACCAATCATCAAAAGTACTTTTGAGGGTAAAGAGAGGATTCTCCATCCTGTGAATCACACTGCTGCCCTCAGGCAACTGAGCACAGGGTGTGTTCTTTGGGACTGAAATCCTAGGCCCATGTCACAGAGCTGTGGTCAGGTCACAAAGGGCTCCTGAGGGTGGGGAGGAAGTTATAGAGGAGGAGCCTGGACCATGGCCCCACCCCAACCATCCAATCCCACAACCCCATTCATCTACCTTCTCTGAGCCTTCCCCAACTACCTCCTCCTCCTGGTACACATAGACATTAGTTAAGTTTTTATTTATTTATTATTTTTGGGGGGGTACACCAAGTTCAATCATCTGTTTTTATACACATATCCCCGTATTCCCTCCCTCCCTCGAATCCCCTCCCACCCTTCCTCGAGTCCCCCCCACCCTCCCTGTCCCAGTCCTCTAAGGCATCTTCCATCCTCAAGTTGAACTCCCTTTGTTATACAACAACTTCCCACTGGCTATCTACTTTACATTTGGTAGTATATATATGTCTATGCTACTCTCTCATTTCGTCTCAGCTTCCCCTTCACTGCCTGCCCCCTCCCAAACCTCGAGTTCTCCAGTCCATTCTCTGCATCTGCATCCTTGTTCTTGTCACTGAGTTCATCAGTACCATTTTTAGATGCCGTAAATGTGAGTTAGCATACAATATTTATCTTTCTCTTTCTGACTTACTTCACTCTGTATGACAGACTCTAGGTCTATCCACCTCATTACATAGAGCTCCATCTCATCCCTTTTTATAGCTGAGTAATATTCCATTGTATATATATGCCACATCTTCTGTATCCATTCATTTGTTGATGGGCATTTCGGTTGCTTCCATGCCCTGGCTATTGTAAATAGTGCTGCAAGCAGTCCCTTTTCTTTTCTTTTTTTTTTTTTTAATTTAATTTAATTTTATTTTATTTTTGGGGGGTATACCAGGTTCAATCATCTGTTTTTATATACATATTCCCGTATTCCCTCCTTTCCTTGACTCCCCCCACCTTGAGTCCCCCCCACCCTCCACGCCCCAGTCCTCTAAGGCATCTTCCATCCTCGAGTTGGACTCCCTTTGTTATACAACAACTTCCCACTGACTATTTTACAGTTGGTAGTATATATATGTCTGTGCTACTCTCTCGCTTCGTCTCAGTTTCCCCTTCACCCCCCGCCCCCTCCCATACCTCGAGTTCTACAGTCCATTCTCTGTCTCTGCATCCTTGTTCTTGTCACTGAGTTCATCAGTACCATTTTTAGATGCCGTATATGTGAGTTAGCATACAATATTTGTCCTTCTCTTTCTGACTTACTTCACTCTGTATGACAGACTGTAGTTCTATCCACCTCATTACATATAGCTCCATCTCATCCCTTTTTATAGCTGAGTAATATTCCATTGTATATATATGCCACATCTTCTTTATCCATTCATTTGTTGATGGGCATTTAGGTTGCTTCCATGTCCTGGCTATTGTAAATAGTGCTGCAATAAACATTATGGTACACGTTTCTTTTGGGATTATGGTTTTCTTTGGGTATATGCCCAGGAGTGGAATTACTGGATCATATGGTAGTTGTATTTGTAGTTTTTTAAGGAACCTCCAAATTGTTTTCCATAGTGGCTGTACCAACTTACATTCCCACCAACAGTGCAGGAGAGTTCCCTTTTCTCCACACCCTCTCCAACATTTGTGGTTTCCAGATTTTGTGATGATGGCCATTCTGATTGGTGTGAGGTGATACCTCATTGTGGCTTTGACTTGCATTTCTCTGATGATGAGTGATATTGAGCATCTTTTCATGTGTGTGTTGGCCATCTGTATGTCTTCTTTAGAGAAATGTCTATTTAGGTCTTCTGCCAATTTGTCGATTGGGTTATTTGCTTTTCTGGTATTAAGCTTCATGAGCTGCTTGTATATTTTGGAGGTTAATCCTTTGTCCGTTGTTTCATAGGCAATTATTTTTTCCCATTCTGAGGGTTGCCTTTTAGTCTTGTTTATGGTTTCTCTTGCTGCGCAAAAGCTTTTAAGTTTCATGAGATCCCATTTGTTTATTCTTGATTTTATTTCTGTGATTCTAGGAGGTGGGTCAGAAAGGATCTTGCTTTGATGGATGTCATAGAGTGTTCTGCCTATGTTTTCCTCTAGGAGTTTGATAGTGTCTGGCCTTCCATGTAGGTCTTTAATCCATTTGGAGTTTATTTTTGTGTATGGTGTTAGGAAGTGTTCTAATTTCATTCTTTTACATGTTGCTGTCCAATTTTCCCAGCACCACTTATTGAAGAGGCTGTCTTTTTGCCATTGTATACTCGTGCCTCCTTTGTCAAAGATAAGGTGCCCATATGTGTTTGGGCTTACTTCTGAGTTCTCTATTCTATTCCATTGATCTTCCTTTCTATTTTTGTGCCAGTAGCATACTGTCTTGATCACTATGGCCTTGTAGTATAGTTTGAAGTCAGGAAGCCTGATTCCACCAACTCAAGATTCTACCTTCTCAAGATTGCTTTGGCTATTCGGGGTCTTTTGCGTTTCCACACAAATTGTAACATTTCTTGTTCTAGTTCTGTGAAAAATGCCATTGGTAATTTGATCGGGATTGCATTGAATCTGTAAATTGCTTTGGGTAGTACAGACATTTTCACGATGTTGATTCTTCCAATCCAGGAAGATGGTATGTCCCTCCATCTGTTTGCGTCGTCTTTGATTTCTTTCATCAATGTCTTAAAGTTTTCTGCATACAGATCTTTTGCCTCCTTAGGCAGGTTTATTCCTAGGTATTTTATTCTTTTGGTTGCAATGGTGAATGGGAGAGTTTCCTTAATTTCTCTTTCTGCTCTTTCGTTGTTAGTGTATAGGAATGCAAGAGATTTCTGTGCATTAATTTTGTATCCTGCTACTTTACTAAACACATCAATTAGTGCTAGCAGTTTTCTACTAGAGTCTTTAGGGTTTTCTATATATAATATCATGTCATCTGCAAAGAGTGACAATTTTACTTCTTCTTTTCCAATTTGGATTCCTTTTATTTCTTTTTCTTCTCTGATTGCTGTGGCTAAAACTTCCAAAACTATGTTGAATAATAATGGTGAGAATGGACACCCTTGTCTTGTTCCTGTTCTTGGAGGGAATTCTTTCAGTTTTTCCCCATTGAGAACGATGTTGGCTTTTGGTTTTTCATATATGGCTTTTATTATGTTGAGATAATTTCCTACTATGCCCATTTTCTGGAGAGCTTTTATCATAAATGGATGTTGAACTTTGTCAAAAGCTTTTTCTGCATCTACTGAAATGTTCATATGGTTTTTATCCTTCAATTTGTTGATATGATGTATCACATTGATTGATTTGCGTATATTGAAGAATCCTTGCATCCCAGGGATAAACCCCACTTGATCATAGTGTATGATTTTTTTAATGTGCTGTTGGAGTCTGTTAGCGAGTATTTTGTTGAGGATTTTTGCATCTATATTCATCAGGGATATTGGTCTGTAGTTTTCGTTTTTTTGTGACATCTTTGCCTGGTTTTGGTATCAGGGTGATGGTAGCCTCGTAGAATGAGTTTGGGAGTGTTCCGCCTTCTGCAATATTTTGGAAGAGTTTGAGAAGGATAGGTGTTAACTCTTCACGAAATATTTGATAGAATTCACCTGTGAACCCATCTGGTCCTGGGCTTTTGTGTGTTGGGAGATTTTTAATCACTGCCTCAATTTCCGTACTTGTGATTGGTCTGTTCATGGTTTGTATTTCTTCCTGGTTCAGTCTTGGAAGACTGTATTTTTCTAAGAATTTATCCATTTCTTCCAGGTTATTCAATTGATTGGCATATAGTTGCTTGTAGTAGTCTCTCATGGTCTTTTGTATTTCTGAGGTGTCCGTTGTTACTTCTCCTTTTTCATTTCTAATTCTGTTGATTTGCACCTTCTCCCCTTTTTTTCTTGATGAGTCTGGCTAATGGTTTATCAATTTTGTTAATCTTCTCAAAGAACCAGCTTTTAGTTTTATTTATTTTTCTTATGGTTTCTTTCCTTTCTTTTTCATTTATTTCTGCTCTGATCTTTATGATTTCTTTCCTTCTGCTCACTTTGGAGTTTCTCTGTTCTTCTTTCTCTAGTTGTTTTAGGTGTAAGGTTAGGTTGTTCATTCGATAATTTTCTTGTTTCTTAAGGTAGGACTGTATTGCTATAAACTTCCCTCTTAGAACTGCTTTTGCTGCATCCCATAGGTTTTGGGTTGTTGTGTTTCATTGTTATTTGTTTCTAGATATTTTTTGATTTCCTCTTTGATTTCTGTAGTGATTCCTTGGTTGTTTAAGAGTGAATTGTTTAGCCTCCATGTGTTTGTCTTTTTTGCAGTTTTTTTCCTGTAATTGATATCTAGTCTCATGGCGTTGTGGTCTGAGAAGATGCATGATATGATTTCAATTTTCTTGAGTTTGCTGAGGTTTGATTTGTGACCCAAGATGTGATCTATCCTGGAAAATGTTTTGTGTGCACTTGAGAAGAATGTGTAGTCTGTCGTTTTTGGATGGAATGTCCTATAAATATCAATGAAGTCAAGATGGTCTAATGTGTCATTTAAAGCTTGTGTGTCTTGATTTATTTTCTGTTTGGATGATCTGTCCATTGATGTAAGTGGGGTGTTAAAGTCTCCCACTATTATTGTGTTACTGTTGATGTCCCCTTTTATAGATGTTAGCATTTGCTTTATGTATTGAGGTGCTCCTTTATTGGGAGCATAGATATTTACCATTGTGATGTGTTCTTCTTGAATGGATCCCTTGATCATTATGTAGTGCCCTTCCTGGTCTCTTGTAATAGTCTTTACTTTCAAGTCTAATTTGTCTGATATGAGTATTGCTACTCCAGCTTTCTTTTGACTTCCATTTGCATGGAATATCTTTTTCCATCCCTTTCCTTTCAGTCTATATGTGTTGCTTGGTCTGAAGTGGGTTTCTTGTAGGCAGCATATAGAAGGGTCTTGTTTTTGTATCCATTCAGCCAGTCTGTGTCTTTTGGTTGGAGCATTTCATCCATTTACATTTAAAGTGATTATTGACATGTGTGTTCCAATTACCATTTTCTTAATTGTTTTGGGTTTGTATTTGCAGGTGTTTTCCTTTTCTTGTGTTTCCTACTTAGAGACTTTCCTTTAGCACTTGTTGTAAGGCTGGTTTGGTGGTGCTGAATTCTCTTAACTTTTGTTTGTCTGGAAAGCTCTTGATTTCTCCCTCAAATCTGAATGAGATTCTTGCTGGGTAGAGTCTTCTTGGCTTTAGGTTTTTCTCTTTCAGGACTTTCAGTATATCCTGCCATTCCCTTCTGGCCTGCAGAGTTTCTGCAGAAATATCAGCTGTTATCCTGATGGGTTTTCCCTTGTATGTTGTTTGTTGCTTTTCTCTTGCTGCTTTTAATATTTTTTCTTTGTGTTTAATTGTCGTTAGTTTGATTAATATTAGCCTTGGTGTATTTCTCCTTGGGTTTATTCTGAATGGGACTCTCTGTGCTTCTTGGACTTGGTGAATTATTTCCTTTCCCATGTTGGGGAAGTTTTCCACTAGAACCTCTTCAAATATTTTCTCAGACCCTTTCTTGTTTTCTTCTTCTTCTGGGATGCCTATAATTCGAATGTTGGTACGCTTAATGTTATCACTGAGGTGTCTGAGACTGTCTTCCATTCTTTTTATTCTTTTTTCTTTTTCCTGCTCTGTGGCAGTTATTTCCCCCATTCTATCTTCCAACTCACTTATTCGTTCTTCTGCCTCAGTCATTCTGCTGGTTATAGCATCTAGAGTATTTTTAATTTCAGTTATTTTCTTATCCATTGCTGTTTGTTTTTCTGAGTTCTTGTGAACTGTTTCTTGTACTTTATTTTGTTATTGATATTTTGTATCATTTTTACTATCATTACTCTAAATTCTTTTTTGGGCATTTTTCCTATTTCCTCCTCATTTATTTGGTCTTGTGGGTTTTTTTCCTGCTCCTTTGCCTGCATGGTGTTTCTTTGTTTCCTCATGGTTGTCCAAACTTTGGGGGTTGCTTGTCCTTGCGATAGAGGTGTTTATAGAAGACTGTCCAAGCCTCAGACTAATGTCCGCACATTGGGTTAAACAAATACTGAGTCTAGGAAACACATACATGTATAAGACACACAATTACTGAATCCGTTAGGACATAAGGCTCTAGAAAGACCTGACAGAACCCCAGTGTGCTATCAGATATTCAAAGAGAAACACAACAGAAATTGACAACTGAATCAGAACAAATCAGAGACAAAAGCAAAAGCAAACAAACAAACAAATAACACCTTACACATACAAACATTAATCCAGGGAGATTTTGTAAGCTAGGATCAAATATAGAAAAGAGCCAGAGTACCACCAGAGAGAATGGAGATTCTCAGAATGTAATTAGACAACTGTACTAAGAACTAAGATAAAGACAAAAGCCTAATATTAAATACCAAGGCAGTGCGTCATCTGGAGAATAGAGCAAGTAGTCTGAGCAGACCGATAGTGTTGCTTATAAGTATGTTAAGATAAAATAAAGTTAAAAAGGCTGGAAGAAAGGGGAACAGAAGAGCGTAATGTGGTTGGAAATATGCAAATAAAGAGAAAGGAATAGAAATGTATAAAATATAGGGATGAAAGGAAAGTATGAGAGATATATTGTCCGTACTACCAAAAACTTAGCTAGAGATAGAAGTATATAAAAAAGGCAAAAAAAAAAAAAAAAGGCCAAAAAAAAATCATTAAAAAATTTTGTTATAAAACTTGTAGATCCCTTAGGGCTAAGATCGTATTTAATAAAGAAAAAAAAAAAGAGAGAGAGAGAGAGAAAAAGAAAAAAAAAATCCAGAACTGATCCCAGAATGGACCAGTTCAATAGGTATTGATACTACTATTTCTGTTTCCTTAGCGTCTCAGCTGTAAGTGTCCTTCTCCTTGCCTTGGGTTTTTTTGCATTATTTTGTGACCAGCAGAGGGTCCTTTATTGTTCATCTGTAAGCGTAGGTGTGTGGGGAGGGAGAGGGTACAATAGTGGCTCCTTCTCCTGGGAGTGAGTGAGCAGTGGCTCACTGTTGTTTCAGTCGGGCTTGGAGGTGCCTGATGCAGAGGGACGCCGGTGTCTCAGGCGTAAACAGAAAGTCTTAGAGTTGGGCCTCTCTAGGGTTTTTTTTGTTGTTGTTGCTGTTGTTGTTGTTTTTTCCCTCGGCCGACTCCCTGCTGGTGGTGTTGCAAGGGGTTTTAATCTAGCCCCGCCTGAGTGCCTGAGGGTGCTTGTTATCCCTGAGTGCCTTAGGTGGCCTACAGGCATCTCTCCACTGCCTGTTGCAGAGGCGCCAAAAGAGAGAGAGAGGCTACGTATGCGCGGCTCCTCCCCCCGGCCCCTGAGCCTGCAGCCTCCAGCCGCCATCATGGCCAGGCAGCTCTCAGGGACGGGCACTCCTCTCCACGGACCTCCTCCCTCCTGTCCTCTCGGTCCGTCACCCTACCGGCAACAATGTTTCTCACCCTGAACCAGCTCTCCGGTTCCCACGCTCCCGCTCCTGGACCCTCCGTTCAGCTGCGGATCGACCTCTCGGTCCGGGAATGCTGAGCTGCGCTGCGGACCCTCCGTATTTTTCTCACTCCCTCCCGTCTGCCACAGCTCCGCTGCTTCACCCTCTTTGAGCCATTGTAGATGCCTCCCTACCGGCTATGTCGGGCTCCCTGCAGTCCTTTCTGGTGTCCGAGGCCGTCTGCTGGTGTTCAGCTGGTTCTCTGTGGGAATTACTGTGTCCTTCCGTGCATTCCCAATGCATCTGTGGAGAGGGATGCACTCCACGTCTCTCTACTTCGCCGCCATCTTTTCTCTCTCCTTTTTTTTTTTCCTTTGTGCTTTGTCTGGTTTCACTCGCTCATAGGGTGCCCCGGGCAGACGCCTCTCAGCGGGTGCTTCAGGCCAGAGTTCCTTGTGTGACACAGCTGAGCTGGTGCCTCGGCCAGGCAGGCAGTGTGCAGAAGCTCAGCGCCCGACACTGAATCAGTCCCTTTTCTTTAGAGATGACTCCATGAACATGCAAAGTAGCAAAGGCATAAGTTGAGTCTGTGTAGATGCTGACTCGCTTCCCTTCGGTGTGCCTCAGCATCTGGATGAGTGCCCACAGCTCAGCCTTTGTGCCGACCACCCCTGTGGCAAGGCTTCAGCCTTTATCATCTCATCTGTTGTTGCTATTGCATAGCCTGCTTTGCATTGTCCTTCCCGGACAAAACTGCTTCCGTCACTGAACAATTCCAGTTCTGGGCTCTGGAGGGGAGTTTCCATCAGGTCTGGCCTGCTCGAGTAGATTTCACCTAGGACTTCTGCACAGTTGTGATCCTGCCTCTGTAGGTAAGAAGGTGGCAGGATTCAGCGTCCGCACAGTCTCGAGGCGGACCCGTGGGTTTTTGCAGAGCAGTCCTTGATAGTGAGTCATTCTGGCATCGGTCAGCCATTTATGTCCCTGGCTGTTCATCAGCGTGGTAACAGCATGGGGGACTTTTACATTTACATTCTGCCCCAGTGTAAGCTTGTCTGCTTCTCTGACCAGGACCACTGTAGCAGCTACTGCCCAGAGGCACGGCGGTCATCCCGCAGTCACAGGATCCAGTCTTTTGGACAGCTATGTGACCAGGCACTGCCATGACCCAACTGTTTGTGTGAGGACCCCCAGTGCAGTATGATTTTTCTCATGCATGAAGAGGTTAAAGTCCCGTGTCACATCTGGCAGCCCTAATGCTGGAACACTGGTTAAGAGTCTCTTTCTCTCCTTGAAGGCTTTTTGTTGTTTAGGCTCCCAGTCTAGGGGGTCCTTACCAGACCTTGCCATGGCCTCATTCAACAGCTTGGCAGTTTCACAGAAACCCAGTATCCAGATCCAGCAGAATCCAGCAGCCCTGAGGAAGTCATGGACCTCTTTCTTGGTGCTTGGCTGAGGTATTGAAAAGATGGTTTGCTTCCTCACATGTCTGAGCGCCCAATGCCCTCTCAAGATGACAAACCCAAGGTACTTGACCTCCTGTCTGCAGATCTGAGCCTTTTTCTCTGACACTTTGTACCCCCTTGTGGAGAGTAGGGCCAATAGGGCTTTGGTGCCTTTCCAGCAGTCCTCTTGGGTGGGACTGGCTAGCAACATGTCATCTACGTACTGGAGTAGGGTGCAGTTCAAAGCTTTTCAGGGGAAGGCAGCAAGATCCTCAGCCAGTGCTTCAGCCAACAAGGTAGGTGAGTTTTTGAAGCCTTGTGGCTGTCGGGTCCAAGTCAGCTGTGTCTTTCTCCCAGTGTGTGGGTCTTCCCATTCAAAGGCAAACAAGGGCTGGCTGGCTGGTGATAGCCAGAGGCAAAAGAAGGCATCCTTGAGATCGAGGCAGGTGAACCAGCTCACTTGGGTGGGTAAGAGGCTCAGAAGGGTGTAATGGTTTGGGACCACTGGATGGATGGTGATCACTGCATTGTGGATGGTGCGGGGGTCCTGGAAGGGCGATAGTTATTCCCTCCAGGCTTCTTCACTGGTAGAAGCAGAGTGTTCAAGGGAGACTGACACTCGATCAGAATTCCAGCATCACGCAGGCATTGGATGTGGTCCTGGATTCCCAGACGCACCTCTTGCAGTACTGGATAGTGCCTCTGCCTGACAGAAGTGGCCCCTGGCCTCAGGTCCACCACGATGGGTGCATGGGTTTTGGCTAAACCTGGGGGCCCCTTTTCTACCTAGACAGCAGGGAACTCTTCTAGCAGGCTAGTTGGATTCGTTTGTTCTCTTTCTGAAGAATAGAGATGCCATTCATCTTCCCTGGGCACAGTCACAGCCATTATCAGAGCTGGTTGGCTCCCCAGGGTGAGGCTTGTGGGCTTCCTGGGGACAAAGGTGATCTGTGCCCCAAGCTTTGTCAGCAAGTCTCTGCCCAGCAAGGGAATGGGGCACTCTGGTAAGTACAGGAATTCATGAGTCACTAGGTGGCCCCCTAGCTGACATGAGCGCGCCTTGCAGGATGAGCGGGC
Source organism: Hippopotamus amphibius kiboko (assembly GCF_030028045.1). Taxonomy (NCBI): domain Eukaryota; kingdom Metazoa; phylum Chordata; class Mammalia; order Artiodactyla; family Hippopotamidae; genus Hippopotamus; species Hippopotamus amphibius. The sequence goes on from NC_080187.1 coordinate 114,529,194, forward strand.
AGTCCTGTCCGCTGTGGCCCCAATGATAGTTGCTGTTTGACCTGTGAGCGGAGCCACAGGTGTGGTTACCACAGAGCGTTCAGCTCCAGTGTCCATCATAAATGTCATTGATTGGCCCCCTACTTTAATTGCGACCACAGGCTCCGGGGGGCCCAGGATCAGGGCTCCCGGTCCTCCTTACTCCAGTTCTACTCCGGCCAGGCCGATAAGGTTTTGGACGGCTAGCTCAGGCTGGTACCTTCCTCTGCTGGGTTGATTGACCTTCTTTGACCCTTCAGATATCCCTCTGCGATGGGGACATTCCTTCTTCCAGTGTCCGGTCTCTTTGCAATAGCTGCGTTGGTCATGTCATAGTGGCGGTCTCCTCTTGGCTTCCCCTTTCTGCGGGGGAGCAGTCTGCTTTACTCGATCTGAGTTCCCAAGTGCAGCGGCCATCAGGGACACCTTCTGCTTCATGTGCTTGTCAGCCACCTTTTGGGCTTCTTGGTCGTGGTTCACAAATGTCTTGTTTGCAGCTTCCAGCAAATGGGTGGCATTCATTCCAGTGAAGCCCTGAAGCTTATGAAGCTTATGGCGGATGTCAGCATAAGACTAGGCCATGAATGCTGCATTAACCATGCATTGGTTTTCCCGTACTTCAGGGTCCTAAGGGGTATACACCCAGAACGCTTCACACAGTCTCTCATAGAATTCCATGGGTGATTCATCTGGCTTCTGGTGCACTTCTGTTGTCTTGGACATGTGGGTTGGTTTTCTAGCTCCTGCTCTCCATCCCTGCGGCAGGGCTTATCAATATTTATCAAGGGAGCCCTTCTTGTCCGGGCTGTTGAAGTCCCAGTTGGTTCGACCATCCAGTGCAGCCCCCAGGGACCAGGCTGCAGGATCTACTGTACCAGCTGGTGGCTGCCCTTAGAGCCATTTCCGTGCCTCTGACAGGATCTGGCAGCATTCCTCGGTGTTGATGAGAGTCAGGAGGAGATGGTGACAGTCATCCCAGTAGGTTGGTGGATGTGAAAAATGGACTCAAGGAGGTCAGTCATTGCTTGTGGCTTCTCCGGATAGGACAGGGTGTGGTGTTTTCAGTTGAGAAGGTCGGTGGTGCTGAAGGGCTGATAATAAATGACTGGGAGTCCTGGCTGGAAGGAACTATCCTCATTGACCTGGGGAGGGCCTCAGGCCTCTCACAAGGGCATCTGCAGGGCTGCGGGCTGTTGAGCTGGTTGGTTGGCTGAGTGAAGTCTCCGCAGGCTTGGAGGGCGCTCTGGATTTGGAGGCAATGGAGACACAGATGGCGGAGGGCCATCTGGTAAAGGGTGAGGAGGCTGACTGGGAACCGGTGGAGCAGCTGGCATATAGGGCAGAGGCACAGGGGGCTTTTCTTTGGGGTCGTCTTGGTGGATAACCTTTGTCAGTTTATCTTTGCTTTCCCTTGGAGCCGGTTGGGCCATAGAGATCCTACACTGTCCCTGCCTATTGCACAGAACCAAACCCAAGGAGGGAGCTGAACGGCAATTTGTAAGCAGGAATCTATGTATGGAAACTGGTCTGGGTACCCGGAGGTCCGTCTCCACTCGGTACACAGCTTTAACCGTAGGAAGGTCCAGAGTACCCTCCATGGGCCATCTCACCGAAAGGTCGGCCATACTAACTCTCGCAGCGTGCGGAGCTTTCTCGAGGTTATCTTAACCCCATAGCCTCCAGGAAAACCTTTCTTAAAGTTTTTCATCATACAATCCAGAACAGTCAGCTTGGAGGAACTTCCGCCCATGTTGACAAGTGCAGTCTACCTCTTTGACCAGGGAGGAGAGGTGCACTCAAGGGAAGGACCTTGTTAGGGCCTTTTCACCCAGATAGTGCTAATGTCACTACTCCTGGAAAGCCCAGTGTTCCCAGACAGCACAAGTACGTGCCTCCTTGAAGATGGCCCTGATCGTTACATGTCTCAGGGAGACAGGGCTGAAAGGAGGCTGTCTCTTGTAATGGGGGTTTCTGGAGGAGTAACTTTAGGTGGGGCTCTGGAGGGGGTCTGGGGTGATTGACCCTCTTGAGGGCACTGAGCAGGCAGAGGGAGCAAGTGTGCGTACTCCTCACCTAAGTGAAGAGCCTGAAATCCTTGGGGAATTAGAGGATTATGAAGGAAAGGTGACAGAGGAAGGCAGCCTCGAAATGAGAATCCGAAAGTGTCCAAGAACACGTCAGAGTGTGCTGCTCTACACGGACCGGTCCAGGGGACCAAGAGGGAGGGAGGTACAGATCTGTCTGGCAAATGGGACAAGTCTTTTAGGGATAACCTAATTCCTCAATAAATTGGCTCCATGAGTCAGCTGACGGAAAGGGAGAGTGAGCCTTCAAATTTTTAAGAAAATAATCTTGGCGGAGGTCCTTAGGGCAGAGTGCCATTTGGACATGCACAATTTTAAATCAAATCAGGAATCAATTGACTCCTCCCCCTGCCCCCATCTATCCTGCCCTGTGTTGGTGTCACAAAAACAAAGGTGGGTGCCCCCTAAAAATAGGACACCATTCAGGTGCCTGCCTGGCTGTGTCCCCGTGGGAAAATTAGGTGCCTCTTAGCTTTGGCAGGCCAGTGTAAACTCCTGGCCTGGATCTGACTCACAGGGAGGGACTGGGTCCCCCAGAGACAGACACCACCCTGAGCCATATGAGGTCACCACGAAACCACAGGTTAAGGCCCACTCAGACTCAGTCACAAAGGCCATGGAGCCACACAGTCGCCCTGGAACGAGGAGGAACCAGGGTTCTCACTCACATGCACATTTGGACCAGAGTTCATCACAGTGCCTCCCCCCTCTGGGAAGGTCCCTAACTGGTGGTCTTCTTACTGAAGATCATAGGAGGTGATCAAGCTCCTCTTCCATCCGGAGACGGGACCTGACTGGGTTCAGTGCCCCAGGGCCTTACCTGGTCCTGTGGCCATTCCTGGTGAGTTGGTTTGTCCCTCCAATGAGTCTGGTCGGGGCCCAGCCATACAGAGAGTCAGAGCACTGGTCCAAAAGAGAACCTGGAATACTGTCAGGTGGCGTGCCTCCTCGTTCATCTCGTAGCTCCTTCCCTCTGACTCGCCTCAGCTACCGGTCCGGTGGCTCAAGGGGCTAGCGTGGTTGGAATCTCACTGGGGCCTCCAGAAATGTTGCAGAAATTGGTCCATTGAGACACCAAGCACCACACTTGGAGGGCTGGAGAACCCAGCTATATTAAGCCAGCAGCCCCAGATGAGCTAACGCTTCAAAGTTCTGGGCCCCGAGCTCAGGGTGAGCTTTACTTTTATAGGGGTCAGTGCAGATGGTTACAGTTAGCATTGTAGATTGGTGAGTTGGTTTACAGAGCATGGAAGTTTCCAAACAGAAACTTACAAGAGCAGGTGCAGAACATTCCATATTTAGCAAAACATCCTATGGTTACATCCGATTGCTAGGGCATCCTGTTTTTGTTTTTCCTTTTCAGCGCAGCAAGCATATTTTACAAAAGCAGAACACGGAGCAAGCATATTGTATGAAAGCAGAATGAGCACACAGTTATTTTTAGCTGAGTGCAAGTTTCTAATTTTCCTCTTCAAAAAAACTAAAACTAGAACTACCATATGACCCCACAATCCCACTACTGGGCATATACCCGGAGATCATCATACTTCAGAAGCATACGTATACCACAATGTTCACTGCAGCATTATTTACAATAGCCAGGACATGGAAGCAACCTAAATGTCCATTGACAGATGAATGCATAAAGAAGATGTGGCACATTATATACAATGGAATATTACTCAGCCAAAAAAAGGGATGAAATTGAGCTATTCGTAGTGAGGTGGATGGATCTTGAGTCTGTCCTAAAGAGTGAAGTAAGCCAGAAAAAGAAAAACAAATACCATATGCTAACTCTTATATACAGAATCTAGAAAAATGGTGCTGATAAACCTACTGGCAGGATAGGAATAGAGATGCAGACGTAGAGAAAGAACTTGAGGACACTGGGAGGAGGCGAAGCTGGGATGTAGTGAGAGAGTAGGATTGACAAACACACATTACCAGATGTAAAATTGATGGCTAGTGGGAAGCTACTAGAGAGCACAAGGAGAACAGCTTGATGCTTTGTGAAGACTTTAAAGGGGTGGGATATGGAGGGTGGGAGGGAGGCTCAAGAGGGAGGTGATATGGGGATACATGTATACATGTGGCTCTTTCACTTTGTTGTACAGCAGAAACTGACACAATCCTGTAAAGCAGTTATACTCTAAGAAAGGTTAAAAGAGCAGTTTCTCTTGAGGGCAGGCTTTTGTTAAGTAGAAGAGAATGCTCAGGGCGCACTTCAAAATGCTTACATCCTCCTCTCCCCCCCCCCACCCCGCCCCCAGAAGCAGGAGGAGATTTTCTCTGATCTATACTTTGAGAAACTAATAAGGCTGCTGTAGGAAAAACTCCTGAAAGTGTGGGGCCTTATGCAACTGAACCCCCTGGAGTTTTAACTCTCAAGCTCATTTAAGTTGAGCCTCCAGCAGGTCATGAGTTACAATGTAAGTTCTCTTGCACCACTCCTGGCTCTGGCAGCTAAGGGAAAAGTTTGAATCTGAACAGTAGAATGTGGGATTGAAACATTCTGCAGTGGGGGAGGGGCAGAGGGCAGGTGGGCCTGGGTGGGGTGGGGAGATATTCCATGAGGGCTCTGGCAGGTAGGTAAGAACCAGAAGTTCCTTCCACATGACACAGTGGCAACACAATTGGTATGTGCCTCTTTGGGCAACTTATAAATTGCTTTTGAGAGTCACAGCACCAAGGTTGGACTTGATGTTCTCTTCATTTCACTTCTTTCTCCATCAGCCTAGTTTTGTGTCCCTCAACCCACTCTGCTTCCTACCTGGCTCTTGTTGTACTTCAACAGAGACTTGACTCTCTGAACAAAATTCAGAACTTTTAGTCTGATAAACCCTTCGGTATTTATGGCCACATGGAACTGAGTGTTTGAGATTAGGATTGTCTCAGCAGATGCAGCATGGTTGATTGCTCTATGCACATCATTCTCAAGGAAGCAGTCCTTGTGCTCCAACCAATATCCAGCAAGACCAGCCTTACTAATGCTCCTTTGTGTTGGAAAACCCGCTCAAAAAAACCATCATGCAGCCCACATGTCTAAGGCCAGAATTCACTAACTGTGTTTCTCATGGTATTACATTGTTGTTAAATACCTTTTACCTTTTAAAAATTTAATATTTTAACAAGTAGTACCTTTGCCTGGTTCAAATTCAAAGTGTGCAAAATGGAACTTGCAGTGATGCATCCTCTCACATCTTTCCCCTGTCAACCCAATTCTCTTTCCCAGAGGAAAGCAGTGTTGTGTTTCATTAAAGTCTTTCCAGAGATAAGTTGTGCAACTGAATACGAATGCAATCTATTTTCATTTTTAAAAATGCCTTCGGTTTTGTTTTTGGTTTTTTTTTTTTTTTCTGGTTGAAATTCATATATGGTCCAAAATATCTGAGGATAAATCCAATGATTCTCTTTGTACTGGTATCGTGGCTCCTCTGTTTCTGCACTAGTTTCCTAGAATGAGAATTTCTACAGTCTCTCAAATTTCCAAGTACTTGAAAGAATAGGGTGGCCAGATTTAGCAAAGAAAAATAACAAATGCCTAATTGAATTTGATTTTTGAATATCACAAAAACAATGAATGAGTTTTTTAGTGTAACTGTGTCCTACGCAATATTTTGGACATAGTTTTACTGCAAATTCGTCCCCTGTTTCTCTGAAATTTACATTAAACTCAAAATCTGTATTTTATCTGGCAACACTACCAAAAACTATAATATACTAAGCTCTTATAAGTTACTCATCCTTATGAGAGAGAGAACTTGGAGTGAAGAGACTCAAGTGTGCATCTTGGGTCCAACATGAAATCCCATTGCAAACACACACACAATCTGCAGGCTCTTTGGATGAAATGGATTTGGAGGAGCCATCATACAGCATTGAATGTCTAGGCTTAGTAGGGGTACGGACAGAAGTAAGGAACAAAAAGGCAGAAAATATCTTCTCGTTCTTTATGTTAAAGGGACATCCTAGAGCCCTGGTTTTTCTAGGTGTTGAAAACCCACTACCCATCAAATGGATGTGCACCTTGAGATAATGCCAAGAATTTATCCACCAATGTTCAACTCCCATTCACACAAACCCACTTCCATCTAAATCCTAGCCTGCAAGCCCTGCTTATAAGCTTGTGCATTTCCTGTCTGCATTACATACCCTTGCACTTTCGAATCAAGGCTCATCAGGGATGGTCCCATACGCATGGGAATCATGGTAGCATCCCTTTTTTAAAAGCTTGGTTGGTTCTTATTTTCATACGGAGAGTCAGAGTCAGTTTATCACTGTCAAAATGATAAGAAAGAGTATTCATGTTCTGTGTTGTGAGAAGAGAGGATTGTTAAGAAACTTGTCAAGGGAGATGAAGGGTGAAAACCTCAGAGGATTGCAACCAGATCTCTTGGGAGACAAGAGTCCCTCGCTGCTGTAGCAGCAGTAGAATTCCTACAGATTGTGGGGTGTTGGAGAAGGAAAGAAAGGTTTAGAAGGACTTTTCCACACTGTGAAAAAGACTCCTGTTGATGCTTAAGAAGTTCCTTGCCCCTTATCTGGAAAAATGGACTCAAAAAAAGATGGGAAGGTGAGGTGAGAGTGTTTCAAGCAATATCTTGGTGAACTTTAGATAAAGAAACTCTTGTTGGGGACTGAAAAAAATAAACAACTTGGAAATATTGCTCAGTACTTGAGCGTTGATCATGAAGGAAAACAAATGATTTTCAACCAATAACTTCATACTAGAGGGATGGTGAGGCAAAATATTGTAGCCAGGCACTCAAGAAAGGCAGGCTTCCTTGTTGCTTCCTTCCCTCGTTCAGTCATTCAACCAATAATTTACAAGATTCGCACTCATAACTCTGACACAGTATCTGAGTGAGTCTTCTCAGGGCCACTGATACAAAAACTGCGTTGTGGGGCAATTATCCAGTCCCAATACTGCGATCATTTTTGTACTACTTCAAAATCCTATACCCCAGAGACAGAGATAATCAAATTAGCCCGAATGGAATTTGGGAAGACCAGTCACGGAAGGGAGCAACTGAAAGTCCTTTGGATTGTGATCTCTGATTATTCCTGCAGAGATGTTGGGAGCAGGCATCGACTACGGAGAAAAAAACATCTCTGGACATGGATCACAGGCTCAGAAGATAGTTCATCTTTCACTCAATCACGAAACATTAAAGAAACGAAGAGATACCATGTTGGTGTCTCTTGGAGTTTTCAGATCTGTGCATTCTTAGTGCTGTTAGATGTGAGGGGTGTGCTGAGGCACCCTGTTGAGTGAGAAAGGCTCTAATCTTGCAATTGACCAGAAAGAGGATCTGATGACTGAAGTTTCTTTGGGAAGGATGACAAAGTCAGGTCAATAAGTTGGTCCTGCTACTATGTATTATTTTTATTGCCAGCTGAAATTCGGCAATATATTACAACAAAGGAGACAGGAAGAGTAAAATTCTTCCCATACTACCTGCTGTGTTGATATCCACCCAGATTGTCACATCTTGCTCAAAGTTGTAACAAAAAGCTTACAAAGGAAGCACCTGTGAAATCAACATTTATTCAAAAACCTCCAAGTATTACACACACCAAGAAAAAATATTCTAGTAGAGTAAACGCATTTGGAAAACCTCTCAGAATGGAGGTCAAGAGACAGTATCTCAGAGTGTGTCCCAGGTCTGAAATTCTTTGCTAGATAGTTCTTTAACGGAAACTTCAGTCTTGCTAGGAAAAAGGACCTACTGGTTTTTGGAAGGCACAGACAAGTACCAGGCAACTGCAGTGCAAAGGGCAAGAACTCACTTACCCCAATGTGAGGATATTGTGCTTAGGGTGCAGCTCTGGAAAACTCTTTGCATGTAAGTGCATGGATTTCACGTGTCAAGAGACCACCATGAAGCTTGCAGGCCAGCAGACATTGCCAAGCAAGCTCCCCAGCGCAACCCCACCCTTGATTTCTCTCCTCTTCTGCAGGGACCTCCTGGGACGGTTCCCTGACTGCCCTGTGCATGCACGCATGCGCATGGCCACTGGAGGCGGGCTCTCGGGCATGTGCAAGGCTGTCCTCGAACAGGCGGGCATCTGTTGAGTGGATATGCTCGGCTAGGGAAGACAGCAGCGCAGGCTGGAGCGCAAAGGGTGGGGCCCCAACGGTCTTCCCGCCTGGGGGCGGGGCCTCTCGTGGCAGCCAGTGGAGTCAGTTATATAAAAGCTGAGGTAGGGGATGTGGGGACTCTTCACCCCCCAGGTGTGACTGCTCCACGCTGTTGTTCACCCTGTGGGTCATGTGTGCCCTTGTCCTTGCAGGGAGACTCCCCGCGTTGGGGATTCACGCCCCCATAGAGCCCGAGACCCCGAGGGGTTTACACCAGGAGTATTGGCTCCGCTGGGGAGCAGGCTGCGTGGCCGGTGCGGGGACGGCGGGGCCTGCAGTGGGGGGTGGACGGTGTGTGTGAGGTTACACAGGCGCCTCTGGTCTGCGCCTTGTGAGGAGAACCGGCGCTGGAGGCAAGCGCTTCCCATTGGAAACCTCATCTGGTTCAGGTCACTGGAGAACGAGGGAAGAGCTAACGAACAGCGTCGTCGCTTCACCAGTAACTTTTTCACATAAAGACAGCCATGCGCACTTGTGTTCAAACTGTACTCTTCTGTCAATGACGGGAGCAACTTTGCTGAACGTGGTAATAAATATCTATTTGTCGTCTGTTCTCAAATCGTGATTGATTTGCAAACATAGGTGGGGTTTGTACCTATGTAATTGGTTGTGGGACTCGGATACGTAGTCACATGCGTGGGTTGGTTTTGTCTTTGGGTATTTGTGTTTAAGGGGAGGTCGTGCCTGTGTTTTTGTGAGCTTGTTTCAGGGTGAGTGTTGTGTTTGGAGGGTGTTGAGATGTAACGCAGGCATCCTCAAGGAGTTGGGGGTGCGCGATTTGGTGTTTGGGGAATATTTTTATGTGTGTTTTTTTTTTTTTTTTTTTTTTTTCTCCCTAACAGCAAAAGTTTATTTACAGTTGTAGTTAAGGAATATTTTTAATGCATGCTGAGAAAACAGTAATATTCCAAACGTATAGGTTACTATCTGGTAAGGAATACAAGATGATGTTGGGAAAGGCTTTGGCATACACAATGACTGGAACCAGGTTATCATAACACTTACACTATTAGAACATTGTTATCAGAACACTAATATATCACCTATTTTAATGTCACACCAACTTCATAGACAACTCATCTTCTAACTCCTCACTGGCTATTTGAGTAAAGAGCATTCAAGGTTAAACATTAAGACTGGGGAGTAGGAAAGAAATACACAAGTGATAAGCATCACAACATTTCAGAGCCTATATATACTAATACAACATTAAGATTAAGAAAGAGTAGTCCAATTTTTTTTCTGAAACAGCATTTGGCAATGTTTTAACGCATGAGAAGACACTGCTTTGGTCCATCCACTCTTTCCAGCTTTTCAAAGTGTTTCCTGGCATTGCGGATATTGATCAGAGTAGCTGCAGAAGGAATGGATGGATCAGACATCACGACCATCACATAAGTGTTGGATGTAAAGATATCAATGAAAGCGGCAAAGTTAGAGTTCCTGACTTCCATGCTCTGGAAAGAGGCAGCCAGCTTGCTGCAACTCAGCTTAAATTGTTTAATAATGTTGCTGATTTTCTCAAATCTGTGGGCATCATGCTGTTCTTTACACTGATAGTGAGAAATCACCAGAAAAGTGGCTCTCTCAAATAGAAGCACTTCATCAGCCTCGATAATTTCAGCAAAATTCCTTAGGTTCATTTCCAGCTGCTGAACATTGGGAATCAGCTGATAAACAATGCTGGACCAAGCCTTATAGAGAGTTTCATCCCAGATAGATGTTCGGAAGCAAGAGCATTCCAATGGGCGAGACAAACGCCTCAGATCTTCTTCTCGCTCTTTAAAAATCAGGTCTCGCTGATCCTCCTGTACCAGATCCATTTTGTGCACCAAGCAAAAGATTTTGGCATCTGGAGAATTCTGCAGAATGGCTTCCAGGCATGATTGGTAATAGTGCATGTCCTTTTCCAGTTCTCGGCTTTCCACATCAAAGACATAAATCAGAACCTCCACATTTCGGAAGATGTTGTCTCGTTGGCTAGTGAAATAATTTTCCATGAAGGTGTCCTGTCCACCACAGTCCCACAGGTTCAATACCAGGTTTCCCAGAAATCGAACATGAGAATGTTCTACATCAAATGTCTTTGTATTTCCAACAGAGTCTACGAGAGAGTAGGTGCTCAAACTGCTATTAATTTGAAGACTATGTAAACGGTCTAGTATTGTTGCACCAAGGCGACGTGTGTCTCTTGCAATATAATTTGCAAAGATAATAGACCTCATGCTGGTCTTACCGGACCCACTTTTACCCATCAACAGCACCTTTTTCTTCATGGCTGTATTTGGTAGCACCCACCTTTACCGCCTCGAACTTGGCCTCAAGGCACCGCTGAGCTGGCCAGCTCAAAGGCTGATTCGGTGATGAAAAGGAAGAGATGGAGGATGAGAAGGAAAAAGGGATGGGTGGGTCGGGGGGTTCGTCTCGAGTTTGGGTCTCAGGCCCCAAGGTCTCGAAACCCAAAGGGGACTTCACCCGAAAAGAGGTGGGGACGCGGAAGGCTGAGGTGGCAGAAAGAGCAGGCCCGTGCCGTAGGGACTAAGCGATGAATGCCTCAGTCGGCTCCTTGTTCCCGAGCCTGGGCGTTCTGGAGAGTCCGCCAGAGGCTGCTGCAGCAACGACCTAACCGCCCGCCCTTCCGGAGCGCAGGTACCTCACCGCAGCCACCCTACTGCAGGCCAGGATCACGTGGGCACCTGCCGTAAACCCTTATGTGTGTTTTTTTCACCCATGAATTTGGGGATTTGTGTGTGCCTTATGGTGGATTTGGAAGGATTATCTGCATATGCATAAGGGCAACGCTAGGGAAAATGCTGATGTATATTAGTTTGGGTGTACAGTCTGTTTCATATATTTGGGGAATGTAGGATGATCGTTTGTGAATTCAGGGCATGTTCTATGGTTATGTGGTTTTCTGTGTATGGGGGTTTTCAGGAGCTGTCTATGTATATTTTGCAGTGTAGAGGGCAAGTCTGTGACTTTGGGGATTGGTGGATGTTGTATATGTAGGTGTGTTGTGTTTGTATGATTCTGAATTCTGCAAGATGGAAGAGTGAATTCTGTGTGAGCCTTTGGGAATGCGGGGTTATGTATCTGCAGGTAGTGTGTTATGGTATGTGTATTTGGAACAAAGGGTATATGGGGTGATGTTTTTGCATATTTGTAGTTACTGGGTAATTGTGTTTATATTTGGGACTTGTGGAGAGTTGTGTGTATAATGAGTTTGTGTGTGTATTCAAGATGTGTGGGCTTTCGGAGGAATATTTACCAGAGCTATGCATTTGTATTTCTCAGTGCGGGCCTCTTAGGCTTTTATATTTTGGGAAGGGAGAATGTGTGTATTTGTTGGAGAGGTGGGGTTCTGTGTTTCTACAGGGGAGTCAGAGAAGTGCATTTATATGTATTAGAAATATGTGATAGATATTTGTTAGTATTTGCAGATGTATGAGCTGGCTCCTGTTAGCTAGGGATACTTTGATATATGGAAGTTATTTCATCCATGGTTGGCTGGAGATGTTTCCGTGTGTCTTACTTGTGTATTCTAATTTGTGTGTATGTCCATCCTCAGGTGCATGCCTTATCAGAGTGTGTTCATAAGGTGTGGAATTGTTAGGAGTGTTTGAAGTGTGTTTCTTTGGAGAATGCGAGGGTGTTTATACATGTGTTTGGTAGTAGGTAGTAAGAGGTGGTTTGCCTGTATATTCAGGGTGAGGGTAGAAATACACACACACACACATATGTAGTGTCCTTTTGTTTATTTGTTGGGGGAGCAGTGGGGAGGTTGTATTCTGGAAAGTAGCATAATGTATAGTGTTTGAGGGGGATCTGTATGTTAAGAGGTTGGGAATATCTGCACGTGTGTGTCCATAGGTGTGTGGGAATTGTGTATGTGTATTAGTGCAGAGATTGTCAGTGTTTTTTGTGTTTTGTGTGTGTGTGTGAGCATCTGGGGTGTGTACGCATGAGTAGTTTGTGGGTGTGCGTATTTGTGACGTGTGTGTATCGGGAGGCTTGGAGTCCTCTTTGTGTCTATTTTGAAATGTAATGCCTGAAGAATTTAGTGGTGTTGCTTGTGTGTGTGTTCTCAGTATTAGTGTGGTGGACTTATATGCACAGTTGACCCTTGAACAACATGGGTTTGAGCCACATGGGTCCACTTATAGTGGGTTTTTTTCCGTAAATACTGCAGTACTACCACATGATCCATGGATGCAGAACCACTGTGTGGAGGGTTGGTGCCCTAACCCCCCAGTTCTTCAAGGGTGAGCTGTATTTGATAAGTATAGGTTGTTTATGGCTGTGTGTGTTTGGGTTCCTGGGGCATCTGGGGCATGTATCCTGGGGGATGTGAGAGTTCAGTTTGTGTATTTGGAAACCAATAGACTATGTAGGTTATGTGTGTGTGCAGGAATCCTGGAGTGTATGTATTTTAGGGCTCTGGGATAGCATAGAGTGCTTTTCTGGAGTTGTACATGAGACAGTTGTGTACTAGGTGAGCCTGTGTGTGTAGGTATTCAGTGTGTACATCTGGGTGGCATATTGGTTGCACACGTTTGTTTTCAGGCCCATGTTATGTGGGTATTTATAGTTGTAAGAGTGGAATGTGAATATTCAGGGTGAATAGGGTTTTGTCTGTAAAAATGTAGGTAGTAAGAAGTGACCTGTGTGTATATTTATTCATGGGGAGGGTAGAAATGTACATGTGCGCTCAGAATATATAGGTATATGTACAAACACACACACAAATATATATACATGTGGTGTCCTTTTGCTTCTATGTCTGTGGTGGGAGCTCAGGGTCCTACTTGGGGTGTAAGTGGACTGTGTGCACATATTCAAATGAAAAGGTATGGAATGTGCTGGAAGGAAGTCCTCAGGGATAGGTAGGACCTCTAGGGATCAGTGAGCTGACAAGGACAGGGATGGGGAGGCTTTATCCCTGAGGGCAAGTTGGGGACTGAGAGCTGGAGAGACTGGGGAGTCCCGCTCTGAGGAGATATGGCTCTGATGTTCCCAAACCCTTTAGATGTGTTCTCTGCTCTTTTCTGAAGGCTCCAGATGCTTCTAGCAGTGGGACGCTCATCTCAGTTTCATGTTACTCTGATAGGATGCACTGACCCTTTTTCCCACTATTCCACATCCAGCTGCAAACCCATCAGAGGGAGCCATGTGATCAGTGTGGCCACCAGCTGACCCCACAGCCACCTTCTGCCTCCCTTGGAGCCACCCAAGAATTCCTGAGCCTTCTTTGCGGTGAGTCTTGTGGCCTTTTCTCCCTCGTTGGGAATCCTGCTGCCAACAAAACATGCTGTAAAAGTTCATAAAAGGAAATCTCAACTAGAATTGGAGTCTGGAAGGCTGTAGAGGGAGCTCTTATGCCCTATCACTCATCATCGATTACCCCAAAAGAAGGAGGGCATTAACTCACCCCAACAGGAAGAGATAGACCTTGCCCCCCCCAAACAGGAAGTGCAGCCACTTTACTACCCCAGCTGGAGGAGGGAAGACTTCCTTCTTGGCCAGAAACAAGCCCAGCTAATAGAAAATTCCACAGTTTAGCGAATGAGAAGCCATGGTCACCTGAACTTTTACCTTCCTCCAATGAACTTTCATTTTTTTTCCCTTGCTGATGACTTTCTTTCCTTGTCTCACCCACCTTACTATAAAAGGCTCCTGGCACTTCCCTGTGAGTTCAGTGGTTAAGACTCCACTTCCACTACAGGGGGCACAGGTTCAATCCCTGCTTAGAGAATTAAGATCCCACATGCCGTGTAGTGTGGCCAAAAAAAAAAAAAAAGAAAAGAAAAAAAGAAAAGGCTTCCATGTTGTGTAACCCCTTGGAGTATTTCGCTTTCTATCAGATGAGATGCTGCCTGAACCATGAATCATTTAATAAAGCCCATGTATTCCAAATCAAAGTAAAGTTTCACATTTACTCAGTTAAATTTTGTTTTTCATATATTGGTGGCAGTAATAGGATCGGAAGCAATTTTCTGATAACATTTGGGGACAAGGAGAAACAGGTGTGGTGCCCACAAATCCTTTGAGTTCACTGTCCTTCTCACCATTCCTGAAGGTTGTTGGTAAGCTCCTCTTGGTTTGAGCGCCATTCTCTTTGCATTTGTGCTTCCAGTGTGATTGGCTTTCTTTTACAGGGCAGGTCAGTGTGGCTGGTAGAGGATTCTGCCAGAGGCCAAACCCCTAGCTTTTCAGATCAAAATTCCTAGGACACAGTAACATCTTTTGGTTATTGCCAATGTATTTTTGCGTGGTAAATCCTAGCCCCTGAGTTTGTTGCCTGGATTCCACACTGGGAACTGCTGACAATTGAGTCTTCACTTCCCCATGCACTTGGAATCAGCCCCCAGTTTCCATTCTGGGAACTGCTGGTGGCAGCTATAGTTCTCCATTTTGTTTGGAATCGGTTTGCAGTCCCCATTCCTTGGGATTTGCTGGTTCGATCCTTTCCCCCAGTCCAAGGATTGCTGGGAATCGGTGGTGGTGCACACCAGGCCTTCTTTTGGCCAGGACATAATAACATCTCTTGGTTACTGCTGATATATTAAGGCACAGGTTTGCTATTCTTGTTTAGGGTTGACAAAAGCTAGCTGAGGAAATGAGATCCTTTATCGCCAGCAAGTTGAGCCTGCCGCCTTCTGGCACAGCTGGTTATTTTATATTTAAGAACTATAGCCCTGGAGGCTGTAGTTATCTAGAAAGATGGCAAAATGTTACTGATATTGATCTAGAATGACAATGGTCATTGTGGGGGAAGGTTCCAACTAGACAAGATTGTTCATTTAAGGAAAACACTAGAGAGCAAGGGATCCCAAATTGATCAGGGAGAATGAGGAGTCTACTTTAATTGGTATGTAGAAGCTTAGAGAAGGCTTCACGATTCCAAAATAGCTTCATGTAGAGACTTAATACAAAAAGATAGTGAAAAATCAAAGAGACTTTTCTCTCTAAACACCTAAAACAAAAGACCATAGGATGGATGTGATTACAGACTTAATTCCTTACTGCCCCTCCCTGTGCTTTTTCACCTGAGTACTCATGTTTTACTAAGTCTCTGTCTGAAATACTTTTCTATTCCAAAGAGAAGATTTAACAATTGCCATTCACACTAAAACTACCCGAGGTTGAAGGTGAGCCCTCTCAGGTGTCCTTACCCCTTGTTCAAAGACTGAACTGAGAGCTATAGTCAAAGAATTCGCTAAACCTATGGTGGAGTCCCCCAAAATTTTTGAAGAATTTAGAGTCATTGTCAGGGCCTACGACCCCAAACTGCTAGATCAGCTTGTGCATATGTTAGTAGGACTGGGGGAAGCCTCAAGCTGGATGTGGGAAGCAAAATGGCAAAAGCCCTAGGATAATATTCCAGATGCTCAGCCTAAAAGGGCTTGCAAAATAACAACGAACCTTTTATAAGCCATTCCTCAAATCTTCCCTGCTCACACTGATTGGTCTATTTTTCAGTTATACAGACGAAAGAGGGGTGAGTCTGTGGAAGACGTTAGAGCCAGTTTGCAAGCTCTCTTTTTACAGCATTTGGGGTTCCAAGCAATAAAAAGGCCCCTCAGCCTGCTTTAGCTGCCCTCTTTGTATAAATGGATCATCTTCTGAGATGAGTGGGTTGATAAAAAGGCAGAAAAGAGGGTGAGAGGCCATAGGCCTGACTGAACCTGTGACTGTAGCGGAGCATTTGGAAAGGACCTTGGAGCAAGATGACAAACAGAAATCCCCCAAGCTAATAGCCTTACAGTTACAACAGCTCCAAGGCAAGAGACACAAAATAACAATTGGGCCTCCCCCATTACAACCTCCTAGGGGTCTGTGACCAGTTCGATGACCCAAAGGTGATGTTTCATTTGTAATCAATTAGGACACAGCGAAAAAAGGTGTCCTCAAAAGTCCTATGCAAACTCTTCACAAAAGGAAGAGGTGGAGGTAGCACGTTGGGATATAAAGTCCCCCGCCCACAACTTGAGAGTCCCCTCCCCCTCACTCAGTGGCCAGACTCACCTCCTGTGGCTGCAAGTAACAGGGGACAGTGAGGGAACGTCAGCTTGGAGGTCAGTGGTCTAGGTTCTTCCCACAGCTCTCTCATGCTTTAAACAACAATCCTGTCCCTGGTGTACCCAGATTAGAATTGCAGTATGTAAGGAAGAAAGTCCAGAGCCTCTTCTCTGGGAACAGCTCAGAGACCTAATCAGGAATATTGGGTTGGTCATATGTTCCTTTGGTTTTTACGTAAAAATAAAAGATACAGTTTTCATTTTCACCAAGAACTTTATCGAACAACATATTCACCCTTTTGTTCCACTACCTTCTGCCATTTTTCAGGCAACTTCATAATACCATTTTCCCAAAACTTTTTACCTTTTGGAGCAAAGAACTTCTCCAGGTACGTTTTATAGTCTTCCAGGGAATTGAAATTTTTTCCATTAAGAGAAGTTTGTAAAGACCTAAATCAATGGAAATGTGAAGGTGCAGTGTCTGGTGAATACAGCAGATGAATCAGAACTCATCCTAGCTGTAACAGTTTTTGCCTGGTCATCAAAGAGGCTTGTGATCTTGCGTCATCCTGATGGAAGAGTATGCATTTTCTGTTGACTAATTACGAATGCTTTTTGCCAAGTGCCGCTTTCAGTTGGTCTAACTGGGAGCAGTAGTTGGAATGAATCGTTTGGTTTTCTGGAAGGAGCTCATAGTAGTGGACTCCCTTCCAATCCCACCATATACACAACATCACCTTCTCTGGATGAAGACCAGCCTTTGGTGTGGTTGGTGGTGGTTCATTTCGCTTGCCCCACGATCTCTTCTGTTACACATTATTGTACAGTTTCCACTTTTCATTGCCCATCCCAATTTGTTTTAAAAATGGAATGTTTTCATTATGTTTCAGTAGAGAATCCCATGCAGGAATGCGGTCAAGAATGGTGAACCCATGATCAAAGTGATTCACATAACCAAGCTGGTGCAAATGGTTTTGAACACTTGATTTGGATATTTTGAGTATATCAGCTATCGCCTGAGTGGTAGGTATAACACTGATTGTTCTCAATTAATGTCTCTATTAGTTCGCTATCAATTTCAGCTGGTCTACTGGACTGTGGTGCATCGTCCAGCACGAAACTTCGCAAACCACTTTTGACACATTCGATCAGTCACAGCACCTCTCCATACACTGCACAAATCTTTTTTTTTTGTTTCATTTGCGTTTCTACCTTTCTTGAAATAATAAGGCATAATATGCTGAAAATGTGGCTTTTCTTCTTCCACCTTCAGTGTTAAAATGGCTGCACAAAAATTCACCCATTTTGATGTTTTTCTTTAAATGCACACTGATATGACAGTTATCACAATACACTCTAACAAAATGTTTTTGAATGAAGTTAAAGACAACTAAGCACTACTAGAACCATCGTACGGAAAAAACGAATGACCTTTTTGGCCAGCCCAGTACTGTTTCTCAATGACACGCAGCTGTTCGCACCCTCCCCCACTCCTATCTGCAGAGTCCAGTAGATCAGGCACCCTTAAGTGGCTAACGTAACCTCTCCTAATGCAGTGCATGCGCGCCTGTGTCCATGTTCCTGATATAGCTATGTGTTGATTGTCTGCTTCCTCCGCTCAATTGTAATATCCATGAGAGGGGTCTTGACCATGTTCATTGATGCCTGATAAATAATGGAATGAAGAAATGGTGATTGTGTTCACAGTTTGGACTCTTTGGCAAACAGATGCAGAGAACATGTTTAGGGAACAAGATGTTTACTAAACAGCACCTGTGAGGGGGTAGAAAAAGAAAGGATTGGGCAGGGGGAAAGTTGACCTCTGATCCAGGTGCCAAAACAGCCTCAGCCTACCCCACCGGAGCTGAGGAGCCAGACTGTCTCTTCAGAGTTGTCCTCAGTTAGAAGGAGTCAGCCAGGCCTTTCTAACTCTGCCTCTGTCAGTCTATGGGATACGAGCTGTCCTGGAAAGGGGATAACTCTGGGCAAGGCAGCTCTCTGCAGTCTCGGCAGTCCCTGAAGGATCTGGGAGCTGACGCTGCCTCCCAGCCACACTCTCGTCAACTCAGGACACAAAGCCTTCCCTGAAGAGAGATCCAGGTGGCACATGTCATTGTCACCAAATTCATCCCCTTTACAGCGGAAAGCTGTTTTTTCACAGAAATTCTGCGTGTGTAGTTGTGTCTTCAGGGTGGTGGAAATTGTGTGTGTGTCACAGGTGTGTTTGTGTGTATACATGTGGTTTGTATGTGTGAAGCCAGGGAGTGTGGAGGGCTGTGCTTGTGTGTGAGGGAGGTGGGGACGGCCCTTGTATGTTTGGGTGCAGTGTGCTTGGCGGGGGGCACACAGCTGGTGTATTAAATTAGGCATGTGTAGAGGGAGGGGGCACAAGACCCACAAGGAACTGGCAGGTAGCTCCCTCAGCATCCAAACTCCCGTGTTCAGGAGATGAGAACCTTCGTGTTGCTTTGACTGAAGGCACAGTTTCAGTGCACACACACAAGGGAAGTGACGTCACAAGATGTACTATTTACAGCCACTGGAACGGGGGGGTGGCGGGGGGTGTTTGGGCAAGGAGCTGGGGAAAGGCCATCCTCTGCCCACGTTACAAGCAGGCAGGAGCTAGAAAGCAGGGTAGCCGTCATCTCTTAATGATCACGTGGTCGGGGTGGAGGTCCGTAAATTGTGGTGGGCTCAACTGTGAGGGGTTACGTTACAAGGTGTCCCAGGAAAAGCACAACTGAACTTGGGGCGAGAATTCTGAGCTCAGGTGTGAGCAGGGTTATCACACGGTAAAATGCCTAGACAGCAGCTCAGAATAGCTGTTTTATCATCACAATTGATGCCTAGACATTAATCTTCAGGGGAATCATAGGCACGGTCAGGACAGTGACCGTATTAAAGCCCGCTGACAGGGTTTTGGTCACACAGCAGGTGAACCATTGAGCACAGCAGACGCGCCAATCAACATGATCAGTAGACAGATGGCAGTTTCAAATCCTGTTCATAACAATCCCCCCTAGTTTTGGGGTCCAGAAAAGAAACTAAATCACAGCCCTTGGATAAGGTTAAGGTGGGTATTTGATTAAAAGTTGGGTGAGAGTATGGAATACTTGTACCTATTGGGCAATCTTTTGTATGTTTGGCTGAATTTGTCCAGAATTCAGCAGGTGGCCTCCTTTACAGCACAGTTCACCTCCTACTGGGCCGATAAGTAATCTAAAGCTCAAAAGTTAATCAGAGCCATCTGCGCCAAAGAATCATGTGGTTGTTGCACGAAGGCTAGGCTGTGGTGTAACAGCCCAGTGTGTGCAGCCAGCGTGGCTGACGGGCTGGGGTTTGCCTTCATAATCAGTGTTGCGTGCCCATTGTAGCGGCTCCGAAGCCAGACCCAGGCAGGAGAGCAGCAGCCCTGCTCCCAACATAATGGGGGTGGGTACTGGATGCTTTTGACCTGAAGGGCAGAAAGAGAGACAGGTTGGGGGTCCTGCTCAGAGATGTGTAAGGGCGGTCTCAGGCAGACTAAAAATTCTCAGGCACCGGCAAGGTCAGGTGCACTGGAGGTTGAGGGAAGAAGTACACGTGTGAAGAAGTACACATGTATGACAGCTCCAGAGCACTGGACCCACCGTAGGCACCCACTGTTAGATCGAGGAGGCCAGAGTAAGTGGGGT
Organism: Hippopotamus amphibius kiboko; assembly: GCF_030028045.1. Classification (NCBI taxonomy): domain Eukaryota; kingdom Metazoa; phylum Chordata; class Mammalia; order Artiodactyla; family Hippopotamidae; genus Hippopotamus; species Hippopotamus amphibius. The sequence goes on from NC_080187.1 coordinate 114,549,130, forward strand.
TCCCGCTGGTGGCTGCGCCTTGAGGCCCAGGACTGTGGAGACTGTGCTCTATAGGGTGAGGTGCAGGTCATGTTCATCCACGTGGTGGTTGGTGGTGTCTGGGCAGGTATAGAGGAGTATAAAGGGGGCGTGGGGGCTCCTGCTGGGTGCTCCGTACTGTTATTACCAAGGGTCCTGCGTGGAGCACTCGAGTACCATTGAGAGTGGCTGCGGAAGCTGCAGGGACACATGGGGTGCCTTCTGTTGGGCAGATGGGGGCAGGGTCCATAAATCAGCCTGATAGGACATGAATTTAGGGGAAAAGCCTTTTTGGAGCCCAGTCACATGTCCAGCAATGGTGGTGGCCCAAAAAATGAGCTCTGGTTTCTGCCCATTGTATAAAAATATTAAGACTATTGCAGAGCTTGAAGGGAGGCCTCTGGAGCCCTGAGTGGTTACCATGGGAAAGGGTGCCCTCAGGGTGGTGTGCTGAGGGGACTCTGTGGCTGTGATCCTGAAGGTTATAGGGAGGGGTGCTGTGTTGGCAGCAGCACTGCAGCCAGGTCAGGGTCCTCCCAACAGAAATTAAATGTACTAATCCCCAGTAGGATGCATAACGTGAACCCATCTGATGGATGTGGTGAGGACCAGCACCTACATGAAGTGTTTAAAAGGGCCTCCATGTGGCTATGAGACTTGACACGTACCTTGGCCTTCCAAAGCTCAAAGGCACAGCAGAGAGCAGCCTGGCAATCACAGTACCATCTCATACTCAAGCAGCAAGCATTATAGTAAGTGAGCAAGGGTTCCTTTGGGGAAACACATAGTTAGCTCTGGAAATGCCACTCAGGGTGGTCATCAGCAGGGAATGTAGATAAATAAACATTCAATCCAGCAGCCAAGTCCCAGTGCCGTGTCTTCCTTGGTGTTCTCTCTGCTACAGTGGAAGCTTGTAGAGGCAGCATTAGGGATGACGTTGGTGTCATGAGCTGGGGTGTTATCATATCTTGAGTTCTCATGTTCCAATCCATCCATGTTGTCATCTCTCAGACTGTCACGCCCCACACTTTTGTGGGCTGGGGCGTGGCAGCTCCAGTGTTGTCACAGGTGGAGGGAGCCGTCCCAGAGGCTCCGAACGTAATGGCTCTGCTAGGGAGCAAGCAAGGAGGGGAACTGAGGGGCCAGGGGGTGTCACAGAGCCCTGATTAAGGTTTGCTTGCCCTGTCGGGAGCATCTCCTGGTATCACAGCTTCTCAGTAAATTTTGAGGGTCCTTGGGAGTTTACCTTGCAAATGATTGGGTGGTGTACTCCTCTGAGGCATAGCAGGTCTCCTTCCATAAGCAGTAAAGGTTGGAGGCACATGTGTAGCCTTGGCTAAGGACAATTTAGTTACATGTTCTCAAGGATCTAATGTTTGGCCTTGAATTACTACAGATAGGTCTGAACTGCACAGGCCTATCAAACTATTAGGATTGAAATTAGGGCAATGTAATGGCCAGCTCCCGGATTCCAGGAGGTTGGTGATTATTTGGACAGGGCTGGTGGCCTTGATGCATTTGTGTCACTGGTCCCATTTAAGATCCAGGGCTTGAATTGCCTGGCTAGTATCCACAGCTGGAGGCATTTCAGGTACAGCCCCTGTAGGGCTGGCTTCCAATACTCAGCGTCTCCAAATCCTGGGGTGCGATTTTGGGTGACTGCTGTGCCAATCAAGCAACTTTCTAGTGTTGCTTCTCTCATGTCGAGGAGAAGCCCTAGGACCCAGATGGCACAAAAAGAACAGAGTAAGGCCAGAAGCAGCGACCATCATTTTATAGTTTTACATCTGTCCACTGGCTGTCCCATGTGGAGGGAAACTATGGGGTCATTGTGGGTCAGCGGCTTGTTGGTAGCCTCCTTCAAAGTGGGGCAGGGCCAAGGGTTGTAGTTGCCTTGTCATGCTGTCATCTTCTAATGTTGCTAGTGTCAACCAACCAGAATACCTCTTTTCCCCTTTCAGAGATCCACACCATTCCCTTGGTGGGCCCAGGTACAATTCTTCCACTTCCTATGGGGAGGCATGGTTAGGAGAAATGAGCTATCTGCTAAAGCCACTATACATAGGAATTTCAGCTAGAAGTTCCAAGTTGTGCGTCAGTGTGGTCTGGCAGCCGCAAAGTGCATCTGTGTTCTTCGAATGGGCCAGGACTATCTATCAGCAGGGGATCACAGCTAACCACAAAATCTGTTCGCCAATGATTGTTGGAAGCAGAGACAATTGACTATTTTTTTAATTGAAGTATAGTTGATTGATAATATTGTGTTAGTTTGAGGTATACAGCAGAGTGATTCAGTTATAGATACATATTCTTTTCCAGATTCTTTTCACTAAAAGTTATTACAAGCTATTGAATATAGTTCCCTGTGCTATACAGTAGGTCCTTGTTGTCTATCTATTTTATATATCGTAGTGTGTATCTGTTAATCCCAAACTCCTAATTTATCCCTGCTCCACCCTTTCCCCTCTGGTAACCATAAGTTTGTTTCCTGTGTCTGTGAGTCTATTTCTGTTTTATAAATAAGTTCATTTGTATTATTTTTTTTTTAGATTCCACGTATAAGGGATATGATATAATATTTGTCTCTGTCAGATTTACTTCACTTAGTATGATAATCTCTAGGTGCATCTATGTTGCTGCAAATGGCAATAGTTTATTCCTTTTTATGGCTGAGTAATATTCCATTGCACGCATGCACGCACACGTGCGTGCACACACACACGTGCATCTTCTTTATTCATTCTTCTGTTGATGAACCCTTACATTGCTTCCATGTCTTGGCTGTTGTAAATAGTGCTGTTATGAACACTGGGGTGCATGTATCTTTTTGAATTAGAGTTTTCATCTTTTCCAGATTTATGCCCATGAGTGGGATTGCAGGATCATATGGTAACTCTATTTTTAGTTTTTTAAGCAACTTCCATACTCTTCTCCATAATGGCTCCCCCAATTTACATAACCAACAGTGCAGGAGGGTTCTCTTTTCTACACACCCTGTGCAACGTTTATTATCTGTAGACTTTTTTGATGGTGGCTATTCTGCCCAGTCTGAGCTGATAGCTCATTGTCCTTTTGATTTGCATTTCTCTAATAATTAGCTACGTTGAGCATATTTTCTTGTGCCCGTTGGTCATTTGTCTGTCTTCTTTGGAGAAATGTCCATTTAGGTCCTCTGCCCAGTTTTTGATTGGGTTGTTTTTTGATATTGAGCTATGTGAGCTGTTCATATATTTGGGGAATTAAGCCCTTGGCTGTATCATTTGCAAATATTTTCTCCCAACTATAGATTGTCTTTTTGTTTTGTTTATGGTTTTCTTTGTTGTGCAAAAGCTTGTGCATTTGATTAGGTCCCATTTGTTTATTTTTGCTTTCATTTCTTTTGCCTTGGAGAGTGATCTAAGAAAATATTGCTACAATTTATGTCAGAGAATGTTTTACCTATGTTCTCTTCTAGGAGTCTTATGGTGTTATGTCTTATATTTAAGGCTTTAAGCCATTTTGAGTTTATTTTTGTGTGTGGTGTGAGGGAGTGTTCATTGATTTACACGTGGTTGTCCAGCTTTGCCAATACCATTTGCTGAAGAGACTGTCTTTTCTCCGCTGTATATTCTTGCCTCCCTTGTCACAGATTAATTGACCGTAGGTGTGTGAGTTTATTTCTGGGCCCTCTATTCCGTCCCATTGATCTGTTTGCCTATTTTTGTGCTGCTATCACATTGTTCTGATGAACACAGCTTTGTAGTATTGTCTGAAGTCTGGGAGGGTTGTGCCTCCAGCTTTGTTGTTTTTCCTCAGGATTGCTTTGGTAATTCTGGGTCTTTTGTGGTTCCATATACATTTTAGGATTGTTTGTTCCAGTTCTGTAAAAAAAAGTCATGGATAATTTGATAGGGACTGCATTAAATCTATAGATTGCTTTGGGTAATATGGCCATTTTAACAATATTAATTCTTCCAACCTAGGAGCATGGGATATCTTTCTATTTGTTTGAATCATCTTCATTTACCTTTGTCGACATTTTATATTTCTCAGCGTGTAAATCTTTCATGTCCTTGGTCAGGTTTATTCCTAGGTATTTTTTGACAGAAATTTAAGCAGGATTTTTTTTTTACTTTCTGTTTCTAACAGAAAGTTAAAAAAATGTTTATAAAAATATTTCATTGTTATAAAGAAATGCAACAGATTTCTGTATATTAATCTTGTATCTTGCTGCTACCTGAATTAATCCTGCTACCTTGCTGCATTTGTTTATGAGCTCTAATTGTTTTTGTGTGGCATCTTCATGGTTTTCTATATAGCGTATTATGTCATCTGCATATGACGGTTTTACCTCGTGCCTTCCAATATGGGTAACTTTCAGTTCTTTTTCTTGTTTGACTCCTGTGGGTAGGACTTCCAATACTATGTCGAATACAAGTAGTGAGAGTGGGCATCCTTGTCTTGTACCTGAATTTAGCAGGAAGGCTCTCAGCTTTTCACCAGTAAGTATTATGTTGGCTGTGGGTTTGTCATAAATAGCCTTTATTATGCTGAGATATGTTCCCTCTATACCCACTTTGATGAGAATTTTTATCATGAATGAATGTGGAATTTTATCAAATGCTTTTTATGCATCTATTGAGATGATCATGTGGTTTCTGTCTTTTGTTAGGGTATAACACATTGATTGATTTGCATATGTTCAACCATCCTCGTGACCCTGGGATTTATCAAACTTGGTCATGGTATGTGATCCTTTTTATGTATTGTTGGACTTGGTTTGTGAATATTTTGTTGAGGATTTGTGTATCTATATTCATCAAAGATATTGGCCTGTAATTTTCTCTTTTAGTGGTATCTTTGTCTGGTTTTGGTATCAGGGTGATGGTAGTTTCATAGAATGACTTTTGGAGTGTTCCCTCCTTGTCAAGCTTTTGGAATTTTGAGAAGGATTGGTATAAGTTCTTCTTTGTATGTTTGGTAGAATTGCCCAGTGAAGCCATCCAGTCCTGGACTTTTGTTTGTGGGGAGTTTTTTGTTTGTTTGTTTGTTTGTTTATAGGTTCTGTTTCACTTCTAGTGACCCGTCTGTTCAAATCATCTGTTTCTTCTTTTTTTAATAAATTTATTTATTTATTTATTTTATTGGCTGTGTTGGGTCTTCGTTGCTGCATACGGGCTCTCTCTAGTTGCGGCGAGTGGGGGCCACTCTTCATTGTGGTGTGCAGGCTTCTCCTTGCAGTGGCCTCTCTTGTTGCAGAGCACGGGCTCTAGGTGTGTGGGCTTCAGTAGTTGTGGCACATGGGCTCAATAGTTGTGGCGCACGGGCTTAGTTGCTCCGTGGCATGTGGTATCTTCCTGGGGCAGGGATCGAACCCGTGTCCCTGCATTGGCAGGTGGATTCTTACCCATTGCACCACCTAGGAAGTCCCACATCTGTTTCTTCTTAATTCAGTTTTGGTGGGTAGTATGTTTCTAGAAATGTGTCCTTTTCTTCTAAGTTGTGAATTTGGTTGGCATATAGCTGTCCATAGTATTCTCTTATGATTTTGTGTATTTCTGCAGTACCGGTTGTTATTTCTCCTCTTTCATTTCTTATTTTGTTCATTTGGGTCCTGTCTCTTTTCTTCTGGGTGAACCTGGCCAGAGGTTTGTCAGTTTTGTTTATCCTTTCAAAAACCCAGGTCTTGGTTTTATTTACTTTTTTCTGTTTTTGTAAATCTCTGTTTTATTTATTTCCTCTCTGGAGAGGATCGACATTCTCAGTCTGTAAGGGAACTAAAAATTGTTGGGGCAAATGTTGGTGATATTATCCCATACGATGAAGGCATCAGAGTCTTCATGGTAACAATCATAGGCAGCATGTCTGCTCGAGCCCAGTTGGTGTGAGGAGAATGGTGGCCGGAGGTATGGCCTAGAGCTCAAAGTGGTACCAAGTAGGTCCTTTCAAAAGTCCATTTATTGCCCTGTCATGTTTAAGGATCAGAGGTTTTAAAATACCTTGTTATGTTCAATAATGCTAGAGGCCTATGTCCAGTATGAGAGATGAAAATTCCATTGGATCCCCTGTTGGACAGCTCAGTGCTATGTTTCATGAGAAGTAATGGGAGATCCTTGATCTGAGTCAGTGATGTCAGGAGGGCCGAGTGGGGGCAGGATATACTTAGAAAAGAAAGAGGTCACCTGCTTCGCAGAGATGTTCCTGGTGGGTGTAGCAAACAGCCAGCTGGTAAAAGTGTGTAATGGTGAAACAGGTCGTGCTTATGGAAGGAAAGGCCTATGAAATCTCCCTGCCAGCAGCTACAATGGACAGTGTGCTCACAAAGCAAATGGTGACAGAGCAGTTTCCAGTGTTTGGTTTGGAGGCATAATTTGCAATTCAAAACCACGTGCTTTCAAGGACTGCAGTAAGTGGAATTTCCTTGAGGGCAGGCCTTGGCCAGTGTGGCAGCAGCTCCCCCATGACCGGAAGAGCTGTAGGACCAATTAGCCAGGGGGTAAGGAGTATCGAAGTGGTGACTGAGCAAGGCCAAAATGGGGGAGTCAGGATTGAGTTGAGAGTCCCTAACAGGTGGTAACCTGGACTGAGGCAGGAGCATCTACCTTGGGGTTCAAGATAGCCTCTGACATGGAAGCATTTGTATGTACTGAAACGTGGGTAATCTTAATTGTGGCCAGTGCCTGGGCAGTGTCCCTGCAAATTGGGGCACCCCAGACAGGATGGCCTTGAGTGTAAAAATTGCCCTGCTGCCATCAGCCTGACCAGACTGCTAGTCCATTAGCAACCACCTGTGAGGGAGTGAAAATGTGGAGAAGAGGCTTGTCATGGGTAGCAGTGGTCTGCATAGCCATTGTTACTGCAACCAGCTCAGCAAGCCGAGCCAAGCCCGACGTGCCATCTTTGATAAGTACGCTGCTGCTGGCAGGCTGGCACGTTGCTGCTCTGCACCAGGTTCTCCCGTGTGCAGGGGTGGAGCTGCCATCCCAGGGGCCACTCCAGATCACCAGACACTTAGGCAGTGGGGGTGCCAGCACCCGTTCCTCAAGGTCCCCTGGCAGGGGGCTGGGAAGCAGGGACGTCATATCCTCCTGCAGTTTGAAAAACCTGCTATGTCTGGTTGAGCCTGTTTCTGGTGCTACTATTTCCGTTTTAGCCAAGAGGCATTTGTGGCCCTGCTGGGTCACTCCTAGGAGGCGCCCCTTACCTGTGAGGTAGTAGGAATGTGAGTGCCCAGGAGAACAAGCTTCATCCCATGAGGGCCTCTGTTTGTAACAAAAGCCCCCAAAGTGGCAGATTTTGATGTTCGAAGGGGTGTCATAGGTGTAGAGAGCAGCTGTCTGGCCCAGAAGCCCACAGGCAGCTAGGAGGGGCTCTGTTTAGTCCAAAGGCTCCAGGACACAGAGTCCATGCTGATCCGTGCCTCCACCCAGATGGAGCAGCCAGGGGGAAGGGCTTGATTAATTAACCTTTGTGCCAACTAGAAAGCGTATTGCTGAGCTGTTCCCCAGGAAAATGTGGAGGGTTTGCTTATGGCTGCACAAATTGGACTAAGAATGATGGACAAGTGGGGTGTTTGCCTCCAAAATGTGAAGACATCTAAGTAAGACGTGTTAGGCTTGCCATAGTGTGGTGGGGGACTGAATAGTTAACCATTGAGGTTTAACAGCAAGCAGAATTTCCTAGCTTTTAGAGGATGAGTGAATGCCCAGAAATGTTATCGCTGTGGACAGCCCTTGAATTTGCTGTGGGGCAATAGCCCACCTCTATGTTGTAAGTGGGTCACCAACCACGTAAGGGCCTCATGCACCACATCTTCTGAGGGGCTTTGGGTTAGAATGTCACCAGTATAGTGCCAGATGGTGCAAGGGGACTCCAGGTCTTGCTGCAAAGATTGTGGGCAATAACTGAGCTGTAAAGATAGCCAACAGGCGGCCTTCTGAAGTGAAAGTAGACTGCGGCTGCAACTCTTAGTCATTGCTATTGAACAGAACATAAGAGCTAGATTGTCACAGCCAAGTACTCCCCTGGAGCCCTTTGGGTGTCCTTAATCAGCTGAACAGTGTTGGGAATGGGAGCCTTCATAGTGGGGATCAGCATGTATAGCTCAGTAGTTGATTCTAAGTCACCACTCATTAGTAGCAGGCTTTACTACCAGCCACATGGGGACCTGAAAGGAGAAACGATGTGTTTAATGACTTCTTCCTTCAATAATGTGTGCCTTCCTTTTGGAATGTGTGCCTTTGTGACTATCCCACAGGCCCCTGTCATAGATGATATTGGGGGATATTTACTGTCTCCGGGCTCCCAATATTCAGCTTCTACCAGGAAGGCCAGGAGTTAGAGTTTGTTCCAAATGGCACTGCAGCACATCAGGGCATCCATACCTATCACAGGAAAGGGTAGGGCCAGAGGGGCACTGCCACTAAAGGATTGTTAATAAAGATTGTTTCAGTGGTGACATTCAGTGGAAGTTGAGTGCCTTCTACTCTCCTGGCTGTTATGCTTTGTAATGTAAAGAGTGGCCCCTGTCTATGTTTGGAGGGGTTCCCACGGAGCATTGTAATTTGGGCTCCATTGTCAATGGCAGCCATAAAAAGTTGTTTATGTGTGTCCCAGTGGATAATTAGAGACGTATATGGCACATGTCCCAGAGGGGGGACGTGCTCCAGGGATCTGCGAGGTCCCTAAGGCAGAGGCCTTGGCAGAGGTCAGGGTACAGGATTCCGAGAGGTGACAGCTGCCCGTCTCTCCACTCTCTTGCAGAGCCTGCAGCACCTGAGCACAAGTTTCTGATTTGTGTTTGGGCTGTCACAAAAGTATGTCATTAGGGCCTCCCGATCTCCAGAGCTGCCAGTACGGGGAGGTCTGTTAGTCATCTCATGAAGGAAGGAGCTATATCAAGGTACCACCCGTTGGTGGAGACCAATAAAGGGCCTGGAAGTCCCTCTATCCCTTAAGGACCCTCTGTTGGGTTCCTGGCTGATGGGGCCGTGGGGCCCATTTGCTTTTACTGGCAAGCAAGATTTGGGGCCTCAGAAAAACCATCTTTTTCATGTCTAGCTACAACACAGATGCAGTCTGTGTCTGACAAGTCTTTGAATTGTAACAGCGTGGCTTTATAATTAGGGGGAACACCCTCCTCCCCCCCTTCCCTTGGGCAATTTTTTGTAGAAAAATTTGCATTTCTACCATGGTATAGTTACTTGTCTCTGTTTCTTGTTCACGCTGGTCTTCTGATATTTTGGTGCGATGGATGGTGACAGGGAACCCCTGGAGTGGAGGTTTCCTTTCCCTGACTCATATGCTGCCATTTCCTGTGTAGAGTGTCCCAGTCAACCTTGGTGGGGTCAGGGGACGATCTGAAACAGCAGCAAGAAGTGCAGCAACATAGGAGGCACTTGCCTCAGCCGTGTGTGCCCCCCCGGGGTGCCGTGATGCCCCTGGTAGAGCTGCCTCTGTCGTGGGCGAGGGCTGTGTGGGGATCTCATGGATGTATGTTTGGGGTACAGGAAGGTTTGGGGTAATATTAAAGATGTGTGGAGACTGTATGTGTGACCTGGGGAGAGCCGAGGGGCATGAGTGCCTGTGTGAGTAGACAATTGATGTAGCATGGTGTGTGCGGCTGGGTGGTGGGGCTGGTTCTAGGTTTTTTGAGGCTCTGTGTGTGAGCATTTGAGAAGAGGTAGTTTAATGCACTGTGTGTTGGATTTGTGTGTGTTCAGAGTAGAGTGATTATACATTCGCGTATGCTGTCGGGGTAGGAAGGTAGGGAGTGCATTTTTGGTGAGGAGGACTCTGCAGAGATTGGGGTTGTCTGTGTATTTGGTGTTGCTCGCTGTGTGTGTATGATCAGGGGATGTGACAGATGCTGTTTAGAGATTCTCAAGAGGGGGATGGGTGTATGTATTGGGGGTGTGAGGTCATCATGTGTTTGAGGCGAGTATTTAGAAGAAGGTGGGAAGGACTGTCTGTGTCAATCTGATGGTATTTCTGTGTTTGTCAGCTTCTGAGGTGTTGCACGTACATGGATACTCACAGCTCTGGGGACTGCATGTGTTATATTTGGGTCTGGAATTGTGTCTAATAAGAAGTTTGTGAGTTTTTTTGTGAATGACTTTGTGTATTGTTGCAGGGTTTGTGTGATTGCGTGGGGGGTTATTTTGTAGGATTGCGTGGGTTGGGTGGATTTTTGTAGGATATGAGGATTTAAGTGTTTGATTATTGGAGGCCTTTGTGGGGGGTGTTTTGTACTCAAGACTGTAGCTGTGGATTTTATTGAGGTTTGTAGTCCCTGCATTTTGGGGCAGGAGAGTTCTGGGCACACAATCATGCATCTGACTATAGGTAGGGACTGTGTGTGTTTGAGGATGTTTGGAGCTCTGTGAGGCTGTGTGATGGTGTCACGGGTCAGTGTGGCCAGTGCAGTGTGTGTTGGGCTGGAAGGGAGACTCGAGGGCGTGTTGGTGACTGTGCGGCTCTCATGTGGACTCCCATATGGACTGACCTTTGTTCCTTCTGATCATCAGTTGGTTCGAAGATTTCTTTTTTTCTTTGATGTGGACACTTTCAGAGTCTTTACTGAATTTGTTACAATATTGCTTTTTTTTTTTTTTTATGTTTTGGTTTTTTGGCTGCAAGGCATGTGGGATCTTAGCTTCCTGACCAGGGACTGAACCTGCAACTCCTTCATTGGAAAGTGAAGTCTTAGCCACTGGACCATGAGGGAAGTCCCTGACCTTCTGTGATTTGTACCCATCCTGATCTTTTGTGGCACCCACTTCCCTGGAATGATAAGCGATATTCTGCTCATTCTTACCCAGATGAGTCTGGAAATGTCACTTCTGGCAGCTGGACGTGCCTCTTGCAAGTGAGCGGTCCTGGAGTGCAGGATCCAGGACTGGTGGACAGATGCAGAGTGAGGCTGACTCCCCCGTGAGCCCTCTCCTTAGTGAGGTGGCCAGGAAGTCAGGGCTTCTTCTCCAGAAGACATGGCCAGTCCTCTCTAGAATGTGCTGGAGGGGCCAACTCATTGAACGGACCCTGCCAGTAGGTAAACAGACCTTGGAAACAATTCCTAAGGGAGAAGTCTGCACCTACCCAGCTTCTACTTTCTCCTTTGGATGGCTTCTACCACAAGGTAAAAGCTAAGGCCCCTGGTGTAGCCCTCATAGGGCCCTTCTTGGCCTGGTCCTGCTGGCCGGCCATTCTGTCCCCACGTTGTAGCGCACCATGGGCCCTCTGGTGACACCAGCATGAGGCTCCCTGCACATCAGTTCTCACCTCCTGCACTTGGCCCACGCTGCCCTTGCTGTTTGTCCTGCTCTTCCTCCCCGAGGCTGTGAGCTCAAGAGTCACCTTCTCCAAGTGGGCAGGATCCCCTGAAAATGCAAATTTGAGTCATTACTGTATCACTTGAGTCTCCGGCATGTGCCAGGCACTGTGACTCTTGCCAAACCCATAAAACCCCACCAGGTGGATATGTTACCAGGTGCACTTTGCAGGTGGTAAAGTTGAGGCTCACAGGTGAGAGAGAAGTCATGACCAAGTATCCTGTAAGGACCAGAATATCAATCAAACTGGTCAACATATATGGTAAAGCAAACATTACCCTGATCAGCACGGCCAGAGGCCAGGCTGTAAAGGCACAAAATACATCCCAGCAGCAGAAGGAGCAAGTGCCAAACTCCCCAGCAAAGACGCAATGTACATATCCTGCTTTCCTAATCAAACTAACTGTAAATCAACCCACAATTTCCTACTCTACTAATAGGAGAAGAAAACCAATGTGCATTGTCCTATAAAACTACTTTAAAATAACACGTATGCTCCAAAGTGCCTTGGTAATGATCCCAAATCATCATCATAAAGTTGGGATACTTGTTAAAACACTGCAAGTCTTACATGCTGGCATGTAGAAGCTGGTGGGTCAGTTCTTTGGGTAATGATGATAGACCGAAGTGGCCCAGAAGGAAAGAAGACAGAAAACAGAGCAGAAACTGTTTGTCCAGCGAGGAGAGTGGGTCATGGTCAAGGTTCAAGCATCACTAGGGAGGTGATGAAAATGCTGATGGGCATAGATGTAGTAAGTCAAGGATACATAATGTAGTTTCTAATGAAACACTTTGTGAAAGACATATGACTAAAACAATAATAGGCAGAGAAGTGAAATACTATGAAACATTTGATGTGTTTTCTAAAAGGATGAAAGAAGATAGAAATGAACATAAAAGAAGTAGGTCAAATAGAAAACCTGTAAGGTGGTAGTAAGCTCACAAAATGATGAGGCAATTTAGATTTATTTTTTAAAATAAATTAGTAGACTATTTGTAGAGCAGTTTTAAGTTTAAAGAAAATTTAAGCAGAGAGTATAAAGTTCCTATACACCCCCTCACATTCACCCCCAAACCATAGTTTCCTCTGTTATTAACATCTAGCATTAGTGTGGGGCATTTGTTACAATTGATGAGCCGATGTCCATACATTATTCTTAACTATTGAGCGTAGTTTACATTAGTGTTTACTCTGTTGTATAGCCTATGGGTTTTGACAAATTTTTGACAAACATTGACCATTATACAGAATAGTTTCAGTGCCCTACCTTTTCCAGAATGTCATATAGTTGAAATCATACAGTATGTAGTTTGGCTTCCTTCATTTTGCAATATGCATTTAAGGTTCCTCCATGTCTCTTCCATTTAGTAATCTTTTATCTTAGCTCAAGCTTCCCTAACATAATGTTCAATACTATAGGCTGGGTGACTTTAACAACTCACAGTCCTAGAGGCTTGAAAGTCTAGGATCAAGGTGCCGGCCAATTCAGTGCCTGGTGAGGGCTCTCTTCCTGGCTTGCAGTCAGCTGTCTTCTCACTGGGTCTTCACATGGTAGGGAGAGAGAGAAAAAACATCTCTGGTTTCTTCTGATAGGGGCACTAGTCCTATCATGAGAGCCCAATCCTCATGATAGCATTTAATCTTTACCTCCCAAACACCTCATCTCCAAATAGCATCACTTTGTTCGAGCTTGAACATCTGAACTTGGGAGGGACAGAATTCAGTTGATGGCATCATTCTTCTAACAGTATAAAATAGGAGTAAGAGAAAGCGCATCATCCAGTTATCTTTTCTAGCAGTACATAAACATTTACTTGTTTTCAATAAACAATTTACGTATTTTAAGATAAACGAATTGCAGATTTTAAAAAGTCAGGTCGAACAAAATAAGAAATTGTAGGTACAAACGTGTTGAAACAAAAATATGTATATCCCCCAGTTGCTTTGTCTCAAAAATTCAGTTGCCGTTCTAAGGTCCGATTGAGGTTCTACGTGCAGCCTTTCCATCTGTGGTTCATGCCATTTACCCTACCACACCAAAAGGACGGGGGAGTATGCTAGAGTTAGGATATTAAAGTAAATAACCGATTAGAAAACAGATAGCTTGCTAAACGTAGTATTTATTTGGTGTGAATTGAGGCTGTTTATTCTTTAAAGATATGATTCATAGTAAAATTTGTAATGACAGTAAATTAACTAAAAGTAACTTGGGGGAAGTTTTATTTTTTTACTGAGATAAAATTAACCATTTTAACTTGTGTAATTCAATGACATTTAGTACATTCACCTTGCTGTGCAACCCTTACTTCTCTCTAGTTCAAAGATGTTTTTATTACCTTAGAGGGAAACCCTACCCATGAAGCAGTTACACTCCATTCCTTCTTCCACCTAACCCCTGGGCAATCACCCATCGGCTTTCTGTCTCTATAGATATAACTTTGGATATTTCATATAAATGTAATTATACAGTATGTGACCATTGATGCCTGGCTTCTTTCACATAGCATAATTTTCAAGGTTCACCCCTATTGTAGTATGTAGCAGTACCTCATTTCTTTTTTCTTCCATCTTTAGTGAGTTATAATCGACAAATAAAAATATATATTTAAGATATACAACTTGATGTTTTGATGTACAGACACATTTTTTAAATAATTGCCACAATCAAGCCAGTTAACATATCCATCACCTCATATAACTGCCAGTTTCTTTTCTTTTCTTTTTTTTTTTTTTAATGGTGAGAACACTTAAGATCTACCCTCTTAGAAAATTACAAGTATCCAGTGCAGTATTGTTAACTATATTCACATTGTTGTGCACTGGATTTCCAGAACTTATTCATCTTGCATAATTGAAACTTTGTACCCCTTGATCAGTACCTGCCCATTTTCCCATCCCCTTATCTCCTGTCAACTACCATTCTGCACCCCACTTCTATGACTATTTTCGATTCCACATGAAAGTGATATAATGCAATATTTGTATTTGTATTTCTGTATCTGGCTTATTTCACTAGCATAATCTCTTTTAGGTTGATCCATGTTGTCATAAACAGCAGGATTTTCTTCTTTTTAAAGGCTGAATAATACTCTATTGTATACAAGCGTACCTCGGCGATATTGCAGGTTGCTTCCAGACCACCAAAATACAGCAAATATTGCAACAAAACAGGCCACATGAATGTTTTGATTTCCCAGTGCATATAACAGTTATGTTTATACTATAGTGTAGTCTGCTAATGTGCAGTACAATTATGTCTACGAAGCCAATGCACATACCTTAATTTTAAAAGAATGCTAATTGGGAAAATGGCACCAAGAGACTAACTCAATGCAGGAGTGCCACAAACCTTCAATTTGTAGAATGCAGGGACTTCCCTGGTCATGCAGTGGTTAAGAATCCACTTGCCAATGCAGGGGACATGGGTTCAATCCTTGGTCCGTGAAGATCCCACATGCTACAGAGCAACTAGGCCCGTGTGCCACAACTACTGAGCCTGCACCCATGCGCTTAGAGTCCATGCTCTGCAGTAGAGAAGCCACCACAATGAGAAACCGTCACACTGCAACCAAGAGTAGCTCCTGCTTGCCTCAACTAGAGAAAGCCCACATGCAGCAACAAAGACCCACAGCAGCCAAAAAAATACTAAGAAATAAATAAATGTAACATCTAAAAAATGCAACCTCTAAAAGCACAATAAAATGAAGTATGCCTGTATATATACCATATTCTATTTATCCATTCATGAATCTGTGGATACTTAGGTTGGTTCTATGTCTTGGCTACTGTGAAAAATGCTGCAGTGAACATGGAAGTGCATGTATCTATTTGAGATACTGATTTCATTTCCTTGGGCTGTGGACCCTGGAGTGGGATTGCTGAATCATAAGGTAGTTCTGTTTTAAATTTTTTGAGGAACTTCAATACTGTTTTCCTTAGTCGTACCAACTTATATTCCCAACAACAGTGCATGAGGGTTCCCTTTTCTCCACATCCACGTCAGTACTTGCTATCTTTTGATTTTTTGTTAATAGCCATTCATCAACAGGTGAGAGATGCTATCTCACTGTGGTTTGATTTGGATTTCTCTGACAATTAGTGATGTTGAGCACCTTTTCATACACCTGTTGGCCATTTGCATGTCTTCTTTGGAGAAATTTCTATTCAAGTCCTTTCAGATTGTTTAATTAATATCATTTTGCTATTGAGTTGAAGGAGTTCCTTATGTATTTTGGATATTAACCCCTTATTAAATATATGGTTTGCAAATATTTTCTTCCATTACATAGGTTGCCTTTCACTTGCTGATTGTTTCTTTGCTGTGCACAAGCTTTTTAGCTTGATGCAAATCCACTTGTCTATTTTTGTTTTTGTGGCCTTTGCTTTTGATATCATATCCCGAAACCATTTTCCAAAAACAAAGTTAACAAGTTTTTCCCCTATGTTCTCATCTAATAATTTCATGGCTTCCGGTCTCACATTAAGTCCTTTATCCATTTTAAGTTTATTTTGTCCATCAAGTTAGATAAGGGTCCAATTTGACTCCTCTGCATGTGGCTATTCAGGTTTCCCATCATCATTTATTGAAGAGACTATGCTTTCCCCATGGTAAGTTCTTGGCATGCTTCTCAAAGGTTATTGACTATAGATGAATGGATTTATTTCTGGGCTCTCTACTTGGTTCCATTGGTCTCTATGTCTGTTTTTATATGAGTACCATACGGTGTTGATTTCTGTAGCCTTGAAATCAGCAATTATGACTCCAGCCTCTTCTTACTCAGAATTTCTTTGGCTCTTTGCGGTCCTTTGTAGTTCCATATGAATTTTGGATTGCTTTTTCTATTTGTATAAAGTACAGCAGCATTGGGATTTTTTCCCTTGGGTCTCAGTTGCAGCACACAGGATCTTCGTTGTGGTATGCAGGATCTTCCGTTGTAGCACACGTCGGCTTGTCTCTAGTTGTGGCATGGGGGTTTTCTCTTCTCTAGTTGTGGCGTGTGGTCTCCAAGTCACATGGGCTTCATAGTTGTGGCGTGTTGCTTGTGCTCCAGGGCATGTGGGCTCTGTAGTTTGTGGCACATAGGCTCTCTAGTTGAGGCACTTTGACTCAGTAGTTGTGGTGTGCAGGCTTAGTTGCCCCGCAGCATATGGGATCTTAGTTCCTGACCAGGGATTGAACCCACATCCCCTGCATTGCGGGATGAACTCTCTACCACTGGACCACCAGAGAAGTCCCCACCATTGGGATTTTAATAGGGATTGCATTGAATCTGTGGGTCACTTTGGGTAGTATGGATATTTTAACAATGGTAAGTCCTCTAACTCATGAAGAGAATGGGGCTCAGAATGGGGTTCTCCACATCCTCTTCAATACTTGTTATCTTTTGTCTTTTTGTTAATAGCCATTCTAACAGGTGAGAGATGATATCTCACTGTGGTTTAATTTGCATTTTTCTGACCGTTAGTGATGTTGAGCACATTTTCATACACCTGTTGGCCATTTGCCTATCTTCTTTGGAGAAATTGCTATTCAAGTCCTTTACCCATTGTTTAATTAATATTATTTTGCTATTGAGTTGAAGGAGTTCCTTATATAGTTTGGATATTAACCCCTTATTAGATATATGGTTTGCAGATATTTTCTTCCATTTTCTTAATTTCTTTTTTGGGTAGTTCATTGCTTTTGTATAATGACTTCTATATGCTGAGTTTATATCCTGCAACTTTACTAAATTCTTTTATGAATTCTAACTATTTTTGTTGTTGTTGTTGTTGAAGCTTTAGGATTTTCTACATATATGATCATGTCATCTGCAAACGGAGGTAATTTTACTTCTTCTTGATTTTGATGCATTTTATTTCTTTTTCTTCCCTAATTCCTCTGGCTAGGACTTCCAGTGCTGTGTTGAATGGAAGTGGTGAGTGTGGACATTTTTGCTTTCTTCCTTGTATTAGAGGGAAGGCTTTCAGTTTTTCACTGTTAAGTAGTATGTGTGTTGTGGTCTTTTCATATATGCTGCTATTGTGTTGGGGTACATTCCTTCTATACCCAATTTGTTTAGTTTTTATCAAGAAAAGATGTTTCATTTTGTGCCATCCTTTTCTGCATCTATTGAGATAACCATATGATTTTTCCCCTTCATTTTGTTAATGTGGTGTATAACATTGATCGATTTGTGTTTGTTGAACCATCTTTGCATCTCAGGAATAAATCTTACTTGATCATGAGGTATGGCCCCATTAATTTATTGTTGAATTCTGTTTGCTAACATTGTGTTGAGGATTTTTGCATCTATGTGCATCACAGATATTGGCCTGTAATTTTCTTTTCTTGTAATGTCCTTGTCTGGCTTTGGTATCAGGGTAATGCTGGCCTTGTAAAATTAGTTTGGAAGTATTCCTTCCTCTCCAGTTTTTTGGATGAGTTTGACAATGATTGGCATTAATTTTTCTTCACATGTTTGGTAAAATACACCAGTGAAGCCATCTAGTCCTGGATTTTCTATTTCTTTTTAATTATTGATTCAGTATCCTTATTTGTTAGTGGTCTGTTCAGACTTTCTATTCCATCTTGATTCAGTGGTAGTAGGTTGTATGTTGCTAGGAATTTATTCATTCCTTCTAGGTTATCTGATTGGTTGGCATAATTGTTTATAATAGACCCTTATGACTCCTTTATTTCTGAGGCATCACTTGTATTGCCTCCTCTTTCATTTCTGATTTTATTGATTTGTCTTCTCTCCTTTTTCTTAATTAGTCTAGCTAAGAGTCTGTCAAATTTGTTTATCTTTTCAGAAAGTACCACTTAGATTTGTTTATATTTTTTATTGTTTACCTATTTCCTATCTGATTTATTTCTGCTCTACTCTTCACTATTTTCTTTCTTCTGCTAAAGTTGAGATTAGTTTTTTCTTCTTTTTTATAGTTCCTTGAGGCATAAAGTTAGATTGTTTGAGGTTTTTCTTCTCTTTTTTTACTTTTTAAAATTAATTATTATTGGTGTATACTTGGTTTACAATATTGTGTTCAATTCTACTGTGCATCAAAATGTATCAGCTGTACCCCTCTTTTTTGGATTTCCTTCCCATTGAGGTCACCACAGTGAATTAAGTGGAGTTCCTGTGCTATATAGTATGTTCTCATTAGCTATCTATTTTATACATAGTAAGAATAGTATATATATGTCAATCCCAATCTCCCAATTCCTCCTGCTGCCCCCTTTCCCCCTTGGAACCCATATATTTGTTTTCCACATCTATGTCTCTATTTCTCCTTTGCATGTAAGATCATCTATACCATTTTTCTAGATTCCAGACGTAGGCATTAATATGTGATATTTGTTTTTTTCTCTCTGCCTCCATGCTGTATGACACTCTCGAGGTCCATCCATGTCTCTACAAATGACCCAATTTTGTTCCTTTTCATGGCTGAGTAACATTCCATTTTATCTATTTAACACATCTTCTTTATCCATTTCTCTGTTGATGGACATTTAGGTTGACTCCATTTCCTAGCTATTGTAAATAGTGCTGCTGTGAACACTGGGGTGCATGTGTGTTTTTGAACTATGGTTTTCTCTGGCTATATGCCCAGGAGTGGGATTGATGGGTCAGATGGTAGTTCTGTTTTTAGTTTTTTAAGGAACCTCCATACTGCTTTTCATAGTGGCTGTATCAATTTATATTCCCCCCAACAGTGCAGGAGGGTTCCCTTTTCTCCACACTGTCTCCAGCATTTATTTTTTGTAGATGTTTTTGATGATGGCCATTCTGACTGGTGTGAGGTGATACCTCACTGTGGTTTTGATTTGCATTTCTCTAATAATTAGTGATGATGAGCAGCTTTTCATGTGTTTGTTAGTCATCTGTATGTCTTCTTTGGAGAAATGCCTATTTAGGTTCTCTGCCCATTTGTGGATTGGATTGTTTGGTTTTATGATATTGAGCTGCATGAGCTGCTTGTATATCTTGAAGATGAATGCTTTGTCTGTTGATTCATTTGCAAATATTTTCTCCCATTGTGAGGGGTGTCTTTTCATCGTGTTTACGGTTTCTTTTGCTGTGCAAAAGATTCAAGTTCCATTTGTTTACTTTTTGTTTTTATTCCCGTTACTCTAGGAGGTGGGTCAAAAAGGGTCTCACTGTGATTTTTGTCATCGGAAGTTCTGCCTGTGTTTTCCTCTAAGAGTTTTATAGTGTCTGGGCTTACATTTAGGTCTTTAATCCATTTTGAGTTTATTTTTGTGTCTGGTGTCAGGAAGTGTTCTAATTTCCTTCCTTTACATGTAGCTGTGCAGTTTTCCTGTCACTACTTATTGAAACGACTGTCTTTTCTCCATTGTATATTCTTGCCTCTTTTGTCAAAGATAAGATGACCATATGTGTGTGGGTTTACCTCTGGGCCGTCTATCCTGTTCCATTGATCTATATTTCTGTTTTTGTGCCAGTACTATACTGTCTTGATTACTGTAGCTTTGTAGTATAGTCTGACGTCAGGGAGCCTGATTCCTCCAGCTCCATTTTTCTTTCTCAAGATTGTTTTGGCTATTCAGGGTCTTTTGCGTTTCCATACAAATCGTAAAATTCCTTGTTCTACTTCCATGAAAAATGTCGCTGGTAATTTGGTAGGGATTGCATTGAATGTGTAAATTGCTTTGGGTAGGATAGTCATTTTCACAATATTGAGTCTTCCAATCGAAGAACATGGTATGTTTCTCCATCTGTTTGTATCATCATTGATTTCTTTCATCTGCATCTTATAGTTTACTGCATACAAGTCTTTTGCCTCCTTAGGTGGGTTTATTCCTAGGTGTTTTATTCTCTTGGTTGCAATGGAAAGTGGGAGTGTTTCCGTAATTTCTGTTTTTGATTTTTTGTTGTTAGTGTGTAGGGACACAAGAGATTTCTGTGTATTAATGTTGTATACTGCCACTTGACCAAATTAATTGATTAGCTCTAGTAGTTTTCTGGTGACATCTTTAGGATTTTCCATGTATAGTATCATGTCATCTGCAAACAGTGACAGTTTTACTTCTTCTTTTCCAATTTGGATTGCATTTATTTCTTTTCCTTCTCTGATTGCCATTGCTAAAACTTCCAGAACTATGTTGCATAACAGTGGTGAGAGTGGACACCCTTGTCTTGTTCCTGATCTTAGAGGAAGTACTTTCAGTTTTTCACCATTGAGAATGATGTTGGCTGTGGGTTTGTCTCATATGCCCTTTATTAACTACTGTAGCTTATTCATGTTTTGAAAGATGCCTTGGGCTTTTTTGTTCTAAGGATTGGTTTAGCTAATTGGGGTATTTTGTGGTTCCACATGAATTTTCAGATTTCTTTTTCCATTCCTGTATTGAACACCATTGGGATTATAATAGCAACTGCACTGAATCTGTGGAGCACTTTGGTAGTATGTACATTTTAACAACAGTAAGTCCTCCAATTCATGAAGATGGGATGTCTTTCCATATTCTCAGTGTGTTTTTTTAATTTTACTCATCTTTCTTTAATACTTTTCAGTGAACAGATCTTTCACTTCCGGTTAAGTTTACTTCTCAGTATGTTACTGTTTATATTGCAGTTGACAATGGCATTGTTTTCTTAATTTATTTCTCAGAAAGCTCATTGTTAGTGAATAGAAATGTCATTGATTTCTGTATGTTGATTTGGTGTATTTCCACTTTACGGAATTCAGTTTTTGTGGAGTTTTTCAGACTTTCTACAAATAAAATCGTGTCATCTACAAACAAAGATAATTTTATTACTTCCTCTCTAATTTGAATGTCTTTTGTTTCTTTTCCTTACTTAATTTATCTAGCTGGGACTTCCACAACTATGTTGAATAAAAGTGGCAAGAGTGGAGATCCTTACCTTCCTGTTTATAAAGGAGTAGCTTTCATTTTTTCACTGTAGACTATGATATTAGCTGTGGACCTTTCATATATGGCCTTCTTGCTGTTAAAGTACTTTCTTTCTCTTCCTAATTTGTTGAGAATTTTTATTTGAAAGGATATTGATTTTTTTCCAAATCCTTTTTCTGCATCTATTGAGATGATCATGTGGGGGTTTGGGGGCTGGTTTTTGCTTTCATTCTGTTAATGTGCTGTATCATATTGATTGATTTATGGGTGTTGCATCCTAGGGGTAAGTCCCACTTGGTCATATGTATGATTCTTTTAATGTGCTATTTAGTTTGGATTGCTGGTATTTTGATGAGATTTTTAACAGAAGTGTGCATCACGGATATTCTGTATTTTCTTGTAGTGTCTTTGTCTGGTTTTGTATCAGGGTAATGCTGACCTTGTAAAACTGGTTTGGAAGAGTTCCCAGCTTTTCAATATCTAGCAAGAGTTTGCTATGGTTTGAATCACATGCTTTTCCAAAATTCATGATGGTAATAGTAGGTGGAGCCTTTGGGATATGCTTAGGTCATGAGGGCAGACCCCTCAGAAATGGGATTAGTGCCCTTATTTAAAAAAAAAAGGCTCTAGAGATATCTCTCGCTCCTTCCATGATGTGAGAACACAGTGAGAAGTTCCCGAATATGAATCAGAAAGAATACCCTCCTCCACCCATCCTGATGCCATAAATGCAGACTTCCCGCCTCCAGAATGGTGAGCTATTATTTATAAGCTACTCAGTCACAGGTGTTTTGCACTAGTATTCCAAATGGACCAAGAAAGAGTCTCAGAAAGACTGGTGTTAATCTTCTTCAACTGGTGATAGAATTCCTCTGTGAAGACATCTGGTCTTGGGCTTTTCTCTGCTGAGAGGGTTTTGATTACTGATTCAGTCTCCTTACTAGTTATAGATCTATTGAGGTTTTCTATTTCTTCTTCACTTAGTCTCTGCAGGTTGTGTGTTTCTAGGAATTTATCCATTTCTCCTAGGTTATCCAATTTCACAGCATATACTTATTCATAAGAGTCCCTTATAATCCTTTTTGTTTCTGGGGAATCTCTTTTGTTCCCTCTTTCTTTCCTATTTGATTTTATTGGAGTCTTCTCTGTCTCTCTATTTTTTCTGTTTTCTTCTAGCTAAAATTTTGTCCATTTTTATCTTTGTAAACAACCCAACTCTTAGTTTTATTAATCTTTTCTATTGGTTTTCTAGTCTGTAGTTCATTTCTTTCTGCTCTGCTCTTTATTTCCTTCCCTCTGCTAACTTTGGGCTTAGTTTGTTCTTCTTTTTCTAGTTTCTTAAAGTCTGATGTTAGGTTGTTTGAGATCTTTCTTTATCTTCATGTAGGGATTTATCACTATAAACTTCCCTTGTAGAACTGCTTTTGACATACCCCAAACATGTTTTGGTATGCGATCTTCATTTTGAATTTTCTCAAGATATTTTTAAATTCCTCTATTGTTTTCACTGTTGAAAACAAAATAATCTTATTCAACACTATATTATTTAATTTCTACACAGTTGTGAATTTTCCAGCTTTTCTTATATTTTTAGTTACATTCCATGGTTGACAGAAAAAATAATTAGTATAATTCAGTCTTTGTAATTTTATTAGGATTTGTTTTATGACCTAATATGTGATGTATCTTGGAGGAAATTAAGACTAATGTCTAACTGTTGGGTGGACTCTTCTATATATGCCCATTAGATCCATTTGGTTTATAATGTTGTTCAAGTTAGCAGTTTCTTTATGGATTTTCTGTATGTTGTATCCGTTATTGAAAATGTCCTTGTGAAACTTCAAAACTTCATAAGAGGGATTTCTCATTGACTCCATGCTGGCCCACAGTGAAACTAAATATAGTTTTTCCTGGAGGTATTCTTTTTCTTTAAGCTGCAATACAAAGAGACAAAGTGACAGGTGTTTCTCTTCAATTACTTAGAGTTTGATGCACCACCCCCCTTTTGTTTCTGTTCTGAACACTGGCCACGAAATAGGTACGGTTTGACACGATGCTTGCCAATGAGACACCACCTGAGAATTTCTGGGAAAGCACTTATTTTCCTGATCTGATGTGGCTCCTTCCAACTTTTGTTGTCCTTTACAGGTCAATCATGTATTTTTGAAAGCAAAAGAATGCTTTCCAAAGATGATGGGGCAGGGTGATAAAAGTTACTTGGGTCCTTCATCACATCATCGAGCTGTCTCTCCAACCCTGTGTTTCTTGTAAGGTGAGAAGAATAAACTCCAGCATGTTTAAGCCCCTGCTGCATAGTTTCCTGTACTCGTGATAAAGAATGACCCACCTGGAAATGGCATTGCAAGGTGCAGACCCTAATATTTAAAATTGGCTGAGTTGGGGTAGAAGAGAATATTCAGTGATCCCAAGTAAGTCAATTAGAGCTCTTTATTACAAGGTGATGGAAATGTGTGATCAAACAGATACCTACTTACCATGGGACACAAAATATAGAATAAGGAAAAATGGTAGAAAAACATGTAGAATTGTAACTTGGGTTTGTTATGTTTTGCTTTCAGTCCTCAAAGGCAGGGATGATTTCAGACTTCAGCCAATCAGTCTGTCTAAGACATGGAAGAATAGAATATAGTTTTGCTAAGAAAACATTCTGTAACTGCAGCCTGTAATCTGTACTGACTCAAGAGTCATGACTTGGAGTTCTGTGAGTTGAAATAATAACTGTTAACATTTATATGACACTTCCTACATGCTAGACACTATTCTAAGCACTTTACATGTATTAACAGATTTAATCCTCAGAACAGCCCTGTGAGATGGGTGCCATTATCTGCAGTGTCCTTCTCCCATTTAGAGATTTGTAAGTGGAGCCCAAGAGAGGTTAACTCGCTTGCCCTGAGGGTCGCACACAAAAGCTAGGATTTGAACCCTGGTTATAGGGCTGCAGATTCCATGCTCTCCACACCTACCCCTTCTATACCCTAAACTGAAAAGTTTACAGAGTGGCTGCGACCTGTATTTGCAGGGAATAAGATGAGGATACCCAGCCATTCTTAAGCAAATACCTGGGACTCTTCACAGTTACCTCAAGGCAATTCAGTTAAGGGAAGAGGGCATAGATAGGTCATAGAGGCCAGCTGATAAATGCAAAAGCTGAACAGGCTTAAAAATGTTTAGAAAAAACCATTGGTGATTGTTACGTGTGGAGTGCACCAGAAGTAAAAACTGGGATCTGGCATGTGCGTGTAACTCAGGTCACATCTGGTCTGATGTGAGGATGCTGAGAGCCTGGTGAGGAAGAAAAGTTTACTCCAAGCTCCTTCAGAGACCACATACTCTGAATTCTCCTAAGGGAGATTGGAGTTCATCCTCTCCTCTCTAGCAGCACTGGCACTAACCTGCAGCTGTCAAAAGCCGTCATCCTCAGTTCCTGTCCTTTACAGGACTTCTCGGATGCTAAAGGCTCCACTGGCCAGTGCCTCTACTTCCTCATCAGCAGTCAAAGGATCCATGTTCCTTTGTGCCACCTCTTCACCTCCTGGATCATTTCTTCTGAGAAGCTTCAGGATACTTCAGGCTGGTTCCTTCTGGGATGGAGCAGGGGGACGGGGCAGGGTGCGTGCTGACTCGAATCCCCCACTGTCCAAGGAGACCCAAGGAAAAAGAAATGGTGGCTTGGTGAGGAAACCCAGAAGCTTCCTACGTAGGCTAGAAAGATCAGTCCTTTATTCTGTGCTTGGCTGGGCCCAACCATGGGCCAGGCCTTGCAGTGCCTCTAAGAGATTATGTAGATTTAACAGAAAAGAATTGTTACCCTTCTTTGTACCATTTTACAAGAGAAGCCAACTGGGTTTTTGCTCATTTGTTTATTTCCCTATGGAAGAGAATCAACACCACAGTTGCTTAGAATAAGGAGGTGCCTTTTTCCTTTTCTGGACGCTGGAACACACCATCCCACAGACGCACAACTTCCCTTGTGGCTTTTAGCTCTGGCTCTGGGGGCTGAGGCCAGGAGGCTTCATTAGAAACATGGTACTTAAGAGGCCCTGGTGCCTACTCCAGGTGGTGCCAAGCTATCCCCACCAAAGCTGACCCAGGGTCCACACAAGTTCTAGACACTGCCAGCTGAGGTATTGGGGCCAGTGACACATCTCTTCTTCTATCCATCCACCCAAGAATTTCTAATTTCCTAAAGCTGAAAACTCTTTCCCTTTGTTCCATGGAAATGCCCCTGAGCCAACAAAGCCTTCAGGCCTGGGTAGACCGACTCAGTGCCCAAGGTGAAGGGCACGGCCAGTCCTAGGCAGACAGAGCCTTGAGAGGACTTGGGACATTGGGGCACTGGGGATTAAAGGGAGGGCGCATGGCTAAAGAGGCAGTGCCCTGGACTGGATAGAAGGGTGGGGGCTCCAGATCCTCAGCCCATGACTAGAGGCCTAGGGAGGATGTGGCTGAAGGCCCTGAGTCCTGGGGCTGGATCACTGGTGCATAGGCATAGGGAACAGAATGGGGCCAAGGGTTGCAGGGCTGAGGGTGTGGGAGGATGCCCTTCACTGGTGGTGTGGGAAGCCGAGTGTGTGGCTTGGGGCTTTCATTCAGCTGTGGGAGGACTTAGGAAGGGTTGAGAAGGAAGGCCATTATAATATTACTCTCCCTTCACACAGAACCAGAGTCCAGAACAAACACACACGGATTCCTCCCATGTCTCCCAAGAGGCCGAATACCATGGGGTTCTCAGCAGTTGAGTGAGTGAGGTACAGCTGTCCAATGAAGTGGCGAGAGAACTATGTGGGAAGTGAACTGGAAGGTGTTTCTCCCATCCAAAACAAGTCTTTCTTAGAGGGTTATGTGCTGGGTTCTCTACCACGGTGTGTAGACGTGGCAGTGAAACACAGAGACACAGTCTGGGCCTGTCACCCCTTAAAGGATTTTGGCTTCTGGTGAACCCAATCATATCCAACACCTGCTCTTGTGAGTTTTACAAATAATTACAAATAATTTATTTTACAACTTATTGCAAATGGAAAAATCTCCACCTAAAATGGCTCTTGGAGATCTCAAATTTGTATGCCTTGTTCCATTATCCTTCTTGTATCTACCTGAAGCTGATGAAAAAGACCATGAACCTTAAATAAACTCAGTATGCCAGGCCTTTCCAGACCTACATGATTCTTTCTTCATCAACCAAAAATGAGATGTATTTTATGAACCATCTACAATGTTGGTCAGCAAACTACAACAAACCAGGTGTTTTGTAAATAAAGGTCTGTTGGACCACAATCTCCACGTAGTGTCTTTGGCAGCTTTCACATACAACAGCAAAGGTGAGTAGTTGCAACAAAGAACATAAAGGCTACAAGGCCTCACATATTTACTACCTGACCCTTTTGCAGAAAATTACTCATTCCATCTGGTCTAAGTAGCTTTCAATACTAACAAGAATAGCTACCATGGAAGCCCTTCCTAACACGTAAAAGCCCGTACACTTCCTCCTCAGCAAACTATACAGTAAACTTAGATCATTCTGTGTGTGTGTGTGTGTGTGTGTGTGTGTGTGTTGCTAGGTCGAGCGGCTCCTGTGAAATGGCCTTGATAGTCACTCACAAGTGCTGACCCTGTTGGACTTCCACTGTGAAAGGGAACATCCTTTCCGTCTTAGGATACAGTTTTGGCCATGAGGGGTGCCAGCATGGTTGGTCCCTACTTCAGCTCATTGAACTGTCAGCGAGTTTACTGTGTTAAGCTAGGCTGTCTACATTTTTGGATCTCTTGGCAGGTATGTACATTTCTGCCTAGGAGTTTCCAAGAAATACTTGGCTGTAATTCTAAAGTTCTGACAGCTGAGCTTTCAGTATTGCACTACTGTCTACTTGTCTGTGACTTGTCTGTGGTGGGAGGAGAAAAGCAGCCACTGCCTTCTCCTTGGGCTGGTTATCCTCCCAGCTGTGCATAAAGTCTAAGGCCAGTGGTAAACTGCACATCCTTAGAGGTGTGCCATTCAGTGTCTTCTGTATAAACTATGGTGACTGATTTAAGTACATTTAACACTGTCCTTGTGGGAGACGCAGCCTGTAATTAGACTGTTCGTTCATCATCATTTTTGTGCCTATCTAGTAATGTGGCAGATTTGAACTCAAAGTGATTAAGAATTACAGTGTCTACTTTGGGAAACCCTAAACCTTCACATGGTTTTAAACATCCAGAAGTTCCTCAATAAAAGGAGAAATAAAAAATGATACCAAGGTAATGTTTCTTTGTTTATCATTAAAATTTCCAGGATGTAGAAAAATTAATCCATTTACAAACTTTCATAATCTAGAGCTGCTCTTGTGCCAACTGATTTTTTCAGACCAATAAGTACTTCAGTAATTGTCCATGAACTCAAATGTCCCAAAGGAAAACAATCCATGTCTAATGGCTCCTTAAAGGACTTCTTTCCTTCTGCAGCTGCAGTTGTGAGGAATACATTACAGCAGTGAGGTAAATGAATGACCACAGACCCTGGATTACAACAAAAGAGCAAATGCTGTGCGTTTGCTGCTTTTAAGCAATTGAAACAGTTTTAACACTTGGCCCATAAATGTAAAAGGGGAGACATTTTTAATATGAGACAATTTTCATAATATGTCATCTCCATGATTTTATCACACTATACATGTAATCTTAGCATAATATCTGCAACCTGGCATACTTTCTCAGAAAAAGCCTAATTAATGAAAATATCTTAAATTTCCTACATATCTTGTTTTGCTCAAATAAAACAAAAACTATGTTTAATCTAAATATATAAACATGCATGCAAACTAATCAGAAAACCATTGGTTCAATAATTTGTAGAGAGTGGTACAAATCATAAAACCCTTTACATAAAATCATATAAATCTTTAAAATCATATAAAACTTTAACATCATATCAATCTTTAAAATTGTATAAAAATGTACAGAAAGTCTAATGTAAATTCTAAAAATGGGTTCCTCGACGATTTTAACATCACATTGACACATTGTTCTTTAAAACTCTTTTGAATTTCACATCTAAGGTCTTTGACTGAAACCTTGAAAATCACTAATAAATATGTCTTAGCTAAAGTTTACTATGCAAATGAGAAGTTTAAAATTGAGTAAACAAACATACGTATTTGCCATGCAATAATTTTACTTCTATTCTCTCCTACAAATGTCAGGGGTCAGCAAGCTTGTTCTGTAAAAGACCACACGGTAAATATTTTAGGCTTTAAAGACTGTACCATTTCTGTTGCAAATAATAAACTCTGTTGGTGTAGCATGAAAGCAGCCGTAGACAACATGCACACAAACAGGTGTGACCATGTTTCCACAAAACTGTATTTACAAAAACAGGTAGTGTGCCAGATGGGACCCACAGGCAGACACATGCCAACCTGTGTATGCATAATCTTTGATATTTAAAAGCTTAAACTCTGGAATTTCCATTCTCAATGTAGAATTGACATGATCTTAATAAGACACATTTAATTTTACTCACAATTGAAAATTAGAGCTTTAAATATCTTCCATTATGCATGATTATAGAATGTCTACATACGTACATACACCGGAATGATGATGCTGAGAAGAAAAAAGGTTAAATACGAAAAAAGGGAGGACATGAGAACTATGATTTTATGTATACTAGCTGTTCTCTATATGAAGATATAAATAAATATTGTTAGCTTTTGTATACTCAGGAAAAATAAGGTTACTTTTGCCTCACTAGTGTACATTCAGTTTCCAAGAGTCTTTTGGTGCTTTGATTCTGCCTGTTACCATACTCCTCAGGCTTTTGGTGGTGGTGGTTTTAGGTTTTATTACAGTTTGCTTTGCACTGGCTGTGTTCCCAAGCGATTAAGTACAATTTCTGTGACATACACTATCTGTTTAGTTTTGCAGGATGAAGAGCAGGAGTGACAAAATGATGGACAATGTGAAATTAACTGAAATTTCTTGGAGGGTCTTCTCATCACACACATGTTCAAGAAAGGCAACTGAGGTAGGTTGTCAAGTAACGGTAAATAAACCACCACCTGTCGGGGCAGGTGGCGGTGGTCAGAACATTCTGGCACATAGCTGTTTGGTTACAAACAGCCTCCATGTGTCTGGGGATTCTCTCTCGGTGATGACCTCTCTCCTTCCTGCCAGCTGAAGTCTCTATGTGCCTATCGTAGCTTCGAACCTTCCTTAGATTTCCACAGCCATACCAGCTATAAGATTCCAACCCATGGATTGTGGAGACACCTCATTCATGGAGAATTTCATTTGCTGTCATCCGTCTACATCCTTGCAATTTCCCGTATGGATTTTTCATAAACCTAACAAAAATCTCACCACTACCCCCCTTTTGTCTTCCTGCTCTTTTCCACAAATAAAAGAACATGGGATTGAAAGAAGGTAAGGAAGGGGATGGAAGAAAAAAAGGAGAGAGAGAGAGAGCAAACTCATAAGGCCCTAGAATATCACCTTGGAGACTAAGCAGGCCACAGTGCATCCATGTGCAGAGGGAGGTAAAGCAATGAGGGCTTCCAGGAGAGAAGAGAGGGGAAAGAGGGAGAGGACAGAAATAGAAAGTGTATTCATCAGTGTTCTCCGGAAAAATGCAACCAACAGGATGTGTGTGTAGATTCATTTCATTGATTCATTTTAAGGAACTGGCTCACTCTATTTTGGAGGCACAGTGAATCCAAAATGTGATGGGAGAGGCCAGTAGGCCTGGAAACTCAGGGAAGAGTGGCGGTTTGAGCCCAAAGGCAGCCTGCTGGCAAAATTCCTTGTTGCTTGGGGAAGATCAGCCTTTGTTCTGTTAAGGCCTTCAGCTGATTTGATGAAGCCCAGTCGTGTCACAGAGGGTAATCTACTTTACTCAAAGCCCAACAATGTAAATGTTAATCTTACACAAAACATACCTTCAGAGTAACATCCAGAATGTTTGATCACATATTCTGGGCACTGTGCCCCAGCCAAGTTGACACATAAAATTAACCATCAAGAGAGTTAGCTCTCTTTGTATAAATAGAGAAATTTATTCAATAGAAAAACAAAGTAGAGATCCTGTGTTCCCTTCATAGTTTTCTCCAATGGCAACATCTTGCAAAATTAGAGTGAGGAGAAAGGCCTTGGCGTTGGGAGACAGGAAGAATCTGTTCTTTGTTTCTGGTTGCTGTGTTCAGTGTAACAGGAATAAGTGAGTTGCAACTCACACAAATACTGTAAAATTCACAAAGCAAAAGCAGCCTAAAATGTGTCCTAAAAATTCTGCTCTAACCCAATGGGGTGGAGGACAT
Organism: Hippopotamus amphibius kiboko; assembly: GCF_030028045.1. Classification (NCBI taxonomy): domain Eukaryota; kingdom Metazoa; phylum Chordata; class Mammalia; order Artiodactyla; family Hippopotamidae; genus Hippopotamus; species Hippopotamus amphibius. The sequence continues at coordinate 114,579,631 of NC_080187.1, forward strand.
GCAAGATTAGAGCAAGAGTCTCTACAGAGTTTTTCTGGCTTAAATTTTACTTTGGTTCTTTTTTAAAATTAAACCTTTAATTTTGAGATAATTGTACATTTACAATTATAAGAAATAAAATAGAGATCCTGTGTACCCTTCATGGTTTTCTCCAATGTCAACATCTTTCAAAATTATAGTACAAGAACTTAACAAAAATATTCACATTGACACAATCCATCAATCATATTCAGGTTTCCAAGTGTCACATATATGAATGTGCGTGTGCGTGTATGTATTCACCCCAAACAATTTAATCACATGTGTATGTCCACATATTCACCAGTAAAGACACAAGAGAGTTTCGTTACCACAAAGATCCCTCATGTTGCCCTTTTAATCACACCCACCTCTCTCCTGTCCAGGCAACCTCTCCTTTAACCCATGCGAACCATTACTATCTTCTTCATAATTTTGTCACTTCAGGAATATTACATAAATGGACTCATATAGTATGTAACCTCTTGGGATTGGCTTTTTTCACTCACCCTAATTTTCTGGAAATTCATCCAGGTGGTGGTTTTTATCAATAGTTCACTCTTTTTCATTGCTGAGTTCCTAATATTGAACCAGCCTTGCATAAGGTGGAATTAAGTCTGCTTTGTCATAAGGTATCAATCTATTTATAAATGGTTTAATGTAATTTGCCCATTTTTGGGGGGGGATTTCTTGCATGTATCTTCATGAGAGATACTGGTCAATACTTTTACATTTTTGCACTTTGTCTGTTTGTCATATCAAGGTAGTAATAGCCACATAAAATAAATTAGGAAATATTCCTTCCTCTGTGTTCTGGAAAAAACTGTATCAAATTAATCTGTCTTCAAATGTTTGGTAGAATAGTCCAGTGAAATCATCTGGGCCTGGCTATTTCTTTTTCAAGAATTTTTAAATTATGAAATCAGTTTCCTGGTATGTGGTTTTTGAGGAATTGTTCCATGTTCTCTAAGACACAGAATTCATGAAGATAGTAAAATTGTTCATAGTAATCCCTCCTTACCCTTTTAATGGCTACAGGATTTGTGGTGATATCCCATTTCATTCCTGATGTTGATGATTTGTAGTTCTCTCTTCTTTTTATCATCCTTAAGAGATTAATCAATTCTATTTTACTTTTTGAAGAACCAACGTTGGCTTATTTTACTCTACTTTTTCAAGTTTATTGAGGTATGAATTTAAACTACTGATTTGAAATGTTTCCTTTTTGGCTGCATTTGAGTCTTTGTTTCTGCGTGCTGGCTTTGCTTTAGTTGTGCCAAGTAGGGGCTACTTTTTGTTGTGGTGCGCAGCCTTCTCTTGTTGTGGAGCATGGGCTCTAGAACGCAGGCTCACTAGTTGTGGCACATGGGCTTAGTTGCTCCGCAGCATGTGGTATCTTCCCAGAGGAGGGCTCGAACCCATGTCCCCTGCATTGGCAGGCAGATTCTTAAACACTGCACAAACAGGGAGGTCCATGAAACATTTGTTTTTCTTTCTTTTTTTAAGAACTGTTATTGAGATACAATTGGCATACAATAAACTGCATATAAGAAACATTCCTTTATGTATAATGTGAGCATTTAGTGCTATAAATTTCCCTCTCATCCTGGCTTTAGCAGCATTCAACAAGTTTGATACATTGTATTTTCATTCAGTGCTATGTATTTTTTAATAATTTCTGGTGAAATGATTTCCTGTTTGACCCATGGTTTATTTCTGTATTGTTAAATTTCAAAGTCTTTGGAGGTTCTCCTGTTATCAGTTATTTATGTCTGGTTGATTCCATTGTTGTTAAAGAATATACTCTTTTAAATTTGTTGAAGTGTGTTTTATGGCCCAGGATATAGACTGTCTCGGTGAATGTTTCATGGGTGCCTGAAAGACAAACATGTATTCTACTGTTCTTAGGTGGAGTCACACACACACTCACACATACACACACAAATGCACACATCAGATCCTGGTGTTTGATTATGGTGTCCAGGTCTGTTACATTCTTGTTGATTTTTGTCCCAGTAGTTCTATCAGTTGATGATAGAACAGTGCCAACCATTGTCAATAGTAATGAATTTTCTCAATTTCTCTTGCAGCTCTACCAGTTTTTGCTTCACGCATTTTTTCATCTGGTTCGTGCCCATTTAGAAATGTTCCATCTTCCTGGTGGATTGATTCTTCATTAAGTAATGTTCCTTTTTGTCTCTGGTAAATTTCTTTGCTCTGAAGTCTACTTTAGTATACTGCTGATTTTTAAAATTAATTATGGCATGATATGTCTTTTTCCACCCTTTTACTTTCAGTCTACCTATGTCATTGACTTTGATGTACAGCATGTAGTTAGGTTATGTTTTTTAATCCACCCTCACAATCTCTCTTTCCAATGGTTTAAGTAGAACTTTTACTTACTGATATATTAGGGCTTGGGTGAGGCATTTTCTTATTTATTTTTACATTTGTTTCCTCTGGTTCTCATTTTTTTCTGTATCTTCTTCCTTGTTTTTCTGTAGATTATTGTTCTACTGGTTAAGATTATATTTGGATTCATTCTTAGTGTTTTTTAGTGCATCTCTTTGTAGTTTGCTTAGTGGTTGCTCTGAGTATTGCAATAAGTATGTGCCTTATCACAGTATATTACCACTTGGAGTGAAGTGTGGAAATGTTACTTTCATTTAGGTCCCTTTACCTTTCCCATTTCAAAATAGTTTCTAGAGTATCAGATGGTATTATAATTTTGCTTCAATCATCACATGTGATTTGATTTCAGAAACTTGTGGGTAGAAGGAGAGTCTATTATATATACTCATATTTGTGTTCTTTTCATTTTTTTCTTCCTTCCTGGTGCTCCAGTATTCCTACTTTTATCATTTACTTACTCATTTGAGGAACTTCCTTTAGACATTGTTTAAGGGTAGGTCTGCTAAGCAACACATTCTTTTAGCTTTCTTTCCTCTGCAAACATGTTCATTGCACTTCATTACTGAAGGATAGTCTTGCCAGATGTACAGTCTGCAGTTGATAGTCTTTTCTTTCAGCACTTGAAGAAAAATACTGTGCCATCTCCTTGTGAGCTCCGAGGTTTCATATGGTATTTGCTGTGATCTGAATTGCTGTGTCTTCCTTCTTCCATGAGTAATGAGTCATTTTTCTCTGGCTGCTTTCAAGATTTTTTGCCTTTAGTTTACTTATGATGTCTTAGTGTGGATCTCTTAGGATTTATTGAATACTGTAGTCACCTGGCTTCTTGACTCTGCACACTTATGTCTTTTGCCAAGTATGGGACGTTTTCAGCCATTATTTCTGCAAATGTTTTTTCAATCCCCCTCTCTCTTTCTGGGACTCTGATAGCATAATTGTTACCTTTTTTTTTTATTCTTGTCCCAGAGATTCTTTTTTTATCCCAGTGTGTTTACTCTGTGCTGCTCAGATTTGCCAAGTTCTATTGGCCTGTCCTTATATTCTCTGATTCTCTCCATTTTGTGTCATTATCAACTCTACCATTGACCAAGCCAATGAGTTTTAAATCATCTATGTTGTAGTTCTATAAATTCCACCTGACTTTTTGTATAACTTCTACATTTTTGTTGCAGTTTTGTACTTTTTCCTTTGTGTCAAGAGACCTTATAATTGCTTAAAGCATTTCTATGATGGCTGCTTTACTATCCCATGCCAGTATTGGTGTCAGTTGATTGTCTTTTTGAATTTACATTGTGATTTCCTGGTTCTTGGTATGATGGCTACTTTTGTGTCATATCCTGAATATTTAGCTGTTAGGGTAAGAGACTGCATCCTATTTACATCTTTCATTTTAGCAGGAAGTCACTCTGTTTTTGGGTTTGGCACCCAGATCCTGACCTACTGTTGTGGGCTATGTTTGTTCCAATGACAGTTTTCAAAACTCTCATGATGCTATAAGTCTGCTTGGCTTATTTGGTAACACTCTTGCTCCCACTTTTCCCTGCTGGTGTTTTTGGAGAGTGTGGATGAAGCTTCCCCAAACAGGCTGCTCTGGGTATCTAGTTAGGGGATACTGTGGCCGAAAATAGGAAAAGCTTCACAGGCTGAGTGACTGATGTATCAGGATCCCTCTTCCCAGTGCCTCCTGGCCATCTGGGATCTGTCAGTAGAGGAGAGGAATCTCTTCCTGGGGTGGGGGGTGATTTAAGGTGGGGGAGGGGGGAGGCCCTTGCTGGTGCTGCCTAGATGCCAGGTGTCTTGAGTCTAGGTGGGGAGTCTCAGGTCTGTGAGGATCAAGAACACTTCATGGGACAGGTATTTCTTTGGCAGAATTGCCCTGGCTGGTACCACCCAACTACCTGGTGTCTCTAGGTATGAGGGGAAGGGGGTGTCAGTCCTGTGAGAAAAGAGAGCACTTCCCTTCACCACCTTCTGTTAGCAGAGGTCTTGGTGGTGCTGGACTCCCCTGATGTTGTCAGCAGGACTCCCATTCCATGCAGGGAGGAATGAGCCTCTTGGGGTTCCCTTTGCTAGTTTGGGATCCAGGAAATACTGGGCCAGTTTCTTCTGTAGGGTGGGGGAATGTAAGAAGCACTGTCACTATGTTGTTACTCTAGTCACAAGGTCCATTCTCCAGGAGGTAGAGCTTAATTCCCCTCAGACCGTGCAAAACTCCGATGCACAGGAAAGAACTCTGGATTCATTTATAATCAGATGGGATGCCCTAATTTGAGTAGGAGTGATACAGTCAGGTTCATGTTTGAAGTGATCGCTTTGGCAGCTCAGTGACAGGCCAAGGGAATGAGGATGGACACAAGATTAGGAGCTTGTTGGAGCAGAGATGGAGACTGCTGGTTAAGGTTCTGGGTGAGTTGTCTCCCCAGCTTTGTTCTTGACATTCCAAACTGCACAACTTCAGATGTGGGAGACTCAGCAATATCCTCCATCTCCCCAACAGACTATGATTTGCTCCCAGGCCTTTTTACCTGTAGCACACTGTTCTGAGGGTTGAAAGAGAACAAATGTGCATCTCCGTGGGCAAGGATCTGACAGTAGCTTCACTTGATTCTATGGTTATGGTCATTCGTTGCAGTTGCAATTTTATAGCTGTGACATTATTTGTTTCATGTCTGCTTTTTACCCTGGACTATATGTTTCATGGAAATAAAGACATTATTTAATTCACCACAGTAACCCCAGTTTTACCACAGTACCTGACACAGAGTAGTTCCTCAAATTGTATTGTGTTCAGGTATGTGTATTAGTTGGGGGTGGGGGGAGGGGAACACTGCACAGAGAAAGAGATTGAGTACAATCTGTAAGTGGATAGGAAGATTCTGTCTATCTATCTATCTGTCTATCAATCGTGTGTGTGTGTGTGAAATTAATCAGAACATTTATTAATCAACATAACAATTATTTTTCCAGAATTAAATATGGACCCGGGCTATGAATTTACTAATAAATGAAGCCAGATATAATTTTCTTGCTGTTTTTATGGCCATAAAATATTGCTTTTGTTAAAGAACACTGAAGCTGTAAACCTAAAGTAAGAACAACTTTTTAAAGGCCCTTCCCTAGTAATTGTTAAAACCCCACCAAATGATACGATGCTCTATATTTTATACGTATTATTATAAACCAACTTCCAGGATACCTCAAAGGAAGATTCAGTATTATCAAGATGCCAGTACTGCACAACTTGTGGGTTCAGTCCAATCCAATCAAAATCCCAGGTTATTCTGTGAATATCAACAACCTGGTTCTAAAGTTTGCACAGAGAGGCTAATGGCCCAGAATAGTCCATGAAATCTTGGAGGAGGACTCACACTACTTTACTTCAAGATTTACTCTAAAGCTCTAGTTATCAAGACAGTGTGGAATTTGCAAAAGAACTGACAAATAGGTAAATGGAACAAAATAGAGAGTGCAGAAACAGACACACCTAGATATAGTCCATTGATCTTTGACAAAGGAGCAAAGACAATACAATGAACAAAGACAGTCTTTTCAACCAATGGTGCAGGAAACAACAGGACATCCACATGCAAAAAAGCAGATATGGACACAGACCTTAGTCCTTCACAAAAGTGAACTCAGAATGGACCATAGACCTGAATGGAAAGTGGAAAACTACAAAAACTCCTAGAAGGTAACATAGGAGAAAACCTAAATGACCTTGGGTATTGTGATGACTTTAGAGACACACCAAAGGCATAGTCCACAGAAGAAATAGTTGATAAGCTGGACTGCATTAACATGAAAATCTTCTCTTCTATAGAAGGAAATGTCTAGAGAATAAGAAGACAAGCCACAGACTGTTAGAAAATATTTGCAAAAGACACATCTCATAAAAGGCCTGGTATCCAAAATAGACAACGAACTCAACAACAAAAAAACCCAAGAAACCTAATTTAAAAATGGGGAAACTGTCTGAACAGACACTGCCCCAAAGAAGATGTGCAAGTGGAAAATGAGCATATGAAAAGGTTTTCACCATTCTGTGTCACGAGAGCTGCAAATTAAAGCAACAATGGGATAACACTGCACGTTTGTCAGAATGACCAAAATCCAGACCATTGGTGACATCAAATGCTGGTGAGGATGGGGAGCAATAGGAACTCTTCATTCACTGCTGGTGGGATGCAGAAAGGAACAGCCGCTTTGGAGGACAGTTTGGCAGGTTTTTACAAAAGTAAACATAGTCTTACCATACACCCCAGCAATCTCACTTCTTGGTATTGACACCAAGGAGTTGAAAACATATATCTGCACAAGACCCTGCACACAGATGTTTATAGCAGCTTCATTTACAATTGCCCCAACTGGAAGAAACTGAGATGTCCTCTACTAGGTGAATGGTAAATACACTGTGGTACATTCAGACAGTGAACTGTTTTTCAGTCCTAATACTGAATGAGCTATCAAGCCATGAGAAAACATGGGGGAATCTTAATAGCATATTACTCAGTGAAAGAAGCCAACCTGAAAGAGCCATATATTGTATACTTCCAACTATATGACATTCTGGAGAAGGTAAAACTGGAGACAGTAGAGCGATCAGGGGTTAACAGGGGTTGGAAGGAGGGAGGGATGAATAGGTGCAGCACAGAAGATGTTCAGGGCAGTGAAACTATTCTGCATGATATTACCATGATAGATACATGTCACTACACAGTTGTCCAAACCCACAGAATGTACCACACCAAGGGTGAACCGTGATGTGAACTGTGGGCTTTGGGTGGTGCTGTGTCAGTGCAGGTTTATCAGCTGTAACAAGCTCAGCACTCTGGCGGGGAGTTAATACTGGGGGAGGCTGTGTGTGTGTGAGAGAGTGCTGTCGGTACATGGGTGCCTTCTTCATTTGCTCTGAATCTTAAACTGCTCTAAAAAGATAGAGACAAAAATATTCAATTACAATTTATTCCCAAGAACATACGGGATACGTTCTCCTTCACCAAAAACGAGAGGCTGACAGTAGGCATGGACATAACTTTTTTATGGATTTCTCCAAATAGAGATCAATTACATACATATAGTTACGGAGGGGAAAACTGTTTTATACTCATTAAAATGTAGATATACTTTGGTTACTAAAAAGCATTGGAAGGTTTATTTCAAAATTAAATAATCAGCAAGAAGATGTAGTTAAAGGACATCAGTGCTATCAGCGTGTCACTGCCCACTCTCCCCACTCAGGTCACTCTCATTTCAGGGCTCCTTCAGCCTGGACACGATGATCTTTAATTCTGTGATCCTATGAGATGACTTGAATCTATAAAGTGACCTCTGCACCCTCCCAACTCTCGGGGGCTTTGGTCCTGAATGATAATGTTACCCAGCACTGTCATTGCTGCATCCTGCATCCCTGTGACCACTGGTTCGACTCCATTGGCTACAAAACTAAGACCAGTGTTACTGAAAAACAACATCACGTACTTTATTATACAAGTAGGATGATTTTCACGTTGGTTGTCTATTTCTCTGCCCTGAAATTGTAAAAGGCACTAATGAACATGCCTTCAACGTTATGAACTGTGTCCTATGAAACAGAACTAGTTCATTAAACAAAGCCCCTCCATTGGAGATGATGCCGTGTGTCTATCTGCACAACAAGGAACAGGCGCTCCCTGGGTTGCCCTGAGTCTGATATGAGACTCATGGCCTGAGGACCAGGACGGCAGCAGACATACAAGGCCTGGGAGCCCGCAACAAAAATGTGAAGGAGGGAAAAAAGAAAAGGGAAATTCCCCGGTGGCCCAGTGGTTAGGATTTGGCACTCTCACTGCTGGGGCCAGATTTGATCCCTGGCTGGAGATTTAAGATCACAGGAGCAGCGAGGTGCGGCCAAAAAAAAAAAAAAGGAAAGGAGGAATATTACTCACCAGACCCAGATGCATCATTTCCTCCAGTCCCTGCTCTTTTGTGAAAATTCTTTTAAGACAAATACACATTGTTGTCCCCAAATAAATGTAGTGTTGGACCTTCCTCCTAGAAAGTTAGTAGGACAAATGTTTTCCTAGCCATCTGTGTTGGATGAACTTTCATCATTGCAAAGTCACTCAGAAAAGAATTGCTTGTGCCAACACCTCCCCCGGACCAATGTCATCTGGCCCATAATATTGAGGTCCCATCAGCAGGTAAACACATGCTTGAATGTGATTTAATACCAGTGTAACTAAACTTGATGATATTTATTGACTGAAGGAAAATGTAGCTGAGCCACACAGCAGCAATAATAGCCACCCTTGTCTCGTGAGATCCCATCACCTCGCAGAAGCCTGTGCACCTCACTGGGAGAAGCCCTGTGGGGTGCACAGGCCTCAGCTCAGGGGATATCCTGTGCTCCTGCTGGTTTCCCTGAAGCACCGAGCGTCGTGCTCTGCACACAGAAACCGTTTCCACTTACCAGAGGTGTAGGAGAGGGTCATAAACTTGTCAGATGGCTCTTCATTTTCATGATTTGGCTTTTAATTCTCAATATGTTTGTGTTCCCAAGCTTTGAGAGCTTTTCGCTAACTCATGAGGCATGTCTTGAAAATGTCGGGTTACTTTGAAAGGTGACCCTGAAACATAAATACTTCAACCAAGTATGTCCTTAAGGCATTTACCACCGCTGCCCCCCCCACCCTGCCAAGGAACTCTCTCTCCTTTGGGATGTCAAAATAGAAATTTTATCATAAAAATAGAGAAGTGAAATCCTGCCTAAATATTGGCATTTTCACAGCTAATTCTTAACATATTTTCTGGGTTTTTTGGAAAGAAAGAAGACAAAGAGGTAAGTATTTTTATAGGTAAAGGCCAATATTACATAAACAAATACGAGCCAAGCCTAAGTTCCTAAGTTTCCAAATTATATAAAATTTTGTAAGCTTGTATTTTAATTTCTTTTTCCTGGGGATGAGAAATTCTTCAAATGAACTGGTAAACGTTGATACCAAACTTAGTTGAAAATGGAAAGAAACGTGACAAAATCAGATGCCTTTACAGTAACTCAAAGGCCTAACAGCAGCCTTAGGAGGTGAGGGATTTGGATGAGAAAATAAAGCCCTCTCTCACCCCAGCAGCATCTGGAAAGCAGGGGGCTGTAGAATGTGTCCCTCATGTGATGCCCCCACCCCCACCACCTACAGGAACCTGAGGAAAGTGCAGAGAGGTGGGGATGGAGTAAGATTTTAGAGTGTTCGCACGGTCCTGTGAGGGCACCTCCAACAGGGAGCATCTAGGAACCAATCTTGAAAACCTGCCTGTGTCTCTTTGGTATTTGGGGAACCCAGGGCATGACTGTCTGACCATCCTGGAGATGGGGAGGGGTTGGCTGGCAGAAGTGCCAGGAGTAAGTGTGTAACAGGGAAGAACAAATCTGACTGCACTTTAGATCTATTTCTTTTCCTATAACCTTTGTTTTCTATTGTTTTTGCTTTGGGATAAGAATGTTGCCTATAGTCTGAAATATACAGGATAGCCATTCTCAAGGTTGTGACCTTTAAGGGTATAACACTTTCCCATTCATGGAGAGATAAAAAGTTGCAGAACAGGGAATAACTCTTGTCTTGGAGGTTTACAGGAACATGGTGACCTGAGCTCTGACTTAGTAGGTGGACCCCTGCCATAACAAAGGATTCTACACCGAGAAGTTGCAACAATCAGCCATACCCCCTCCCCTTTTAGTATAAAAGAAGCATGAGTTCTCACTGGAGGAAGATGGTTCTCTAAGACATTAGTCTGCCATCTTCTTGGTCTGCTGAGTTTCTGAATAAAGTCCTTATTCCTTGCCCCAACAGCTCTTCTCCCAATTTATTGGCTTGTCACCCAGTGAGTAGAATGAGCTTAGACTCATAACAAGTGCTCTCTCAGCCTTGGGGCTGAAGGTGTTCCATGCTGACTTAATGTGGCCCAGCTGGAGAGAGCGGCCCTGAGAGGGAAGGAGATGGCAACCACATGAGTACTACCAAATGATGGGGAATGGGGGGCCCCAGGACAAAATGCTGCGAATGTGAGGCCTCACGAAATGACATAAACTGTCCATGAGAAGAAGTCCATTCTGAAGCACTGCCAAGTCCAGGCGGCACCATGGTGGGTTCTTCTCCTGCAGGACAGAAACTTTGCAGTAAAACTCAGTGTGGCATTATGACTCTTATGTCTCGAGCATAATTTTACTGGAGATAACTAGAGGATGCCTGGATTTCACCCAAGAGCTAGGGGCACCAGGACCAAGAAGCTGGTGTGAACAGGTGGAGGGAACAGTTGTTTACAAAGTACCCAGTGAGCCCAGCTTGTTCAAAGTGAAGGAAGCAGAGGCTTTGGGATTGCAGAAAGAGTCCTTGAAAATTACAGTAAATTAGAAGAAACCTATGAAATACTGTGTGCCAAGAAATGATTTGCAAATTATTTGAAGAATATTTGTTTTCTCAGAAAGGATTTTTAATATTTAATACATATAAGGAACTGGCTTTTGTCCTAGAGAATTGTATAGCTTAATTCTGTAAAAAATAACTAATTCTCTGTACTTTAACAAGTAGAAACTAACTTGGAAATGACATGAAAAAATAAAAAGGATATTAGCAAAATGATTCACAAGTAGTCACGAAGTACTTTAACATTGTAACTCACTTCCCCTTCACTGCAACACTATTAACTTTGAGCCCCATTTTCCAAGTCAAGGAAATGAAATTTGGAGGCACTGGGTGACTTGCCCAAGTCAAAAACTGGTGAAAAGCATATGGTCTCACTCCAGGGACCACACAGTGTAAAATAAGTTTACACATTGTATGAAATATTTATTGACATTGGAAATAGGCATGGAAAGTGTCACCAGCATAAAGTTATGGCAGGAATAAAAAGGAAAGATAGTGGTCTTGCTTCTGAAGTTGAAGGGCAATATGTGAGCTGAGAGAAGTCTGTTTGGTTGTAATGTTCATTGGAAACAAAGAGCAGAGATTGTGAAACCAGAGGGGGCAGGTAGTGGTGAGTTTCCCTTCTGGGCTGTGAGGAGGAAAGAAGAGCTGCCGATGTCCTTGCAGTGAGTGAGGGTGAGAAACTGGAAAGCACAAAAAAGCTTCAAGTCAGAGAGCTGTGTCACCCAGGTTTGCTGTGAAAGATGAGGGTGTGTGCTGCACCTTCATGCACGGGGTCTGGCATGGCACTATGGTATCACTATCTGCAAGCTATTTTCAGTGGTGCCACTTGCATATCTACAGGAGAGCATGGCTGTGGAGAGCAGAGACCATATCCTTGGGGAAATGGCTCTTCTGGTCCTTGTGCTATGTGGACACCAGCCTAGCCACAGGCTGAGGGAGCTGCCACAGCAAGCCTGGGTAACGGGGCCTTATGTCAGAGGCCCAGTGATAAAGACGGATCCTGTTGCAGGAATGACTGTCATTGTGAGAGACCTCAAAGAGGTAGAGGCAGCGGTAAAGCTTCTGGACCTTCCAGATCTTGGCATTCCCTACCATGTCCATGGTGTGAGCATGGCAGAAAATGCACCTGTATATGTGTGGAAACACTGCCAGAACTCTTCCTGTGGGAGTTCATTATAAACTCAAAGGGTATGAAACTGAAAATAGCATTGTACCCTATCAAGGGAGCTCTTCGGGGTTAACATTGTAGACTGACTAGTTTTTCTTTCTTTTCTGTTTTCTTTCTCTTTTGTTTGCCCATTTGGAAAAGCTTTACAAGTTATCACATGATTGCCACACATTTGTTTTCTAGAATGCCTGCTTCATTATAATCAGTATGAGAATTGTTTTAAATATAAATCAATTTCAAAACCAAACGTGTAATAGATCCTGAATATTGTGGAGACAGGCTTTTATCTATAGATTAAAAATCACATGTTTTCATGTGAAGAATGTCAAAAGAAAGGTCTTTCTTTTGTTATTTTCTCCATTATCTTATTTTTTGGTATCCACTTTGGTTTGGTATGTATAAGTGGTAAAATGTTTATAAGATTTGCTGTAGGTGAATCTTGTTAAAAATGAAATACAGAGGGAAAAAGATGGCGGTGAAGTAGAGGGACGTGGAATGCATCCCTCTCCACAGATGCATTGGGAATGCAACAAAAGATGCAATAATTCCCACAGAGAACCAACTAAACACCAGCAGATAGCCTCGGACACCAGAAAGGACCACAAGGATCCCGACATAACTGGTAGGGAGGCATCTACAACAGCTCAAAGAGGGTGAAACTGTGGAACTGTGGAAGACAGGAGGGAGTGAGAAACATACGGAGGGTCCGGACCGCAGCTTAGTGTTCCCTGAATGAGACGTCGATTCACAGCTGAACAGTGGGTCCGGGAGCAGGAGCATGGGAGCTGGAGAGCTGGTTCAGGGTGAGAAAAATTGTTGTCAGAAAGGTGACGGACCGAGAGGACAGGAGGGAAGAGGTCCACAGCGAGGAGTGCCTGCCCCTGAGAGCTGCCCGGCCATGATGACAGCTGGATGCTGCAGGCTCATGGGCGGGGGGGGAGGAGCCACAGTCATACCCTCTCTCTCTCTTTCGCTGCCTGCAGCAGGCAGTGGAGCCACCTAAGTTGCTGAGGGAAAATAGGGACCCTCAGGCCCTCGGGCAGGGCTAGATTAAAAATCCCTTGGAACTCTGGCAGCAGGGAGGATGCTGAGGAAAAAAAAAAAAAAGCCCTGAGAGAGGCCCAACTCTGAGACTTTCTGTTTACACCTAAGCCACCAGCGTCCTTCTGCAACAGGCACCTCCAAGCCCTACTGAAACAACAGTGTGCCACTGCTCAATCGCTCCCAGGGGAAAGAGCAACTATTGTACCCTTCCCCCCCCCCCCCACATACCAATGCTTACAGATGAACAATAAAGGAAGCTCTGCTGGTCACAGAATAATACAAAAAACCCAAGGTGAGTAGAAGGACACTTACAGCTGAGACTCTAAGGAAACAGAAATATTACTATCAATTCTATTGAAATGGTCCATTCTGGGATCAGTTCTGGATTTTTTTTTCCTTTATTAATTATGACCTTAGTCCTAAGGGATCTAAAAGTTTTATAAAATATTTTTTAATTCTATTTTTTATTCTATTTTTATTTTTTTGCCTTTTTATATACTTCTGTTTCTAGCTAAGTTTTTGGTAGTATGGACAATATACCTCTCATACCATCCTTTCACCCCTATCTTTTATACATTTCTATTCCTTTCTTTTTATAGGCATATTTCCAATCACACTACACTCTTCTGTTCCACTTTCTTCCATACATGTTTAGTTTATTTTATCTTAACATACTTATAAGCAACACTATCAACCTACGCAGACTCCATGCTCTATTTTCCAGATGATGCACCAACTTGGTATTTAATATAAGGTTTTGTCTTTATCTTAGTTCTTAGTACAGTTGTCTAATTTCATTCTGAGAATCTCCGTTCTGTCTGGTGGTACTCTAGCTCTTTTTTATATTTGATCCTAGCTTACAAAATCTCCCTGGATTAGTCTTTGTATGTGTAAGGTGTTATTTGTTTGTTTGTTTGTTTTTGCTTTTGTTTCTGTTTTGGTTGTCAATTTCTGTTGGGATTCTCTTTGAATATCTGATAGCATACTGGGGTTCTTCTGTCAGGTCCTTCCAGGGACTGATGTCCTACTGGATTCAGTAATTGTGTGTCTTATACATGTATGTGTTTCCTAGTCTTAGTATTTGTTTAACCCAACACTCAGACATTAGTCTGAGGCTTGGACAGTCTTCTGTAAACACCTCTATCGCAAGGACAAGCAACCCCAAAAGTTTGGAATACCACGAGGAAACAAAGAAACATCATGCAGGCAAAGGAGCAGGAAAAAAACCCACAGGACCAAATAAATGAGGAGGAAATAGGAAAAATGCCTGTAAAAGAATTCAGAGTGATGATAGTAAAAATGATACAAAATCTCGATAACAAAACAGAGAAAGTACAAGAAACAGTTCATAAGAACTCAGAAGAAGAAACAGCAATGGATAAGAAAATAACTGAAATTAAAAATACTCTAGATGCTATAACCAGCAGAATGACTGAGGCAGAAGAACGAATAAGTGAGTTGGAAGATAGAATGGGGGAAATAACTGCCACAAAGCAGGGAAAAGAAAAAAGAATAAAAAGAATAGAGGACAGTCTCCAAGACCTCAGTGATAACATTAAGTGTACCAACATTCGAATTATAGGCATCCCAGAAGAAGAAGAACAAAAGAAAGAGTCTGAGAAAATACTTGAAAAAGTTATAGTGGAAAACTTCCCCAACATGGGAAAGGAAATAATCAATCAAGTCCAAGAAGCACAGAGAGTCCCATACAGAATAAACCCAAGGAGAAATACACTGAGGCACACATTAATGAAACTAACAACAATTAAACACAAAGAAAAAACATTAAAAGCAGCAAGAGAATAGCAACAAATAACATATAAGGGGAAACCCATAAGGATAACAGCTGACCTTTCTACAGAAACCTTGCAGGCCAGAAGGGAATGGCAGGATATACTGAAAGTCCTGAAAGAGAGAAACCTACAGCCAAGAAGACTCTACCCAGCAAGAATCTCATTCAGATTTGAGGGAGAAATCAAAAGCTTTCCAGACAAGCAAAAGTTAAGAGAATTCAGCACCACCAAACCAGCCTTACAACAAGTGCTAAAGGAACTTCTCTAAGTAGGAAACACAAGAGAAGGAAAACACCGACAAAAACAATCCCAAAACAATTAAGAAAATGGTAATAGGAACACACATGTCAATAATCACCTTAAATGTAAATGGATGAAATGCTCCAACAAAAGACACAGACTGGCTGAATGGATACAAAAACAAGACCCTTCTATATGCTGCCTACAAGAACCCCACTTCAGACCAAGCAACACATATAGACTGAAAGGAAAGGGATGGAAAAAGATATTCCATGCAAATGGAAGCCAAAAGAAAGCTGACATAGCACTACTCATATCAGACAAATTAGACTTTAAAGTAAAGACTATTACAAGAGACAAGGAAGGACACTACCTAATGATCAAGGGATGCATCCAAGAAGAACATATCACAATGGTAAGTGTCTATGCACCCAACACAGGAGCACCTCAATACATAAAGCAAGTGCTAACAGCCATAAAAGGAGAAATCAACAGTAACACAATAACAGTGGGAGACTTGAACACCCCACTTACATCAATGGACAGATCATCCAAACAGAAAATAAATAAGGACACATAAGCTCTAAATGACACATTAGACCATCTTGACTTAATTGATATTTATAGGACATTCCATCCAAAAATGACAGAATACACCTTCCTCTTAAGTGCACACAGAACATTTCCAAGGATACATCAAATCTTGGGTTGCAAATCAAACCTAGGCAAATTGAAGAAAATTGAAATTATATCAAGCATCTTCTCAGACCACAACACCATGAGACTAGATATCAATGACAGGAAAAAACTGCAAAAAATACAACACATGGAGGCTAAACAATTCACTATTAAACAACCAAGAAATCATTAAAGAAATCAAGGAGGAAATCAAAAAATATATAGAAACAAACGACAATGAAAACACAACAACCCAAAACCTATGGGATGCAGCAAAAGCAGTTCTAAGAGGGAAGTTTATAGCAATACAGTCCTACCTTAAGAAATGAGAAAAATGTCGAAAAAAAAACCTAACCTTACACCTAAAACAATTAGAAAAAGAAGAATAAAGAAACCCCAAAGTGAGCAGAAGGAAAGAAATCATAAAGATCAGAGCAGAAATAAATGAAAAAGAAAGGAAGGAAGCAATAGCAAAAATTAATAAAACTAAAAACTGGTTCTTTGAGAAGATCAACAAAATTGATAAACCATTAGCCAGCCTTATCAAGAAAAAAAGGAGAAGATGCAAATCAACAGAATTAGAAATGAAAAAGGAGAAGTAACAACAGACACCGCAGGAATACAAAAGATCATGAGAGAATACTACAAGCAACTATATGCCAATCAATTGGATAACCTGGAAGAAATGGATACATTCTTAGAAAAATACAATCTTCCAAGACTGAACCAGGAAGAAATAGAAAATGTGAACAGACCAATGACAAGTACGGAAATTGAGGCAGTGATTAACAATCTCTCAACAAACAAATGCCCAGGGCCAGATGGATTCATGGGCAAATTCTATCAAACATTTCAAGAAGAGCTAACACCTACCCTTCTCAAACTCTTGCAAAATATAGCAGAAGGAGGAACACTCCCAAACTCATTCCCCGAGGCCACCATCACCCTCATACCTAAACCAGGCAAAGATGTCACAAAAAAAAGAAAATTACAGACCAATACCACTGATGAATATAGATGCAAAATTCCTCAACAAAATACTAGCTAACGGAATCGAACAGCATGTTAAAAAAAATCATACACCATGATCAAGTGGGGTTTATCCCTGGGATGCAAGGATTCTTCAATATACGCAAATCAATCAATGTGATACATCATATCAACAAATTGAAGGATAAAAACCATATGATCATCTCAAAAGATGCAGAAAAAGCTTTTGACAATATTCAACACCATTTATGATAAAAACTCTCCAGAAAATGGGCATAGAAGGAAATTACCTCAACACAATAACAGCCATATATGAGAAACCAGAAGACAACATCATTCTAAATGGGGAAAAACTGAAAGAATTCCCTCTAAGAACAGGAACAAGACAAGGGTGTCCACTCTCACCATTATTATTCAACATAGTTTTGGAAGTTTTAGCCACAGCAATCAGAGAAGAAAAAGAAATAAAAGGAATCCAAATTGGAAAAGAAGTAAAATTGTCACTCTTCACAGATGACATGAAATTATATATAGAAAACCCTAAAGACTACCAGAAAACTGCTAGCACTAATTGATGAGTTTAATAAAGTAGCAGGATAGAAAATTAATGCCCAGAAATCTCCTGCATTCCTATACACTAACAACAGAAGAGCAGAAAGAGAAATTAAGGAAACTCTCCTAATCACCATTGCAACAAAAAGAATAAAGTACCTAGGAATAAACCTGCCTAAAGAGGTAAAAAAATGTTTATGCAGAAAACTTTAAGACACTGATGGAAGAAATCAAAGATGACACAAACAGATGGAGGGACATACCATGTTCCTGGATTGGAAGAATCAACATAGTGAAAATGAGTGTACTACCCAAAGCAATTTACAGATTCAATGCAATCCTGATCAAATTACCAATGGCATTTTTCAGAACTAGAGCAGGAAATCTTACGATTTGTACGGAAATGCAGAAGACCCCAAATAGCCAAAGCAATCTTGAGAAGGAAAAATGGAGTTGGTGGAATCAGGCTTCCTGACTTCAAACTATACTACAAGGCCATAGTGATCAAGACAGTATGGTACTGGCACAAAAATAGAAAGGAGGATCAATGGAATAGAATAGAGAACTCAGAAGTAAGCCCAAACACATATGGGCACCTTACCTTTGATAAAGGAGGCAAGAATATACCATGGAAAAAAGACAGCCTCTTCAATAAGTGGTGCTGGGAAAGTTGGACAGCTACATGTAAAAGAATGCAATTAGAACACTTCCTAACACCATACACAAAAGTAAACTCAAAATGGATTAAAGACCTACATGTAAGGCCAGACACTATCAAACTCCTAGAGGAAAACATAGGCAGAACACTCTATGACATCCATCAATGCAAGATCCTCTTTGACCCACCTCCTAGAATCATGGAAATAAAATCAAGAATAAACAAATGGGACCTCATGAAACTTAAAAGCTTTTGCACAGTGAAAGAAACCATAAACAAGACTAGAAGGCAACCCTCAGAATGGGAGAAAACGGTTGCCATAGAAGCAACGGCCAAAGATTAACCTCCAAATTATATAAGCAGCTCATGCATCTTAATACCAAAAAAGCAAATAACCCAATCAACGCATGGGCAGGATACCTAAATAGACATTTCTCCAAGGAAGACATACAGATGGCCAACAAACACATGAAAAGATGCTCCGCATCACTAATCATCAGAGAAATGCAAGTCAAAGCCACAATGAGGTATCACCTCACACCGATCAGAATGGCCATCATCACAAAATCTGGAAAAAACAAATGTTGGAGAGGATGTGGAGAAAAGGGAACTCTCCTGCAGTGTTGGTGGGAATGTAAGTTGGTACAGCCACTATGGAAAACAGTTTGGAGGTTCCTTAATAAAATAAAAATAGAACTACCATATGATCCAGTAATCCCACTCCTGGGCATATACCCAAAGTAAACCATAATCTGAAAAGGAACATTTCCCATAATGTTTATTGCAGCACTATTTACAATAGCCAGGACATGGAAGCAACCGAAATGCCCATCATCAAATGAATGGATAAAGAAGATGTGGCATATATATACAATGGAATATTACTCAGCTATAAAAAGGGATGAGATGGAGCTATATGTAATGAGGTTGATAGACCTAGGGTCTGTCATACAGAGTGAAGTAAGTCAGAAAGAGAAGGACAAATATTGTATGCTAACTCATATATATGGAATCTAAAAATGGTACTGATGAACTCAGTGACAAGACAAGAACAAGGACGCAGATGCAGAGAATGGACTGGAGAACTTGAGGTTTTGGAGTGCGGGAGGTGAAGAGGAAGCTGAGACGAAGTGAGAGAGTAGCATAGACATATATATACTACCAACTGTAAAATAGATAGCCATTGGGAAGTTGCTGTATAATAAAGGGAGTTCTACTCGAGGATGGATGATGCCTTAGAGGACTGGGTCAGGGAGTGTGAGGGGAGTCGAGGGAGGTAGGGAATACAGGGATATGTGTATAAAAACAGTTGATTGAACTTGGTGTACCTCAAAAAAATAATAAATAAAAATAAATAAATAAAAAATGAAATAAAATACAGGTGACTATAAAGTCTGGGAATCCTGACAATGTTTTCAAAATAGGTGGAATCTCCTTGATAGTTTCATCTAATGCAAACATGCACATTTATGCCATGGAAATTGGACGCACATATCATCTGAGGCAACATATGACAGATGCACATGCAATTACCAAGGGGAATGCTGCTGTACTGCACATTGTTTATTGCAGTTTTGCACAGTTTATTGAACAATGAATTGCTCATGAGGGACAATCACATTCACACATCACAATAAACTATCATGGAAATTTGTCTATGTTTTCAGTTTTTAAGTTTGTTCAACTTAAATTCAAAGGACTGAATAACAATCAGTCTAATACTGTTAAGATAGTCAACTTGAAAAGGAAATAATACACTTTGTAAATACTTCCCATGTGGAATTTTTCCTGATTGGTCCCATTTTGTTATGATCATGAAACGTACCTGCATAGCTTTCACTACAAACAAATACCCCCCAATAGAACACTATAGGGCACCCATGACCACATTCCATCATGGTGTCATTCAGTGGTAATTGCAAGGAAGATTGTAAGGAATTAAGGTAGAAACTTAGTTATAACGTTTTAAATCATGGAGAATACAAGAAGGGGATGTTTTTTGTTGTTGAAATAAATAGGCCAAAAGAGCCCTCATGTCTTCTCTGCTTCTCTTAGAGGAAGGATCATGATACTGTTATCCTAATGGATAATCTGACTTAACCAATGATAAACAGTTGACAGCCATCATTAAAGTAGCTTTTAACAAGGCAAGGAAAACTAGTTGTTATGAGCAATGAGAAATACGCATGTAGTATCAGGAAAGCTCCCCTTTGGAAAGGGCAGATTCTACAATGTGAGGAGTATGATGGTGAATGTACACTTTGTGTATGTTAATGTGCACTTTGATCAAGGAATCTTCCTAAATAGCTCATCACTTTAAGCTATGTTACCTAGACATTAAGATTTTGACATATCATGGAAATATGTATAATACCATTTGAGGGCCTTACCACAGAGGACAAAAAAGGAATATTTCCAGATATATGATTCATCTGAAACATCTTCACATACTTTAAGCCTGTTTCATTTAAAAACAAAGCAAAACCCACACATCTGACCCAAGCTGTGATGTGCAATACAATGTGTCAGTTGCACAGCCCCCTGGGAGGTGGGTGAGACCCATCATGCCTTTTTGCTGGTTTATTTTATTCCTAGAGCCCATTTGCTGCCAGCCTTTACCTTGTTTCCAAAGTAAAGAAAAATACCATCTTGAGGTCAGATAGTTTCCCCAAGGAAATAAAAACAGTATAATATTGACACCTTCTGACTGGAAGAGGACTAAAATGGCACAAATAAGATATATTCTCCCATTAGAGGTTGGCAGCATTTTACTCATATTTAAAGTTTGTATTCTCTAAGGCCTGGGTCAGAGCTCAAGCTAATGAAGACCTGGGGAGGAAAGACCTTTTCAGGTCTGCACTTGGAATGCTGTAATTCTTCGGTTCAGAGGCAAGGGTTAGAAAAGGACAAAGTTTCATGAGCACTTCTCCAAACAAAGAACCCCGTTTGGGGCAAAGCTGACAATGTCTGGGGGCCTTGGAGTTCTGGGGCATCAGGGAACGGTCACTGGTCCTTCTCTTGTGTAGCCAGTGTGTTAAGTGACATCAGACCTACCATGAAGGACCTATCAATGGGTGTTTACTCATAACCTAAAGAATGCCTGTGACGTCTCTGCGGGTGGTCACAGGGAGAGGTCTCTGTGGGATGATCTAGAGGTCTCTGGGTGAGATGACTCAGTGTGTGTGTGAGGAGATGCCTGTGTGGGTTGAGTGTGAGTATGTGGGGGGTCCCTGGGTGGGGTCAGAGTGTGGATCTGTCAGAGGGTCTCTGTGGGGTGAGTGTGGGTCTGTAGGAGGTCCCCCTGTGGGGTCAGGGTGACACACTCAGAGATCACAGTGTGGATTCCCTGTGGGTCTGCAGAAGGCAGCTGGGTAAGTTCAGTGTGTGTCTGTCAGAGGTTGTGTGTGGGGTCACTGTGTTTATGTCTGTTATCCTGTCTAGGGTCGGTGTGGGTCAGTGGGTGGTCCCTGTGTGGGTAAGAGAGGGTGTGAGGATCATCTCTGTGTGGGGTCAGTGTTGGGTGGTGAGAGGTCCATGTGGGGGTTAAGTGTGGGTCTATCACAGTTTCTATGTGGGGTCAATGTGGGTCTGTGGGAGGTTGCCGGGGGGGGGTCAGTGTGGGCCCCTGTGTGGGGACTCAGTGGGGGGCCCTCCATTGATGGCCTTACTGCCCCTCATGGCAGGAGAAGAGCAAAGGGACTTGCCCCTTGCTGTTCCTTGCTGTTCTGTCAGGTCCCTTCTCTGTCACTTCCCCTGACAGATGCCATAGGGGTCCAGCTCCCCCCACCCCAGTCCTCCCCTCTTGGTGCCCCTGAGAGGACCAGGCAGCAGCCAGGCTTAGGGTTTCTGCTCTGTGCTAGCCTCTACTGAGCTCTGGAGGGCGCTCTGTGCCCTGGGTCCCACCCCTCCCAGGGGCCCTGGCTGTGCCCCCACTGCTGTGCCCACCCTGGAGGATGGGGCCCAGAGAGGGGACCTGGCTCCAGGGAGAAACTGCGGCAGGAGCAGACCTCTGTCCAGTGCCCCCCCAAACCCAGGTCCTGGTCCTCCATGTTTGGGTCCTGACAGGCACGGGGGCAGGGCCATTAATGCTGCCCCTGGATCAGGGCCCCTCCTGGAGCAGGACTCTCCCCCTCGGGACTGACTGGTGCACAGAGGCCCGCATCTCTCTAGAGAATTGCTCCTGTCTCCCCGCTTTCCCTTGTGGACGGGGCCATGGAGGAAAGCTGACAGCACCCTCATTCCCTACAGGTCACTTCCCGGCCTCTGGGTGACACAGCCTGTCTGCTGGCCTCTTTCCTCGCCGGGCTCTGGGGTGAGCAACGCTGCTAGCAGGTGAGATGTGCTATGACCCCAGCACCGTCCCTGGGCCTGTAATGTCCCACCTGTCCCCTGGGATCTCCAGGTAGCCTCCACCTGTCTGGGCTCTGGGAGCTGGAGTGGGGGAGACTCTGGGGTGGAGCCACCAGGCCCGAACTTCTTTCCTCTGAGCCTGTAGATGGTGGTGGGACCCCAGGGGCTTCTTGGTCACTGCACCACTTATGGGCACCCCTGCCACTTGCCTTCTTCCCCTGCATCCCACCCTAGGGGCACATGTCAGACAGTGAGGTGACTGCACACACAGCCACGCCCCTGCTCAGCCCCCAGGCGGGAAGTGGGTGCTGTGAACAGCGCTCTCTTCTCCTCCGGAGTAGGGATAGACCGGCCCTTGGGGGCCTGTATACTCCTCACCTCACACCCTCAGCGCTGGGACTGCATGGTCCTCATCCTCCCCACTGCTCCAGGGAGAGAGAGGCAGAGGGAGGGTGACATTCCCAGCCCGTCTCAATCCCAGCTCCATGGGGAGAGGAGGGGCTTTCAGGGCAGACATCAGCTATCCCCACTGAGACATGCGGGCAGGCTTTCTCCCACCTCTGGACTTGGGGTCAGCACTGCCCCCAAACTCCCCTCCTTGTTCTGACAGATGAACTTGTCTCTGACCCTTTCTGGAGCCTGAGGGCCATGTCAGCCTCTGCAAAGCCCTCCCCTAGCAGCCACACAAGTTCAAGGTAGAGAGCAGGAGAGGACTGAGCCAGATCCTGAGAGGGGAGGTCATTAGGGTTAGTTCACCTTGACACATCCTGAATGCTGTTACTTGTTTTTGTAGTGCTGCTATGATAGATACTTAAGGTACAGTTAGGGAATTGGCGTGAGGCTTAGTATTCCATGCTGGGCTCAAATTCCCTCCCATCCCACCTGGAAGCCAAAGCAGGCACCTGGGAAGAGTGGACCCTGATCCCATCCCCTCCCCCCAGCGGGGAACAGACAGAGGTCACCATGTCTCATGAGAAAGAACATGTATTTCAGGAAACAATAAAGATTGTGCTGGGAAGAACCCATTAGCACAGAGAGGATGTGCTAACATGAGAGAACAAAGCCTTTTTCTGCACGGTATGCATTTTTTTTGGAGAAGCATTTTCCTACCAGGAAAGCTGTGACAGGCATGTTCTGTTTGAGCAGAAGAAGTGTATTTGTCAAGGATACAGTGCCCTGGACAGTACATGGGATGGCCTGGGACACGTGCCGCTCTTGCTCCATGCTGGCAGGCCCTCCCACGGCGGGGACCTGGCTCCCTGGGTGGGAAGGCCCACTTGCTCTCCCTGGGACGGGTCCACTCCCTCTTTTGAGGACAGCTGTGGCCCATGGGGGTAGCTTGGTGTTCATGGGCTGTATCTCTCATCACTCTCCTTTGCTCTTGCCAGGAGAGAAGCCTATGGTAGCAGGAGTGTGGACCTAATGGGTCCCAGAGTTCCCCTTTGCACCAATGTAACTGGGAGGCATGAAGTCCATGGTGAAGTGCCACCGTCTCCCCTGCCATCCGTCCAACAGCTGTCATGAGAGCCTGGGCCTCAGCAGCCCTGCTGTCCTTAGACAACCTGCTTTTGACGGGTGCCTGGCTCTGGGCAGTGGCTGCTGCAGGCTTGCCCTTTTGCAGGGGTGCATCTGGTCCTTTGCCTTGACTGGGGAACATCCACTGCAGAAGGTGCTTAATCCTTTGTCTGAAGTGGCTTTCTGAAGGAACCTGGCCGTTCTTCATGATTAACTGGTGGAAGTTGCTTCCTAGGGACTCTGCGGATTCCTTTTTCTGGCCAGGGTGGATCATCCCACGGGCCTGGTAGGCCCTTCGTTCTGCCAACCCCTTTTTTGCGCCGTCCTAGTTTGGGCTTCCTCTAATTCTCTATCCCATTAATGGGGGCAGATTTCCTGCTCTGGTTTTTATATTGGGGCTGCCGTCTCAGGTCCTCCTGCTGCCCCTGGCTGCTCTCTCCACTGGTTGTAAGAGCAGAGACTATCTGGGAAATGGACATGTCTTCACTGGAGCAGGTCTGGGAACAGGACCGAGTTTCCTGAGAAGCCAAGATGTCTGCGGCAGTGAATATGTTTGAGCACCAGTCTTTGAGAACCATGTCTGTGGCACAGTTGTGAAGCAGCATGCTGGTGGCCCAGCCTGGGGCTTGTTTCTGCTGGTCTGTGAACCCTTGGACCTCAAGTTTATGAAACTGTGCCTCAGAGTATAAATTCTCTGGATTTGAGCCAAAAATCTTTATATTTGACGAGAGGCTTTTATTGGCCCTTGGAGATCGTGAGCTCCTCAAATCCTTAATGATTTGGGATTTGATGAGTGTACTCAGTCCAAAGGTGACTTTCGAAGCAGGGTCCCCCTCCATGGAGGGCCTCTTGGGCCCTGGCAGATTGGGACCCTGCATTGAGATCCACCACAGTCACGCTAGAGCAAGAGTCTGGGGAGGCCTGTCCCCCAGCCTCCTCCTGTGGCTCCTTCCTGGCCATTGCTGCACATGGACTGGGCTCCAGGCTGCCTTTGTCAGCCCCCACAACAAACCCATCATGCCAGATTCTGCCCACAAAGTTGTAGGAGGGGGTCTGAGATAGTGGCTTGTCCTCCTGTTGAGTCACAGGGGCCTCTGAGGGTTTATGGACGTTGCCAGGTGGCAGTCCTCCCAGGCCCGCCTGGGTTTCCTCACTTGCCTGTGAGGGGACAGGGAAGGGACTCTCCAGGGGGGGAACTGCCTCTATTGTTATCACTTTCTCTCCCAGTTGGGGCTAAGGAGGTTTTTCTAAGTCCTCAGTTAACCGGGCTGTTGAGTGGTCCACAGATTCCAGTGTGGCCCCTGGAAGGGGTATGGGGTGAGCCTTTTCCAACTTCAAGGTACATATGAACTTGAGACCTTGAGGGTTAGGCTCCACCTGTGCCTCACCCAAACTTTACAATATGTGCTTCCAGCTCCTGTTGCATATAAGGACTGAGGACAAGAGACCCGTGGGAGGTGTCCATGGAGGCTCCGCCATCCTGAGAGGACTCTTCTGTTTGCTTATGAGCATGTGACTCTCCAAGAAAGTCTAAGACATGGGAGGCAGCAAGCCCCGGATGGTGGACATGCATACGGATCTGACTCTCCTGGGTCTGCTCTGCCTTCCTGCCCACAGGGACTCCTGAGCCTTCTTCTGGAGGCTTCCTACCTGGGCCCAATTCTCTTTCTGACTCAGGCTTCACTCTTGGAACCTTTTCTGGGGGGCTGGCTGAGGCCATGTACAGATCTTTTAGGATCCTCCCCACACTCTGCCCTACAGCCTGGTTCAGGTCTTTCCCTCCCGGGATCCTTGCTGGGCACCTGGCCCCCATCTTCTGTGCATCCTGGCTGCTTTTGCCTGTACCTGCCAAGGGCCTTGAGGGCTCCTTTTTGTCCTATGCCTGACAAGGCTTTGGGAATTCATCCTGAGGCTGCATCAGTGTCTGAGATGCTTGAATTCTGTGAGGCAGGCCACTTTGTTGCTGCATGAACCTTTTTGAAGTGTGGTGCTCCAATTTCTCCTGAACCTCAGGGCTGATCAAATCCCCAGGAAGGACGGAGACAGAATTCTGGGCCTGGGAAGACCTGCTGTTCTGGGGAAGGTTGGGAGTGATTTGGCTAAAGATTTCCTGAGATCTTTTCACCATAGAAGGTAAAGTTCTCCCACTTTCTATTTTCTTTTTCAAGAAGTGATTTTCCAGATTATGAAATGTTTTGGGGAAGCAAGATTGTGCCTTATTTTGAACGGTAGGGCAAGATATGTCACGGGACCCAATCTGAGGTTGAGACAAAAATGGACTGATTGGGAAACAGAGTGTGAGATGGGCAGTGGTCTCCAACTGAGCCACAGGTGTGAGCTGACACTGAGGCATGGTTGGCATCAAGGGTTGGGGTCGGGCCTCGGTTTCCATGTGAGCCTGAGGTGGTGGTTGACATTGGGGAATTGTTGGAGTCAAGGATTGAGATGGAGCCTGGGCACCAGGGTGGTTCAAGGGCTGAGCCAATGACAGTCGTGATGTTACTTTATCTTGAAAATGGAATGGTACTGCATTAGTGTCTTCATTGAAAGCAACAGAGCGTAACTCTAGAGGGGAACCAGCTACCATGGCTGTAGCCACCAGAGACTCGCTGTGCAGAAAGGGGAGACCCCAGAAGAGCTGGATGCATGTCTTCTGTGATGGTCCCCCAAAGAGTCAGGGTATGGGGGCTTCCTGGGACCAAGCAGCTGTTCTGGTTTGCTGTTTATGCTCCAGAAGTGGTGATGACCCAAGGTGTCCTGCTTGTCACCCAGAGATTTGATGCTCTTCCCCAAAGAATTAAGGTGGTAGCCTGACTCCTCCTCCTTTTCCTTCTCCTTCCAAAGCTTCAGTTCTACCCTCTTGGTGATGAGTATCTCCAGCAGCTTGTGCACCTCTGGGTTGGCAAAAGAGAGGCTACCAGGCTCTCCCTGCCTGTTTGTGGGGTCTCTCAAAAAAGAGGCCTCTGGTGGGTGGTGGAGAAGGTGCTCTTGCCAGGACTTGAAGTGTGTCAAGGTGGCAGGGCTCCAGGATTTTGCAGCCACCTGCCCCCAAGATGGGGCTGAAGTGGGACAGCTTGAACGGACAAGGCCTGAGATGGCCGGTCTTGGAGGGGAGCGTGGAGATGAGGTGGGTGGGATGGTGCCCAGGGGGAGTGTCGTGGAGTCACCCTGAGTGAGGCTCAGCATGGAGCCTGGTGGGGGTGGGGCAGAGGAGGCTGTGAGAGGTGGAGGGTAGGGCCCTGCATCTGGGGGGCATGGCGGGGAAGGGGAAAGAGCCAGTGGCCGGGGTGAAAGGCTGTCCAGGGGAAGGAAAGACTCAGGTGGATGAGAGGTTCTCAGGGATAAGTGTTTATGAACAGAACCTGAGGAGGTCACTGAGCCTAGAGAAAGAGTGGAGGCCCAAGGTAGAGGCCACTCAGTCAGAGGAGCTGTCTCTCCCCTGCATGGCTGGTGGGCTGCAGTGGCCGCTGCTTTGCACACCTTGCTGGGATTCTTGACAGGAGAGCTGATGAAAGCGGCCCTTGTCCGGGAGCCTCCCCATGTGGCTGCAGGAGACACGAGGCACAAGCTGCAGCCAGGAGGGCTGGGCCGGCCAGGCAGGGGTGGACACCTTCAGCCCACCGCCCTCCAGGGCCCCCATGCTGACTTCACAGTGCTCCTGCGGTCCCTATCCCCAGGGCTTTAGCCATACCCTGCCCCCAGGGCTCCCCTCCCAGCTCAGCCCCAGGCTGCCTGCAGCCCTGGGTGACATCATAGGCTCTGGGAGGAAGAAGAACCCAGGAGAGGAGGAGAAGATTCTTTACCTTTGCAGAAGTGCCATGAGGTCCAGAAGCTCCTCGAACTCCTCCAGCTCCTCCAGGCAATCTCTGCAAGCTGGAAATCAGCAGACTGGGTCATGGTGGGGAAGGCAGGCGCCTAGGGGTCTTAACAGGAGGCTGAGTGCAGGGTCCCTTTAGGGGACACCATTGGGAGTTTGGAGGCCAAGCACCAGCTTCCAGGTCCATATGGTCCCTGACAGTGATGGCCAAGCTCATGAAAGGGTTTCTCATTTACAAAGTGCTTCCTTATCCATTACCCCTTGCTGCGCTCACAACCTCACTGTGGGAGAGAGTGGGCAGGGCTCACCTCACGGAGGTATCTCGGTAAAGCTATGCAACTTGTCCGTGGTCAGACCTGGAGGTCCCACCTCCCAGTCCAGGAGCTTTGGGTCCATTGCAGCCCACATGCCTCTGCTGGGCCTCACCCTTTTCCAGGCCCCTCGTGGCTTCACTCTGCACCTGAAATCTGGGATGTATCTGGGTTCTGCTGTCCTTCCCAGGAGCCTCCCTGGGGTTCTGTTTCCTGAGGGACAGGCCCTGCCACTGGAGCCCATAGAGCTGGGCCCTCAGGGCCGGGAGAGGTGGGCACACGCTTGGGGCACACAGGGCTGAACGGCAGAACTTCCCTTTCAAAGATCCATTTTTCTTTCTGTGCCTGCTTCTCACCCTCAGCTCAATTTGATGCTGCGAGAGAGAAAAAAATGAGGACCTGGGACCCTATTCTCACTGTGCCCTGTCTAAAGAAGCATCAGACACTCTGTCCATATATAGTATGACTTTCTACATTTAACTAATAGAGTTCCATATTTTTTGTTTCCTTTCACTCATTTTTAAAGCAGATAAAAATATTGTCTGTTTTCCTCTTTGAAGAACATAAAGAAGGATTTTCAAAGTGAGATTCACCCTGGATTTCTTTCATCACTGTTCATCTGCTCAAGAAGCACACATTCTCAGACCTATGGGCTCATCTCATTACCAAAACAACAGTTCGTGTACCCATCGCCCAGTGAGGCCCAACAATACCAGAGCATTGCAGTTCGGAACAGAGAAAGTTTTACTACAGTGCCATGCAAGGTGGGTGGCTCATGCCTGAAAAACCCCAAACTCCCTGAAAGCTTTCAGCAAAGCCTACTTACAAGAAAAGTGAGGGAGGGATGTGGTTAGTGGTTGCAGACTTCTTGGTGTCAGATCCTTTGTTGTTAAACTCAGGTCATGGTCAGGTAAGATGTTCCTATAAATCTCCAACAGACAAATGGTATTCTCTGTTCTGACAAGAAAGGGCAAGGTCCCAAGGCACAACTCTCAGGCTCCAAGGTCCAGGTCCTGGCTGGAGAGGCAGATCTCAGTTGGCAGCTCCCTCAGGGCCAGGTCCCCACAACCTACCCCCTGTCACTGCTGAGGGAGCTGGGTACCCAGGACCCAACTGTCCCTCAGGTTCCTCAGGCCACCCAAATGGCGGGGTCAGATCCTGCAGCTTGGGTGCCAGGCAGACAGCCGCTGCCATCAGGTCACAGAGGCGGGGAGAGGGGAGAGGTTCCCTGTCGCCTCCAGGCCTGGGCCTGGGCAGGGGGTGGCTTTGGCAAGGGCTCTAGAACCATGCTGGACACAACATCCAGCCTGTTTGCTGGGCAGCCCAGCTCACCTCGCAGGTGGCCGGGTGAGCTATAGGGCCCGGGTGGAGCAGGCCGCGGTCTCCTCTTACCTCGCTCTCCCCCTGAAGACCACCTCCCTGGGGACCATTGGCTGAATCTGCCAAGTAACAGCTGTTCATTGAGAGTTGCTTGCTGGGGGAAGGGCCCACTATGGCACTGAGCAGTGGCTGAGCAGGACCTCTAACAAGCTTTAACCCTCCTGCATTAATAGTCTCCCAGCAACCATTGCCTGGTACCTGGGTGCAGGGGAACAGGGAGCAGCAATGGCCAGGGCTAAGGGCTGCCCATGCAGTGCTCTGTTACAATGTGAGCTCCATCAGGTCGGTCTCTGCTTCTGGAAGCCAGGGCCCCCCTCCAGCCCCCGCACGAGGCTCTCAGGGCCTCAGCACTGCCAGCAGATCAGCCCTCATCCAAGACCCCTGTTCGTGGCTGGTGACCCAGTGCTCAGGGGCCTGTCCTCTGGCTGAGATTGAACTCAGTGTCCAGTCCTGGGCCTCTGGTCACTGAGTTTGGGACTTGCCCTGGAGTCCTCGGCCACACCTGGACAAATGGTCTGAGATTTTTGGATGGAAATCCTAGTGTTTCCTCTGTCCCTGCCCAGGCTGGCTTGTCCATAGAGGGGAGATGTTCTGTTCTTTCTTGAAAATAGGTGTCCTATTCTTTCCCATCTCAGGAGTCTCTCTAGTTGATTCAGAGAAGTGGAAATAATAATAGAAAAGAAGAGGGAGTCATGTGCTCGTGGTCCTGGGACAAATGTTCCTAACCTTCCTGATGTTTCCATGTTTCCTAGGAGGTGGTAGGGAGGTAGGGAGGGAAGGTAGGGAAGTAACAGGAAAAAGAGCCCCAGTCCACACAGCAAGGCAAGGATGATGTCAGTTGCCCAAGAAGTGGAACTAGAGTTCAGCCAAGTATCAAAAGTGCTTTTCAGGGAAAAGAGAAGATTCTCCATCCTGTGAATCACACTGCTGCTCTCAGGCAACTGAGCACAGCGTGTGTACTTGGGGACTAAAGTCTTAGGCCCACATCACAGAGCTGTGGTCTGGTCACAAAGGGCTCCTGAGGGTGGGGAGGGAGTATTAGAGGAGAAGCCTGGACCCTGGCCCCTCCCCAACCTTCCAGCCCCACAGCTCCATTCATCTACCTTCTCTGAGCCTTCCCCAACTACCTCCTCATTCTGCTAGACATAGACTTAGTTAAGCTTTGATTCATTCCACCTGGAACTCAGATAATACTTGGTTCCTTTGAGATTTCTACTTGACCCCCATCAATACCTTTTACAATTCTGGAGTTGTCCCTGGAATTTCAGTGAATCCCAGGAATTTGTATTCACAGGATGCCCTTGTCTGTAGCTCTAAGGTTTACACAAAGTGTGTTTCTGCATTGCATTAGCCCAGACACAGAATTTAAACTTCTCGCATACTTCTTTAGCTATGTGAGTTTCAAAATATTTAAGAAATTAAAAAAAATTAATTTTCACTCTATTCAGCTGCAGGGACTTAAACATTAAATCAATAGTTATTCAAATTTTTCAAAGCTATGAAATATAAATCATATTGAAATAGTGAAACCTCCAGAGTAAATTTTTCATGTTTGCAGCATCCTTGCTTCTGAAATCAATAAACTGGACAAAAACTTTTGGAACATTCTGTACAGATAAACACATCTTTTAACAAATGATTCCAGCATTTTCAAATCTAGGAAGCAAGTTTTTTGTTTTTGTTTTTGTTGTTTTCAGTTCAGAAGTCTTCCTTCAGTAATTGCTGTAAGTTGGACTTCTAGCAGCCAATTCTCCCGGTCTTTGTTTATCTGGGAATATTTTTATTTTGCTTTCTTTTTTGGAGGATAGGATTTCTAGACATTGAATCCTTGATTGACAGTTTTATTTCTTTCAGCTCTCTGAATATGTCACCTCACAGCCTTCCCTCTACTGTTTCTGATTGGAAGTCAGTGACTAATCTTACTGTGGTCCCCTCATACATGGAGAAAGTTTCTCTCTTGCCATTTTCAAGATTTTTCCTTGGATTTTCCACACTTTGACTCTGATGTGTCTTAAAGTGGATCTGCTTGCTTTCATTTTACTAGAGGTATTCACTAAATCTGTAATGTTTCCCATCAAATTTGGTAAGTTTTCAGCCGTTATGCCTACAGTTATTTTTTTTTTCCTCTCCTTTCTCTCCCTTGTTTCTGAGACTCACTGCACACATGCTGTTGTACTTAATGGGGGCCATAACTCACACTCCTCCAAATCTTTTCTCTTTGCTTTTACATTAAAATCTATTAATCTACCTTCAAGTTTACGGATTCTTCCTTCTTCCATCTCAAATATACTGTTGAACCCCTCTAACCAATTTTTCATTTTCTTTATTGTAGTTTTCAATTTCAGAATTTATATTTGCTTTCTTATTTCACAATTTGTAGCTCTTTATTGAGTTTCTCTGTTGACTTATATTTTCATCTAATTCTTCAAACATGGCTCCCTTAGTTCTTTTGTAGTTATAGTTATTTTTAATACTTTTATCTTTTGGCCTAACACTGGAATTATAATTGATATACTATATGAGTTTTAAGGGATATGTTATATAAATGCCTTACCACCGTTACAACATCAGAGTACTCTGAATTTAACTGTATACTTACCTGTCCCAGGGAGTTGTTTTATACTTTGGTGTATTTTCCTTTTACTAGTTAGCATCTCTTCATTTCAGCTTGTAGAGCTCCCTTGAACATTTCTTGTAAGACTGATCGAGTGGTGATGAACTCCTTCAGCTTTTGCTTCTCTGGAAAACTCTCTCTCTCCTTCCAGTTCTGAAGGACAAATTTGCTGGGTATTATTTCTTTGAATAAACTTTCTGTCCCTTTCTCTGCCTCTTCTCCTGGGACCACTATATTGCATATTGTTGATCCACTCGACGGTGTCCCTTAAGGCTGCTTTGAATTCTTTGTTTGAAAAATACAATATCTGAGAATACTTAAAGACAATTTCTATTGTTTTATTTTCACCCTAGTATGAACACATTTTTATGTTTCTTTTCACGTCTTATAACTTACTATTGAACACTAGACTTGAAATTATATACCATAGATATCTCTGCCCAAATAATTTATTTCTTTTTATTTTTATGTATTGAATTCCAGGCATAACCCATCTTTCTTTTTTCTTTTTTTAGAGTTCCATCCATTTTTTCCTTTTTTTCTTCCAGTTTTATTGGGATATAGTTGACATACAGCACTGTATAAGTTTAAGCTGTACAACATAATGGTTTGATTTACATACATCATGAAATGATGACCATAAATTTTAGTGACCATCCATCACCTCATATATTATAGATAATAACTAAACAAATAGATAATTTTTTCCTTTGTGATGAGAACTCAAGACTACTCTCTCTCTTTTTTAAAATAAATTCATTTATTTATTTATTTATTTATTTATTTATTTATTGACTGCTTTGGGTCTTTGTTATTGCGCACAGGCTTTCTCTAGTCACAGTGAGCGTGGGCTACTCTTCGTTGCAGTGCGCGGGCTTCTTTTTGCGGGGGCTTCTCTTGCTGCAGAGCATGGGCTCTAGGCTTGCAGGCTTCAGTGGTTGTGGCACATGGGCTCAATAGCTGTGGCTCACGAGCTCTAGAGCACATGTTCAGTAGTTTTGGTGCATGGGCTTAGTTGCTCCACAGCATGTGGGATCTTCATGGAGCCTGGAGCGGGCATTGAACCTGTGTCCCCTGCATTGGCAAGTGGATTCTTAACCACAGTGCCACCAGGGAAGTCCCTCTTAAGACTGCTCTCTTAATAACTTTCATATACAATATGCAGCAGTGTTAATTATATTTATCATATTATAATTACATCCATACTACTTACTTATCTTGTAACTGGAAGTTTGTACCTATTAACTGCCTTCATCCAACTCCCCCTCCACCCACTGCCCACCTCTGGTAATTGCAAATCTGATCTCTTTTTCTATGAGATTTTAATGTTTGTTTCTTGAAGTATGAGTTGACCTGAACACTATGTTAGTTCCTGTTACACGAAACAGTGTTTTGATACATCTGCATATTTCAAAATGATCTCAATGATAAGTCTAGTTACAACCTGTCACCATACAGAGATATCACCTAGTTATTAACTGTATTCCCCCCAGTGTACATTTCATACCTATGACTTTTTTTTTGCAACTGGAAGTTTGTACCCTCACCTAGTTCTCCCCTTTCCCAACCCTCTTCCCCTCTGGCAACCAGCTCTTTGTTCTCTGTACCTATAACCGTGTTTCTATTTTGTGATGTTTGTTTTTTAGATTCCATGTATAAATGAGAGCATAAACTATTGTCTTTCTCTCTTTGACTTATTTCACTTAGCATAATACGCCCTAGGTCCATCCATGTTGTTGCAATATGTGTGGAATTGCAATATATATATATATATATATATATATATATATACACACACATACCACAACTTCTTTATTCATTCATCTATTGGTGGGCACTTAGGTTGCTTCTGTATCTCAGCTATTGTAAATACTGCTGCAATGAACATAGAGGTGCACATAACTTTTTGAATTAGTGTTTTTTGTTTTCTTCAGGTAAATGCCCAGGAATGAAATTGCTGGATCATATGGTAGTTATGTTTTAAATTTTTTGAGGAATCTCCATACCCTTCTGCATAGTGGCTGCACTGATTGACATTACAATTTACGTTGTTTGATAGAATTCCCTGTGAAGCCATCTAGTCCTGGACTTTTGTTTCATGGGAGTGTTTTGATTACTATTTCAATTACACTACTAGTGATCAGTCTGTTCAAGTTGTCCCTTTCTTCCTGATTCAGTCTTGGAAGATTGTATGTTTCTAGAAATTTATCCATTTTTTCTCACCATCTGATTTGTTGGCACATAGCTGTTTGTAGTATTGTCTAGGATATTTTAAGCTCTGTGATATCGGTTATAATTTCTCTTCTTTCATTTCTTATTTTGTTCATTTGTGTGCTTTCTCGTTTTTTCTTGATGAGCCTGGCATATGAGTTATGTGTATCTTTACAAAAACCTAGCTCTTAGTTTCCTTGATCTTTTCTATCAAATTTTTGGTCTCTCTCATTTCTTTCCTCTCTGATCTTTATTTTTAACTTTTTTTTTCTCTCTAATGTCCATAAAGGGTAGGATAGGTTGTTTATTTGACATTTTTCTTGTTTCTTGAGAAGGCCTGAATTCCTATAATCTTCCCTCTAAATACTGCCTTTGCTGCGTCCCATAGGTTTTGGGAGGTTTGGCCTTATTTACATTTGTCTCAAGTTATTTTCTGATTTCCTCTTTGATTTCTTCATTGACCCGTTGGTTTCAAAGTAGCGTGTCTCCATGTGTTTGTTTTTTCTATTTTTTTTGTAATTAATTTCTAGTTGTATACTGTTGTGGTAAAAAAAAGATATAATTTCAATCTTGAAATTGAAATCTTGTGCACTTGAAAAGAATGTTCTGCTGTTTTGGATGGAATGTTCTACAGCTATCAAGTCCAGGTGGTATATGTGGTTTAAGACCACAATTTCCCTACTGATTTTCTGTCTGAATTATCTGTCCATTCATGTGAGTGGGGTGTTAAAGTCCTCTGCTGTTATTCCATTACTATCAATTTCTTTTTCTATGTCCGTTAATATTTGCTGTATATATTTAGGTCCTCTTATGTTCGGTGCATGTATGTTAACAAATGCTATATCCTCTTTTAGTATTGATCTTTTTATCATTATATAATACAATTATTTGGCTTTTGTTTCAGACTTTATTTTAAAGGCTATTTTGATTCTTCTGTTTGATGTGAGTATTGCAACCCCAGCTTTCCTGTTGTTTCCATTTGCATGAAACATTTTTTCCATCTCTTTAGCTCTGAAGTAAGTCAACGGCAAGCAGCATATAGATCGGTCTTTTTTGAAATACAGGCACCCTAAATCTTTTGATTGGAACATTTACTCTATTTACATTTAAAATGATTATTAATAGGTATGTACTTATTGTGATTTTATTACTTGTTTTCTGGTCGTTTTGTAAATCTTCTCTGTTCTTTTCTTTTTCTTTGAGCTTCTTCACTGTGATTTGATCATTTTCTTTAATGGGATACTTGCATTCCTTTTTCTCTGGTTTTTGTGTCTACTGTCAGTTTTTGATTTGTAATTGCTATGGAATTACCATGTTCACCTATACCTACATCTTCCTGTTTTAATCTGGTAGTCATTTAAGTTCAAATACATTCTAAAAGATCTACATTATTTTCCTTCCCTCCCCTGGTTTGTTTTGTTCCTTTACTATATGATTTATGTAAAGAAAAGTGTTAATCCATGATAATATTTGTGAAAATATTAAACTTTCTTTTAATGATATTGCTTGAAATAGTTATTCCATTAGATGCACAGCAGTGAATTTATAATTCAGACATTGTTTCTAGTTTTAGATTTTATGTATACAAAAGAGCAGTTATTCATCAATTTGATCTCTGTAGTTACTCTCTTACACAGTTATTAATAGCTATAATTAATATATATAATTCTATTAATATATTAATATGTTAACATTAAAACAACATTCTATATATATTAACACATTGACATATATTAACATATTATATACTAATAATATATCAATTATATATTTATTAACATATCAATAGCCAATAATAATCACTATATTAATAATTAATTATTAATAATTACTAAATTAATTATATATAATTAATAATATTATATTACTAAAATTATTAATATGTATTAAATTGATATGTAAATATGTTATGTATACATTAAAATTAAATATATTAATACATGATATATTATTATTATAAATATAATATATATTTTTATATATTAATAATATATAATAATTTATATATTAATAATAGTAATTATATATGATAATAATATAATAAAATATATTATATTATATATAGATAACTAATAATATGTGAAATATATAATATAATATATATTCTATAACTATATAATTGTAATTATATAATTATATAATTACAATTATAATTAATAGGTATAAAAGCTTAATAATTCCCTTAACATTTTGTGGGGAACAATTTTAGATTCATAGAAAAGTTGCACAGATAGTACAAAGTGTTCCCTTCATGCAGTTACCCCTAAAGTTAGCATCTTTCATAGCTAGGGTACATTTGTCAAAACTATGAAATTAACCTTGGTGCAATGTTGTTAAGTAAAGTATAGGTTTTATTTAGGTTTCACAATTTTTTCACTGATGTCCTTTTTCTGTTTCAGGATTCTATCCAGTACACCACATTATATTTAGTCACCATATTTCTTTAGCCTCCTCTGATCTGTAACATTGTTCCAGTCTTTCCTTTTTTTCTCATAAACTTTAGACTCCACCTTGAAGAGTACTAATGACGTATTTTGTAGAAAGTCCTTAAATTTGGGTTTGCATGGTACTTTATTATGATTATATTTGAGTTATGAGCTTGGCGGAAGAATTCCACAGAAGTATAGTCCCCTTTTAATCACACATGAGGAATACGTGATAGCAACATGCCATTGCTGGTGATGTTAACTTTGATCATTTGGGTAAGCTTTCTCCCACCAAGTTTCTCCACTGTAAATTTGCTATTTTCCTCTTTCCATACTCTCTGGAATTGAGTTACTAAGTCAAACCTACACATAAGGGGAAGGGAATTAAATTCCATCTCCTAGACATAGGAATATCCATCCATTATTTGGAATCCTTTTTTAAGGAAAATTGGCCCCTTCTCACACATTGAACTCTAACCATCTCATTGTGACATATTTAAAATTAGGCTTAGGGCTAGACTTAGGCTTAGAGTTAGGTATGTGTTTGAAGTTAAGGTTATGGTTAAGGTTAAGATAAGGTCTGAGGCTAAACCTAGCGCTAGGATAGAAGCCAATGTTAGGGTTAAGGTTAACATTAGTGTTATTGGTAGCGCTGGGACTAGGGCTAGAGTTAGGGTTATTTGAACCTCAAGTTTGGAAGTTCAAGATCTAGATCTATATGGCTGACCAGTTTTGTTTTGTTTGTTTTTTTTTTTGGGGGGGGGGGTACACCAGGTTCAATCATCTGTTTTTATACACATATCCCCATATTCCCTCCCTTCCTTGACTCCCCCCTCCTCGAGTCCCCCCCACCCTCCCCGCCCCAGTCCTCTAAGGCATCTTCCATCCTCGAGTTGGAATCCCTTTGTTATACAACAACTTCCCACTGACTATTTTACAGTTGGTAGTATATATATGTCTGTGCTACTCTCTCGCTTCGTCTCATGGCTGACCAGTTTTTGAGGTACACCAGACTCACTCAGTTCTATTTATATATATATCACCATATCCCCTTCCTCCCATGACTCCCTCCCTCCCTCCCCATCCCGGCCCTCTAAGGCATCATCCATCATCGAGTTGATCTCACTTTCTTATATAGCAACTTCCCAATGGCTATCTATTTTACACTTGGTAGTATATATATGTCTATGCTACTTTATCACTTCATCCCAGCTTCCCCTTCACCCCCTCCCCCCCCAACCTCATGTCCTCCAGTCCATTCTCTGCATCTGCATCCTTATTCTTGTCTTGTCACTGGGTTCATCACTACCATTTTTTTTTCTTTTTTTTAGATTTCGTATATATGAGTTAGCAAGCAATGTTTGTTTTTCTCTTTCTGGCTTACTTTACTCTGTGTGACAGACTCTAGCTCTATCCACCTCATTACATAGAGCTCCATCTCATTCTCTTTTATAGCTGAGTGATATTCCATTGTATATATATGACACATCTTCTTCATCCATTCATTTGTTGATGGGCATTTAAGCTGCTTCCATGTCCTGGCTATTGTAAATAGTGCTGCAATGAACATTATGGTAGATGTTTCTTTTTGGATTATGGTTTTCTCTGGGTATATGCCCAACAGTGGGATTACTGGGTCATATGGTAGTTCTATTTTTATTTTTTTAAGGAACCTCCAAACTGTTTTCCATAGTGGCTGTACCAACTTACATTCCCACCAACAGTGCAAGAGAGTTCCCTTTTCTCTACATCCTCTCTAGCATTTTTTGTTTCTAGATTTTTGATGATGGTCATTCTGACCGGTGTGAGATGATACCTCAAGTGGCTTTGACTTGCATTTCTCTGATGATTAGTGATGTTGAGCATCTTTTCATGTGTTTGTTGGCCATCTGTATGTCTTCTTTGGAGAAATGTCTATTTAGGTCTTCTGCCCATTTGTGGATTGGGTTATTTGCTTTTTTGGTATTAAGCTGCATGAGCTGCTTGTATATTTTGGAGGTTAATCCTTTGTCCGTTGCTTCGATGGCAACTGTTTTCTCCCATTCTGAGGGTTGCCTTCTTGTCTTGTTTATGGTTTCTTTGGCTGTGCAAAAGATTTCAAGTTTCCTGAGGTCCCATTTGTTTATTCTTGATTTTATTTCTGTTATTCTAGAAGGTGGGTCAAAGAGGATCTTGCTTTGATGGATGTCATAGAGTGTTCTGCCTATGTTTTCCTCTAGGAGTTTGATAGTGTCTGGCCTTACATGTAGGTCTTTAATCCATTTTGAGTTTAATTTGTGTATGGTGTTAGGAAGCGTTCTAATTGCATTCTTTTCCATGTAGCTGCCCAATTTTCCCAGCACCACTTATTGAAGAGGCTGTCTTTTTTCCATTGTATATTCTTGCCTCCTTTGTCAAAGATAAGGTGCCCATATGTGTTTGGGATTACCTCTGAGATGTCTATTCTGTTCCATTGATCTTCCTTTCTATTTTTCTGCCAATACCATACACTCGTGTTCACCATGGACTTGTAGTATAGTTTGAAGTCAGGAAGCCTAATTCCACCAACTCTGTCTTTCCTTCTCAAGATTGCTTTGGCTATTTGGGGTCTGTTGCATTTCCATACAAATCGTAAGATTTCCTGCTCTAGTTCTGTGAAAAATGCCATTGGTAATTTGA
Source organism: Hippopotamus amphibius kiboko (assembly GCF_030028045.1). Lineage (NCBI taxonomy): Eukaryota > Metazoa > Chordata > Mammalia > Artiodactyla > Hippopotamidae > Hippopotamus > Hippopotamus amphibius. Next base: position 114,618,865 of record NC_080187.1, read on the forward strand.
TCAGGATTGCATTGAATCTGTAAATTGCTTTGGGTAGTACACTCATTTTCACTATGTTGATTCTTCCAATCCAGGAACATGTTATGTCCCTCCATCTGTTTTGTGTCATCTTTGATTTCTTTCACCAATGTCTTAAAGATTTCTGCATACAAATCTTTTGCCTTCTTAGGCAGGTTTATTCCTAGGTATTTAATTCTTTTTGTTGCAATGGTGAATGGGAGAGTTTCCTTAATTTCTCTTTCTGCTCTTTTGTTGTTAGTGTGTAGTAGTGCAAGAGATTTCTGCGCATTAATTTTCCATCCTGCTACTTTATTAAACTCATCAATTAGTGCTAGCAGTTTTCTGGTAGAGTCTTTCGGGTTTTCTATGTAAAATATAATGTCACCTGCAAAGAGTGACAATTTTACTTCTTTTCCAATTTGGATTCCTTTTATTTCTTTTTCTTCTCTGATTGCTGTGGCTAAAACTTCCAAAACTATGTTGAATAATAATGGTGAGAGTGGACACCCTTGTCTTGTTCCTGTTCTTAGAGGGAATTCTGTCAGTTTTTCCCCATGTAGAATGATGTTGGATTTTGGTTTCTCATATATAGCTTTCATTATTTTGAGGTAATTTCCTTCTATGCCCATTTTCTGGAGAGTTTTTATAATAAATGGATGTTGAATTTTGTCAAAAGATTTTTCTGCATCTATTGAGATGATCATATGGTTTTTGTCCTTCAATTTGTTGATATGATGTATCGCATTGATTGATTTGTGTATATTGAGGAATCCTTGCATCCCAGGGATAAACCCCACTTGATCATGGTGTATGATCTTTTTAATGTGCTGTTGGATTCTGTTAGCTAGTATTTTGTTGAGGATTTTTGCATCTATATTCATCAGTGGTATTGGTCTGTAATTTTCTTTTTTTGTGACATCTTTGCCTGGTTTTGGTATCAGGGTGATGGTGGCCTTGTAGAATGAGTTTGGGGGTGTTCCTCCTTCTGCTATACTCTGGAAGAATTTGAGAAGGATAGGTGTTAGCTCTTCTCTAAATGTTTGATAGAATTCGCCCATGATTCCATCTGGCCCTGGGCTTTTTTTTGTTGGGAGATTGTTAATCACAGCCTCAATTTCCATACTTGTGATTGGTCTGTTCATGGTTTCTATTTCTTCCTGGTTCAGTCTTGGAAGCTTGTATTTTTCTAAGAATGTATCCATTTCTTCCAGGTTATCCAATTTATTGGCATATAGTTGCTTGTAGTAGTCTCTCATGATCTTTTGTATTTCTGCAGTGTCTGTTACTTCTCCCTTTTAAATTCTAATTCTGTTGATTTGCATCTTCTCCCTTTTTTACTTGATAAGTCTGGCTAATGGTTTATCAATTTTGTTTATTTTCTCAAGAAACACATTTTAGTTTCATTAATTTTTGCTATTTGTTTCCTTTCATTATTTTTCATTTATTTCTGATCTGATCTTTACAATTTCTTTCCTTCTGCTCACTTTGAGGTTTCTTTATTCTTCTTTCGCTAATTGTTTTATGTGTAAGGATAGGTTGTTTATTTGATATTTTTCTTGTTTCTTAAGGTAGAACTGTATTGCTATAAACTTCCCTCTTAGAACTGCTTTTGCTGCATCCCATAGGTTTTGGGTTGTTGTGTTTTCACTGTCATTTGTTTCTAGATTTTTTTTGATTTCCTCCTTGATTTCTTTAATGATTTCTTGGTTGTTTAATAGTGAATTGTTTAGCCTCCATGTGTTTGTATTTTTTGCAGTTTTTTCCTGTCATTGATATCTAGTCTCATGGTGTTGTGGTCTGAGAAGATGCATGATATGATTTCAATTTTCTTGAATTTGCTGAGGTTTGATTTGTGACCCAAGAAGTGATCTCTCCTAGAAAATGTTGTGTGTGCACTTGAGAAGAAAGTGTATTCTGTCATTTTTGGATGGAATATGCTATAAATATCCATTAAGTTGAGATGGTCTAATGTGTCATTTAAAGCTTGTGTGTCTTTATTTTCTGTTTGGATGATCTGTCCATTGATGTAAGTGGGGTGTTCAAGTCTCCCACTGTTATTGTGTTACTGTCGATTTCCCATTTTATGGCTGTTAGCATTCGCCTTATGTATTGAGGTGTTCCTGTGTTGGGTGTATAGATATTTTCCATTTTGATATGTTCTTCTTGGATGGATTCCTTGATCATTATACAGTGTCCTTCCTTGTCTCTTGTAATAGGCTTTACTTTAAAGTCTAATTTGTCTGATATGAGTAGTGCTATGCCAGCTTTCTTTTGATTTCCATTTGCATGGAATATCTTTTTCCATCCCTTTCCTTTCAGTCTATATGTATCCCTTGGTCTGAAGTGGGTTTTTTGTAGGCAGCATATAGAAGGGTCTTGTTTTTGTATCCATTCAGCCAGCCTGTGTCTTTTGGTTGGAGTATTTAATCCATTTACATTTAAAGTGAATATTGACATTTGTGTTCCAATTACCATTTTCTTAATTGTTTTGGGTTTGTATTTGTAGGTGTTTTCCTTTTCTTGTGTTTCCTACGTAGAGAAGTTCCTTTAGCACTTGTTGTAAGGCTGGTTTGGTGGTGCTGAATTCTCTTAACTTTTGCTTGTCTGGAAAGCTTTTGATTTCTCCCTCAAATCTGAATGAGATTCTTGCTGGGTAGAGTATTCTTGGCTGTAGGTTTCTCTCTTTCAGGACTTTCAGTATATCCTGCCATTCCCTTCTGGCCTGCAGGGTTTCTGTAGAAAGGTCAGCTGTTATCCTTATGGATTTTCCTTTATATGTTATTTGTTGCTTTTCTCTTGCTGCTCTTAATAGTTTTTCTTTGTGTTTAATTGTCGTTAGCTTGATTAATATGTGCCTTGGTGTATTTCTGCTTGGGTTTATTCTGTATGGGACTCTCCGTGCTTCTTGAACTTTGTTAATTAATTCCTTTCCCATGTTGGGGAAGTTTTCCAGTATAACCTCTTCAAATATTTTCTCAGACCTTTTCTTTTGTTCTTCTTCTTCTGGGATGCGTATAATTCGAATGTTGGTGCACTTAATGTTATCACTGAGGTCTCTGAGACTGTCTTCTATTCTTTTTATTCTTTTTTCATTTTCCTGCTCTGTGGCGTTTATTTCTCCCATTCTATCTTCCAACTCACTTGTTCGTTCTTCAGCCTCAGTCATTCTGCTGGTTATACCATCTAGAGTGTTTTTAATTTCAGTTATTTTGTTATCCATTGCTCTTTGTTTTTCTGAGTTCTTATGAACTGTTTCTTGTACATTCTCTATTTTGTTATCGAGATTTTGTATCATTTTTACTATCATTACTCTGAATTCTTTTTCAGGCATTTTTCGTATTTCCTCTTCATTTATTTGGTCTTGTGGGTTTTTTTTCCTGCTCCTTTGTCTGCATGGTGTTTCTTTGTTTCCTCATGGTAGTCCAAACTTTTAGGGTTGCTTGTCCCGGCAATAGAGGGGTTTATAGAAGACTGTTCATGCCCCAAACTAATGTCCGAGTGTTGGATTAAACAAATATTAAGTCTAGGAAACACATACATGTATAAGACACATAATTACTGAATCCATTAGGACAGAAGTCTCTGGAAAGACCTGACAGAAGAATCCCAGTACACTACCAGATATTCAAAGAGAAATCCCAAGGAAATTCAAAATCAAAACAGAACAAAACAGAAACAAAAGCAAAAACAAACAAACAAATAACACCTTACACATACAAACGCTAATCCAGGGAGATTTTGTAAGCTAGGATCAAATATAAAAAAGAGCTAGAGTACCACCAGTCAGAATGGAGATTCTTAGAATGAAATTAGACAATTGTACTAAGAGCTAAGATAAAGAAAAAAACCTAACATTAAATACCAAGGCGGTGTGTCATCTGGAAAATAGAGCAAGGAGTCTGAGCAGATTGATAGTGTTGCTTATAAGTATGTTAAGATAAAATAAACTAAAAATGGATGGAAGACAGGTGAACAGAAGAGCGTAGTGTGACCGGAAATATGCAAATAAAAGGAAAGGAATAGAAATGTATAAAAGATAGGATGAAAGGAAGCTATGAGAGATATGTTGTCCGTACTACCAAAAACTTAGCTAGAAATAGAAGTATATAAAAAGGCAAAAATATAAAAATAGAATAAAAAATAGAATTAAGAAAATATGTTGTAAAACTTGTAGATCCCTTAGGACTAAGATTGTAATTATTAATGGAAAAATAAAAAAGGGAGAGAAAAAGAAAAAAAAAATCCAGAACTCATCCCAGAATGGACCAGTTCAGTAGAATTGATACTAATATTTCTGTTTCTTTAGAGTCTCAGCTGTAAGTGTCCTCCTACTCGCCTTGGGTTTTTTGTATTATTCTGTGACCAGCAGAGGTTCCTTTATTGTTCGTCTGTAAGTATTGGTGTGTGGGGAGGGAGAGGGTACAGTAGTGGCTCCTTCCCCTGGGAGTGAGTGAGCAGTGGCGCACTGTTGTTTCAGTCGGGCTTGGAAGTGCCTGTTGCAGACGGACGCCGGTGGCTCAGGTGTAAACAGAAAGTCTCAGAGTTGGGCCTTTCTCAGGGTTTTTTTGTTTGTTTGTTTCTCCGCAGCCTCCCTGCTGCCAGTGCTCCAAGGGGTTTTAATCTAGCCCCGCCCGAGTGCCTGAGGGTGCTTGTTATTCCTGAGTGCCTTAGGTGGCCCACAGGGGGTCCCTCCACTGCCTGCTGCAGGTGCCGAAAGAGAAAGAGAGGCTATGCTTGCGGCTCCTCCCCTCCGCCCATGAGCCTGCAGCATCCAGCAGCCATTGTGGCCAGGCAGCTCTCAGGGGCAAGCACTCCTCGCTGTGGGCCTCTTCCCTCCTGTCCTCTCAGTCCGTCACCTTACTGGTAACAATTTTTCTCACTCTGAATCAGCTCTCCAGTTCCTACATTCCCACTCCTGGACCCTCTGTTCAGCTGTGAATCAACGTCTCAGTCCAGGAACGCTGAGCTGCGGTGTGGACCCTCCATGTGTTTCTCACTTCCTCCCGTCTGCCACAGCTCTGCCGCTTCACCCTCTTTGAGCCATCGTAGATGCCTCCCTACCGGTTATGTCAGGATCCTTATAATCCTTTCTGGTGTCCGAGGTCGTGTGCTGGTGTTCAGTTGGTTCTCTATGGGAATTATTGTGTCTTTTGGTGCATTCCCAATGCATCTGTGGAGAGGGATGCATTCCACACCCTCTACTTCACCGCCATCTTTTTTTTCTTCCTAATCTACCTCGTTGTTCTAACTATCAGAATCCTGAGAGAGACTGTGTATCTGGGAATCAGCCCATCTTGGACCAGTTGTTTTCCTCTGTGCTAATGGCCGTGACAGGGCATGGACCTTGGCCAGGCCTGGCCCGTGGTGGCACTGCTGGGTGCACTGCTTGGAAGGGTGTGTTCTGAGCAGGCAGCTGCAGATATGCAACAGAAGCTGTTTACATCCACAGGCCCGAATGTGCTTATCTGTAAACCTGGGCTCCTTGGGGACCAAGTGAGATGCTCCAAGTGGAAGTTCTCTGTATGCGGCCCTGCACAGCCCTGGTTCTGAGTACAGCCCAGGTCCCAGGCAGGGTGGGTAGTATTGGGTCCTGCCTCCCTGTGCAGCCTTCTTCAGTTGAGCTGTAGGTAACCACCAGGAATGCTTCAGACATGCTGTGCCCATGCTCACAAAAGACCCCACCATCAGTCCCCCTGCAATGGCACAATCCCAGGCAGTGTCCACACCCATGCTCAGCAACTGCTTTCCTCCTGGATGCACCTGTCTCCTCTGTGGTGGAACATTTCTTCTGTGTTGTGTTCCCTACCAAGCTGTGCATCCTGTGAGGATGGGGATCACACCCTTTCCACCTACACTTCCCCAGTGTGAGCTGGGTGATGGTTGAATGAATGAAAATAATACATGTTTAGGAAATGAATGGGGTCTATGTGAGTTGTTACGTTAATCTTGCTGTTGTCCAGGGCACGGAGATCTGGTCGAGCCCTCTGCAGCCTGTGGCTCTGCTGAATTTGGTGACCTACCCTCAGCTGCAACTGGTTGTCACCGTGGACAAGTGGGGACTGATCAAAGTATGGAAAGCAGAGGAAGGGTGTGAGCAAGCCTCTTTCTCCCTGCCTACGTACTCGTCTTCATTGGAGGCCTGTGACATTCCAGAGGGCCCCCTCCTGCTGGTGAGTGACCCGGCTCCCAGGAGTCTCTGCTGTTTCCCAGGGTCTGTGGACCTGGCACCAGACCACTGTGCTGGGTGGCACCTTGCCCTGTGGGCTGGCTGTGATTTTTTATCCACGGGCTCCTGCTTTCCTGTTTCCTGGTCCTGCTCATAGTCATTCTTCCCCTTGCAGTTCCTTCTCCCTACTGCATTCTCACCCTTCTTTCCCCCTTTTCAAGTCTCTGTGAGGGCCCAACTCAAAGGAAAATTGAGGCATGTTTGACAGAATGCAAGCATTTGCCTGAGATGATGCAGGCCTCCTGTTGTCAGGACATTTGGTTTAGAGGTGATTCTTAGGCATTGGGAGGGAGCATTTGACCACAGAGAAATAGTGAAAGTGGGTATAAGCTGTCAGATGGAGGAAGTGGCCTCCATCTGGGGTCAGTATCCTCCTCCTGGAGGGAAGGAGGTCTTTGAAAGTGTGGGCAAGCTGGCATCCCAAATATCAAGATGAACAGACATCCAGGAAAAGTTTCATATGTAAACAGAACTAACTCTGTAAATGAACTAAGCTTGTAAACAAGAAAAGTAAGACCTGATGAAACAGATTTCATATAAACAACTCTATAGTTGTTTAAAGACTTTGGAATAAGTGTAATTAACATCTCCACAGCAATTTGAGAATATATTGTACAGATGAAGAGGAAGCCACTATGATTCTCTCCTGGGAATGGTAGAGCACATGATTCACACTTACTTGTTGGTAAAGGACAATTAGAAAAATTAGAATATATATCAGGTCAGAGAGTTAAAAAGAACAAATGGTTTCTAAGCCAAGATTCAGAAGGTGGCAGAAATCAAAGTGTTGAGCTTAACACTGGGGCTGCCTTTGTTCTGGAGATGTTTACTTCAAGGCTAAGGGGATGAGCAGAGCTTTAATAGCCAAGTAGAGAAAAGTTGGAGTGCAGGGCCACCAAGGTTTGGGGCCCTGTGAAGTCTCTTACTTTGGGCAGGTTATCAAGTTGCAACCTAAGGGTGAGGGTGGTCTGAAAGTAAACGGTCCCTGCACTGGCTGCAGCTGCCCAGTTACCAGGTAGGAGTGAGTGAAAATCCTTTCTGGAGGTTAACACCTCCCAAGGCCTCTCTGTTCAAATACAGTGTTCAGCACTCAGAGCTGAGTAGGGCATGTGAGATGAGATAATGTGAACTACCCAAGGCAATCTGCAGATTCAGTGCAATCCCTATCAAACTACCGATGGCATTTTTCACAGAACTAGAGCAAAAGTTTTAAAATTTATATGGAAACACAAAAGATCCCGAATAGCCAAAGCAATCTTGAGAAAGAAAAACAGAGCTGAAGGAATCAGACACCCTGACTTCAGACTATACTATAAAGCTACCGTCATCAAAACAGTATGGTACTGGCACAAAAACAGAAATACATATCAATGGAAGTGGATAGAAAGCCCAGAAATAAACCCATGCACCTGTGGTCAATTAATCTATGACAAGGGAGACAAGAATATACAATGGAGAAAAGACAGTCTCTTTGATAAGTGGTGCTGGGAAAACTGGACAGCTACGTGTAAAAGAATGAAATTAGAACATTCTCTAACACCATACACAAAAATAAACTCAAAATGGATCAAAGACTTAAATGTAAGGCCAGGCACTATAAAACTCATAGAGAAAAATATAGGAAGAACACTCTGTGACATAAATCGCATGATCCATCTGCTAGAGTAATGGAAATAAAAACAAAATAAACATGTGGGACCTATTAAACTTTTGTTTATAATAAAACGAAAAGACAACCCACAGAATGGGAGAAAATTTTTGCAAGTGATGCAACTGACAAGGGATTAATCTCCAAAATATACAAACAGCTTATGGAATTCTATGTCAAAAAAAACACAAACACCCCAATCAAAATATGGGCAGAAGATCTAAATAGACAATTCTCCAAAGAAGGCATACAGATGGCCAAAAACCACATGAAAAGATGCTCAGCATCACTAGTTATCGGAGAAATGCAAATCATGATGCTAAAACATCAATGAGATATCACTTCATGCTGGTCACAATGGCCATCATCAAAAAGTCTACAAACAGTAAATGCTGTAGTGGCTGTGGAGAAGAGAACCCTCCTACTGTTGGTGGTAATGTAAATTGGTACAACCACTATGGAAAACAGAATGGAAACCACTATGGAAAACTTAAAATAGAGCTACCATATGACTCAGCAATCCCACTCCTGGGCATATATCTGGAGAAAACCATAATCCGAGAGGATGCACACACCCCTATGTTCATTGCAGCACTATTTACAATAGCCAAGATATGGAAGCAGCCTAAATGTCCATTGACAGAGGAGTGGATAAAGAAGATGTGGTACATGTATACAAGGAAATATTACTCAGCCATAAAAAAGAATGAAATAATGCCATTTGCGGCAACATGAATAGACCTAGAGATTATCATACTAAATGAAATGAGTCAGACAGAGAAGGACATATACCATATGATGTCACTCATATGTGGAATCTAATTGAAAAAAAAAAGATACAAGTGAACTTAGTTACAAAACAGAAGCAGGCTTAATAGATATCAAAAACAAACTTATGGTTACCAAAGGGGGAAAATGGTGGGGAGGGATAAATCAGGAGCTTGGGATGAACACATGCAACTGCTATATATATGATAGATAACCAACAAGGACCTACTGTATAGCACAGGGAACTCTACCCAATATTCTGTAATAACATATATGAGAAAGAATCTAAAAAAGAATGAATATATGTATATGTATAACTGAATCACTTTGCTCTACACCTGAAACTAACACAACATTGTAAATCAACTATACTCCAATAGAAATTTAAAAAAAAAGGAGATAATGTGAACTAGGACCTGTAGGATAAGCAGCAGACAATGTCAGTAGAGCCCCAGGGGCTTCAGATATTGCAGTTAGTAGCTCTAAACACTAGCAAGCATATAGTTGCTCTGCTCAGGGAGAGAAATTTCAACAGAGAACTGAAAGCCATGAAAAATGATGTTGTAGATTTGCAAAAGAACCAAGTAGAAGGAAATTCTAGCGTAGCAGAACTGAATAACAAAGGTTAGGACTCAGTGGATGAATTTAATAGCAGGACAGTTGAATCACACAAAAGTCTGGGGAGGGTGAGGGGAGCTTGTGGGCCACTGGCAGTGTTCTACTTCTTTACTTTGGTAGCAACATGAACATTTATTTTGTAATAAGTTACTGAGCTTTTTTACGTTTATGTTTTGTGCAAGTTTCCATGTGTATTATATATATCAATTAAGAAGTTAAGAATATAAAAGAATAGTGAACTGGACTATCAAAGTAATTTTCTGGAATGGAATGGGGATACCAAGAGTGGTAAATGTAGAAGAGAGGCTGAGAGATGGAGACCACTGTTTCTCAGACTTGAATGGGACGTGAATCAGTGGGGGGTCTTGTTTAAATGAAGATTCTGATTCGGTGGGTCCCTGGGGATGCCTGAGATTTTTGAGTTTTTTAGAAGCTTCTTGAGAATATTGATGCTATCAGGTCACAGAACACACTTTGAGTGGTGAGGCCATAAAGGATCCATGAAAAATTCTACTATTCGTTTCTTTGATGTCCTAAGAGTAGGTGAGGCAGGGAGGCATGAGAAACATTTGAAGAGATGATGGTACATATGTTTCCAAACTAGACTAAGGACGTTAATCCATGGAATCAGGAAGTCCCCGCAAACCCCAAGCAGGGTAAATAAAAATAAATCTGCATAGAGACCCATCAGAGTGAACTGAGATCATTGAAGACTAAGAAAAATCTATTTAGTAGCAGCAAGAGGAAATAAAACTACCTTCAGTGTAATACTAATGAAACTGCTTCAATCAAAGGGAAAGTGACCACAGATGAAATTTCAGAGAAGCAGGAAAGATTTATGAGCAAAAACTGTGGGCAATATGAGGAAATCTAAATGAGTATCAACTGTATAAAACAGCAACAACAATCCCTTATGCACTTTTAACTATATATAGAAGTAAAATGTGTGACTTTAGCATTTAGGTTAGGAGCAGTTTATGAAGAATTGAACGGTCTAAGCTCCTTAAATTGTCCAAGAAGATTAAACATACCAATTAGCCTGCGTTAAATTGGCAGATGAAGGGAAGTTCTTTGGGGTGACTTGCTCAGGAGCTCAGTATTGTGTGAAATGAGAGTCTTGGTCACTGTAGGTAATGTCTGGGTCTGCAAAGCGGATAGAGGTGCCTGGTATATGTGGAGACATGTGTGACCGTCATTAATATTTGGGATGTCTGGGGGGCAGGAGGTCCTGAGGTCTTCATCCCAAAGGGGGAAACCTTGGATAAGAATTTAGTTTCTGCATTCACTGGCCACATGGCCACACCACATGGCCTGAGAGTGTAAACATGCATGTTCAGGGCTGGTTGTTGGCTGGGCATTGAGGGCTAAGCTGACTGCCTGGAGGTTAACCATTTGTGTGGACTGTTGGGTCCTTCCTCTATCAGGGATACCTGGTTAAGGTACAGGCAGCAGCACTGCTCTGGTGGACCACATGGCATGGGGTGGTGGCAGTGCTATCTATACAGTGTGAGAATTCCTTTTCTTATCTACTCAAAGGGTGGCCTACTCTAGTGTCATTGCCTGTGGCAAGGGTCTGAGGACAATGGGAAGCTGCTTCCTCCCGCACCAGATGACCAGGACTGCCTTCACCCTGAAGGTGTCATTTCTGTCTTAGCAAGGAGGCTTTAGTGGCTTTGCAGAGCCTGCAGGATGCTACCTCCACCTCCTGAGGCACAATACCTACCTGACAACAAAGAGTCATGGGTTCTGGACCTGTGATCACCTCTGTCACCACAAGAGCCCAGATATAACTATAACTTTCACTTTGATCGTGTGTTGTGCATGGCCGAGGTTGGCAGATTTTATACCAGAAGCACTGACTTTCTTGAGGTTGCCCTGTCAGAGGATGGGGCAGGATCAACCCCTAACCAAAATTTGGATCAAATTTTGGAGACTGCTGACTACTCATGTACCAACAGGGTACGGAAAAGAGTATTCCCCCAAAATTCAGGTCTGCCCAGGGCCTCAAAATGTGACCTTCTTTGTCCTTCCTTGGAAATGGTGCATTTGCCATATATTTAAGGATCTCAAGATGAAATCATCCTAGATTTAGTTTGGGCCCTTAATCTAACAAGTGGTATCTTTATAAGAAGAGGAGAGGACACACACACACACACACACACACACACACACACACACACACACAGAGAAGCCATGTGCAGACGCTACAGACATTGGGATGTGCTGTTACAAGCCAAGGAAAGCCCTAGAGCCTTCAGAGGAAGCATAGCCCTGCTGGCACCTTGATTTCAGACCTATAGCCTCCAGAACTGTGAGAGAATAAATTTTTGTTTTTATAAGTCACCTTGTTTTGTTACTGCACTCCTAGGAAACTAATGCAAGACTCATCTAAAAGAGAACACTTAAGGATGTTTGGAATTAAAAGAATGGGAAAATGATGGGCGTTGGAGATGCTAATCAGAAGCTAGCTGACACAGCTAGTAATGTTAGATGAGAAGACGAGATGATAAAAGTCTTTACTGTATCTTAGCAGTCATTTCAGAATAATAATTAGATCAACCTCCCAGGAAGATACAGCAAGGCTAATTTTTGCTTTGTAGGTTTTTTTGTTTATTTTGGTTTTGGTTTTGGTTTTGGTTTTTGGTTTTTGTGTTTTGTTGTTGTTGTTGTTGTGTTTTGTTTTTGTGTGTGTGTATGTTTTTGTTGGTGGTGGTTTTATTTATTTATTTATTTTGGCCACGCCATGCAGCACGTGGGATCTTAGTTCCCTGACCAGGGATTGAACCTGCGCTCCCTGCAGTGGAAGCTCAGAGTCCTAACCACTGGACTGCCAGGGAAGTCCCTGGCAAGGCTAATTTTTAATGCACCTCCAAAATATAGCCTAAAATATATATCAAGCAAAAATGTGTGGAATTTCAAACAGAAATGGCCAAAGCTATGAGCAGAGGAGAAATTTCTGTTACCTGGCTAAAGAGAGATGATCTGGGTGGACCCACACGCATTCCATGAGCACTGTAAAAGCAGACAGTTTTCTCTGGCTGGTCACAGAAGGGGAAGTCAGAGAAGCGAGGGCACAGGGGCCTTACGTGCTAGCTGCCAGGCTGTTAGTGGGCCTGGGAATGAGAATAATCTCTGCCAACAGCCAGCGGGCGGGGAAACCTCAGTTCTGCAGCCACAATGTCCTGAATTGCCAACAACCTGAATGGGCCCCCAAATGAGAAGCCAGCACCCTGCCACCTTGACTCGGCTTTGTGTGACTTTTTCTCTGTCCCAAGGGTTATTTGGAAGTTGTTCTACATGTAGGTCAGTGGCTCATTTCAAGTTAAATTCTATTTGTGTACAAGGTCCATTTACCAAACCCAGGCGGCAGTGGGAGTCAGGGGGACAAGATTGTAAAGTCAGAAAGAGTGTGATTTTATGCTGTGGTTTAAAACTAGAATTTTGGAATGACATGTTTTTTCTTGTCAGAGTAAGTCCTACAAAGTAAGGACAGGGCTGACAGATTTTATATTCCTCCTGGGTTATGGTGAGACGGCCGACCTCACAGCTGTCAGTTACTTCTCATGAGGTATGCAGTAAATTCAACCTCCTGTGACAGACATCTTACAATGAAAGAATACAATGCACCAAACTAATTATTTTGTTTTTTGAAAAATTTTTAAAGAAATTTTCTCTGTTTATTTACTGACTGCATTGGGTCTTTGTTGCTGCATGTGGGCTTTCTCTAGTTGTGGTGAGTGGGGGCTGTTCTTTGTTGTGGTGCACAGGCTTCTCATTGTGGTGACTTCTCTTGTTGTGGAGCACCGGCTCTAGGCATGAGGGCTCAGTAGGTGTGGCTAGTGGGATCTAGAGTGCAGGCTTAGTAGTTGTGGCGCATGGGCTTAGTTGCTCCGTGGCATGTGAGATCTTCCCGGACCAGGGCTCGAACCTGTGTCCCCTGCATTGGTAGGTGGATTCTTAACCACTGCACCACCAGAGAAGTCCCTTAATATTAGTTTTTTAAAATCAGGATTGAATGTTGAATTTTGTGAAAGGCTTTTTCAGCATGGAGATATAGGATTTTCTCCTTAGTTCTATTGTTATGGTGAAATATTGGATTTTTAAAATATGTCATCCATGCATTTCTTTTTAATGTACTGATGTATTTTAAATGCTGATATTTTATTAGGATTTTGGATCTGTGTATGTGAGATTGTTCTGTAGTTCTTCTTTGGGGACTTTCCTTTATCAGGGTTACATATAAAGGCTCTGCTTTCTTCATGAAAGAAATCTGAACATTTTTCTTCTTTTTTAATGCTTTGGAACAATTTAAGTTACATTGAAATTACATACTTTTCAGTTTGGTAGAATTAATCTTTGACATCATCTGGTGCTGGATACTTTTTTGTCCCGTAGTTTTCTCTCTCTCATCTATGGAAATTGATCTGCTCAAGCCTTTCTGTCTCTGCTGGGATCAATTTTGATATATTGTATTTTTCTAGGGAAATGCCCAATATATCCAAGTTTTCAATTTTTTATGCACACAATTATCTAGGATATTCTCTTAAGGTTTTTTTTCTTTAAATTTCCTCTATTTGAACATTTGTTTCCCTCTTGTCATTTCTTCTTGTATATAAGACCTTTCTCCCATTTTTTTTCTGATTATATTAGCTAGTGCCTTGTCTGTTTTATTTAATATTGTTATTGATTTCTAGTTTTATATCACTGTGATTAGAGCATATTGTTTGTATTACATTGCCATACATAATTTATTAAGTTTTCTTTGTGACTCTATATTCAGTTTTTGTAAATGTCCGTGTGTGCTTGCAAGGGCAGTGTGTTCTCCATTATTGGGTGCAAAGGTCCAAATATAGTCATTTTTTTTTTATTAGAGTATTATTGGTTTACACTGTTGTGCCAGTTTCTGCTGTACAACAAAGTGAGTCAGCTGTATTTATACATATGTCGCCATATCCCCTCCCTTTTGAGTCTCCCTCCCACCCTCCTCATCCCACCCCTCTAGGTCATCACCAAGCATCAAGTTGATCTCCCTGTGTTAGGCAGCAGCTTCCCACTAGCTACCTATTTTACATTTAGTAGTGTATATATGTCATTGCTATTCTCTCACCTCGTCCCAGCTTCCCCTCCCCGCCATGTCCTCAAGTCCATTCTCTACATCTGCATCTTTATTCTTACCCTGCCATTGGGTTCATCAGTACCATTTTTTTTAGATTCCATATATATGAGTTAGCATACAGTATTTCTCTTTCTCTTTCGGCTTACACACTCTGTGTGACAGGCTCTAGGTCCAGCCACCTCACTGCAAATAACTCAGTTTCATTCCTTTTTATGGCTGAGTAATATTCCATTGTATATATGTGCCACATCTTCTTTATCCATTCATCTGTTGATGGGCATTTAGGTTGCTTCCATGTCCTGGCTATTGTAAATAGTGCTGCAATGAACATTATGGTACATGTATCTTTTTGAATTATGGTTTTCTCAGGGTATATGCCCAGTAGTGGGATTGTTGGGTCATTTGGTAGTTCTATTTTTAGCTTTTTAAGGACCCTCCAAACTGTTTTCCATAGTGGCTGTACCAGTTTACATTCCCACTAACAGTGCAGGAGGGTTCTCTTTTCTCCACACCCTCTCCAGCATTTATTGTTTCTAGATTTCTTGATGATGGCCATTCTGACTGATGTGTGGTGATACCTCATTGTGGCTTTGACTTGCATTTCTCTGATGAGAAGTGATGTTGAGCATCTTTTCACATGCCTCTTGGCCATCTGCATGTCTTCTTTGGAGAAATGTCTATTTAGGTTTCCCGCCCATTTTTTGATTGGGTTGTTTTTTCAATATTGAGCTGCATGAGCTCCTTGTATATTTTGGAGATTAATCCTTTGTCAGTTGTTTCATTGATGAATATTTTCTCCCATTCTGAGGGTTGTATTCTTGTCTTGTTTATGGTTTCTTTTGCTGTGCAAAATCAAAGAAGAAATAAAAAAATACCTAGAAAACAATAACAATGAAAACACAACGACCCAAAACCTATGGGATGCAGCAAAAGCAGTTCTAAGAGGGAAGTTTATAGCAATACAATCCTACCTCAAGAAACAAGAAAAATATTGAATTAGCAACCTAACCTTACACCTAAAACAATTAGAGAGAGAAGAACAAAAAACCCCCAAAGTGAGCAGAAGGAAACAAATCATAAAGATTAGATCAGAAATAAATGAAAAAGAAATGAAGGAAACAATAGCAAAGATCAATAAAACTAAAAGCTGGTTCTTTGAGAAGATTAACAAAATTGATAAACCATTAGCCAGACTCATCAGGAAAAAAAGAGAGAAGACACAAAACAACAGAATTAGAAATGAAAAAGGAGAAGTAACAACCGACACCACAGAAATACAGAAGATCATGAGAGACTACTACAAGCAACTATACGCCAATAAATTGGACAACCTGGTAGAAATGGGTAAATTCTTAGAAAAGTACAATCTTCCAAGACTGAACCAGGAAGAAATAGAAAATATGAGCAGACCAATCACAAGCACTGAAATTGAAACTGTGATTAAAAATCTTCCAACAAACAAAAGCCCAGGGCCAGATGGCTTCACAGGCGAACTCTATCAAACATTTAGAGAAAAGCTAACAGGTATTCTTCTCAAACTCTTCCAAAATATAGCAGAAGGAGAAACACTCCCAAACTCATTCTATGAGGCCACCATCATTCTGATACCAAAACCAGACAAAGATGTCACAAAAAAAGAAAATATAGATAGTTGTGTTTTCTTTTGTTCATCAATCTGAAAATCGTTTTATTTGAATAAGTGAATTAAGCCATTTACACTGCACGATATCGCCTTGCATTTTATCTCACGTTTGCTCTGTGATGTGGTTCATTACCAGGCTCCTTTCTCCACATCTGTTTTCTTCCTGTTTAATCTGTGTGTTGGGTTAGGGGGTGATATCTTTTGTCATATAGGCGGGTTTGTATTTTTGTTGTAGTGGTTTTCTTTATCTTAACATTGTCTCTCTCCTTTTTCCTTGGTATGGCCTGTCTCCTATTATATTTGTTAACTTTCGATGACACTCCTTTACTCCTACGGTAGTTGAATTATTCTATTTTGATCTTTCTTCTCATTTTTTAAGATGTATTATTTCCAACTTTTTTGAGACCATACAGTATTTATACACTGTTCTTCCCTTGTGTCCACTTTTTTATTTAATAGCTCTTTGATCTACAGTTTAATATATTTCATAACCACAGCAGTTCTTTGGTGACCTTTTCCTTGTATCTTGTGGTTTGATGAAGCCCATCCCCTAGTCAGTTCCCGAGGAAGTGCTCAGGAATGCAGTTCTTGCATATTTAACGCTGCTGTTCTGTAGCCTTGATGCTTGAAGGATGGCCTGGCTGGGCACTAAATCCCTGGCTCATGCTTTCCTTGAATTTTGTGGAAATATTCCACAGTGTATACTTCTGTTGAAAAGTCTACAGCCATCCTTATTTCTTTTGTTAGACACTGGACTTTTTAAATCAAAGGCCTAAAAGACTTTTTTGAAATATTTAA
The DNA here is from genome assembly GCF_030028045.1 of Hippopotamus amphibius kiboko. NCBI lineage: Eukaryota > Metazoa > Chordata > Mammalia > Artiodactyla > Hippopotamidae > Hippopotamus > Hippopotamus amphibius. The sequence continues at coordinate 114,635,681 of NC_080187.1, forward strand.
AGCGTAGTAGTTGTATTGTGACATGTCTGTGATGACCATCCCAGCTCAACTTTCCCAGGATTTCTTTTATTTCCAAAAAAGTTTCATTGCACATGAGTTTTAAATGTCTGTTAATTATTTAACTTTTCCTTTGTACGAAACTCACTTATGTGTTTATTAGATCTTCGCTTCTCTTCTTGGACACCTTCTCTTCGATTCTTTTTGGTTCTTGATTCCATTTTTGTTCTCTTGCTTGCAGGCCGCCTGTGCCGAAGGGGCGCTCTACATGCTGATGGTGCCACAGCTGCAGCCACTCTCCAGAGTGAACGTGTTTCCCAACAACCCCACCAGTCTCCTCTGCTCTCCTGACCGGCAGTGGGTGTTTGCATCAACCCAGAACTCAGACCTGGGCCCGAAGGTCAGTGGTGGGCTGTGTCCCTTGCCTGAGGGAGGGGCCTGGCTCTATGTATACAGGGTGACGGGTCCTGTGCCCTAGGCTTGTGGGGTGCATCTGGGGGCAGCTTCTCACGTAGGACCAAGTCCCATAGCCGTGAGGATGATGACGATGAGTCATCCGTGGCTGTTCACAGCAGTGAACCCCTTCTCAGGGCCACCAGCTGGGCTGATGGCTGTGTTGGCCTCTCCCAGGAACCTCTACTCTTTCTAGGCTCCCATGTTGCCCACAGGTTGGAAGGGGTCAGCTGCCCAGCTGGAGACGGCAGAGTTTAGTTCTGAAGAGGTTTGGGGCCTTAGGGCCCTCCTGGTGGAAATGATCATGAGGTATTTGGTGGCCTGAGAACAGGCTTCCACAGGAGTGAGGAAGAGAGTTTCCAGGTCAGGCACAGAGGAGGTGCTGACAGCGTGGGGATAGTGTCCGTCACCTGCAGGCCTGCACACAGCTGGCCTGGGAGAGTGGCTGCCTCTGCGAGAGATTCTTGGACTCAGAGATGCTCAGCCTGGGTGCCAGGCTGAAAATTAGACCAGAGTAAAAAGTGGGCAGCTGGAGAGGGTCTTGAGACAAGGAAGGATAGAGAAAGAGAAGCAGTGGCAGAGCTGGACAGGATGGGCAGTGCTGGGACCTGGTAGCCAGGGGAGGCCAGTGGTCAGGGGGCAGCCAGAGGAGAGAGGCCACTGGATCAACGGGCAGCAACAGAGCAGTTCTGGGGGCCGGGAAGGGGTGTTTGGAGCCAGACTGCAAGGAGATAGGAAAGGAAGACAGAGGAAGACATGGGAAACAGAAGCAAGATGGTAAAATGCAGCTGCTCAAAAACAGAAAATCCGTTTATTTGATTCACCCATTACACTGACCTCACTGGGACTGGTGTGCCAAGATGTTTCCAGCGGGGCCAGATGTGAGCTGGGGTTGACCTTGCTCCCTCTTGGTCATTGTGGTCAGGAAAGGAGGGTCCACATGGGCCATCCTGTAAGACCCAGTAAGGTCACTGTGGGTGTGGGTCTGTGGAAGGGGCTTTCAGAGTGCTCCTGGGTTGAAGAAGTGCCCTCCCTCACTGGCAATGAGGAGACTTGCGGTGCTATTTTGCCAGGTGCTCCACACTCACTCCTTGCTCTGCCCGTCAGAAGACAAGCCTCCCGTCTCCGCCACTCTTCCCACCCGTCTGACACGCAGAGGCAGCCAGGCTAATGGTGATATACATAAGTGACAGCAGTGTGCAGTTGGCTGTTACCACCTATGAGCTGGGGGCCAAGAAGTCCAGGGATAGAGCGGATGTTCTGGGTGAGGATGCCCATATCAGGATGGTCACCACCACTGCCTTATAGTGCTTCAAGCACAGGTTCCTCATGTTTCCTTTGGGGTACTTTTTCTTTCTTTTCAGTGAATCATAGTGACCCCACAGATGTTTTCTTGTGATTTTGTGTACTGGTGGAGTGGTTGAGTACTTGCTGTGTGTTGGGTCCTCTGCATGGCCCTGGGATTCAGACGTTAGCTACTGTCCACTCTCCTCCCTTCTCTGCTTCCATTCATCCCTATCTCTTCTTTCACAATTTTATGTCAGAGTCACAGTTCTCAGCACTGAGTGCATACAGAGATGAATAAAAGCCACAACTCTCTCTTCCCTAAGGAGCTCCTAGTCTAGTAGGAAAGTAAGACCCACATCCCTCTCCTTTCCTACCACCTCTGTTTCCCAAACCCCAAATCACCCTGATAGGCCTTTCCTATGGTCCTTATCATTTTTTTCTTTTGTATTCTATTCATTTGTTTTTGTGTCATCATTTGACCATAAATTTTACACTGAGCTTCCCAGCAGCCGAGGAAAAAAGGGAAATGGGATGGGTACTGTAATCCCTTGTCTGATATGAGAAAATGCATGAATTCTTCAGAAGAGGTAATTTTATGTTCCTGCTGCTAAACTCCATGAGGAAATGATCAATTTTTTTTTTAACAGGGAATGCTATACAGTATAAAAGACAGTATCTTCAACAGTAGTTTTGTCATAAATGTCACAGTTCTCATGTGGCCATTTCTTACATCAACGTGTTTTAGATGAGGAAGGGTAGAACACAGGGTGGAAGCCTCATCCCTGGATAGCGCTGTGTGCCAGATACTGTCACTTTCACATGCATATGGCCTTGAACCTTTACAGCCCCTGTGAGGCTGTAATCAGCATCAAAATCAGCAGTTTAGAGCCGATGACCGGGAGGCGATGACCGGGAGGCGATGACCGGGAGGCAGTGACCGGGAGGCGTAGGGGAGTAAATGCGTGGGTCCGGACTGAATGCAGGTGTGACCACAAAGTTGTTGTTGTTTTCATTATGCCACATCATCTTATGTGAGGCGTGTCTATTCCAGACCCCAGCTGCTACTAAGAAATGACAGTCTGTGTGTTTTTATTTCAAAAAGTACAACAGATCGCAAGTTTCCTGCTGCCAGACACCATGATGCCTCCTCACCTCATGAAGGGCCATGGCTTTCAGGTGATCCTGCTCGTGTCCAGATCGGAGCTGGTTCTCTTCACCATACACAGCCTGCAGCTGGCAGCCTTTCAGGACCACCAGAGGCCTATCACGACCACGTGGGTGGTGAGTGTGGTGCCCTGCCTGCCTGCCTGCCTCTCAGCTCCATACTTTGGAGCCCACGTCCCTGCCTCACTTGGTTTTTCATTTCAAGGACCAGAGTCGAGTCGTCACCTCTTTCTTCGACCTCTCCTTGCGAGTCTACGTGTGGAAAAAGGAAAATAAATTTCCTGTCCTCAAGAGCTGCTATCATTTGCTTGGTGGGTCGCACAGATGGGCCAGGTAATTGCTTCTGATTTTTAAAATGTTACCTGTATGATGGCCTCTCCTGGCCTCCCAGCAGGAGGATGCCATTGGAAAGGATGTGAATGGGACTTGGCGTCTTAGCCCAGCCTGCCCCTCACTATCTGGGGACCTGAGGCAAGTCATTGCTGATATTCATCCACTGTTTTATAGAAAGAAGCTACGCTGTGCATCATCTACATTATCTCCTTTAATGTACAAAACCACCGCCTGCAGTTAGCGTCACCCACATTTCCCAGATGAAACAGAGGCTCAGAGATGTAGCTGTTTTGCCCAAAGACCCACAGGGATGCATAGTGGAGCCCAGGGTGGGCTTTGATGCAGCCCTGCAGCCCGGCTCTTACCTCCCCTCCGTAACCCGCACAATCCCAGAGCCATTTACCATACCCAGGGGGAGTCAGTGGGGGCAAGATTGTAAAAGTCAGAAAGAATGCGCTTTTGTGTTGTGGTTTAAAATTAGAATTTTGGAATGACTTATGTTCCTTCTTGTCAGAGTAAGTCCTACAAAGTAAGGACAGGGCTGACAGATGTTATACTCCCCCTGGGTTATGGTGAGACCACTGACCTCACAGCTGTCAGTTACTTGTCACGAGGTATGGGGTAAATTCAGCTTCCCATAACAAACATCTCACAGTGTTAAATGAAAAAATACAATGCCCCAAACTAAATATTTTTAAAATTAAAGATTTCTATAACAAACCTACCTAGTTTCTGAGTTTGCGAGCCCTAATGCTCCACCTCCACACTGCAGGCCGTGAAGTGCTGTATTTTTCCTACTTAGCACCCTGATATGTTGCTACTTACTCTCCCCTGCACTCGGGATAGGTGGCCTTGCTGGGCTGTTTCTGCGTTTGGCCACAGGCCAGCCTTTGTGAAGCAAAGCCCTCAGGCCGGTGGCTACACTCCCCACAAGCACTCATGACTCCTCAGTAATGATTTTCTCCCTCCAGTGGCAGGAAAACCTTTCCTCTTCTAAGGGAGACATCCGTGCAGACACTTGTTGCCACTGGAAAGAGGCCATTGAAGAGGTTGCCAGGGCCCTGGCCAGCTCACCCTTCAGGGGTTTGTGTGCTGATGTTGGCCTCCAAGATGTGATTTTTTTTCTTTCCTTTTTTATACATGTCTTTAAAGAATTCTTACATCATTACTGAATGGTTAGAATATCTTTTCACTGAAGTAACACTTGTCAACTTAACAAGGAAGGAGCACTTCTAGAAACTTCTTTCTTACATGTTTTTTTTTAAAGGTCTTTATTGGAATATAATTGCTTTACACTGCTGTGCCACCCTTTGAGGTACACCAGAGTGAAGCAGCTGTACTTATACATGTTATCCCCATATCCCCTCCCTTCTGCGACTCCCTCCTACCCTCCCCACCCTGGCCCTCTGGGTTATCACCCATCATCAAGTTTCTCTCCCTATGTTATGCAGCAGCCCGCTATCTGTTTTACATTTGGTAGTGTATATATGTCAATGCTACTCTATCACTTCGTCCCAGCTTCCCCTTCACCCTCCACCCCATGTCCTCAAGTCCTTTCTTCACATCTGCATCTTCATTCTTGCCCTGTCACTGGGTTCATCAGTACCATTTTTTTAGATTCCATATATATGAGTTAGCATATGTTTACATGTGTTTTTAAACACTGCACTACATGCATTACGCAAAGCAAAACTTTCATTCACTGAAATTATACTCGTGGTGAGCATGTAGCAGAGTTAGAAACTTCTTTTTTACAGGTATTTGTAAACTGCACTACCTGCACTATAGGATGGGAAACTCATCCATTCACTGAAATGACTGTTCTCGATGTGAGTAGCACACTTAGAAGCATCTTCTGAGAAATGTGCTTTAATCAGAACCCTAGAATGGATTACAGTCTTGAATTACACTCTTTCCTGATTCATCACAGAGTCCTCGAGAAATCCTTAGTTGATTGGATGAGTGGTAATTTCTCTTTGGGAGTTTCATTTGGCAATCATAGACCCAGTAGTCTTGCTTCTTGCTGTTCCCTGCAAGACAGGCAGCCATGGACTGCATTTCCTCTCTCTTTTCCAGCACCTTATTGAATGCTGTAGGAGATAAAGAGTACTTTTTAGGAGCTTTTCGGTTTCCTAAAGTGTTATCATCTGTGAACATGTATTCTGATTCTCCAAAGAAAACGGGTGTGTTAAACATAAATTTAACAACAACCTAGCAGCGTACCCCTGGGAGAAATAAAACATATGTCTGCATGTGGCTACAAAGACTTGACTGTTCTTAGCAGCTTTGTTCAGAATACCCCGAAAGTGCAGACAGTGCAAATGTCCATCAGCAGGTGAATGGATAAACCCACAGGGGAATGTTACTCAGCCATAAAGAGGAACGGTGCATTGACACACACTTGACATGGGTGAACTGCAAAAGCATGGTGCCAGTGAAAGAAGTCAAATGTATAAGATCACATATTGAATGATTCCATTAATGTGGTACATCCAGAAAATCTGTGGGAACAGAAGGTAAGTTACTGGCTGCCCGGGGTTGGGAGCCATTATTGCAAATGGCTATGACAGATCTTTTTGGGCTGATGGAAATATTCTTAAACTGGGTTTTGGTGATAGTTACACAGTTCTGCAAATTTAGTAAAAATCAGTTGAGGGGGGAGAAAGACTAAGACGAAGTCTCTAAAGAGAAAAAGAAAGAAGACAGGTGCTAGTTCAACCTTCTGTGCTAACAAACCACAGAGACTTCTGGCTGCCGTACCATCTCAGGGAGCACCTGTCACCCTGCTTCTTGCTCAGCCCCACATAGACCAGCCAATGCTGCAGTTTTCTGACGTAGTCTGGAAACTGTTGTATTCCAGTCTTGATGGTAATTCTAAATTGAATAGAACTTCAGTTGCTGCTTAAAGACACTCAGTAAATCAGCACAGAATTTACGTTGAAAGATATTTCATGAAAGCCAAAGCAGAAATATTTCAGAAGCAACCTATAGACAAAAACTGGGCTTCTGTAGGGAACTCAGGAAGTTCCTTCTCTAGTTTTTTTGTTTGTTGGTTTGATTCAGTTCTCTATACACTTGCTTCATTTTTCTCTTGTGCAATAGAACAGCATTGTATGTTTGTGGAAAAATGAGGGCCCCATTGGCTCCTGCATTTACATCTCCTTCACTGAGACTGGTTAGGAAATGATAGTACTTCTAAATTCTGGAGAAATGACTCTGACTTGCCCAGATTGGATGAGGTGCCTTCCACACCTGTATCAGGAGAAGTTTCTAGAGTAGCTGGAATCATTGTGATTCAGGCAGCTACTATCAGGAGGACCTAGAACTGATCACGCTCAAGTATGTGGTGATTTTTGCTAATTCATACAAATGAACGTAAGTCCTCAAGTCAGAGCCCAGAGTAAACACGGATGGGGTGGACTGGGTGGAAAAGGTACAAGGTTACACTCCATCTTCCTGTAAAAGCTTTGACACTTAAACATTTGTCCTTTTCTCAAGTTAACACACAGCATGCCCCTTCCCTTCGCAGTGGATCTACTCATGTGGAAAGCAACAGTATGAGCATTGTAGGCGTGGAAGCCAGAAACATCGGAACGAGTATTCTAAGATCATATTACTTCAAAGTGCAGTGTGGCTGAGATGACTGCATCAACTGAAGATGATCAGGACATCTGATGAGGAGCTTGTCTGCATACAAAGCCTAAAGTAATTAATGCATGAACATTGGGAAAGGAAGTAGTAATCCTCAAATACTATGGGCCACACACTGTGTGATGTGACTTTATTTTTAAATCCTGGCAAGAAGGCAACGAAATGGGTATTATTGTCTCTATTTTTCAGACAAAGAGCATGAAATATAACAGAAGAGTAGTTAACCCATTGTTATTCCATTTTCCAGCTATCAAGCAAGCTGCCCGGAGGTTATTCAGATATCAAGTAGCCACGAGGGGTGAGTGCAAGACTTTGGGTGCTAGAAAGCCCAGGTTTAAAGTACTGGGATTGTAACATAATTGTTTTTTGTTGTCCTAATATGTAACTAAGGAAACCTTTTTTATCTTCCTCGTCCCTGTTGTGCCCTAGACACACACTAGTGAACGGTTCTCACTGTCATACACGTGAGTGGTGTGGCGCCACATTGCATAGCTGCAGGGATGCCGCTTTGTGTTTTGTGACAGTGGCGCCCCTGGATTTGGTCCACAAGGAAGCCCTGGCTAGTTTAGTGCATGTATCTTTAGAGTTCTTAATTGCAGGCAGCAGGAATAGCAAGCTGGCTCACTAACACCAAAAATGGAATTTATTGGAAAGAAATAGAGTAGAGCACTGGGTCAGTATGCAGGCTTGAGAAACAGACTTGACACCAAGGGAAGCCGGGCAGCAGGCAGCCACCAGGGCCTGCTTCAGCGAGGCCTGGCCTAGGCCGTCCCTGGCTCTGCCGCTTGCAACACCATTTCCCCTCTGGCTCCACCGTGTTGCTGCCACTGTCCTCCCATCGCTGTCACTGAACAGGCATCACTGCCACCAGCTGGAAACTTCCCAGCTGCCCCTGAGGAAGTGTGATTCTTTGACACTGTAGCGGGGCAGGTGTGTGTGTGTGTGTGTGTGTGTGTGTGTGTGTGTGTGTGTGTGTGATTTGCTGACCTGGGTCACATGCCCACATCATCAAGTCCAGGATGGGAGAGTCTGCCCCTTCAGCTCTAATAGTAGTTACTGCCAACCAAGACTCACACAATGAAAAATTCCTCAAAAATAGGAAATAAGGATTAAAAACCTCTTTATTACATTCTAATACTGTGGCTGCCCAATACCCAATATATGCTATTTCCTGTATTTGCCTTTTAACAACAGTTTTTTGGCCTAACAGTATCTATATCCTACGTAGCCAACTCCAGATGCAGTCATTTCCCCCAAAGGAGAAAATCTAAGGCTTTTTTCTTTCTTTCTTTCCTTTTTTTTTTTAGTCTGAGGTGAGGTTTATTTTGGAGTTATTTTATTTTATAAATTTATTTCCTTATTTATTGGCTGCATTGGGTCTTCATTGCTGCACACGGGCTTTCTCTAGTTGCGGCGAGTCGCGGCTGCTCTTCATTGTGGTGCATGGGCTTTCTCATTGTGGTGGCTTCTTTTGTTGCAGAGCACAGGCTCTAGGCTCTTGGGCTTCAGTAGTTGGGGCACGTGGGCTCAATAGTTGTGGTGCATGGGCTTAGTTGCTCCTCAGCATCTTCCTGGAGCAGGGATCAAACCTGTGTCCCCTACATTGGCAGGCAGATTCTTAACCACTGCGCCACCTAGGAAGTCCTTGGAGTAATTTTAGATTTACAGAGAAGTTGCAAAGACAGTACAGAGGATTCCCATATGCCTTTTACCCGTAATGTATTAACCTTGCATGACTGTGATACATTTGAAAACTCAAGGTCTTTGTTAGCTCTGGAAACTGGCATCAAGTCAGAACTCTTAGGGGTGTGTGTCTCTCTTTTAGTTCTATCATAGTTTTGCTTACTGTTCCAAAGCAGTGGGGAAAGGGGAAGGAGATGAGAAATTAGCTGAAATAAATGCACACACACACACACACACACACACACACACACACGACACAGCAAGAAAGGATATAGCTGTTCAGAAGGTGAAGGGAAAATTCAGGTAAATTGAGATATAGGGAGGTTTGCTGAAGACACAGGGGGAGGAGTTGGGGTGTCGGCAAGAGATTGGGGACCAGACAAGGGAATGTTGAGTGTATGGGTCCACCTGAGAAGCTTGGAGACACAATGGCTAGGAAAGCAGTTCTGGTCATTTCTTAGGGGAAGGCAACTAATCAGGTCCAGGCACTCCGTCCTCAGCTGCAACATTAGAGGGGTGTCATGTCTGGGGATGGCAGCCCTACCCGAGAACATGTGCAACTCTAGGGATCCCTGTTTTAGGTGTGTGGAGAGTCTTGGTAAGGGAGTCTTTATGGGAACACAGGAAGCTCTGGGGGATTTTGTGAATCTTGCTGAGGGTGAGTCCTGAGTCTGGCAGATGGGCTGTCATTAGGAAAACATGACCTGCTGAGGTGTGGTGCCATGGCTGCAGGAAGAGGCCCTTAGAAACTACGCCATGCTTTCAAGCCTCTAGATCCAAGCCCTGAAGGCTTGTTCTCCAGCATGCAGGAGGCACTGTGCCACTGGAGGAGTGTGAGGACCTAAGTGGTCCTCTCTGAGTCCTTCAGAAGCAGGCACATCTCTGTGAGATCTTCCATGCATTCCTGGTGTAGCCCAAGATAGTCTGTATTAATTGGAAAAAAAGTTCCCTAGTATTTGGCCACAAGTCAAGTCTTAACAATTTGCAAAATACTAATTGCTAACCATAATTCAATAATTCCTTTTTAATCGAGTCCCTTTGAATACACACACACACACACACGTGTGTGCACACACACGATTTAAAATAATTGACGAATTAAGTAGAAATTATAAAAATCTCAATAAAATAGAGATAGAAGATAGTTTTCTTAACTCAATAAAGGAATCTAAAAAAATTACAGCAAACATGCATAATGATCATGGGGAACACTTTCGCTGGTGTTAGGAGCACGGTAAGGGTGATAGCACCAGCATAATTAAGTATCGCCCTGAAAGTGCTAATGAATATAATACTTTTAGAAAACAAAACTGAGTTCTAAAAGGATAAGAGGTTTATTTACCATAATTTCTAAACAGTACAACCTCCTTTAGAAAACTAAGAAAATCAGTAGAATTAGTAAGCACAGTTCTGCATGACTGGTGAAGAGGTTATCTACCTCTTAAAATCAGTGTACTAACAATTAGAAAATATGATAGGAACAGTATTCCATTCACAATAACAGCAGAAACTATAATATCCCAGAGTAATTTTTAACAAACTTTATGGAGAAAAAACAAAGCTTTTCTAAAGAATAAAGAGATACATCCATGTTGACAGCAACTGCCAAGAAATGTGATTTACAGAACAAACCAAACCAGATCCTGACGTATGAGATAAAATGTTCAAAATCATTAATAATCACAAGCAAATAAAACAATAATGACCCATCACTTTATTAGGCTGGTTAGAAAAGGTTGGCGGCAGGGGATGGGGGCGGGGGAGAGGAAGATGCATGATGTCAAGTGTTTGCAGGCATATGGGGATACAGGACCCTAATGACGGAGGCTGTGTCAACCCTGTTCACAGTCTGAAGGTCTTTGGCCATTCCAGTAGTGCACATCCATCCAGTGCATGTTCATGGTCACAGTTTTTCAGCTCCCCACTCTGCCCCCACCCAGTTTCCTGCTCTGGTCAACACCAAGGTTGCCTATCTGTTACTCCCTGCAATTGGGCGGAGTGGGGGTAGGTTTAGATGCTAAACGCCTTTATTCTGAGAGGGTCCTTCTTTGAGGTCCTAGCTCATTGTGGGACTGACTCCTGTGCACTTCCAGTTTGCAGCATCCAACACTTCGATGGCTGAGGGAAGACCGTATCTGCCCTGCAGTGTGCCTCAACCAACTCCAGAAGTGGGAGTAGCCTGGTGCAGGTGAGGTGCCAACCAAGGGAGAGAGGAGAATGGCTGAGGGAATTTGAGAAAGTGTACAAGTTTGTGTCCCAACTCAGTCCACGCTTTGTACCACTCACGTCCTCCCATTATATACAACCCTCCTACTGTAATGAGGCCTGCTGTCCCCCAGGCCCCCTCTATTGAGAATGGAGACATCCTTACGCTACAAGTCGGATTAGAGACCCCAAGCTGGTGACCATTTCTGATCCGGAAGCCTATGACAAGAGTGTTAGTGAAACAAGGTAGAGTCCCCTCTGCTGGATTTCCTCCACCCAAATGAGTGCTTTGGACAGTCTGGGTTGTTTGCTTGGTGTGGTGCCCCAGCCCTTCATCCCCAAGGTGTTGGTTGTGGTTGTTTCCCGTGCTCATTGAAAGTCATTTCTGGGTATAAGAAAGATAGCCCAGCTACTTACCTCAGTTCCAGACACACGCCACCCTACTCACATTACACACCAGCAATCTAGTCCCTGATGTTTGTCAGTTATAACCCTAATCATGATAGTCATTCCTTTCTTTGCCTGTTGGGCCATGGAAAAAGAACAGAAAGTACTCAGGTGGTAATCACAGCTTCCACTGAAGAGGAACAATTTCAGTGACTCCTGAAAGAACTGTCTCCACTCCTACCTCCAGAGGAACTAGGGCCTACAACACTGAGAGCCTAAGGTGGCACGAATGGGAAACAAAAAATAAACAAGTGGGCTGCTGGGTGTAATAATAAAACGGCCCACCGCTATACCTGTTGGTTCTCAGACTCGTGTATTCTAGCTATAGTCACACTGTCGATCATTGGTCATTGGTTCAGAGTACATACCACATCCTGCATTGGAAGATTGTGTCCAGACGTCACTAAGTGCTGTCTCCCCCAGCCAGCACCTTAGCTGAGCCTTCAGTAAGGCCATCCCACCATTGTATCAGGCCAGTTACTTGATGATGGACAAGTGACAAAGTCAATGCATTCCATAGTCATGGGCTCATTGTCACACCTCTGATGTAAAATGGGTCCTTTTGTTCTGAGGCAGTACTGTGCAAGATACCTGGATAAGGCATTCTGCAGGTTTGGGGGGTGATGCAGGCAGAAGTATGGGCAGGGTTCATGAGGCCAAAACACTGCCCTGTGATTAATGGTGCCAAGTCAAGAGCTCAGCATCAGTCAGCAACTATGTCAGTGTTGACAGAGGAAGACGTTGTTGGGTCCATGCTGAGCTGTGACCCTTTACACTGTCCACGGTCCCTTTGCTCAAGGACTGGGTTGGTAAGAAGAGTCTGCCTAGCAGCCAGAGGACCACCATCCCATCCTCCTGACTACTGAGAGCTTTCTCTGAAATGCATTGGTCTCTGTTGATCTTTTAGGTAAAATAGATCTGCGTACTGTTCACCCACTTACATACCTCTTCCTCAGACCTTCAGTTTTGATCCTTCCAAGCCCTTGAGAAGCCGAAGCCATTAGCCACTGCCAAAAGCATATATCTGTACCTCCAACCACTTTTCTTTCCATATGAATGAATGACTGAGCCACTCTGTGGCTTTTGGCCCATGTGAAGGACTTCCTTTTATATGTCTTTCAGGGATATCCCCAAGTGGTGCTGAGATGAGGCAGCAGTGCAGCGGGCAACCATTTTCAGCAAAAGCCCACATAATGAGGCGACCTAGTTAGGATCTGCACCTGAGTCCTTTCCTCATGTGCTGGCTAGTTGTAGGGCCATGAGGCCTGGTGCTGGTCGAGGGAGAGGCAGCAGTGCAGCAGAGGCAGGTGATGTGGGAGTCTGGGTAATTTACTTGGGCCGTGTGGTCCTGTCCAAGCTCAGCGCCAAATGGGCCACTACTTTTGCACAATAGATCACTGCGGTGCACACCAAATCTTATGATTCATTGGAATAGATCACATCCAGCTCATGAGGTATAACTCGTATCAACTGTCACTTTGTGTCATGTGACGGGGTGGTTTGTTGCTACCAGGGCACAAGAGATGTTCTGTAAATGAAGACTGGTTTTCTTCTGTGGAGGGTGTAGATTTACTCCCAAATTATAATGGTCTTTTTTGTGGCTCCCTACTGAAACTTTCCCCTATTGGAACTTTCTAGATTCCTTCCCATTAGATATCTCTAGCATCATCTGACCTGCTGGGTTATATGACCAAGAAAGAGGGAAACTTGTGCCACAACGAGGATCTGGTTGTGGATCTGATTGTACAGCCATCTCTTGCTTTAGGCCCCTAAAAATTTGGCAGCCTTTGGGGTTATTCAATAACTGAATCAGAGAAGTATTTCAAAATTTGGTACTTGTTTCCTCCAAATTCAAATGCCCAAGAGGCCCACCAGGTGCCTTCTGTTGTTTTTGTTTTACTGTTCAGATATTTGAGGTGCAGGAGCGTGTCCTTCACCTGAGGGGAAACATCCTGACATGCCCTAGACCTTGCTTGGGGCATGGTTACTCTGGCATATGGTCACAGGTTGTTCCTGTGAGAAAGGATTGTGGGGATATTCACTGCATATATTTGTGACGGAGTTACAGGCACTTTACTCAAGTGGAACTGACCTTTTCCATCAGGTGCTCTGGATCTGTACATTTAGGTCTGGAAACTGGGTGTGGGGCCTTAATTTTCCATTGAGGTGGAAGACAGTTCACACATTCTCACTTTTCTCTGTTTATGTAAGTATACTAGCGCCCTAGTTGGCTCTCCATTTAGGGAATTGTGATGTATCAACCACCACTTCAGATCCTGCAGGTCAAACCACCTTGATTGCCACTCCAAGCCTGCTGGTCCTTAGCTTGCCAGCATGGCTTCAGGTGTTTTTACCCCAGTAAGAATCCTCAAAGATGAGTGCCCTATGTCAGTGTCGTCTCCAGTCTTAAATTCTGCCTTCCGTTGTCCTACACCAAGATCCACTTTTACGCATGCTCCCAGGTCCTATTATTAGGCAGGTCCTATAATTATTTTGCTATGAAGGCATTTTTTTTTTCTGAGGCAGGGTTTGTATTTCTCAGTCTGGGCTTTGCTGGTACCTGGCTCTTGATATAACCCTAGAAGTAATGAGGAGTAGGCCCTGAGAAGAACCAACATCATCTTGCAAGGCATCCACCTCAGGTAAGGCTGATCATCCCTGATAATGTGGAAGGGGCTGTTTCTGCCATCAGGAAGAGCTCAGGGAAATTTGGGGGTGGGTTCAAGATTCTCAGATTGTTCACTCAAATATCCCAACTCCAAATCTTAGAGTCTTATTCTTTCCATATCTGGGCCTAATTTTTATATGAGACCTGCTGAGACTGTACATTTAGTCTCTTTTGCAGCTCTGCCACTTTTATAATCAGATCCTGAGCCCGATTTTCAGCAACCTGCCCTGTGGCTGCAGAAGATAAGGTTCTCTGGTTTTCAGAGAATAGCTTAAGTTGAAAGGTGGCTGTCATCTACTTTTTGTAAAATGACAAGATATTGTATTTCATCCAAGTCCTAGAGGGGAAATTAATCTCAGATACGTCGTTGACCAAGAGAGAAAGAAGCAGGAGTTATAGAGAATCTAAGAAGGTACACAGAGTTTCCATCCCAACATGGACATCACTTCTACAGCTACAGAATATATTTTCTTTGCAAGTACACAGGAAAAGAAGAAAGAAAGGAAAAAAGAAAAGAAAGAAAAAGAAAATATATACTTGGAAATAAACTCTCAATAAATGTCAAGGAACTAATATTACATGAATTATGTTCTCTGGCCATAATAAAATTATTTTAGAAGTAAATGACAAAAATATAATCAGAAGTTCCCATATGTTTTGAAATTAAGAAGCATACAACAAAATAACCATGTCTAAGAATACACTGAAAGAGAAATTTGATAATTTTTGAACTAAATGATGAAAAAGTATTATCAAAATCTGCAGAATGCAGCTAAACTAGTATTATGTAAATTTTATAGTCTTATGTGTCTATATTCAGAGGGAAAAAAAGGCTGAAAATTAATGAGCCTCCATCCATCTAAAACTGTTAAAAAGAAAGAAAAGGAAAATAAATAATAAAAGAACAGGAAATGAAATCATAAAAACAATAAGTTCATAAAATAGAAAAAGTACATAATAAAATGAACAACAAAGGTTAAAATTTTGTTCTTTGACAAGACTAACAAATTGACAACTCCCTAGCAAGATTAATGAACATTTTTTTAAAAAATCACAAAAAGCCAATTTTCGGAAAGTAAGGGACATCATTAAAGATACTATAATAATAGGAAAAACAGAAAATATGAATAATTATATGCTAGTAAATTTTTAGTTTGGATGACATGGATAAATTCTTAGGAAAGGATTACCCACCAAAAGGAACAGGGAACTTGAATAGTCCTCTATTCATTAAAAACAGAATTGAACAGAGTTGAGAGTTTCCACAAAAATTAGCAGAGAAGATATATAGATGGCAAATAAGCACATGAAAAATGCTCAGGATCACTAGTCACTGGGCAAATGAAAATTAAAACCACAACTACTAATATAGGTAAAAATTTTAAAGGAAAAAAAAAATCCCCAAAATGACAAACGTTGACAAGGACGTAGAACAACAGGAACTCTCATACACTGCTGGTGTGGATGCAAAATGGTACATCCACTTTGGAAAAGAGTTTGCTAGTTTCTTATGAAGTTATACATGCACTGTAGGAGTCTAACTTTTTGTTGTTGTTCTTCTGATGTTTGATAGCTTTTAAGCCTAACACCTCTCTCCTCCCCTCTGTCCACATCTGAGCAAGAAGACAAGACCTCAGCTCAGGTGCTCCCTCCCTTGATTATGGGAGGCTTAAACCACAAAAGCCCCTGCCCATGCTTGGAACTCTCACCCTTGCCCCACCCAACAACCACCATAAAAACTCCAAGCTTGGCTCCTTTCCTTCGTCTTTCAAGCCATTTTTAGAATGGCTTCATAGCTATCCTGCTCTCCCCAGGAAACCTCATAATGTACTCAGTCTTTCCTTGGTGTATGGGTGGCATTATCAGTCTCGACATCCAAAGCAAACTTGGCAAATATACCTTTGCAGGGTGACCACCATATCCACCCAAAGGCTTGAGCAAGGATGTTTATAGAAACTTTACTGATAATAGAGACTAGGAACAACCCAAATGTGTATCAACTGGGGAGTGGATAAACAAATTGTGGTTCATCTACACAGTGGAATACTACTGAACAATAAAAAGGAACAAAATTCTGATACACGCAAGCATGAATGAATCTTAAAAGTATTATGCTAAGTGAAAGAAGCCAGTCACAAAGGCTACATATCTATGATCCCACGTATAGGACATTATTGAAAACACAAAACTATAGGAACAGAAACAAAATCAGTGGTTTCTTGAGTCTGAGGGCAAGGAGAGGGGATCAAATACATGGTGGCATGAGGGAACCTTATGGGTTGAAAACAAATGGTCCACAAAACATTCTCTTTTCCTTCTGAAGGCTTTACAATGCATTGTTATCATTAACCAGTCTTTTACTATTAAACTTAAATGGCCAATTGAGACAAACAGTTCTGGGACCATTCTTTCACCTCTGATTAAGACTGAAGTAGCAGTATTGAGGGTAATATTCATTTAGCCTTCTGACCTTTCTGGGCACAACTGGTGACCTTGCCAGCTCCAGCTGCCTTCTTGTCCACTTCTTTGATGACACACACAGCAATCGTCTGTCTCATGTTACAAACAACAAAACAGCCTGGGGCGGGGAATAGTCAGAGAAGCTCTCAACACACATGGGCTTGCCAGGAACCATATCAACAATGACAGCATCACCACATTTCAAGAATTTGGGGCTATCTTCCAACTTTTCTCCAGATCAATGATCTATCTTCTCCTTCAGCTTGGCAAACCTGCAAGCAACGTGAGCTGCGTGGCAAGCCAGCACAGATGCATATCCAGCACTGATTTGACCTGGATGGTTTAGGATAATCACCTGAGCTGCCTTCATTGGCGGGTCATTTTTGGTGTCATCAACCGCACCACCATGATGAACATCTTTAACAGACATCTCCTTGGCATTGAAATCCACACTGTCCCCGGGAAGAGCTTCACTCAAATCTTCATGGTGCATTTCAACAGACTTGACTTTAGTTGTTATTTTGATTGGAGCAAAGGTGACCACCATTGCCAGATTTGAGAACACCAGTCTCCACTCAGCCTGCAGGAATGGTATCAATACCACCAATTTTGTAGACATCCTGGAGGGGCAGAAGCAAGGGCTTGTCTGTTGGACGAGTTGGTGACAGTGCAATCCAGAGCTTTAAGCAGTGTGGTTCCACTGGTATTGCCATCTTTACATGTGAGTGTCTATCCTTTGAACTAAGGCATGTTAGCATTTGTCTCCAGCATCCTGTCACCATTCCAACCAGAAATTAGGACAAATGCTGCTGTATCAGGATTGTAGCCAGTTTTCTTTATGTAGGTGCTGACATCTTTAATGATTTCCTCATATATCTTCTGGTTGTAGGGTGGCTCAGTGGAAGACCATTTTGTTAACACCAACAATTAATTGTTTCTCACTCAGTGTGTAAGCCAGAAGTGCATGCTCATGGGTTTGCCCATTCTTCGAGATACTTGCTTCAACTTCACCATCACCAGCAGCAACTATCAGGACAGCACACTCAGCCTGAGATGTGCCTGTAATCATGCTTTTCATAAAGTCTCTGTGTCCTGGGACGTCAGTGGTGGTCACGTAACACTTGCTGGTCTCAAATTTCCACAGGGAAATATCAATAGTAACACCATGCTCACATTCAGCTTTCAGTTTATCCAAGTCCCAGGAATACGTGAAGGAGCACTTCTCTATCTCAGCAGCCTCCTTCTCAAATTTTCTGATAGTTCTTTTGTCAATCCCACATTTGTAGATCAGATGGCCAGTAGCAGTAGACTTGCCCAAATCTATGTGCCCAATGATGATGATGTTGGTATGTCTTTCTCTTTCCCATTTTAGTTTAGGTTTATCAGTGGTTTTCATGACACCGGTGCAAAATTATTGTGAAAGTCCAATAATATAGTTTAAAAATAGACAATATATCATAGTCAAGACAAATTTATCCTAAGAATATAAGGTTGGTATAAGATTAGAAAATCTATCAATGTAAGTAACCACTTTAATGGATAAAAGGATAAAAATCATACGACCTCAAAAGATCCAGAAAAATGACTTACTAGAATTCATATCCATTTATGTTGATAGAAAGTCTTAGCAAACAAGAAATAAAAGGTAACTGTTAATTTTATAAATGTTCCTATAAAAAAGCTACCACAAAGCATCCTTACTGATGCAACATTGAAATCTTCCCCTTTGCAACCAGGAACAAAACAATCCACTATTACTTCTGTTGTTTAACATTTTTATTGGAAAACTGAGCCTGAGCAATAAGGTAAATAAAAATAAATGCACAGTGATTGGACAAATGAAAGAACAGTATATGCTTTTTGGAAATAAGATGACAATGTATGTACTAAATTCAAAATGAGCTTACAATAAACTACAACATTGATAAGATATTTTAGCAACTTTGCTGGATAAAAAAATGAAAAGATAAAAGTCTGTGTTTCTACATACCAGCAATTTATAAAATAAAATAGATATTAATTATAATGGAATAACAAAGTTAAAAGTACCTGGAAATAAGTGTACCAAAGTGTGTACAATCTTTTCAGGTAAAATTATAAATCTTTACTTAGATCTATTAAAGAAGACCTAAGTAAATACAGAATTTGTTTTGTTTTTGATCGAAAGGCTCAATGGTGAAGATAAATAACTATATTTAATGTAATCCCAACAAAATCTCAACATACTTTTTCTCTGGAACTTGACAATCTGATTCTAAAATTTATATGCCAATACAAAGAGCTAAGACCGGAGTGATGTCAGCACAATGGCTGAATAAGATATCTCTTACACATACCCCCTCCCACAACAAAAACTTGACATCCATTCATGGACGAAAGTACCCTTGTTGTTGCTGTGGGATCCAGCACCATATGCAAAGGACCTGAGAGGAGTCTTGCTCACTGTGGTCTCAGGTAACAGGAGTACAGAACTCAGAACCACCTATGGATCTTGCAGTGGCCCATAAACTGGCTCCAGCTCCATCTTGGCCATAATACAGAAGGCCTCGGAGAACCCTAATGACCTTGCAGAGGTCCAGGAGTCCAATGGAGAAGTTGTAGCACACCATTGGAGCAAGAGAAATCTGAGACTGGGTGCATCGGAGAGAGTAAGAGGAACCAATTGATTTTACTCACATAAACCTTCTCCCAAGACAGCACAGCTCAGTTTCAAGACAGATTTTCTCAGCCCATGATTTCTTCTATGGGGAAAGTGGGAGCATATGAGTGAGCACCTGGCTTCTCCAGCTATGCAGGATGCTGCTAAAGAGGTCCATTTCTCTCTGGCCCCATTCAGGGTACTGAATAGTGAGCTGCATAACTTGGGGGCTAGTAGAGGAAAACTGGACTTTCAGTGGGCATTAAAGGGATGTAGATCCTATTAACTGCATTGTGAACTCCAGCAAGAAACCTGCCCTGAGCCACTGAGAATGCCTTGCCCATGGATCCCCCAGACTGGCCCACAAGTATCCCCAGCACACCATGCATCTCACCCATACCCTGTGGCTTGCTCCCTGTGTGAGCTTCCAATGGCAACAAGCAAACTTTGACAGGCAGCTGGTAAGCATGTGCAGAAAGCCAGCCCAAATCTGTGGGCAAGGGAGAGATCACAAATTAGAGCTTTAGCACTGCTTTTGGGAAACAAAAGAGAAGCCATCAACACCCAGCCTGGTGTGTTGCAGGATCAAAGGAAGTCACCCAAGTTGAGAATTCTGCCACAATGAGGGAGCAAGAAGTGCAGAGCAGCTATATCCTAGAAGGTCTGAGAAAACCTCAGTACACTAGCAGGGCTGATGGAAGTTATTTATCTTCCAAAGTCAAACAATAAAGACTGGAGGCATGGCTGCTACTTTAAATGTGAAGACAGTAATACAAGACTTCAAGGAACATGAAAAATCAAAGAAACATGATATCAACAAAGGATCAAAATAATCTTCCAGTGACTGACTCTAAAAATGTGGAGATCTGTAACTTACCTTATAAATAATTTTAAATAGCTGTTTTCAGGAAGCTCTATGAGCTACAAGAAAACACAGAAAGACAATTCAGTGAAATCAAGAAAACAACATGAACAAAATGAGAAGTTTAACAAGGAGCTAGAAATCAATTTTTTTTAAAATTCTGGGGCTAAAGAATACAATAAATGAAATGAAACATGAAATTGAGAACACTGACAACAAAATAGATCAAGCAGAAGAAAGAATCTGATTTGTGAAGGAGAAGACAGGATCTTTGAAATTATTCAATCAGAGGAGAACAAGTAAAAGTAAAAGATAAAAAAGAGTGAAGAAAGCACACATGAATTATAGGATACCATCAGGAGAAGCATCTGAGCATTACTGGAATCCCAGAAGGAGAAGAGAAGGAGAAAGGGTCAGAATGCTTATTTAAAAATATAATGGCTGAGAACTTCCCAAATCTTGGGAAGAGATTTGGCCATTCAAGTCCATGAATATCATAGGTCCCCAAACAAATTCAACTCAAAAAGGTCTCCAAACACATTATAATAAAACTGTCAAAAATCAAAGGCAAAGAGAATTTTAACAGAAGAAAGAGAAAAGAAGTGTATCACCTACAAAGGAACTCCTATAAAGCTACTAGCAGATTTTTCAGAAGCCTACAGGCCAGTAAAGAGTAGGACAGTATATTCAAAGCATTGAAAGAAAAAAACCTACCAATCAACACTACTTTATACAGCAAAATTATCCTTCAGATATGAAGGATAAAGATGTTCCCAAACAAGAGCTAAGTGAGTTCATCACCACTAGACCTGCCTTACAAGAAATACTAAAAGGAGTTCTTCAAGCTGAAATGAAAGGATGTTAGTGAATAATAAGAAAACATAGGAATATATGAACACGCTGGTAAAAATAAGAGTATAGTCAAATACAGAATACTCTAATACTGTATTATGGTAATGTGTTAACAACCACTTAAATCTAGTATAATGGTTAAAGGATAAGAATATTAAAAGTAACTAGAGGGACTTCCCTGGTGGTGCAGTGGGTAAGACTCCATGCTCCCAGTGCAGAGGGCCTGGGTGCGATCCCTGGTCGGGGAACTAGATGCTGCATGCATGCCGCAACTAAGAGTTCACATGCCGTAACTAAAGATCCTGCACATTGCAACAAATATCCCGCATACTGCAACTAAAAAAAAGATCCCACATGCTGCAACTGAGACCTGGTGCAGCCAAATAAATAAATATTTTTTAAAATAAATAAAAATAACTATAACTACAACAATTTGTTAATGAATACACAATATAAAAATGGGTAAATTGTGACATCAAAAACAAAAGACGGGAAATAAAAGGTAGAGTTTTTCTATGTGCTTGAACTTAAGTTGTTACCAGCTGAAAGTATATTGTTACATCTATAAGATGTTTTATGTAGGCCTTCATGATAACCACAAAGCAAATACCTGCAGAGATATACATAAGCTAAAGAGAAGAAAATCAAAGCTTATGCAGGACTTCCCTGGTTGTCCAGGGGTTAAGAATCTGCCTTCCAATGCAGGGGACGCAGGTTCCATCCCTGGTCAGGGAACTAAGATCCCACATGCCATGGGACAACTAAGCCTGTGCACCACAACTACTGAGCCCATGCTCCTCAACAAGAGAGAGAAAACCTGCATGCCACAACTAGAGAGAAGCCCATGCACCACAGCCAAGAGCCCACGCACTGCAACAGAAGATCCTGCACACCACAACAAAGATCCTGCATGCTGCAACTAAGACCCAGTGCAGCCAAAAATAATATATATATATATATATATATATATATATATATATATATATGTAAATAAATAAATAAATTTGGAACAAAAATCATATGCTATGGAAAATCATCAGTTCACAAAAGAAGACAGCAAGAGAAGAAGAAAAGAACAAGGGAACTACAAATCAGCCAGAGAAAGTTAATAACATGGCATTAGTAAGTCCTTAGCTACCAACAATTACTCTAAATGTAAATGGATTAAATTATCCAATCAAAGGCATAGAGTGTCCAAGTGGATGTAAAAAGAAGACCCAACTCTATGCTACTGCCAGAGACTCACTTCAGCTTTAAGGATATATAGATTTCAAGTGAGGAAAGGAAAAAAGTATTTCAGGTCAATAGAAATTAAAAAAAGCAACAGTAGCTATACTTATGTCAGACAAAATACTCTTTCACTCAAAAGCTGTAACAAGAGACAAAGAAGGACATTATATAATAATGAAGGCATCAGTTCATCAAGAAAATATAACAATTGTAAATGTATGCACCCAGTACTGGAGCACCCAAATGAATTAAGTAAATCCTAACAGATCTGAAGTGAGAAATAGACAATAATATAATAATATTAGGGGAATTCAGTACCCTACTTTCTATGAAGAATTCATGATCCAAGCAGAGAATCAATAAAGAAACATTGGACTTGACCTATACTTTAGACTAAGTGGAAGGAACAGACATATACAGAGCATTCCATCCAATAGCAGCAGGATATGCTTTCTCCCAAATGCCCATGGAATATTCTCCAGGATATATCATATGTTAAGTCACAAATCAAATCTTGGCAAATTCAAGAAGACTGAAATCAAACCAATTATCTTTTCTAGCCACAGTGGTATGAAACTAGAAATCAATAACAGAAGGAAAACTAGAAAATCACAAATATGTGGAAATGAAAAAACATAATAATGAACAACCAGTGGATCAAAGACAAAGTCAAAAGGAGCATGACAATGTATCTTGAAACAAATGAGAATGGAAACAGCATACCAAAACTTGTGGGATACAGCATAAGTAGTTCTAAGAGTGAGATTTATGAGGTTATGGTTTACACTTACATTAAGAAAAAAGAAATAGCTCAAACAACCCAACTTTACACCTCAAGGACCTGGAAAAAGAACAAACCAGCCCAAAGTTAGCAGAAGGAAGGAAATAACAGAGGTTGGAGCAAAGATAAATGAAATAGAGAGCAAGAAAATAATACAAAAAATTAATAAAACTAAGAGGTGATTGTTAAAGATAAAATTTACAAACCTTTAACTAGATTAAAAAATTTCAAGGAAAGGACAACTTTTTAAATAAATAGTGCAAGGATAATCAGGTATCCTTATAGAAGAAAAACTGTATTCCTTCCTCAAACCATAGGCAAGAATTAATTCCATGACATGTGTGAAGTAAACTATAAAACATTTAGAAGAGGGAACATATAGAGTAATATAATTTTATTTTATTTTTTTCACTTTGTGGTATGATTGCTTAAATCAGTAATAAAATAACTACCCATAAAGAACAGATTTATAATTTAACTACATTAAAATATAAAAGTTCTGTACATTAAAACACTTTAAAAATTGAAAAGATAAAGTAAGGAGTGTCAGAAAATATTTTCTAAGGATATAAACAACAAAAGATTAAAATGTATATACATATATATTCTAAATTTAAACATACAATTTTAAATCTCTGATTCAGTAAGAAGGCAGGCAACGAATAGAAAATAGGTGGTACTTCATAATAGAAGAAATAAAAATAGCCAAAATGATATGAAAATTTACTTAAAATCATTATTATTCAAGGAAGTCCATATTAAACCATGGGGAGATACCACTCTATCCCCTCAGAGTGGCAAACATTCAAAACCTTTAGAGTTATGAGTGTTGTTGAGGATATGTCACAACAAGAACTCATTCAGCATTGGAGGCAGTGCATATTAATCCATCCCTTTGGAAAACAAGTTGTTATTAAATGGTAAAGTGGTGATATCCATATCATTACTCCCAGGAATATATAACTTTGAGAAGCTCTTGCACGTGAGAACCATGACAATATGAACAAGATTGGTCATGAAAGAAAGCAGAGTAGTCCCAAATTAGAAAACACCCCAAGTATTCATAGTAGTAGAATGGATAAATATACTGCAGTAGAGTCATACAGCAGAAATGTTCTACAGCAATGCAAATAAACTACAGTTACGTGTAACAACACTGATGAATGTTACAAAAGGTTGAATAGAAGAAGCAAGACATAAAAAAGTAAATCTATGATTCCAGAGATTCCATTTTCTGAGATATAGTTGACATAGAGTATTTATTTATAAAATTGTATTTATTGAGATATAGTTGACATACAATAAGCGGCATATATTTAAAGTGTACAATTTGATATTTTTTTCTTATTAGTAATGTATATATGGCAATCCCAATCCCCCAATTCATCCTGCCCCAACCCACCCCCCTGCTTTCCCCCCTTGCTGTCCATATGTTGGCTCTCTACATCTGTGTCTCTATTTCTGCCTTGCAAACCAGTTGATCTGTACCATTTTTCTAGATTCTGCATATATGCGTTAATATATATTTGTTTTTCTCTTTCTGACTTACTGCAGTCTGTATGACAGTCTCTATGTCCATCCATGTCGCTACAAATGTCCCAATTTCATTCATTTTTATGGCTGAGTAATATTCCATTATATATATGTACCACATTTTCTTTATCCATTCATCTGTTGATGGACATTTAGGTTGCTTCCATGACCTGGCTATTGTAAATAGTGCTGCAATGAACATTTAGTGCATGTATCTTTTTGAATTATGGTTTTCTCTGGGATTTAATCCCAGTAATGGGATTGTTGGGTCATATGGTAATTCCATTTTTAGTTTTTTAAGGAACCTCCATACTGTTCTCCATAGTGGCTGTATCAATTTACATTTCCACCAACAGTGCAAGAGGGTTCCCTTTTCTCCACATGCTCTCCAGCATTTATGGTTTGTAGATTTTCTGATGATGCCCATTCTAACTGGTGTCAGGTGATACCTCACTGTAGTTTGATTTGCATTTCTCTAATAATTAGTGATGTTGAGCTGCTTTTCATGTGCCTCTTGGCTATCTGTATGTCTTCTTTGGAGAAATGCCTATTTAGGTCTTTAGCCCATCTTTTGGTTGGGTTGTTTGTTTGTTTGATATTGAGCTGAATGAGCTGTTTATGTATTTTGGAGATTAATCCTTTGCCTGTTGATTTGTTTGCAAATATTTTCTCCCATTCTGAGGATTGTCTTTTCATCTTGTTTGTAGTTTCCTTTGCTGTGTAAAAGCTTTTAAGTTTCATTAGGTCCCACTTGTTTATTTTTATTTTTATTTCCATTACTCTAGGAGGTGGAAAGATCTTGCTGAGTGTTCTTCCTATGTTTTCCTCTAAGAGTTTTTATAAACTCTTACATTTAGGTCTTACATTTAGGTCTTTAATCCATTTTGAGTTTACTTTTGTGTATGGTGTTAGGGCATAGATTCCATTTATATGCAGCTCAGAAATAAGCAAAACTAAAATGTATTGTTTAGAGATGTAAACATAGGAGACAAAATCATAAAGCTAAGCAGAGAGATGATCATCATGAAGATCAAGATTGTGATTGCACATAAACTGGAACAAGAGGGTTTTAATCATGAAAGAACATTCATGTGCTTTTCAGGGATCTGTAACTTTTTATTTCTTAAACTGGGTAGTAATTACATCAATGCTTGCTTTATAATAATTTGTTAAATTGTACATCTATGTTTTGTTTACCTCTTTGCACATATTGTGTTTAACAATGAAAATTTTTAAAATGTGTATTACTTACCTGTTATAAAAATATTTACCACAACATTCAAAAGTTTAAGTAGGCAACTATTTATCTCACATATCTTCTGAAGGCCAGGTTTTGGGAGTGTCTTAGCTGGGTGGCCTTGAGGTCAAGCCATTGGCCGGGACTATAGTCACATGGCTTGACTGGGGTCAGAAAATCCACTTCCATGAAAGTTGACACACAAGCTTGTTGGCTGGGGGCCTCAGCTCCTTACCACGTGGACCTCTTCACAGGGCTGCTTGAGTTTCCTTACCACATGATAGCTGACTTCCTCCAGTGTGAAGGATTAAAGAGAGGAAGAGAAGGGTGCAATGCCTTTCATAACCTAGTATCAGAAGTCATACACTGTCACTTTGCCACATTCTATTCATTAAAAGGAAGTCATTAAAGTCCAGTCCATGCTGAAGGATAGAGGAATTAAACTCCATCTCTTCAAGGGAATGGTATTGGAGTATTTGTGGACATATTTTAAATCACCATAAATTTTATCAGAAGTCTAACTATAAACAAATTCAATGTAGAGTAGCTATATTAGGAAAAGTATTTGCAACATATAGGAAAGCAAAATGACAATCAATTGTAAGTGAAGATAAGAACTCAATATACAAACTGAAAAAAAGACACGAAAAAATTCTAATAAGAATATAAGAGGAAAAATATAAACATTGCTAGTGAAAATGAAAATCTGAGTTTTTACAGCTTTTTTTGAAAGAAATATCACAATATATATTAATGTGGAGACTTCAACCACTGAATATATGAAGGATTTATTTTTTAAAAGGAGACCAATATGTATAAAACATATGGAGATGTTTATTTAACATTATTTATAGATAAAAAAGCTGAAACAAATTGAATGACCAATAAATACACAAATGTTTGAATAAATTATGACACATCCATGCTGTGAAAACATTTTTTTTAACTTTCTATTGACAACTAGTGTACATACAGAAAAGTGCAATATTGCATGCATAAAACCTAAAGAAATACCAAGATCTGGTCATACTCATGAAATCAGGATTCCAATCAAGAAAGAGAACAATGCCGGGACCCCCAAAGCCCTCTCAGCTTCATTATAGTCTTGAACCTTTCAGGGTAATCACTATCCTGACATCTGAGAACATAGATTATGTTGCTTTTTTTTTTTTTTTGTACTTTGCATGCATGAAATCATATAGTATGTTATATGGTGTATTATACAGTTGACGCTTGAACAACACTGATTTGAACTATGGGTTAACTTATATGCAGATATTTTCCAATAGTAAATAGTATAGTACTACACAGTCCGTGGTTGGTTGAATCTGCAGATGCAGAGGAACCATGGATATAGAGGGTCACCTATAAGTTATACATGGGTTAACCCCCATGTTGTTCATAGGTCAACTATAGTTTTATTTTCCTTTATATTGTATTTGTCAGATTCATCCATACTACATATAGTTATAGGTAATTGATTCTCATTGTTGCACAGTATTTTATTGTGTCTCATCTTATTTAGCCACACCACTTTTTTGCATTATTCTGTGACCAGCAGAGGTTCCTTTATTGTTTGTCTGTAAGCGTCAGTGTGTGGGGAGGGAGAGGGTACAATAGTGGCTCCTTCTCCTGGGAGTGAGTGAGCAGTGGCGCACTGTTGTTTCAGTCAGGCTTGGAGGTGCCTGTTGCAGAGGGACACTAGTGGCTCAGGCATAAACAGAAAGTCTTAGAGTTGGGCCTCTCTCGGGGTTTTTTTTTTTTTTTGTTGCTGTTGTTGTTGTTGTTGTTGTTTTCTCTCGGCAGCCTCCCTGCTGCTGGCGTTGCAAGGGGCTTTAATCTAGCCCCACCCGAGTGCCTGAGGGTGCTTGTTATCCCTGAGCGCCTTAGTTGGCCCACAGCGCGTCTCTCCACTGCCTGTTGCAGAGGCACCGAAAGAGAGAGAGAGGCTATGCGTGCGGCTCCTCCCCGCCCCGCCGCCTGTGAGCCTGCAGTCTCCAGCCGCCATCATGGCCGGGCAGCTCTCTGGGACGGGCACTCCTCTCTGCGGACCTCCTCCCTCCTGTCCTCTCGGTCCGTCACCCTACCGGCAACAATGTTTCTCACCCTGAACCAGCTCTCCGGTTCCCACACTCCCTCTCCCGGACCCTCCGTTCAGCCGCGGATCGATGTCTCGGTCCGGGAATGCTGAGCTGCGCTGCGGACCCTCCGTATGTTTCTCACTCCCTCCCGTCTGCCACAGCTCCGCCGCTTCACCCTCTTTGAGCCTTCGTAGATGCCTCCCTACCGGCTGTGTCGGGCTCCCCTCGGTCCTTTCTGGTGTCTGAGGCCGTCTGCTGGTGTTCAGCTGGTTCTCTGTGGTTATTACTGCGTCCTTCTGTGCATTCCCAATGCATCTGTGGAGAGGGATGCACTCCACGTCTCTCTGCTTCACCGCCATCTTTTCTCTCCAGTCCTCCATGCTCCGCCACACCACTTTTAACAGGTATTTAGTTTCCAGCTTGGGACTATTATGATTAGTGCTATGAATATTCTAGCATGTGTTTTTTGGTGAGTATATCTACACACTTCTGACAGATATATATGTAGGAGTAGAATTGCTGGGTCATAGGATATGCATGTGTTTGGCTTTAGTAGACTCTGCCAAACAGTATTCTAAACAAAGTGGTTGGACCAATTTATGCTAACATCAAGAATGTATGAGATTTGCTGTTGCTCCACATTCATGCCAACACATGCTTTTTCCATCTTTTTTTGCATGGGTCATGAAATGGTTCTCATGTTTCTTCTAGAAGGCTAATTGTTTTTTCTTCACATTTAGGTATGCAATTCATATGGAATTAATTTTTATGTATGGTATGAGGTAAGTGTCAAGTCACATTATTTTTTCATATGGATATTCAATTGACCTGGAACAATTTATTGAAAAGATCATCCTTTACTATACTGTTTTGATGATGGTAGCTTTTTAGTATAGTTTGAAATCAGGGACCATGATACCTCCAACTTTGCTCTTCTTTATCAGGATTGTTTTGGCTATTCAGCTCTTTTGTATGGAAAGATACACTGTGTTCATGAACTGGAAGAATTAATGTTGTTAAAAATGACCATACTACCCAAGGCAATCTGCAGATTCAGTGCAATCTCTTTCAAAATACCAAAGACATTTTTCACAGAACTGCAATAGATAGTTCTAAAATAAAAAACATAGAAGACACAGAATAGTCAAAACAATCTTGATAAAGAAAAAACAGCTGGAGGTATCATGCTCCCTGATCTCAAACTATACTATTACAAAGCTACAGTCATCGAAACAGTATGGTACTGGCACAAAAACAGACACATAAATCATTAGAACAGAATAGAGATCCCAGAACTAAACACACACTTTTATGAGCAGTTACTCTATGACAAAGTAGGCAAGAACATACAGTGGGGAAAAGATAGTGTTTCCAATAATTTGTGTTGGATAAACTAGAGAGTTCCATGCAAAAGAATCAAACTGGACTACTTTCTCACACCATAAAAAAAAAACTCAAAATGGATTAAATGTAAGATCTGAAAACATAAAACTTCTAGAAAAACGTAGTCAGTACACTCTTAGGTCTTAGCAATATTTTTTTGGATGTGTGTCTTCAGGCAAGGAAAACAAAGGTAAAAATAAACACACAGGACTACATCAAACCAAAAAGCTTTTGTATAGCAAAGGAAACTTTTAACAAAATGAAAAAACAGCATGCTGAATAGGAGAAGGTATTTGCAAATAATATCCAATAAGGGGTTAATATCTAGTATATACAAAGAACTCATATAACCCAACACCAAAAAAAACTAACAATCCAATTGAAAAATTGGCAGAGGATCTGAATGGACATTTTCCCAAAGACATACACACAGCCAATAGATACATGAAAAGACTAAATATCAGGGAAATGTAAATCAAAACCACAATGAGATATCACCTCACACCTGTCAGAATGGCTATTACAAAAAGACAAGAAATAACAAATGTTGGTAAGGATGTGGAGAAAAGGGAACCCTTGTGCACTGTTTGATGGTACAAACTGGAAAACAATGCGGAGTTTCCTCAAAAAATTAAAAATAGAACTACCACATGATCCAGCAATTCCACTTTGGGTATTTTTCTAAAAACAAAAACACTAATTAGAAAAGATATATGCATCCTTGTGTTTACTGCAGCATTACTTACAAGAGGTAAGATATGGAAACAACCTAAGTGTCTGCTGATAGATAAATGGATAAAGATGTGGTATAGTATACACAGTGGAATATTACTTAGCCATAAAAAAGAATGAAATCTTTTGAGATTTTGATGTGACAACATGGATTGACCTGGAGGTTATTATGCTAAATGAAATAAGTCAGGCAGAGAAAGAAAAATGATGTAAGATTTTAACTTATATGTAGAATCTAAAAAGCAAAGCAAATGAAAAAATGGACAAAATAGAAACAGACTCAGATACAAAGAAGAAATAGTGAGAAGAAATAAGGTAGGGAGTGGTAGTTTGAGTGAAATAGGTAAAGGAGATCAAGAGGTATAAACTTCCAGTTACAATATAAATGAGTCATGAGGATGAAATGTACAGCATGAGGAATATAATCAGTAATATTGTAATATCTTTGTATGGTGATATATCATAACTAGACATATCATAGTAAACATTTTCTAATGTACAAAGATATCAAATCACTATGTTGTGCACCTGGAACTAATATAGTGTTGTAGGTCAATTATGCTTCAATTAAAAAAAAAAAACTAGTTCTTTGAAAAGATCAATGGAGTTGATAAGCCTCTAGCCAGTCTAACTAAGAACAAAAGATAGAAAACACAAATTAGTAAGACCCAAAATAAAAGAGGGACATTACTACAGATCCCATGGATATTAGAAGTAGAGTCAAGGAATACTATGAACAACCCTATGTCCACAAATTTGATAACCTAGATTAAATGGAGTAATTCCTTGAAAGACACATCTGCCAAAACTCACACAAACAGAAAAAGACTCTGAATAGGCCTGTATCTATTAAAGAAATTGAATCAATAATTAATAACATTTCAAAACAGAAAGCAGCACGTCCAGATAGTTTCACTGGTGAATTCAAACATTTAAGGAAGAAATTATGCCAATTCTATACAATCTCTTCCAGAAGATACGTGCAGAGGGGAAACCTCCTAACTCATTATATGAGGCCAGTACTACCCTAAAACCAAAACCAGATGGTCTTTAAAAGAAAACTACAGACTAATATCTCTCATGAGCACAAACGCAAAAATCCTCAACAAAATATTAGCAAATCAAAACCAAAAGTGTAAAAATAATTATACACCATGACCATGTGAACTTTATCCAGGTATGCAAAGTTGGTTTACCATTTGGAAATCCATTAATGTAATCTATCACATCAACAGGCTAAAGTAGAAAAATCACATAATCGTAATCAATAGATACAGAAAAAGTATTTGACAAAATCCAATACTCATTCTGATCAAAACTTCTGGCAAACTAGGAATAGAGGGGAACACTCTCAACTTGATAAAGAACATCTACACAACAGCTAAACCTTATACTTAAGGATGAGAAACTAAGCTTTTCCACTAAAAGCAGCAACAGGGCAGATGTCCTCTCTCACCGCTCCTTTTCAACATCATACCAGAAGATCTAGATAATTCAGTAACACCAAAAAAGGGAAGTAAAAGTTATACAGAATGGAAAAGAAGAAATAAAACTATCTTTGTTCATAGATGACATGATTGTCTATACAGAAAATTCAAAAGAATTAACAAAAAAATTTCTGGAACTAAGGTATTACAGCAAGTTTGCAAGATATGAGGTTAATGTACAAAGGGTTAACACTTTCCTTATCCCAGCAATAAACAAGTAGAATTTTAAATTAAAAAGATATTACCATTTACACTAACACTCAGAAAATTTAAATCCTTAGGTGTAAATCTAACAAAATACATACAAGATCTATATGAGGAAAACTACAAAACTCTGATGAAACAAATAAAAAAGAACTAAAGTGTAGAGATATTTCATGTTCATTGACGGGAAAAACTCAATTTTGTCAAGATGTTGGTTCTTCGTAACTTGATCTACAGTTTCAATGCAATCCCTGTTAAAATGCCAGCATGTTATTTTGTGGATGTCAACTGAGAGATTCTAAAGTATATCTGGTTTCTTTCATTGTGCAAAAGCTTTTAAGGTTCATTAGGTCCCATTTGTTTATTCTTGATTTTATTTCCATAATTCTAGGAGGTGGGTGAAAAGGATCTTGCTTTGATGGATGTCATAGAGTGTTTTGCCTATGTTTTCCTCTAGGAGTTTTATAGTGTCTGGCCTTACATTTAGGTCTATAATCCATTTTGAGTTTATTTTTGTGTATGGTGTTAAGAAGTGTTCTAATTTCATTGTTTTACATGTTGCTGTCCAACTTTCCCAGCACCACTTATTGAAGAGGCTTTTTTCCATTGTATATTCTTGCCTCCTTTGTCAAAGATAAGGTGCCCATTAAAAGCTTTTGCACAGTGAAAGAAACCATAAACAAGACTAAAAGGCAATCCTCAGAATGGGAGAAAATACTTGCCAATGAAGCAACAGACAAAGGATTAATCTCTAAAATATACACACAGCTCACAGCTTAATACCAAAAAAGCAAATTACCCAATCCACAAGTGGGCAGAAGACCTAAATAGACATTTCTCCAAAGAAGACATATAGATGGCCAACAAACACATGAAAAGATGCTCAACATCACTAATCATTAGAGAAATGCAAATCAAAGCCACAATGAGGTATCACCTCACACCGGTCAGAATGGCCATCACCAAAAAATCTAGAAATAACAAATGTTGGAGAGGGTGTGGAGAAAAGGGAAGTCTCCTGCACTGTTGGTGGGAATGTAAGTTGGTACAGCCACTGTGGAA
The DNA here is from genome assembly GCF_030028045.1 of Hippopotamus amphibius kiboko. Classification (NCBI taxonomy): domain Eukaryota; kingdom Metazoa; phylum Chordata; class Mammalia; order Artiodactyla; family Hippopotamidae; genus Hippopotamus; species Hippopotamus amphibius. The sequence goes on from NC_080187.1 coordinate 114,668,111, forward strand.
AACAGTTTGGAGGTTCCTTAAAAAACGAAAAATAGAACTACCGTATGACCCAACAATCCCACTACTGGGCATATACCCTGAGAAAACCATAATTCAAAAAGATACATGTACCACAATGTTCACTGCAGCACTATTTACAATAGCCAGGATGTGGAAGCAACCTAAATGCCCATCAGCAGAGGAATGGATAAAGAAGATGTGGCACATATATACAATGGAATATTACTTAGCCATAAAAAGGAATGAAACTGAGTTATTTGTAGTGAGGTGGATGGACCTAGAGTCTGTCATACAGAGTGAAGTAAGCAAGAAAGAGAAAAACAAATACCATATGCTAACTTATATATATGGAATCTAAAAAAATGGTACTGATGAACCCAGTGACAGGGCAAGAATAAAGATGCAGACGTAGAGAATGGACTTGAAGACATGGGGTGGGACGTGAAGTGGGAAGCTGCTGCATAACACAGGGAGATCAACTCGATGATTGATAATGACTTAGAGGGGTGGGATAGGGAAGGTGCGAAGGAGTTGACGGAGGGAGGGGATATGGGGATATATGTGTAAATACAGCTGATTCACTTTGTTGTACAGCAGAAAGTGGCACAACAGTGCAAAGCAATTATGCTCCAAAAAATAGCTTAAAAAATGCTCATCATTATATGTCATTAGGAAATTGCAAATTAAAACAATAGTAAGAGTATGGTACTGGCACAAAAATAGAAAAGAAGATCAATGGAATAGAATAGAGAACTCAGAAGTAAGCCCAAACACATATGGGCAGCTTATCTTTGACAAAGGAGGCAAGAATATACAATGGAAAAAAGACAGCCTCTTCAATAAGTGGTGCTGGGAAAATTGGACAGCAATATGTAAAAGAATGAAATTAGAACACTTCCTAACACCAGACACAAAAATAAACTCCAAATGGATTAAAGACCTAAATGTAAGGCCAGACACTATAAAACTCCTAGAGGAAAACATAGGCAGAACACTCTATGACATCCATCAAAGCAAGATCCTTTTTGACCCACCTCCTAGAATCATGGAAATCAAATCAAGAATAAACAAATGGGGCCTCATGAAACTTAAAAGCTTTTGCACAGCGAAAGAAACCATAAACAAGACTAAAAGGCAACCCTCAGAATGGGAAAAAATAATTGCCTATGAAACAATGGACAAAGGATTAACCTCCAAAATATACAAGCAGCTCATGAAGCTTAATACCAAAAAAGCAAATAACCCAATCCACAAATGGGCAGAAGACCTAAATAGACATTTCTCCAAAGAAGACATACATATGGCCAACATACACATGAAAAGATGCTCAACATCACTAATCATCAGAGAAATGCAAGTCAAAGCCACAATGAGGTATCACCTCACACCAATCAGAATGGCCATCATCACAAAATCTGGAAACAACAAATGTTGGAGAGGGTGTGGAGAAAAGGGAAGTCTCCTGCAGTGTTGGTGAGAATGTAAGTTGGTACAGCCACTATGGAAAACAATTTGGAGGTTCCTTAAAAAACTACAACTAGAACTACCCTATGATCCAGTAATCCCACTACTGGGCATATACCCAAAGAAAACCATAATCCCAAAAGAAAGTTGCACCATAATGTTTATTGCAGCACTATTTACAATAGCCAGGACATGGAAGCAACCTAAATGCCCATCAACAAATGAATGGATACAGAAGATGAGGCATATATATACAATGGAATATTACTCAGCTATAAAAAGGGATGAGATGGAGCTATATGTAATGAGGTGGATAGAACTACAGTCTGTCATACAGAGTGAAGTAAGTCAGAAAGAGAAAGACAAATATTGTATGCTAACTCACATATACGGAATCTAAAAATGGTACTGATGAACTCAGTGACAAGAAGAAGGACGCAGATACAGAGAATGGACTGGAGAACTCGAGGTTTGGGAGGGGGCAGGGGGTGACGGGGAAGCTGCGACAAAGTGAGAGAGTAGCACAGACATATATATACTACCAACTGTAAAATAGATAGTCAGTGGGAAGTTGTATAACAAAGGGAATCCAACTCCAGGATGGAAGATACCTTAGAGGACTGTGGCGGGGGGGGGGGGGACTCGGGGTGGGGGAGTCAAGGAAGGGAGGGAATACGGGGATATGTGTATAAAAACAGATGATTGAACTTGGTGTACCCCCAAATAAATAATAAATTAAAAAAAAGAGTTTTTGCATAGCAAAGGAAACCATAAACAAAACAAAAAGACAACCTATGGACTAGGAGAAAATATTTGCAAATGATGAGACTGACAAGGGCTTAATTTCCAAAATACACAAACAGCTCATACAACTCATTAACAAAAAAAACAAACAACCCAATTAAAAACTGGACAGAAGATCTAAATAGACATTTCTCTAGTGAAGACATACAGATGGCCAGTAGGCACAAGAAAAGATCCTCAACATTATTTATTATTAGAGAAATGCAAATCAAAACTACAATGAGGAATCACCTCACACCAGTCATAATGGCCATCATTAAAAACTCTACAAATCGGGACTTCCTCAGTGGTGCAGTGGATAAGACTCCTCCTGCCAATGCAGGGGACATGGGTTCCATCCCTGCCCCAGGAAGATACCACATGCCGCAGGGCAACTAAGCCCATGCGCCGCAACTATTGAGCCTGCGCTCTAGAGCCCATGAAGCACAACTATTGAGCCCATGTGCCGCAACTACTGAAGCCCACGCGCCTAGAGCCCGTGCTCTGCAACAAGAGGCCACCACAATGAGAAGCCCACGCACCACAATGAAGAGTAGCCCCCACTCTCAGCAACTAGAGAAAGCCCATGTGCAGCAATGAAGACACAATGCAGCCAATAAATAAATAAAATAAATTTATAAAAAATAAAACAAACAAACAAAAAAACTCTACAAATAATAAATGCTGGAAAAGTTGTGGAGAAAAGGGAATCCTCCTATACTGTTGGTGGGAATGTAAATTGGTGCAGCCACTGTAAAACAGTATGGAGGTTCCCTAAAATAGTAAAAATAGAATTACCATATGATCTGGCAATCCCATTCTTGGGCAAATATCCAGAGAAAACTCTAATTTAAAAAGATGCATGTAACACAGGGAGATCAACTCGATGATGGGTGATGACTTAGAGGGCTGGTATAGGGAGGGTGGGATGGAGTCAAGGGAGGGATGGGATATGGGGATATATGTATAAATACAGCTGATTCACTTTGGTGTACAGCAAAAACTGGCACAATAGTGTAAAGCAATTATATTCCAATAAAGAGCTTAAAAAAAGTAAAAAATTAAAAATTTTTAAAAAGCACGCACCTCAACATTCACAGCAGTGCTATTTACAATAGCTGCAACATGGGAGCAACCTAAAGGCCCATTGATGGGTGAATGGATAAAGATGTGGTATGTACATATACAATGGAATATCACTCAGCCATAGAAAAAGAATGAAATAATACCATTTCCAGCAACACGGATGGGTAGGGCAAAAGGGGAAAAAAAAGAATAATACCCACACTTCTCAAACTCTTCCAAAATATTGCAGAAGGAGGAACACACCCAAATTCATTCTACGAGGCCACCATCACCGTGATACCAAAACCAAACAAAGATGTCACAAAAAAATAAAATTACAGGCCAATATCACTGATGAATATAGATGCAAAAATCCTCAATAAAATACTAGCTAACAGAATCCAACAGCACATTAAAAAGACCATACACCATGATCAAGTGGGGTTTACCCCTGTAATGCAAGGATTCTACAATATATGCAAGTTAATCAATGTGATACATCATATTAAAAAACTGAAGGATAAAACCATATGATATCTGAATACATGCAGAAAAAACTTTTGACAAATTTCAACATCCATTTATCATAAAAACTCTCCAGAAAGTGGACATAGAAGGAAATTACCTCAACATAATAAAGGTCATATATGACAAATCAACAGCCAATATCATTCTAAATGGTGAAAAACTGAAAGCATTCCCCCTAAGAACAGAAACAAGACAAGGGTGCCCACTCTTACCACTATTATTCAACATAATTTTTGGAAGTTTTAGCCACAGCAACCAGAGAAGAAAAAGCAATGAAAGCAATCTAAATTGGAAAACAAGAAGTAAAATTGTCACTCTTTGCAGATGACATGATATTATACATAGAAAACCCGAAAGACTCTACCAGAAAACTGCTAGCACTCATCCATGAATTTAGTAAAGTAGCAGGATACAAAATTAATACACAGAAATCTCTTGCATTCCTATACACTAACAAAGAAAAATCAGAAAGAGAAATTAAGGAAACACTCCCATTCACCACTGCAACAAAAAGAATAAAATACCTAGGAATAAACCTGCCTAAGGAGGCAAAAGAGCTATATGCAGAAAACTATAAGACACTGATGAAAGAAATCAAAGACGATACAAACAGATGGAGGGACATACCATGTTCTTGGACTGGCAAAATAAACATTGTGAAAATTTACAGATTCAATGCAATCCCTATCCAATTACCAATGGCATTTTTTGTAGAACCAGAACAAGAAATCTTACGATTTGTATGGAAATGCAACAGACCCTGAATAGCCAAAGCAATCTTGAGAAAGAAAAACAGAGCTGGAGGAATCAGGCTGCCTGACTTCAGACTAACTTCCCTGGGAGAATGCATGGCATGCCTCAGGCTGTTGCATCTTCATGCCATCCTCTGCCTCTGTAGGCACTCCCAGCTCATCCCAGTTGTGACTGCCATATCCCTCCGTCTTCCCGGCCTGAGCAAGCAAGTGAGCACTAATCAGCCGCTGCTTTCACCCCCTCTTGTCTGGGTGGGGAGCAGACGCAGAGGGTGGCCTACACACAGAGACAGGGCCAAAACGAAAGCTGAGCTCCAGGGGGCAGTGTGAACAAAGAAGAGAAAGAGAAATCTCTGCGCAGCTGCAGGAGCAGTGGATGAAATCCCTGCAATTGGCTTGGTAAACACTGCATCTGTCAAATACCTGAATACACGGTGAGCATTCTCACAATCGAGGCTGTGGACTTTGCAGGCAACTGTGGACTTTGGAGGAAAGTACTTGTAGTAGTAAGGTCAGATCAGAGTCTGAGCTGGCCCCACAGTGCCCACAGCAGGTCCAGAGACTGACCTAGAAGTATTGGAGGATTTTCTTGGTAGGCAGGGACTGGCTGTGACTCACTGTGGGAGCAAGGACACTGACAGCTGAGGCCACAGGAAAGAATTATTACTAATATATATATATATATATATATATATATATATATATATATATATTCTGTTTTGTTCTATTTTTTTATTATTCTTGGAATTTTTTTTATTTACTTTTTCTCTTCTATGCTTTCATTTTTTAAATATTTTAAATTTTTCCTGTTTATACTGTATTTTTTAATAAATTTATTTATTTGTTCATTTATTTATTTATTTATTGGCTGTGTTGAGTTCGTTGCTGTGCACGGGCTTTCTCTAGTTGTGATGAGCAAGGGCTACTCTTCATTGTGGTGCATGGGCTTCTCATTGCGACGGCTTCTCTTGCTGCGGAGCACAGGCTCTAGGTTCATGGGCTTCAGTAGTTGTGGCACATGGGCTCAGTAGTTGTGGCTCACGGGCTCTACAGCACAGGCTCAGTAGTTGTGGTGCACGAGCTTAGTTGCTCCCTGGCATGTGGGATCTTCCCAGCCCAGGGATCGAACCTGTGTCCCCTGCATTGGCAGGTGGATACTTAACCACTGCACCACGCAGGGAAGACCCTTTAATGTACTTTTTCATTATATTGTGTTTTTTCCTTGTTTTTGCTTTTTTCCTTCTTTGCTTTGTTTTTATTTTTAGCTGTATTTAATATTTTTCTATTTTAACTTTACTTCTTTGTTGTTTTGTAGTTTTTCCTTTTTTCTTCTTTGTTTTTACATTTTTTATCATTTTGTTTGTTTGTTTCATGCTTTCTCTGCCTTTTTTTTGTTTGCTTTCTGCATTTAATTTGTTTTTAGTTTTTTGTTTTTGTTAGATTAGTTGGTAGTATTTGTTTTCATTTTGGGGTTTGTTTATTGGTTTGGTTGCTCTCTTTTTTTTCTATCTTTTTTCTCTTTTCTTTTTGTGATTGTGTGTGTGAGCTTCTTTGTGTGTTTTTATCTGTTTTGTTTTGTTTTTACCAATTTGTCTTGGGCTTTTGTTTGTTTTCCTTCTTTTTTTCCCCTCCTTTTCTTCTATTCCCTGTGGCTTGTGGGATCTTGGTGCTCTGGCCAGGGGTCAGGCCTGAGCCTACAAGATGGGAGAGACAAGTCCAGGATGTTGGACCACCAGATAACTCCTGACCCCATGGAATATTGATCAGCAAGCGATCTCCCAGAGGTCTCCATCTCAACACTAAGACCTGGCCTCTACCCAAAAGCCAGCAAGCTCCAGTGCTGGATGCCTCATGCCAAAGAACTAGCAAGACAGAAACACAATCCCACCCATTAGCAGATAAGCTGCTTAAAGTCATACTAAATTCACAGACACCCCAAAGCATACCACCAGACGTGGCCCTGCCCGTTAGTGGAACAAGATCCAGCTCCGCCCACCAGAACACAAGCACCAGTCCCCCCACCAGGAAGTCTACAAACACCATTGGACCAATCCCACCCACTGGAGGCAGACACCAGAAGTAAGAGGGACTATGACACTACAGCCTGTGGCACGGAGCTCCCACAGGAAGTTAAACAAAATGAGAAGACCGAGAGATATACAGCAGGTGAAAGAGCAAGGTAAAAACCCACAAGACCAAAAAAAATGAAGAGGAAATAGCAGTGTACCTGAAAAAGAACTCAGAGTGATAATAGTAAAAATGATCCAAAACCTCAGAAATAGAATGGAGAAAATACAAGAAATGTTTAACAAGGACCTAGAAGAACCAAAGAACAAACAGTGATGAACAATACAATAACTGAAATTAAAAGTACTCTAGAGGGAATCAATAGTAGAATAACTGAGGCAGAAGAATAGATAAGTGAGCTGGAAGACACAATGGTGGAAATAACTGCTGCAGAGCAGAGTAAAGAGAAAAAAATGAAAAGAATTGAGGACAGTCTAAGAGACCTCTGGGATAATATTAAACACATGAGCATTCAAATTATAGGGTACCCAGAAGAAGAAGAGAAAGAGAAAGAGTCTGAGAAAGTATTTGAAGAGGTGATAGTCAGAAACTTCCCTAACATGGGAAAAGAAATAGTCATTCAAGTCCAGGATGTTCAGAGAGTCCCATACAGGATAAACCCAAGGAGAAACACACTGAGACACATATTAATCAAACTAACAAAAATTAAACACAAAGAAAAAATATTAAAAGCAGCAAGGGAAAAGCAACAAATAACATATAAGGGAATCCTCATAAGCTTATCAGCTGATTTTTCAGCAGAAACTCTGCAGGCCAGAAAGGAGTGGCAGGATATATTTAAAGTGATGAAAGAGAAAAACCTACAACCAAGAATACTCCACCAAGCAAGGATCTCATTCAGATTCGATGGAGAAATCAAAAGCTTTACAGAGAAGCAAAAGCTAAGAGAATTCAGCACCACCAAACCAGCTCTACAACAAATGCTAAAGGAAATTCTCTAAGCAGAAAACACAAGAAAAGAAAAGTACCTACTAGAACAAACCCCAAACAATTAAGAAAATGGTAATAGGAATATACATATCAATAATTACCTTAAATGTGAATGGATTAAATGATCCAACCAAAAGACACAGACTGGCTAAATGGATTTAAAATGACCCATATATATGCTGTCTACTAGAGACCAACTTCAGACCTAAGGACACATACAGACTGAAAGTGAGGAGGTGGAAAAAGATATTCCATGCAAATGGAAATCAAAACAAAGCTGGAGTAGCAATATTCATATCAGATCAAATAGACTTTAAAATAAAGAATGTTACAAGAGGCGAGGAAGGACACTACATAATGATCAAGGGCTCAATCCAAGAAGAAGATATAACAATTATAAATATATATGCACTCAACATAGGAGCACCTGAATACATAAGACAAATGCTAACTGCCATAAAATGGGAAATCAATAGCAACACAATAATCGTGGGGGATTTTAACACCTCACTCACACCAATGGACTGATCATCCAGACAGAAAATTAATACGGAAAAATGAGCTTTAAATGGCACAATAGATCAAATAGATTTAATTGATATTTATAGGACATTCTACCCCAAAACAGCAGATTACATTTTCTTCTCAAGTGCACATGGAACATTCTCCAGGATAGATCACATCTTGGGTCACCAAACAAGCCTCAGTAAATTTAAGAAAATTTAAATTGTATCAAACATCTTTTCCAACCACAGCACTATGAGATTAGAAACCAATTACAGAAAAAAAAAACTGTGAAAAAACACAAACACACAGAGGCTAAACAATATAATACTAAATAATTAAGAGATCACTGAAGAAATCAAAAAGGCCATCAAAAAATACCTACAGGCAAATAACAATGAAAACACAATGACCCAAAACCTATGGGATGCAGCAAAAGCAGTTCTAAGAGGGAAGTGTATAGCAATACAATCCTACCTCAAGAAACAAGAAAAATCCCAAATAAACAACCTAACCTTACAGCTAAAGGAACTAGAGAAAAGAACAACAACAAAAAAACCAAAGTTAATAGAAGGAAAGAAATAATAAAAATCAGAGCAGAAAGAAATGAAATAGAAACAAAGAAAACAAAAGCAAAGATCAATAAAACTAAAAGCTGGTTCTTTGAGAAGATAAAATTGATAAACCTTTAGCCAGACTTATGAAGAAAAAGAGGGAGAGGACTCAAATCAATAAAATCAGAAATGAAACAGAAGAAGTAACAATGAACACCACAGAAATAAAAAGCATCGTAAGAGACTACGACAAGCAACTATATGCCAATAAAATGGACAACCTGGAAGAAATTCACACATTCTTAGAAAGGCATAACCTTCCAAGACTGAAGCAGGAAGAAATAGAAAATATAAACAGACCAATCACATGTAATGAAATTGAAACCATGATTAAAAATCTTCCAACAAAAAAAGTCCAGGACCAGATGGATTCACAGGTACATTCTATCACACTTTCAGAGAAGAGCTAACACCCATCATTCTCAAACTCTTCCAAAAATTTGCAGAGGAAAGAACACTCCCAAACTATACCAAAACCAGACAAAGACATTACAAAAAAAGAAAATTATAGATCAATATCACTGATGAATATAGATGCAAAAATTCTCAATAAAATACTAGCAAACAGAATCCAACAACACATTAAAAGGATCAAACACCATGATCAGGTAGGATTTATCCCAGGGATGCAAGGATTCTTCAATATATGCAAATCGATCAATGTGGTACACCATATTAACAAATTGAAGAATAAAAACCATATGATCATCTCAATAGGTCCAGAAGAAGCTTTTGATAAAATCCAACACTGATTTACAATAAAAAAAATACTCTCCAGAAAGTGGGAATAGAGAGAACTTACCTGAACACAATAAAGGCCATGTACGACAAACCCACAGCAAACATCATTCTCAATGGTGAAAAACTGATAGCATTTCCTCTAAGATCAGGGACAAGACAAGGATGTCCACTTTCACCACTATTATTCAACATAGTTTTGGAAGTCCTAGCCACAGCAATCAGAGAAGAAAAAGAAAGAAAAGGAATCCAAACTGGAAAAGATAAAGCAAAACTCACTGTTTGCAGATGACATGATACTATATATAGAAAATCCTAAAGATGCCACCAGAAAACTAATTGAGCTAATCAATGAATTTGGTAATGTTGCAGGATACAAAATTTACACACAGAAATCTCTTGCATTTCTATACACTAACAATGAAAGATCAGAAAGAGAAATTAAGGAAACAATTCCATTCACCATTGCAACAAAGAGAGTAAAATACCTTGGAATAAACCTACCTAAGGAGGTAAAGGACCTGTACTCAGAAAACTATAAGACACTGATGAAAGAAATCAATGATGCCACCAACAGATGGAGAGATATACCAGGCCCTACATTAGGGCTCAAAACAGCCTGGCAGATCATCAGTGGAAGATGTTAGCTGAGGTCAAAGATCTTCTCTGCCAGTTGGAGACACTGGAGTGTGTCTGTCAGGCAACAGATGATGGTGTATCATGTTGATTTGGCAAGTCAAAGAGGCTGAATTGAGTCCTGAGTCCATCCAGTTGTTTCTTAAGTGGCCCCCTCACAAATAAAAGTCCTCTTTATACTCTTTGCTGACATGGCAGTAAATGCTGAAACAATTCAAGAGGCCATACCAGTCCTGGACTTAATAGAAACTTTTGAAAGGCAAACTCAGAGTCAAGTGCCTGTTAATTCTACAATATCCTGCCTGGCCTAAATCAAAATTGCATGAACCGTGAAGCTGCCCTGCTTCCAGGCCAAACAAGCCACCTACAACCATACCTAAATGTGAACCACAAGATGACAAGAAATGTTGTGTTGGAACTTAAGGGACAGGGTTGTCAGTTCAGATGATCTCTAGAAAATCAGTAAGCAGGTACAATACTAAGTTTAGGTTACAGTCCATGACAGGCATCACCTTTGGGGTCATCCCAACCTTCTGTGCCTGTCCCTAATCTCTACCAATGGCAGGGACCTACCCCACATAGGGATCCCACCATCATGGAAGCAGGCCCCTCTGCCAAACAAACACCTGTTTACATTAACCATGGTTTGGGCTCAAAAATGAACAATGCTTATGGCTCTGTTGGACAGAGATGTCCAAATCTCCCTAATCCCAGGAGGCACTCTTGCCTAAAGGGACACCTTGAGGAGGTGACAGCCTTGGGAGGGGGAATGATAATGGTTAATTACCAACTTTATTAAAATTGGCTCAGTTTTGCTAAAAAGATATTTCTGTTCTTGTTGTTTCCTCTGAGACTCTCCATTTTCCCATTATTAGCATACACCTCCTCAGCAGCAGGTAACCTCAGGAAACAAGCCTAAGGCTTTTATGCTATTGGTTGGTATCATTCAGTGGGAAAAATTAATCTTCCCTACCAGTATAGGTGGTAAATATGCCACAGTACTAGCTAGCTAAGGTAAGGAACTGAAGGACTAGGGCCTATCAGAGCTGACCTAGGTACGAAGGGATATTGATTCTTACCATCTCATTTTTCAGTTACGGCTTGTATGGCCTGTGCTTAAAGCCAGTACTGATGACTGGAGGTGAAGTATAGGTTATAGAAAGTTAAACAAGGCTATTCTCTTTATTAGACTACCTCTACCATCCTGGCCTTGATGACATTCATAACAATATGGGTAAATTGTTTGGAGCTATAGACTTGGGGAACAGTCTATCAGTAAAAATTTTGCAGGAGAGTCAACCACAATTCACCTTCACCTTTGAGGGTCAAGAATATACCTTTACCTGATTACCGGTCAAGTTCTTAAGTAGCCCTGTAATTATACAAGGGGTTTGCAGCCAGGGATTGGATGCCTGCCTCATACTTCCAACAGAAACTCAGCTTTGGCAGTTTATGGATGGCATCCTCCTCACTGGACCTGACCAAGGCTATGTCTCATAGGCCAGTACAGCCATGACTGAACAACTCACTGAGAGGGGATGGACCATTATCCCCCTAAGGTACAAGGCCACTACCAGTCTGTTAAAATATTTGGATACAATTCAGAAGAATAAACTATCCCCAATCCAGTAAGAAATAAGCTCCTAGCACTTTAATTTCTCACACTGGTAAAGGGATCCAACCAACATTTGATAGGAATGTTCATTCTGGCACCAATGCATTATTTCCTCCAGTATTTACTGTCCCCTGACTGTAAGTTTTTCACTTTTCAATGATCAAAGCTGAAGTGCTTACTGGGGCAAAGCAAATTGCTCTATGAACCAAGACTTCTGTTATGACCTGTGTAGTGGAAAAAGCTCCCTGTAGAAGTGGATCTTTATCAGAAGCCTCCTTGTTAAAATGGAAATGGTATCTAGGGTATTTGGCTAAACTCAGACCTACTGTAGTGTCATAATCCACGAGGAAACAGCCATATATTCTGCCACTCAGTTTAACTTGCCAGAATTGCAGAAATGCCTCCACTCTACCCAAGGAGAGCTAGAGGGAAGATGGTCAGCACTCTCAAAACAAGAAAACCAATGGTCTTTCTTTACCAGTGGAGTGAACAGGGGATTTAAGGGAGCCAGACAATGGACAGCTCCAGCCTATTTCCCCTATTCAAATACTCCAATTTCCATATATGCAATACTCCTAGCAATGGAGTATTCCCTTGACAAACATTTTCCTAAGGTTTGTATTTTCACAGATATATTTCTGGTTGGTGGCTAATGGGCTAAGTACTTGATTGGGACTTTGGAAAAATCAGGGCTGGAAAATACAAGGCCAAGACATTTGGGGTAAAGAGATATGAGGGGGAAATAGCTGCACTGGTTCCCATTCTACCCAGCTGGGTGCCCCGTACCTTGGCTCATACCAAACAAGACATGAAAGAGGCACAATACAACAGCAAACCTCACAAACTAACCAATTCACCAAAACAAAAGGGAGAGTTCCGGAATGTTGTCCCTTCTACCAGTGGGGACATGAGAGATCAGGGCATTTGGGCATCATGGAGTGAGAAAAATGGATTGTTAACAGAAAAGCTGACTCAAAAGAGAGGCATTTATAAAAAAAAAAAAAATTGGATGTTGTACCATATTCCAGTAATCTAAATCCTGGGCCTATCACGTCAGAGGAAAAGTTTGCAGAGAAGGGCCACACCAGAACCTGCAAATCAATTTCATTGTGCCTCTCTCAGCAGCATCAGGGGCCATTTAATTTGCCTTAACAATGGTAGTTACCTACACAGGCCTTCTATTGCCTTACCCATGCAAGGCATCAACCTCTGTTAATGTCATGGAGGTGTGAACAAAGCAGCTTTTACAACCTTCGGGAGTGCCACAAGCTAAAAAGTCAGATCAAGGCTCCCACTTCACCACAAAGCAAATGCAATAATGAGCATTATGAAATGACATTACAAAATAACAGTGGTAGGTATCACATACATACATAATGGGCTTTTAAAACAAGGGCTATTGAGAGAACAGTTGTCCCCCAGGTGGTCAAAAAAGCTACCCATCGTCCTCATTACATTACATTAAATCCACACTCTCTGATTACATTAAATTCATGGAAGCTATGGCATAACTATACCATATTTAAATTCACAACAACTGAGGGAGCCACCAACAGACACACTGCAACCTCTGCTGGTGTATATACATCCATACCAGACACAACACAATGACCATTTTTCATGGATATGGTAGCTCTAACATTTCTGCCCACTGCAAAGAAACATCCCACTCAGTACCTTTACTGTTTCCTTCTCCCTCATAGAAAATACAGCGCCTGAACACTACCCCCTTGATCTTGATAAGGGACTGAGGTGGACCACTGGCTCTGGGGCCATCCTCAGCCTGCATTTGCTTATCATCAGTGAAAGCCAAGCAAACCACCCACACCACTTGGATAGGCTGCCTACATACTTTGTGGAACCAACATGGACCTGATCCTGACACCCAGGAGATGGAACTCATCATCCTCAGACTGGATACTAGCATTTGGGCAATACTCAGGGGACCGTCACTATCCTATAGCTAGCTGGCTGCAGACGACCTCTGACTTTAATCCCTACTCTAGTGCTGTGTCCCTTCCTTACCTGAGAAGTTCCTACCCAAACCCACTCCATGTCCTTGGCATGCACATTACAGAAAGACACACAACATGGGCTAGACTAGGGGAACTATGCCATTGGCTCTTTGGGTTGGTCAGTCAGCACTGAGGCTGGCACTCCTCCTCCTGTCTCTACTACTGCTGGCAATACTTCTCTAGGTAAGCTAGACTCTGTGTGTGATACCACTTGTGAATTATAGGTGCCACTAAGCCCTATAGGCCAACTTTAACTTCAAATCAGATGAAACCCATTATTAATTTTTAAGAACTTTTATTGAGATACAGTTAACAGACAGTAAACAGCATATATTTAGAGTGTACAATTTGGTATCCCAATCTCCCAATTCATCCCCCCCCAACCCTCCCCTCTTTCCCCACTTGGTGTCCATGTGTTTGTTCTCTACATCTGTGTCTCTGTTTCTGCCTTGCATTTCCTCTTTCATAGTTGTTAGCATTTGCCTTATGTATTGAGATGCCCCTATATTGGGTGCATATATATTTAAATTGTTATCTCCTCTTCTTGGATGGATCCCTTGATCTTTATGTAATGTCCTTTCTTGCCTCTTGTAACATTTTTTATTTTAAAGTCTATTTTATCTGATATGACTATTGCTACTCCAGCTTTCTTTTGTTTCCATTTGCATGGAATATCTTTTTCCATCCCCTCACTTTCAGTCTGTATGTGTCCCTAGGTCTGAAGTGGGTCTCTTGGAGACAGCATATATATGGGTCTTGTTTTTGTGTCCATTCAGCCAGTCTGTGTCTTTTGGTTGGCGCATTTAGTCCATTTACATTCAAGGTAGTTATTGATATGTATTTTCCTATTACCATTTTCTTAATTGTTTTGTTGTTGTTTTTGTAGGTGCTTCTCTTGTCTTATGTTTCCCGCTTAGAGAAGTTCCTTTAGCATTTGTTGTAGGGCTGGTTTGGTGGTGCTGAATTCTCTTAGCTGTTGCTTGTCTGTAAAGCTTTTGATTTCTCCACTGAATCTGAATGAGATCCTTGCTGGGTAGAGTATTCTTGGTTATAGGTTCTTCCCTGTCATCACTTTAAATATATCGTGCCACTCCCTTCTGGCTTGCAGAGTTTCTGCTGAGAAATCAGCTGTTACCCTTATGGGAGTTCCCTTGTATGTTATTTGTTGTTTTTCCCTTGTTGCTTTTAATAACTTTTCTCTGTCTTTAATTTTTGTCAGTTTGACTACTATATGTCTTGGAGTGTTTCTTCTTGGGTTTAGGCTGCCTGGGACTCTCTGCACTTCCTGGACTTGGGTGGCTATTTCCTTTCCCATGGTAGGGAAGTTTTCAACTATAATCTCTTCCAGTATTTCCTCAGGTCCTTTCTCTCTCTCTTCTCCTTTGGGGACCCCTATAATGCGAATGTTGGTGCATTTAACATTGTCCCAGAGGTATCTTAGGCTGTCTTCAGTTCTTTTCATTCTTTTTTCCTTATTCTTTTCCACATCAGTGATTTTCAACATTCTGTCTTCCAGGTCACTTATTTGCCCCTCTGCCTCAGTTAATCTGCTATTGGTTCCTTCTAGTGTATTTTTCATTTCCGTTCTTGTGTTACATATCTCTGTTTGTTTGCTCTTGAATTCTCCTAGGTCTTTGGTAAACTTTTCGATCTTTGCATCCAGTCTTTTTTCAAAGTCCTGGATCACCTTCACCATCATTATTCTGAATTCTTATTCTGGAAGGGTGCCTATCTCCTCTTCATTTAGTTGTTTTTCTGGGGTTTTATCCTGTCCCTTCATCTGGTACAAAGTCCTCTGCTTTTTCATTTTCTCTTTCTTTCTGTGGCTGTGGTTTTCAGTTCCACAAGACGAAATACTGCTGATACTGCTTGATACTGCTGTCTGCCCTCTTGTGGAGGAAGCTATCTAGGAGGCTCATGCATGCTTCCTGATGAGAGGGACTGATGGTGGGTAGGGCTGGGTGGGCAGAGCTCAGTAAGACTTTAATCTGATTTGGTGGGCAGAGCTCAGTAAAACTTGAATCTGCTTGTCTGCTTGTGGGTGGGGCTGTGTTCACACCTTGTTGGCTGTTTGGCCTGAGGCTACTTAGCACTGGAGCTTACAGGCCCTTCGGTGGGGCTAATGGTGGACTCTGGGAGGGTTCACACCAATGAACACTTCCCAGAACCCTTGCTGCCAGTGCCCCTGTCTCCTCGGTGAGCCACAGCTACCCCCCACCTCTGCAGGCCACCCTCCAACACCAGCACCTAGGTCTGGTTCAGTCTCCTGTGGGGTCACTGCTCCTTCCCCCTGGGTCCTGGTGAGTACACTTTTTTCTGTGCCTTCCAAGAGTGGAGTCTCTGTTTCCCCCAGTCCTGTGGGGGTCCTACAGTCAAATCCTGCTGGCTTTCAAAGTCTGATTCTCTGGGGATTCCTCCTCCTGGTGCTGGACTCCCAGGTTGGGAAGCACGACGTGAGGTTCAGAACCCTCACTTTAGTGGGTGGACTTCTGCAGTATAACTGTTCTCCAGCTTGTGAGTCACCCACCCAGCATTTATGGGATTTGATTTTAACACGATTGCACCCCTCCTACCATCTCATTGTGGCTTCTCCTTTGTCTCTGGATGTGGGGTGTCTTTTTTGGTGAGTTCCAGTGTCTTTCTGTCAATGATTGTTCAGCATTTAGCTGTAATTCCGGTGCTCTTGCAAGAGGGAGTCTGAAACCCATTATTATTAACTAGCGCCATTGAAAAATAGAGCAATGGCCATTACCTATCAAGTCTCATCTAAGGAATGACAAGATATAGCACACACTCAAATTACAAACAAGGATGCTCATGACTGGTACAATCAAATGAAAAGCTCTGTAATTCAGAGACTATACTAACAAACCTTATGGGATTGTGGAGATAAAAGTGTACCTCCTGCTAATCCCTGAGAGGATGATGATAAATATAAACCCTGCCAACAATGTACACCCGAACAATTGCTGGCCTCTCTTCCTATTCTTTACAATGCTCTCTCTTCCTTTCCAGTGTGAGCCTCACTTGCTGAGCTGGAAAGAAATTGCACTAACCAAGTGACCATGGGCACATTACCACAGACCTCTTGCCTGGATACTAATCACTATATTCAAGGAAGGCAATGTGTACAACATAATGTTACCTAAGCTAAGGCATGTCTAAGCAATTAGGAGCTGGCTTGAGGATTCTCCCTAACATAACCTCCTCACATACCAACTGCAAATTTTATATAACACTCAGTAGGGATGGGCTCTACAATAATTGCAACACTGGCTTACCACAGTGAATAATCATAACTCTTGGGCATTATAGCAGAAAATTCTTATGGAAAACATATTTGATCATATTGATGGAGAAATCTAACTGCTCTCTGCACGGGAGTTTCTCCACCCAACATATTTCTATCCAACTACCTGCTTACAGCTATTACAAAATTTTCTAGACTGATCAAAACCATCATTAATAAGGACTTGGGAAACATTTGAGGGTGATTGCCACCCAATGTTATTGTTCTGGGAGCTTATTTAAAAAACCTACATAAAGGCTTCCAGTCAGACAAGAAGTAAAACTGTTTCTATTTGCAGATGACATGACATTATGTTTAGAAAACCTAAAGACACTGTTAGAATGAACAAATTCAATAAAGTTGCAGGATACAAAATCAACATACAAAATCAGTTGCATTTCCATACACTAATAATTAGCTATCAGAAAGAGAAATTAAGAAAACAATCCCATTTATAATTGCATCAAAAAGAATAAAATACTTAGGAATAAATATATTCAAGGAGATAAGAGATCTGTACATGGAAAACTATAAGAAACTGATGAAAGAAACTGAAGAAGACACAAATAAATGGGAGCATATATACTCATGGATTGTAAGAATTAATATTGTTAAAATGTCCATACTACCCAAAGAAATCTATAGACTCAATGCAACCCAATCAAAATCCAATGGTCCTTTTTTCACAGAAATAGAACAAACAATGCTAAAATTTGTATGAAATCAAAAAGACTGACTATCCAAAGCAATCCTGAGAAGAACTAACAGAGGTAGGGACATCACACTTTCTGATTTCAAACTAAATTACAAAGCTATGGTAATCAAGACAGTGTGATATTTGCAAAAAAAAAAAAAAGATAGATGCATGCACCAATAGAACAGAATAGAGAGCCTAGAAATAAACCCACATGTATATGATCAGTTAACTTATGAGAGATGAGCCAAGAATATACAGTGGGGAAAGTATAGTCTCTGCAGTAAATGGTGTTGGGAAAACTGGACAACCACAGGCAAAAGGATGAAACTGGACCACACTATCTTATGCCATACACAAAAAATAAGTCAAAATGAATTAAAGACTTGAATATCAGACCTGAAACCATAAAAATCCTAGAAAAAAGCATAGGTGGGAGGTAACTTCCTTCATATAGGTCAGCATATTTTGTGGATCTGAATGGAACTAAAAATAAAAATAAACAAATGGGACTACATCAAACTAAGACCCTTCTGCACAGCAAAGGAAACCAACAACAAAATGAAAAGGCAACCTAACGAATGGAAGAAAATATTTGCAAATCATATCTACAAAGGGATTGATATTCAAAATATATAAAGAACTCATATAACACTATGAAATAATATGAAACAAGAACAAAACAAAAAAATCCAATTTAAAAAAATGGGCAGAGGACCTGAATAGACAGTTTTCCAAAGAACACATACAACTGGCCAACAGATACATGAAAAAGTGCCCAACATCATTAATCATCAGGGAAATGCAAATAAAAACCACAAAGAGAAGAGTTAAGATGGTGGTGGAGAAGAAGGATGTGGATTTCATCTCTCTCCATGGATGCATCAGAAATACATCTATAGATGCACGATTCTCACAGAAAACTGGCTGAACACTAACAGGTGACCTTGGACACTGGAAAGGACTATAAAGATCCATGTGTAACTGGGTAGCACAAAAAAAAGAAGGGAGAAAGAGGAGGAGAGGAAAAGGAATGGGACCTGCACCCCGGGATGGGGGAGCTGAAGCAAAAGAGAGATACCTGAATTCATGGAAACCCCAATCTGATGGGAAAATCCTCTCTCTGATGGGGAATTCAATTGGAACAGAAGGGAGGCATTTGGGGCTGTCAGAAGAGGGCAAAGTGGCCAATCTGTAGCAGACAGGACGGAGTGAGAAATACGCAGAAGGTCCATATAGTGGCCCTGCATGCCCCACATTGAGACAGGTGTTCACAGATGTACAAGTGGGCTGGGAGCTGGAGCATGGGGACTGAAGAACAGGCCAAGGATGAGAACTGCTGTTGGCTGCAGGGAGACGGACTAAGGGGCCAGGAGGGAAGAAATCCTCAGCAGGGAATGTTTACCAGGAAAGACTGGGCTGCCATGGAAGCAGGGCAATACTGCTGAGTCACATGCAGGGGGAGGAGACACTACTGTAGCCTCTCTCTTGGCACCAGTGACAAACGATAAAGGAAGACCTCCCTAGGGCTGGCTGTCATGCACTGGTTGACAAGTAATAGAAAAAGCCTCAAGTACTGGCCCTATCATGCCTGCTGCCGAGTGCCAAAAGAAGACTGGCCAGGGCTGGGCATCACTAGGACCATATCTCTTACATCCATGGCTGCTGGCTTCCCTGTGCATTTGGTGCTGCTGCCTGTGCTCCCGCAGTCCAAGCAGGGTCCTACTGCTGATTCACATGCAGGGGGAGGAGTCACTATTGTACCCTCTCTCTCCCCACATGCCAGCACCTGCAGACCAACAATAAAGGAAGCCATCTCCAGCACTGGCTGTCGTGCGCCAGTCACAGAGTACTACAAAAAGCCCCCTGAGGGCTGGCCCTCATGCGCCTTAAGCCAGGCACCAGAAAAGGCCCTCACTAGGGCCATAGTTCTTATTCCCATGGCCACCGGCTTCCCTGTGCATTTGGTGCTGCCAGGGTTCCCACGATCCAAGCAGTCATACTACCTATGCACCCTGTCCTCACTGAGGCAGACCCAAGAGGTCCAAGGCAGCCTCAGAACCAGACTCCTGTAGGTGGACCACATGCAGAGGTGGTGATAAAACCAAAGCTAAATGCCATGGACAGAGAGACTAAGGAAGAGGATCAAAAATATTTCCAGCTGTACAAGCTGCAGATTAAATCCCTGTGATCAGCAAGGTAGACCCTGTGTCTGTGGACTCTCTCAGTAGATAATGAGTGTTCCCAGAAATGGAAATGTCTAGCTCTGGCAGCTGTGGACTTTGGGGTCAAGCACACACAAGAATTAGGCCAGATCAGAACCTAAGTGGATGCCACAGGGCCCACAGCAAGTCCAGAGTACAACCCAGAGGCAGAAGAAGGCCTCTTGTGGAGGTGGTAGTACAGATCAACCGGTTTGCAAGGAAGAAATAGAGACACAGATATAGAGAATAAACATACGGACACTAAGGGGGGAAATTAAGGGTGGGGGTTTGGGTGGGATGAATTGGGAGATTGGGATTGCCATATATACATTACTAATAAGAAAAAAATATCAAATTGTACACTTTAAATATGTGCAGTTTATTGCATGTCAATTATATCTCAATAAAAGTTCTTTAAAAAAATTTTTTTAAAAAGTCAGCCACACATATATATACAATGGAATATTACTCAGCTATAAAAAGGGATGAGATGGAGCTATATGTAATGAGGTGGATAGAACTACAATCTGTCATACAGAGTGAAGTAAGTCAGAAAGAGAAAGACAAATATTGTATGCTAACTCACATATACGGAATCTAAAAATGGTACTGATGAACTCAGTGACAAGAACAGGGAAGCAGATACAGAGAATGGACTGGAGAACTCGAGGTATGGGAGGGGGTGGGGGGTGAAGGGGAAACTGAGAAGAAGCGGGAGAGTAGTACAGACATATATATACTACCAACTGTAAAATAGTCAGTGGGAAGTTGTTGTATAACAAAGGGAGTCCAACTCGAGGATGGAAGATGCCTTAGAGGACTGGGGCAGGGAGGGTGGGGGGGAATCGAGGGGGGGGCGTCAAGGAAGGGAGGGAATATGGGGATATGTGTATAAAAACAGTTGATTGAACCTGGTGTACCCCCAAAAAAAAAATAAAATAATAATAAAAAAAAAAAAAAAAAAAGTCAGCCACAGTGAAATGAACAGCAACAACAAAAAAGATTATACACCATAATCAAGTGGGATTTATCCAGGAATGCAAGGATTCTTCAACATATGCAACTCAACCAATGTGATACAACATATTAACAAATTGAAGGATAAAAACCATATGATCATCTCAACAGATGCAGAAAAAGCTTTTTACAAAATTCAACACCCATTTATGATAAAAACTCTCCAGAAAGTGGATATAGAAGGAAACTACCTCATCATAATAAAAGCCATATATGACAAACCAACAGCCAACATCATTCTCGATGGTGAAAAACTGAAAGCATTCCCTCTAAGAACAGGAATGAGACAAGGCTGCCCGCTCTTACCACCGTTATTCAACATAGTTTTGGAAGTTTTAGCCACAGCAATCAGAGAAGAAAAAGAAATAAAAGGAATCCAAACTGGAAAAGAAGAAGTAAAATTTAAAGATGCCACCAGAAAACTAGAGCTAATCAATGAATTTAGTACCAGGATACCAAGTTAATGCACAGAAATCTCTTGCATTCCTATACACTAACAAAGAAAAATCAGAAAGAGAAATTAAGGAACACTCCCATTTACCATTGTAACAAAAAGAATAAAATAGCTAGGAATAAACCTACCAAAGGAGGCAAAAGACCTGTTTGCAGAAAACCGTAAAACATTGATGAAAGAAATCAAAGACGATACAAACAGATGGAGAGATATACCATGTTCTTGGACTGGAAGAATCAACATTGTGAAAATGACTCTACTACCCAAAGCAATCTACAGATTCAATGCAATCCCTATCAAATTAATAATGGCATTTTTCACAGAACCAGAACAAGAAATTTTACGATTTGTATGGAAACACAACAGACCCCAAATAGGCAAAGCAATCTTGAGAAGGAAAAATGGAGCTGGAGGAATCAGGCTCCCTAACTTCAGACTATACTACAAGTCTACAGTGATCAAGACAGTATGTTATACTGGCACAAAAACAGAAATGTAGATCAATGGAGCAGGATAGAGAGCCTAGAGATAAACCAACACACATATGGTCACCTTATCTTTGACAAATGAGGCAAGAATATACAATGGAGAAAAGACAGGCTCTTCATTAAATGGTGCTGGGAAAATTGGGCAGCTACATGTAAGAGAATGAAATTAGAACACTTCCTAACAGCATACACAAAAATAAACTCAAAATGGATTAAAGATCTAAATGTAAGGCCAGACACAATAAAACTCTTAGAGGAAAACATAGGCAGAACACTCTATGACATAAATCAAAGCAAGATCCTTTTTGTCCCACCTCCTAGAATCATGGAAATAAAAACAAAAATAAACAAATGGGACCTAATGAACCTTAAAAGCTTTTGCACAGCAAAAGAAACCACAAACAAGACAAAAACAACCCTCAGAATGGGAGAAAATATTTGCCAGTGAAGCAACTGACAAAGGATTAATCTCCAAAATATATAAGCACCTCATGCAGCTCAATATCAAAAGAGCAAATAACCCAATCCAAAAATGGGCGGAAGACCTAAAAATACATTTCTCCAAAGAAGACATTCCAATACCTAACAAACACATGAAAAGATGCTCAACATAACTAATCATTAGAGAAATGCAAATCAAAGCCACAATGAGGTATCACCTGATACCAGTCAGAACAGCCATCATCAAAAAACCTAGAAACAATAAATGCTGGAGTGCATGTGGAGAAAAGGGAATCCTCTTGCACTGTTGGTGGGAATGTAAATTGATACAGCCACTATGGAGAACAGTTTGTAGGTTCCTTAAAAAACTAAAAATAGAACTACCATATGAGCTAGCAATCCCACTACTGGGCATATACCCTGAGAAACCATAATTCAAAAAGATACATGTACTACAATGTTCATTGTAGCTCTATTTGCAATAGCCAGGACATGGAAGCAACCTAAATGTTCATCACAGATGAAAGGATAAAGAAGACAGGGCACATATATAAATGGAATATTACTCAGCCATAAAAAGGAATGAAATTGAGTTATTTGTAGTGAGGTAGATGGACCTGGAGTCTGTCATACAGAATGAAGTAAGCCAGAAAGAGAAAAACAAATACTGTATGCTAACACATATATATGGAATCTAAGAAAATGGTACTGATGAACCCAATGGCAGGGCAAGAATAAAGATGATGCAGATGTAGAGAACGGACTTGAGGACATGGAGGTGGGGGAGGGGAAGCTGGGATGAGGTGAGAGAATAGCTTTGACATATATACACTACCAAATGTAAAATAGATAGCATAAATAAAATAGATAGCATAAAACAGATAACATATATACAGTGGAATATTACTCAGCCATAAAAGGGAATGAAATTGAGTTGTTTGTAGTAAGGTGGACGGACCAAGAGTCTGTCATACAGAGTGAAGTAAGCCAGAAAGAGAAAAGCAAATACTGTATGCTCGTGCATACATATGGAATCTAAAAAACACCAAAAAACAAAAACAAAAAACAGTACTGACGAAACTAGTGGCAGGACAGAAATAAAGACGCAGACATAGAGAATGGTCTTGAGGACACAGGGAGGAAGCTGGCATGAAGTGAGAGAGTAGTATTGACATATATACACTACCAAATGTAAAACAGATAGATAGTGGGAAGTTGCTGCATAACATAGGGAGATCAACTCGACCCTTGTGATGACCTAGAGGGGTGGGATAGAGAGGGGAGGGAGGCTCAAGAGGGAGAGGATATGGGGATATATGAATAAATACAGCTGATTCACTTTTGTTGTACAGCAGAAACTGCACAACATTGTAAAGCAATTATACTCCAATAAAGTTTTGAGAAAAAAAAACACAAAGAGATAGCACATCACACCTGTTAGCATGTCTATTATCAAAAAGACAAGAAATAACAAATGTTGGTGAGGATGTGGAGGAAAAGGAAAACTTGTGCACTGTTAATGGGAATGTAAATTGGTACAGCCACTGTGGGAAAAAAGTATGGAGGTTCCTCAAAAAGTTAAAAATAGAACTGCCATATGATCCAGCAATCACACACTTCAGGGTATTTATCTGAAGGAAATGAAATCACTAATGAAATCACTATCTCAAACGAGATAGCTCCACCCCCATGTTCACTGCAGCATTATTCACAATAGCCAGGATGTGGAAACAACCTTAGTGTCTATTCAAGGATGACTGGATAAAGAAAATGTGATATATATATATATATATATATATATATATATATATAATATATATCATAAAATGTTATATATATATATACACACATATATATGAAATGTAATATAAATATATATGTATATATATCTATAATGGAATATTATTCAGTCATAAAAAAGGAAGGAAATTCTGCTATTTGCAACAATGTGATTGGACCTCGAGAGCATTATGCTAAGTGAAATAAGTCAGAGAAAGATAAATACTATATAATCTCAATTACATGTGGAATCTAAAACAAAAACAAAAACCAAAAACCCCCCAGAACTCATAGATAACAGAAAACAGATTGGCGGTTGCCTGAGGTGGGGCGTGGGGGTGGGAGTAGGGAACCTGGGTGAATGTGGTCGAAAAGTACAAACTGGAAAGTTATAAATAAAGTCCTTGGAATGTAATTTACAGCATGATGAGTTAGATTACAATAGTCTCTTGTATATTTGAAAGTTGCAAAGACAGTAAATCTTAAAATTTCTTATCACAAGGAACAAAAAACTGTTGTTTGATGTTAAGTAAATTTATTGTGACTATCATTTTGTAATATATACATATATCAAATCATTATGTTGTACATCAGAAATGAATACAATATTATTGTCAATTATATGTAAATTTAAAAAAAAAACTACAAATCCCACCTTACAGAATATAGAAACAATAATGAAAAGACAAGTAGCAAAACTAACCTGGGAGGAAATTTATTGCTGTAGTCACAACACCACCTGCCAAGGGGCCACCCCTAAGGCTTTGAAAGCTGGTTTAATGCCCTAGAAAAGTTTGCATATCATGGAGCACAGGATCCCACAGTGAAACACAGCAACCTTGTAGTAAATAGGGATAGAAACGGGACAAATGTATAATACAATTGATGTCTGTTTTAGAAATAATTTGGCCCACCTGGGAGGATCCCACCTGGGAGTGCCCCATGGTTCAGGAACTAATTTGGTGCATGTCTAAGTTAACTTTTTATCAAACTGCTGAGAGTATCTGTGAAACCCATCCCACATCCATGGGCGCACACTGATACTATTGACAGTCAGCAGGAAACTCAGTCACTAATGCTTACCAATCTGAATGAGAAGAAATATACAATTGCCCACCAAACCAAACCTGCATATAGCCTTAGCCACAGCAATACATATCTATGCAGATGTAACTGCATGCTGGGCTAGATTCCTACAACTTATTTTAGTACACAGCTTAATGGCCAAACTCTCCTATAAACCTCACTCATCAAGATGAGTCTCTTCCCTCCACCACTGACACCCAACAACAGCATCAACGTCCAACATATTTACATGAGGCTTGCCATACAAATGTGTGGACAATGGTGGGCTGAGCATATAATTCATTAGTTGACCCAGGTGCTGAATGCAAGGTGGAGACCATCCAAGCCTGTTGACTATAACATTATGTGCTCCTATTTACACCACTTGGAATTTCACTAAGCCACACAAATGTACCTTTCCTACAAACACAGAGCATATAGGCAGCAGAGGGAGACTGGAGGACCTCAAAGAGCATCAAATGGCCTCCCCTATCACAAGCATCCTCCAACCCAACAATGCAGTTTTCCCTGCACTTGGATTTGGCTCAAAATTCCAATAGATTTTTACTCAGCAGCAGGACAACCCAAGTCCTTGTTTTCACAAACCACAATAGCCACAGCTCTCCAATGACACAAATGAGCTCTCCTAATAGTCCCCCTGGCACTAATCACTCTAGGGTCACTAACTCTTGGAAATAGAACAACATATATGTGGGACGCTTCACAAAGAAACACAGATAGCCATGCCCAAGGAATTATCCACAGAAATGAAACAAACAGCCTTGGGGACTAGAACTCTTGGCTGAATCTCAGTACTTTAGGGACCATGGTGTTAGATTAACTGCCTAGGTTACTTATTAGCTGTTAAAGTGGGGGGGGGGAGGGGTGCACTTGTTCACATATCTTGCTGCATGTGAGTCAATAACACTCACCAAGTTTTAAAGATAGTCAGGGGGACTTCCCTGGTGGTGCAGTGGTAAAGAATCCGCTGGCCAGTGCAGGGAACATGGGTTAGATACCTGGTCCGGGAAGACCCCACATGCCATGGAGCAACTAAGCCGGTGCACCACAACTACTGAGCCTGTGCTCTAGAGCCTGTGAGCCACAACTACTGAGCCCACACGCCACAGCTATTAAAGCTTGTGTGCCTAAAGCCCATGCTCAGCAACAAGAGAAGCCACCACACTGAGAAGCCCATGCACCACAATGAAGAGTATCCCCCGCTCACTACAACTAGAGAAAGCACGTGCACAGCAATGAAGATCCAACACAGCCAAAAGTAAATAAACAAAAATTTAAAAATAAAAACGATAAACTCACATAAAAAAAGAGCAATTGTGAAATAAAACATTAAGAAAAAATAAAATAAAGGTAGCCAGGGACATGTATCAAAGGAATCATGGCACTCTATTAACTAAATTGACTGAACAAGTCAAAATCTTCTTTTCTGATCTATTCTCCTGATTGCCCCCCACTAAGTAGGCCAAGTGGCAGCAAATGGGCTTTGAAATGGGCTTTATGCCTTTGTAGGATTTGGGGCATTTAGAATGATTTATCACTATCTCCAAACTCAGGCATTACAGAGGAACATACCATTTAGATTATAAAACAGCGTGAAGCCAGGGGATATTGTATAAGTGAGCCAAAGATGTCCCTGTATATTGATCCCTATGCTGTTTACTTCTTAACAGCAGGCTGAGACCTCTAGCTCAAAGAGTGATGGTATCAAACTCAAAGTTTTACAAATTGAATTGCTTAATTTGTTTTTTGTTTTTGTTTTTTCTTTTTGTTTTTGGCCACGCCGCATGTCTTGCAGGATGCTAGTTTACTAACCAGGGATCTAACCCAGGCCCTCAGCAGTGAAAGCGCCAAGTCCTAACCACTGGACCGCAAGGGACTTCCCCCAATGGCTTTAAATATAGTCCAAATAAGCCCATTCTTAGCTACTTACAGTCTGCCTTCTTCATAAAACCCGTGAAAATACACCCAACATGTGCTAGCCATAGATAAGATAAGTCTTGGGACTGTAAAAGACGCCAAGCTGCTGCTGCTCTTCAGAGCTCTCTGATCCAGAAACTCCCTGTTATGAGCTGAGTCCTGACCCCTCAGATTTCTGTGTTGAAGTCCTAACCCTCAGCATCTCAGAATGTGACTGTGTTTGGAGATAGGGCCTTTTAAGAGGCGATTAAGTTAAAAGGAGGTCCATATGTGTGGGTCCTAATCCAATCTGACTGTTGTCTTTACAAGAAGAGGAAATAAGGACACAGACATGCACAGAGGGAAGCCCATGTGAAGACACACAGAGATGTCCACCTGCAAGCCAGAGAGGCCTGAGGAGAAACCAGCCTGCTGACACACCTGGATCTCACACTTCAAGCCTCCAAAACTGAGAGAATGAATGTCTGTTGTTTAGCCACCCAGCCTGTGGAATGTTGTCACAGTAGCCCAAGCAAACCAATACACTCCTCATCTTGCTGCTGAGCAACATCACCTAGACACATAAGCCCCTCTCCAATTCCCCTCTCCCCCAGGAGTTCATTGGCCCTGTTTCTCTCCTGGGTGGTGGTCCCATGCCACTGCCTCCAGCAGGCCTCCTGCTGTGAGGAACTTTCCCTTCTCATGCAACCCATCAAGCACTGCCCAAATAAAGCTCATTGTGTGCTACTGCTATCCTGTGGTCATGTCTTTCATCATCCTCTAAATCTCTGAGTTGACCTCTATCTCTACCTGTCTCTATCTCTCTATCAGCTTTCTTGAATACACAAATATACATTTCTACTGCAGGTGGTTGAAATCTAGCTAAGCAGATCATCACACCTGGGAACCAAGAGTAATGACTCATCCTACGAGTGTTGAGATACTCCAAACAGTCATTTCTTAGCCCAGAAGCTCCACCTGTTGCCTATTCCCAGTAATAGTAACCACAGCAATTGCATGTAATGAATGCCTACAGTGTATTAGATATTGTGCTAACAGATTTACATGTGATATCACTGGAAGACATCACAACAGTCTTCCGAGTTAAGTACTATTATTTCCATTGTATAATTTAAAAATCTGAGCAACTTAACATATACATGAAGGTATACAAATGTTAGCTACCTTGCCTAGTATTAAACAGAAATATCTGGCAGAATCCATGTCTGTTTGACTGTAGAGCCTAAACAAGTAATAAAGACACGCAACTTAATCCCAAGGGCTTTCAAGAAGTGAGTTGTAAAACAAAACAATACAAAACAAAACAGTGAGTTGCATTTGCTCTGCAGTCACCCAGCAAATATATCATGAGAGGCTGCTAAGAATATATCATATTTAAAATAGCATGTGTCTTTAAACATGAGATTTGTAGGTTAGTCATGGCCACAGAGGAATATATAGCCAACCCATAAAGTCACCTTGATATGTATTGTGATTCCGGGATCCTTTCTCTGTCCTTGCAAGCACATTTCAAAGTAGAATTATGGAGTTTTAGTTTCAAAGAATTTAAAGCTGTAAGGGGCCTTAGAGATGATCTAGTCCAGTTCTCACATTATAGCCTTGCAAAAATCAAGGCCTAGGAATGGAAACAGACTTGCCTAGAGACCTAGAACATTAGTAGAAGAGCTAGAAACAGAATCTGAGCTCCATTACATAGTAATAAAAATAATAATTAAAACAAAATTGATTACAATACTAGCTATTACCATTTGGGGGTGCCTGCAATATGCCCTGTACATATATTGTTTTATTTGATCCTTAAAGTAATCTTTTGATATAGGTGTTTTTATCTCTATCTTGATTCAGAGAAAAGAGTTTCTAAATCCAGGATCACACAGGTAATACATGGTAAAACCTAGATCTGAATTAAGTTCCCTTATAAAATCAAGATTCTAAGTTTTTCCTACTATAACATTATTTTCAAACTAACTTTTGCCTCAACTTTTATTCATGTTATTAAAACTATAGAAAAATTAACTGAAAATGACATCAATGAGAAAAGAACAGGATTAATATATATATATATATATATATATATATATATATATATATATACACACATCATCAATATCAGATATCAGAAAGATCTCTACAAATGGGTAAGCTTTATTCTGGTCTCAAGGAAAATTCGAATGGAAATAATGTATGCACTGCATATTACCATTTCAAGGTATAAAGATATGGAATCACCCAGAAAAAACTACGCCTTAGTCTCTCTTTTGTAGGAGATACCTGTTGATTATCTTCTAGACATTTCATTTTTATCTTCAATTGTACAGTATTTTTTCTTTTTTGACTTGTCCCAGTGATTTTTATAATAATGCTTTCTTGGATCATATAGAGATAAAGAAGGAAACACAGATGTGTTTTGTATTGAAACTTTTCCAGGAACTCCTCACCTACGATGCTGTTGGTCACCAGAAGGACATTTGAGGAAAATAGCCAGTTGTCTTCTGAAGCTTTACCAAAAAGTTCCTCAAGGCTGCTTTCTCTTTATCAATCTCCCTGAACCAGATGTTTAAACCCTTCTGGAGTTTTTGAATGTGGAGCCTGGTCCTCTTCTCCTCTCCAAGGTTTTACACAAGAGCCTTCCGCAGGTATACAGGATCTCCTGCTTTTTATGGTGCTCTTCTTCATTGTGTAGCTCATTCCTCCCATGTTCAGTCGCTGGCAGAGAAGGTTCAGGACAGGAGAGTGGAACTGCCTGTAAATGGCTCAGTAAAATGATTCGCCTGTGGTTTGGAATATTAGAACCATGGCACCACAGGAACAGAGACTCACAGAATCTTGGAGCTGAATGGCATCAGAGATCCACTTTAGCTCAAACCATTATATTTATTGACCAGAAGAAGTTTTTAAGCTTGCATATATTCTTAGTTTAGAAATAGAAATGAATAGTTCAATAGACCAGAATGGCATCAGGATGACTGACTGCTGCCATTTTGTGTTTATACTTCAGTTGAACGGTAAGTGGCTTTAGGTGCTCATAATCAAGACCACAATGTTTATGGACAAAGAAAGAGAAAGTAGATTCAATAGTTCACTTTAGTTTTTGAAGCTTTTCTTCATTTCTTTATATATCCACTTGAAGTTGCTAAATAACTGAGATTTTGTCATTTGTCTAGGTGTTAAGTTAGACTTAAAGATCAGAACTTCCTCATGAAGTATCTACTTTTCATTAAAGAAAGGACAGGAAACAGGAAAATATACATGTGTGCCAAAAAAAAAACACAGAATATATAAACTAATAACTAATGAGATGACAGAGATAGGAAGGGGCAAGGAGAAAGAATGGGGAAATGAGAACAGAGGAAAAGGAATGGGAATAGGAAAAGGAACAGGAATACTTCTTTGAGTATAACATTTCATTGTTCTTACATTTAGAAATATGTTAATTTTTATGTGTTCAAGAATAATTAAAATCAAAAAGGATTGGGGGTGGTACCCCCCACTTTTCTATGCGTATTCTAGGGTTGAGTAAGGAGTGAGTACATTATCGATAGTGAGACCCACATTCTCTCTGTTGGAGAAAGAAACTACAAATAAAGGAAGAAGGCCCTCATGTACTCTGTGGTGCTGGATTACAGTTAGAGATGACAGTATAAATTATGGTTCTATCAATCAGTGTGGATTAATGGTTCTATGAATCAGATGAATCCATGGTTCTGTGAATCAATATGAACTCTTATGAAGAATGACCCATTAGAAATTCTGGTCTCCAAACATGTCTTAGAGACTTGGGACTTTGCGACTCTCCCCAACATGACTTGAGCCACATTTATTCCTGGCCTCAAAATTCTGGAATTTGCAGATCATAGGTTTAATGTCCCCCTCTTTCAGTTTTACCTATGGTTTTCACCTACGCCTTGATTATTTTATTCCTTTTAACCTCATTATGAGTAAACACATATATAATTCTTCCAGACCTCTTTAGTCAGGAGCAGAAAACCTGAACAATGTGGAATGTTCCTAAGTAGCACATTTTTTTCCTAATAGGAGAATTTTACTAATTTTCTTTTTTAGGTTGAGGTATAATTGACATATAACATTATATTAGTTTTAGATGTACAACATAATGATTCTATATTTGTATATATTGTGAAATAACCACAAGTCTGGTTAATATCCATGTCCATACATAGTTACAATATTTTTTTCTTGATGAGGACTTTTAAGATCTACTCTCTTATCAACTTTCAAATATGCAAAACAGTATTATTAACTATGTCACCATGCTGTACATTACATCTCCATGATTTATTTATTTAATAACTGGAAGTTTGTACCTTCTGACCCCCTTCACCAATTTCACCCCCCCCCGAACCCCCTGCCTTTGCCAACCACCAACCTGTTCTCTGTATTTATGAGCTCAGTTTTTTGTTATTGTTTTTTGTGTTGTTTTGTCTTGTTTTTAGATCCCATATATAAGCAACATTATATAGTATTTGTCTTTCTCTCCCTGGCTTATTTCACTTAGCATAATGCCTTCAAGGTCCATCCAGTTGTCTCAAAGGGCAGGATTTCCTTCTTTTTATGGCTGAATAATATTTCATTGTATATACATACCACATTTTCTTTACCCATCCGTTGATGGACACTTGTTTCCATGCCCTGGCAATTATGAATAATGCTGCAATGAACATGGGTGTGCAGATATCTCTTTGAGATAGTGATTTCATTTTCTTTAGATAAATACCCTGAAGTAGGATTGTTGAATCATATGGTAGTTCTAGTTTTAATTTTTTGAGGAACCTCCAGATTGTTTTCTATAGTGGTTATACCAATTTACATTCCCACCAACAGTGCACAAGGGTTCCTTTTTCTCCACATCCTCACTAACACTTGTTACTTCTTATTTTTTAATTAAAAAATTTAAATTGAAGTATAATTGACTTACAACACTATGTTAGTTCCAGGTGCACAAAACAGTGAGTCAATATTTCTATATATTACAGAATGATTACCATAATAAATCTAGCTATCATCTGTCACCAAAGATATTACAACATACTAACTATATTCCCCATGCTGTATATTTCATCATCATGACATTTATTTCATAACTGAAAGTTTGAATCTCTTAATCTCCCTCAGCTATTTCACTCATCCCCCACCCCCTGCCACGTCCCCCTCTGGGGGACAAACCACCTGTTTGTTCTCTGTATCTATAACTCTGTTTCTGTTTTATGTTTGTTCATTTGTTTTATTTTATAGATTCCACATATGAGTGTAATCATTACAGTATGTCTTCCTCTGTCTGACTTATTTCACTTAACATAATACCCTCTAGGTCCATCTATGTTGTCACAAATGACAAGATTTCATTCTTTTTATGGTTGAGGAATATTCCACTGTGTATATATACCACATCTTCTTTATCTATTCATCCATTGATGGACATTTTGGTTGTTTCCATACCTTGGCTATTGTAAATAATGCAGCAATGAACACAGGGTACATATGTCTTTTTGAATTAATGTTTTTGTTTTCTTCAGAAAAATACCCAGAAGTGGTATTGCTGGATCATATGATAGTTCTGTATTTAAATTTTTTGAGGAAACTCCATACTGTTTTCCATAGTTGTTTTACCAGTTTACATTCCCATGAAGGTTCCTTTTTCTCCACATTCTTGCCAACACTTCATATTAGCCATTCTAATAGATATGAGGTGATATCTTGTGGGGTTTTGTTTTGTTTTGTTTTGTTTGTATTTCCCTACTAATTAGTGATGTTGAGCACCTTTTCATGTATCTGTTGGCCATTTATATGTCTTCTTTGGAAAATTGTCTATTTGGGTCTCTGTACATTTTTAAATCAGATTATTTCTTTTTTGCTATGCATAGTTGTAGGAGTCCCTTATATATTTTGGATATTAACTCCTTATTGGAAAGATGGTTTGCAAATATTTTCTCCCATTGTATAAGCTGCCCTTTCATTTTGTTGATTGTTTATTTGGCTGTGCAGAAGCTTTTTAGTTTGATGCAGTCCCATTTATTTATTTTTGTTTTTGTTGCCTCTGCTTTTGGTGTCAAATCAAAAAAATCATCACCAAGACCAATGTCAAGGAGCTTACTTACCACCTATGTTTTTTTCTTAGGAGTTGTTATGGTTTCAGATCTTACTTCAAGTTTTTAATCCATTTTGAGTTAAATTTATGTTATGGTGTAAGAAAGAGGTCCAGTTTCACTTTTTTGCATGAGGCTATTTGTGCTATCCAACACCATTTATTGAAGAGACTGTTGTTTCCACATAGTATGTTCTTATATCCCTTGTCATAAATTAATTGACTACATAAGGGTGGGTTTATTTCCAGGTTCTATTTTGTTCCATTGATATATGCATCTGTTTTGATGCCAGTATCATACTGTTTTGGTTACTATAGGTTTGTGATAAAGTTTGAAATCGGAACATGTGAGTCCTCCAACTTTGTTCTTCTTCCTCAGGGTTGCTTTGGCTATTCAGGGCCTTTTGTGGTTCCAAACAAATTTTAGAATTGTTTTTTCTAATTATGTGGAAAGTACCATTGGAATTTTGAGAGGGCTGACACACAATCTATAAATGGCTTTGGGTAGTATAAAAATTTTAACAATTTTATTTCTTTCCATTAGAGGAAGAGATTTTAAACTTTCACCATTGAGGATGATGTGGGCTTTTCATATATGATCTTTATTATGTCTATACTCAATTTGTAGAGAGTATTTTTTTAATCATGAAACGGTGTCAAATTTTCTCAAATGTTTTGTCTGTATCTATTGATATAGTCACTGACTTTATCTTTCATTCTAGTAAGGTGACGTATTACATTAACTGATTTGCATATGTTGAACCATCCTCGCATCCCAGGCAAAAATCACACTTGATCATATGGTATGATCCTCTTAATGTGTTGCTGAATTTGATTTGCTAATTTATTTTGAGAATTTTTGTATCTATATTCATCAGGGAAATTGGCCTGTAATTTTCTTTTCTTGTAGTATCTATGACTAGTTTTGGTATCAGGGTAATGGTGGGCTTGTAAAATGAGTTTGGGTTGTATCCTCCTCTTTAAATTTTTTGGAAGAGTTTGAGAAGTACTGGCATTAATTCTTTAAATTATTGGTAAAATTCACCAGGGGAATCTGAGCCTTTCTTTTGGAGGAGGTTTTGGATTACTGATTTAGTCTCCTTACTTGTTATTGGTCTGTTCAGATTTTCTATGTCTTCATCATTCATTCAAAATGGCTTCATCTTAGTTGGCTGTATGTTTCTAGGAATTTATTTCTTCTGGGATATACAAAACATTGGCATATATTTATCCATGGTAATCTCTTTTGATCCTTTGATTTTCTGTGTTATCTGATTTTCTGTTTTATTATCTGTATTATAATATGTTATAATGTCTCCTGTTTCATTTCTAACTCTTTGTGTCTTTTTTTTCTTAGTCTAGCTAAAGGTTTGTCAATTTTATTTTTAAAAAACATTTCTTAGTTTTATTGAGCTTCCTATTGTTTTACTGGTCTATATGTCATTTATTTCTGCTCTAAACCTTGTTATTTCCGTCCTTTTGCTAACTTTAGACTTGGCTTGTTCTTTTTGTAACTCCTTGAGATGTAAAGTTAAGTTGAGATATTTTTATTTGAGAAACAAGTGTATTCTGTCGCTGTTGGATGGAATGTTCTGTATATGCCTATCACATCTAAAGTATAGTTCAAGTCTAATATTTCTTTATTGACTCTCTGTCTGGACGATCTATCCATTGTTGAAAGTGGTGTATTGACATACTCTACTATTATTGTATTGTCTGTTTCTCCCTTCTGATCTGTATTATTTACTGTATATATTTATGTTGGGTGCATATATATTTGTGATTGTTATACCCTCTTGATGAGTTGGCCTCTATGTTTATACAATGACCTTCTTTGTCTCTTGTTACAGCTTTTTTTTTCTTATTGAAGTATAGTTGATTTACAATATTGTGTTTCAGGTGTACAGCAAAGTAATTCAGATAATAAGTTTTTTCAATTATTTTCCATTATACATTACTATGAGATATTGAATATAGTTCCCTGTGCTATATAGTAAGTCCTTGTTGTTTCTTGTTATAGCTTTTAAACTTTGTTTCATGTTACAGTCTATTTAGTCTAATGCAATTATAGCTATCCTGCTTTCTTTTGCTTTCCATTTGCATGGAGTTTCTTTTTCCATCACTTCAATTTCAGTATATATGTACCCACCCCTTTTTTTTTAACCAATCACAAGGGCGTTTTATTGTTTTATTTTTTAATAATTTTATTGAGATAAAATTGACTTAATTGCATATATTTAAAGTGTACAATTTGATTTTTCTTATTACTAATGTATATACACCAATTCCAATCTCCCAATTCACCCCACCCCAACCTCCCCACTTTCCCCTCTTGGTGTCCATATGTTTGTTCTCTACATCTGTGTTTCTATTTCTGCCTTGCAAACCAGTTGATCGGTACCATTTTTATAGATTCCACATATATGTGTTAATATACTATATTTGTTTTCTCTTTCTGACTTACTTCACTCTGTATGACAGACTCTAGATCCATCCATGTCTATGAATGACACAATTTCTTTCCTTTTTATGGCTGAGTAATATTCCATTGTATATATGTACACATCTTCTTTATCCATTCGTCTGTTGATGGACATTTAGGTTGTTTCCAGGACCTGGCTATTGTAAATAGTGCTGCAATGAACATTGGGGTGCATGTGTCTTTTTGAATTATGGTTTTCTCTGGGTACATGCCCAGTAGTGGGATTGCTGGTAATTCCAATTTTAGTTTTTTAAGAAACCTCCATACTGTTCTCCATAGTAGCTCTGTCAATTTACGTTCCCACCAATACTGCAAGAGGGTTCTCTTTTCTCCACACCCTCTCCAGCATTTACTGTGTGTAGATTTTATGATGATACCCATTCTAAGTGGTGTGAGGTGATACCTCACTGTCGTTTTGATTTGCATTTCTCTAATAATTGGTGATGTTGAGCAGTTTTCAAGTGCCTCTTGGCCATCTGTGTGTCTTCTTTGGAGAAATGCCTATTTAGGTCTTCTGCCCATTTTTGGATTGGGTTGTTTGTTTTTTGATATTGAGCTGCATGAGCTGTTTATATATTTTTGGAGATTAATCCTTTGTGTGTTGATTCATTGGCAAATATTTTCTCCCATTCTGAGGGTTGTCTTTTCGTCTTACTTATAGTTTCCTTTGCTGTGCAAAAGCTTTTAAGTTTCATTAGGTCCCATTTGTTTATTTTTGTTTTTATTTCCATTACTCTACAAGGTGGGTCAAAAAAGATCTTGCTGTAATTTTTATCAAAGAGTGTTCTCCCTATGTTTTCCTCTAAGAGTCTTATACTGTCTGGCCTTACATTTAGGTCTTTAATCCATTTTGAGTTTATTTTTATGTATGGTGTTAGGGAGTGTTCTAATTTCATTCTTTTACATGTAGCTGTCCAGTTTTCCAAGCACCATTTATTGAGGGGGCTGTCTTCTCTCCGTTGTATATCCTTGCTTCCTTTGTCATAGATTAGTTGACCACAGGTGCATGGGTTTATCTCTGGGCTTTCTATCCTCTTCCACTGATCTATATTTCTGTTTTTGCACCAGTACCATATTGTCTTGATTACTGTAGCTTTGTAGTATAGTCCGAAGTCAGGGAGTCTGATTCTTCCAGCTGTTTTTTTTCCCTCAAGATTGCTTTGGCTATTTGGAGTCTTTTGTGTCTCCATGAAAATTTTAGGATTTTTAGTTCTAGTTCTGTGAAAAATTGCATTGGTAATTTGATAGGGATTGCACTGAATCTGTAGATTGCTTCAGGTACTATCATCATTTTCGCAATATTTATTCTTCCAATCCAAGAACATGGTACATCTATCCATCTGTTTGTGTCATCTTTGATTTCTTTCATCAGTGTCTTATAGTATTCTGAGTAAAGATTTTAAACTTCTTTAGGTAGGTTTATTCCCAGTTATTTTATTCTTTTTGTTGCAGTGGTGAATGGAACTGTTTCCTTACTTTTGCTTTCTGATCTTTCATTGTTAGTGTATGGGAATGCAAGAGATTTCTCTGTGTTAATTTTGTATCCTGAAACATTACCAGATTCATTGATTAGCTCTAGTAGTTTTCTGGTGGCATCTTTAGGATTTTCTATATATAGTATCATGTCATCTGCAAACAGTGACAGTTTTACTTCTTTGCGAATTTGGATTCCTTTTATTTCTTTTTCTTCTCTGATTGCTGCAGCAAGGATTTCCAAAATTAAGTTGAATAGTAGTGGCAAGAGTGGTCATCCTTGTCTTGTTTCTGATCTTAGAGGCAATGCTTTGTTTTTCACCATTGAAAATGATGTTTTCTGTAGGTTTCACATATGGCCTTTATTATGTTGAGGTAGTTTCCCTCTGTGCTCACTTTCTGGAGAGTTTTTAATCATAAATCGGTGTTGAATTTTGTCAAAAGCTTTTTCTGCATCTATTGAGATGATCATATGGTTTTCATTCTTCAATTTGTTAATATGTTGTATCACATTGATTGATTTGCATATAATGAAAAATCCTTGCATCCCTGTGATAAATCCCTTAACCATAGTGTATGATCCTTTCAATGTATTGTTGGATTCTGTTTGCTAGTATTTTGTTGAGGAATTTTGCTTGTATATTCATCAGTGATATTGCTCTGTAATTTTCTTTTTTTGTAATATCTTTGTCTGGTTTTGGTATCAGGGTGATGGTGGCCTCGTAGAATGAATTTGGGAGTGTTCCTTCTTCTGCAATTTTTTGGAAGAGTTTGAGAAAGATAGGTGTTAGCTCTTCTCTACATGTTGATAGAAGTCACCTGTGAAGCCATCTGGTCCCGGACCTTTTGTTGGAACAATTTTAATCACAGTTTCAATTTCATTACTTGTGATTGGTCTGTTCACATTTTCCATTTCTTCCTGATTTAGTCTTAGAAGGTTATACTTTTCTAAGAATTTGTCCATGTCTTCCAGGTTGTTCATTTTTTTGGCATATATTTGCTGGTAGTAATCTCTTATGATGCTTTTTATTTCTGTGGTGTCCATTATAACTTCTCTTGATTCATTTCTAATTTTATTGATTTGTGTCCTCTCCTTTTTCTTGACAAGTCTGGCTAGAGATTTATAAACTTTATCTTCTTAAAGATCCAGCTTTTAGTTTTATTGATCCTTGCTATTGTTTTCTTTGTTTCTATTTCATATATTTCTGCTGTGATCCTTACCATTTCTTTGCTTCTAGTAACTTTGGGTTTTGATTGTTCTTATTTCTCTTGTTTCTTTAGGTGTAAGGTTAGATTGTTTATTTG
This sequence comes from Hippopotamus amphibius kiboko, assembly GCF_030028045.1. Taxonomy (NCBI): domain Eukaryota; kingdom Metazoa; phylum Chordata; class Mammalia; order Artiodactyla; family Hippopotamidae; genus Hippopotamus; species Hippopotamus amphibius. Next base: position 114,706,575 of record NC_080187.1, read on the forward strand.
TGATTTTTCTTGTTCCTTGAGGTAGGATTTTATTGCTATAAACTTCCCTCCTAAAAATGCTTTTGCTGCATATCATAGGTTTTGGATCATTGTATTTTTTTTTGTTGTGTGTCTCTAGGTATTTTTTTATTTCCTCTTTGATTTCTTCAGTGATCTCTTGGGTGTTTAGTAGTTTATTGTTTAGCCTCCATGTGTTTGCGTTTTTTATGGGTTTTTTTCCTGTAATTTATTTCTAATCTCATAGTATTGTGGTCAGAAATGATGCTTGATACAATTTCAATTTTCTTAAATTTACTGAGGCTTGATTTGTGACCCAAGATGTGATCTATCCTGGACAATGTTCCATATGCACTTGAGAAGAAAGTGTAATCTGCTGCTTTTGGATGGAATGTCCTATAAATATCAATTAAAATAGCTGGTCTATTCTGTCATTAAAAGCTTGTGTTTCCTTATTAATTTTCTGTCTGGATGATCTTTCCATTGGTGTAAGAGGGGTATTAAAGTCTCCCACTATTGTTGTGTTACTGTCAGTTTCCTCTTTTATAGTTGTTAGCATTTGCCTTATGTATTGAGGTGCTCCTATATTGGATATATATATATATTTATAATTGTTATATTTTCTTGGATTGATCCTTTGATTATTATGTAGTGTCCTTCCTTGTCTCCTGCAACATTCTTTATTTTAAAGTCTATTTTATCTGAGATGAGTATTGCTACTCCAGCTTCCTTTTGATTTCCATTTGCATGGAGTCTTTTTCCATTCCCTTACTTTCAGTCTGTATGTGTCCCTAGGTTTGAAGTGGGTCTCTTGTAGACAGCGTATATATGGGTCTTGTTTTTGCATCCATTCAGCTAGTCTGTGTCTTTTGGTTAGAGCATTTAGTCCATTTACATTCAAGGTAATTACTGATATGTCTGTTCCTATTACCATTTTCTTAATTGTTTTGGGTATTTTAGGTCCTTTTTTTCTCTTGTGTTTCCCATTTAGAGGAGTTCCTTTAGCATCTGTTGTAGGGCTGGTTTGGTGGCGCTGAATTCTCTTAGCTTTTGCTCATTTGTAAAGCTTTTGATTTTTCTGTCAAATCTGAATGAGCTCCTTTCTGGATAGAGTATTCTTGGTTGTAGGTTCTTCCCTTTCATCTCTTTAAATATATCATGCCACCCCCTTCTGGCTTGCAGAGTTTCTGTTGAGAAATCTGCTGCTATCCTTACAGGAGTTCCATTGTATGTTGTCATTTTTCCCTTGTTGCTTTTAATAATTTTTCTTTGTCTTTAATTTTTGTCAATTTGATTACTATGTGTCTTGGTGTGTTTATCCTTGGGTTTGTCCTGCCTGGGACCTTCTCTGCACTTCCTGGACTTGGGTGGCTATTTCCTTTCCCATGTTAGGGAAGTTTTTGACTATAATCTCTTCAAATATTTTCTTGGGTCCTTTCTCTCTCTTCTCCTTCTGGGACCTCTATAATGCAAATGTTGGTGCATTTAATGTTGTCCCAGAGGTCTCTTAGGCTGTCTTCATGTCTTTTCATTCTTTTTTCTTTATTCTGTTCCACAGCAGTGATTCCACCATTCTGTCTTCCAGGATACTTATCCATTCTTATGCCTCAGTTATTCTGCTATTGATTCCTTCTAGTATATTTTTTATTTCAGTTATTGTATTGTTCATCTCCGTTTGTTTGTTCCTTAATTTTTCTAGGTCTTTGTTAACCATTTCTTGCATCTTCTCCATTCTTTTTCCAAGGTCCTGGATCATCTTCAGTATCATTATTCTGAATTATTTTTCTGGAAGGTTGCCTATCTCCACTTCATTTAGTTGTTTTTCTGGGGTTTTATCTTGTTCCTTCATCTGGTACAAAATCCTCTGCCTTTTCATTTTGTCTATCTTTCTGTGGCTGTGGTTTTCATTTTGCAGGCTGCAGGATTATAGTTCTTCTTCCTATAATCCTGAGTTCTTCAAACTCTGCTGTCTGCTCTCTGGTGGATGAGGCTATCTAAGAGGCTTGTGCATGCTTCCTCATGGGAGGGACTGGTGGTGGGTAAGTCTGGGTGTTGCTCTGGTGAGCAGAGCTCAGTAAAACTTTAATCCACTTCTCTGCTTGTGGGTAGGTCTGAGTTCCCTCCCTGTTGGTTGTTTGGCCTGAGGTGGCTCAGCACTGGAGCTTACAGGCTCCTTGGCAGGGCTAATGGTGGACTCTGGGAGGGCTCATGCCAATGAGTACTCCCCAGAACTTCTGCTGCCAGTGTCCTTGTCCCCACCATGAACCACATCTGCCCCCTGCCTCTGCAGGAGATCCTCCAACGCTAGCAGGTAATTCTGGTTCAGTCTCTTATGGGGTCACTGCTCCTTCCCTCTGGGTCCTGGTGTGCATACAACTTTGTGTGTGCCCTCCAAGAGTGGAATCTCTGTTTCCCCCACTACTGTGGAAGTCCTGCAATCAAATCCCACTGGCCTTCAAAGTCTGATTCTCTGGGGATTCTTCCTCCCATTGCCAGACCCCCAGGTTCAGAAGCCTGATGTGGGGCTCAGAACCCTCACTCCAGTGGGTGGACTTCTGTGGTATAATTGTTCTCCAGTTTGTGAGTTGCCCACCCAATGGTTATGGGATTTGATTGTATCACAGTTGCACTCTTCCTACCATCTCACTGTGGCTTTTCCTTGTCTTTGGATGTGGGGTATCTTTTTTGGTGAGTTCCAGTGTCTTCCTGTCTATGATTGTTCAGCAGTTAGTTGGGATTCTGGTGCTCTTGCAAGAGGGAGTGAGTGCATGTCCTTCTACTCCACCGTCTTGAACCAATCTCTATATGTATTCTTGAAGCTGAAGTGATTCTTGTAGCAGCATATAGTTGGGTCTTTTTTTTAAAAAATCTATTCAGCCATTCTTATGTCTTTGATTGGATAACTTAATCCATTTAAATTTAGAGTAATTATTGATGGCTATCCCATCTTATTAATGTTTTCTTGATGCTTTGTAGTTCCCTTGTTCCTTTCTCCTTCTCTTGCTGTCTTTCTTTGTGAAATGATTTTCCGTAGTGTATGCTGTGATTCTCTTTGTGTTTTGTGTATCTACTGTAGGTATTTGCTTTGTGGTTACAATGAGGCTTTCATAAAACATCTTATAGATAAAAAAGGTCTGTTTTGAGCTGATAAAAGCTTAAGTTTGATCACATATAAAATTCTACCCTTTTACTCTTTCCTCTTTTATATTTTCAATGTCACAATTTACCTTTTTATATTTTTTGTTCACTAATAAATTATTGTAGTTATATTTTCAATTCCTTTGTCCTCTAATGTTTTTACAAAAGTCATTAATACACTACCTTATTATAGTGTTAGAATAGCCTGAATTTCATCATATATTTATCTTTACCAGTGTTTTGTATATTTTCATGTGACTCACTAGCATCCTTTCATTTCACTTTGAAGAATTCCTTTCAGCATTTCTTGTAAGGCAGATCTGGGGCTAAAAAGAATTCTTGATAGAACTGTCTTCAGGCTGATCTGTCCCCTGCTTCTTTTGGCCACTGGATATGAAGCATATCCAGGGAGAGGTGAGAATTTGGCAGGACACTGTATAGCTAAAGCAACATCCTAAGGGACCAGCAGCCAAAGCTGTCTTCCAACAGCACATCAGCAACTGGTAAGATAGGTACTTTGTCAAGGCAGGATCTAGGTTGCAGACACTAGTATTCCAGAGTGCACCGATACAGTTTGAATCCTTTTTTAAAAAAATACTTATGAATTATTTATTTATTCATGGAAAGGTATTTTATTTTATTTTTTTATAAATTTATTTATTTATTGGCTGCATTGGGTCTTTGTTGCTGAGCACAGGCTTTCTCTATTTGCAGCAAGCAGGGGATACTCTTAGTTGTGGTGTGCAGGCTTCTCATTTTGGTGGCTTCTCTTGTTGAGGAACAAGGGCTTTAGGCTCACAGGCTTCAGTAGTTGTGGCACATGGGCTCAATAGTTGTGGTTCATGGGCTCTAGAGTGCAGGCTCAGTAGTTGTGGCACATGGGCTTCATTGCTCTGCAGCATGTGGGATCTTCCCAGAGCAGGGATCAAACCCATGTCCCCTGCACTGGCAGGCAGATTCTTAACCACTGCACCACCAGGGAAGTCCAGGTATTTTATTTTAAATATAGCAGTGTATACATGTCAATCTCAAACTCCCAATCTGTCCCTCTCCCCCCACCACTTCCCCTCTGGTAACCATAAATGTATTCTTTAAGTCTGGGAGTGTTTCTGTTTTGTAAAGAAGTGCATTTGTATCGTTTTTTAAAGATTCCACATATAAGTGATATTATATGATATTTGTCTTTCTCTGTCTGACTTACTCTACTTAGTATGATAACCTCCAGTTCCATCCATTTTAATTTTCATCCTGAGGGTGGGAGGAAGTTGTGTATGTTCAGGTTGTGGGAGTTGTGTGTCAAAGATAGTGTGTCTGTTTATGTGCACACTTCAGGTTGATATGTGTGAAATCAAGGGATGTGAGGGGCTATGCATACATTAAGGAAGCTTGAAATCTACTGTGTTTGTGGTGGGGTTGAGGGTATGTGTATATATGTGAAGGTTCTTGTGGGTTATGTTGCATGCTAGAGTTTGGGTGGTTTACGTGAATGTTTAGACTGTAGGGAGAGTGCATGTGTATCTGAGGAGGGTAAGGCTATGTGAACTACATGTTGAATTCTGCTGGGATAGGGTATGTGTGAATTCAAAACCTGTGAAGGTTTTATGCATGTATTGGAGAAGGCTGGGACATCATATACATGTATTTGGGATGGAGATTGGTGTGTCTGCATGTATTGGGGTCATGGAAGGTTCTAGGTGTGTGTGTTTGTAACTATAAGGAGTTGAGGATGCATATTTTGCGAGTTTTGTGTGTGTGCATATATTTTGGGGGCTGAGTGGTTGTATATATTCTGAGTCCAGCAGGGTGTGATAGACATTTTTTCCTGAGTATTAAAATATTGTATGTTTATATTGGTGGGGTTTGGAGGTGTGTGTGTGTGTGAGCATGTGCATGTGTGGAATGTAGTGTTTTCTATGCTTTAGTATGTGGCATATGCTGGATTATCTGATGTAACAAATAATTCAGTGACTTCCAACAACAAAGGTTTGTTTCTCATTTATGTTTCATATCCTCCATTGGTTAGTTTTAGATTGGTTCCCTGCCCTGTTCACCTTGGATCCAGATGGATGAAGCAACCCCATCTGGGACAGAAACAGAGGGGAATGTGTCTTCTCAGAAGTTATACATGGCATTTTCACTCACATTTCATTGGCCAGAGTAAGTTATATGGCTACATCTGAGTTCAACAGGGTTGTATTATATACTCTCTTAGACAGAAACACTAGAGAAAGGGACAGTACATATTCTTCTTAATGATACAATCTACCACATTGTGTGTGTTTGGAGCCTGCTCTCTTTTGATTTTTGCATGGACCATCTTTTTAACCTATTTGTGTCTTTAGATAGGTGAGTCTCTTGCAGAAAGCATGCAGTTAGATCCTGTTTTGTTTTTTTTAAATCCACTCTGCCAATCTATGTCTTTTGATTGGAGAGTTTAATACATTTACATTTATAGTAATTAGTGTTAGCAAAGGACTTAACTGTTGCCGTTTTATTTGTTGTCCTTAAGTCTTATAGATTTTTTGTCCCTCATTTCCTCCACTAATGCCTTCCCTTGTGTTCAGTTAATTTTTGTAGTAACACATTTTGATTCTCTTCTCATTCCCTTTTGTGTATATTTGATAGATATTATCCTTGTGGTTAACATTCTAAAATTATACCAATCTATTTAAAATTCATACCAACCCAATTTTGATCACATAAAAAAACTTTACTCCTTTACATCTCTGCCCCTCCCCCTTTATGTTATTGATGTTATAAGTTGTATCTTTATATATTATGTACCCACTAAACATGTATTTATAAACATATTTTATGCTTTTTTCCTTTAAATCCAGTAGAATAAAAAGTGGAGTTAATAGGCTCAAATGACAACATAATGAGTTTTATAGTTTCCATATATTTACCTTTATGGGAGAAATTTATATTTTCATATGGCTTCCAGTTACTGTCTAGGATCCTTTAATTTGATCTTGAATGACTTTAGCATTTTTTATAGGGCAGGTCTAGTGGTAATGTATTCTCTCAGGTTTTGTTTATCTGGAATGTCTTAATGTCTCCCTCATTTCTGAAGGATAGTTTTGTCAGATATATAATTTTTGGTTCACGATTTTTCTTTCTGCATTTTTCAGCATTTTATTAAATATATAATCCCACTACTATATGGACTGTGTAATAGTTCTGCTAAGAAATCTGCTAATATTCTACTGAAGATCCCTTGTATGTGCTGAGTCACTTTTCTCCTGCTGCTTTCAAGATTCTCTTGTTGCCTTTGTCTTTTGACAGTTTGATTATAAAGTGTCTCATTGTGAGTCTCTTTTTGTCCTATTTGGAGTTGGTTGAGACTCTTGTATTTCTATATCCATGCGCTTTCTCAAATAATTTCTTTGACCCTTTTTCTTGTCCTTCTCCTTTAAGATTCCCATAATGTGTATATTAGTCTGTTTGATAGTATCCCATACATACCTTACACTCTGTTCCTCTTTTTTTTTTTATTATTCCTCAGATTCAATAATTTCAAGTGATCTGTATTCCAGTTCACTGATTCTTTCTTCTGCCTGTTGGCATCTGCTTTTGAACTCCTTTAGTGAGTTTTTCAATTGAATTATTGAATTTTTAGAACCAGAATTTGATTTTCTTTCTAATTTCTATCTCTTTGTCAATGTTCTCATTTTGTTAATATACTGTTCCCCCACTTTCCTTTAGTCCTTTATCCGTGTTCTCCATTTCGCTCTTTGAGAATATTTAAGACAGTTATTTTCAAGATTTTCAGGGGCAATTTCTGGATATTTACTTTGTTTTCTTGAATGGGCCATGTTTTCCTGCTTCTTTGAATGTCTTGTTATCTTTTGGTGAGAACTGGCATTTGAAAAAACAGCCACCTCTCAGTATTTACAGGTTGGCACTGTACAGGGAAAGACCTTCAGGGAAAGTCAGGGAAGAGTTAAGATCTTTTCAGGATTCCTCTGGGCATGCAGCATTCCTGAGCCTGTGTACTTCCCCCCTGCCCCAAGGCCCCCATATACACAGCTGCTTTTACAGACTTAATTTCTCTGAGTATCACCCCTGTTTCTTCTCAGGACCTTAGATATTCTATTGTATTTCTCAATCAGTAATCTCTTGCCTCAGGTATATGCAGATCTGCACTCCTCCTGCAGACTTAATGAACCATGCCTGCTGCTTCCCACAGCTTTTATTAGCCTGAGATCTGAGTTGTACAACATTTGGGCATGGAGCTCCAACCTGGGTGAAATGGAGACCAATCAGGCAGTCCCTGAACAGGTTAGAATGTTGCAAATTTGGTCCACCCTGCTCTTTCTGGTTCATGGAAGGGAACTGGGGATGAGACTACCATTTCTCCCAAGCCATACTGCACAGCACCAGGAGGAGGGTGAGGCAAGGGTGAGTTAACACGCCATGAAATTTTCTCTGTTTTGAATGTGACTTTCTTGACTGGGCATTCACTTGGTTGCTGTACATCTGTGACTGATTTCTAGAGCTCCTATCCAGTTATTTTAGCTAGTCTCTAGTTATTTGTTTAATGTTGCCATGGGGGAATGAGGGTCTGGAGCTTCTTTTCTGTAAATCTTTGCTTATGTCATTCCTCTAATCTCCTTGTTTTAAAGTCAGCTCATTAGCAACCTCAATTCCATATGAAACCTTAACTTCTTTTTACCGTGTAACATAACATATAGACAGTTTCTGGGAATTAAGACATGAACATATTTTAGATATGACTAAATTTAATGTGGTATCCTGGATCAGATCCTGAACCAGAAAGTGAACAGTAGGGAAAAACTAATGAAATTTTAATAAAGCATGGAGTTTAATTAGTAGTAATATACCATTGTTGGTTCATTAATTATGACAAGTGTACCTTGGTAACGTAAGATGTAAACAATTGCAGAAATTGGATGTAGAGCATATAGGAACTATCTGTACTATCCTTGCAACTTTTCTGTAAATCAAAATTTATTCTAAAATTCAAACTTTAAAGTAAAAAAGAATAACAGTAAGATGTAATAAAGCTTATATAGTACACCAGGGCTAAGAGAGAGTGCTCAAGAAAGGGCAAATTTAGAAGAGGGACCTGTTCTCAAGGTTGGGGTTCAGACCATATTGGAGAAGTAGCTGCAGCCCACTGGAAAGCAGACATTTTTGCTGATTTTCCTATACTAAGCTTGACCACAGTTTCTGAGCAAGCAGGAAGCAACTCTCTGGGGGTGCAGGCAGGAGCAAGCAAGCTGCAGTGACCAGGCATGTAGGTTCTCAGAGGGAGTAGGGGTAGCCAATTATAACCCTCTGCAGTGCAGGGGGGTGTGGATGAGCAGAAAGTGGGAATATTTGGGGTATGAGAGGAACAGGGTATACTATGTCTGTGCCTAGAGGGCAGGAGATAGGCTGGGACTGTGAAATTGGAGATACTTTTGGTTTGGCTTTAGTAGGGTATATTTATGTACCTCCCAGTCACTTTGTGAGTAGAAAAGTTATTGCCAGTTGTCCCTGTGTAGGAACGTTTTCTCTGAACACTGCTGAAGAACCCTGCTGACTCACCTGGTATTACAATAAGACTGTGACATGACTGCCCTTATAGTTCCAGGAACTGAGAAAGTATGTTGGTACTGAAGGAAAACGAGTTTGAAATCTGAGGAGTGAAAAGCTTATCTGTGGGAAATTCTCCCAAATATTGGGTCATCAGATGTGTAAATCTGTAAGCTGCATATTTGGTTTGAATATCTCCCCAGTCAAAACTGGAAGTTTAAGCCTGTACTTATTAATGCAATAAACACACACACACACATACACACACTTACTTTTTGAAAATCAGAATGCCTATGTTTGTAGGATAAAGTGACTCTGTGTATGAAGTCACACATTTCATAAACCCCACATAATGGACTCTATCTTAGGGTATCTGATATTTGCTATCATAATGAATTCTAATGGTTTCATATAAAAGAACAGAAAATTGACCGCATATGAAATTAGCTGAAATCCTGTAGCTCATAAATGAAAAAAGTTTGATAGGGCTTTTCTTAAATTTGACAACAATCCTAAAATTTTCCATAACTTTACCACCAGTGGTTTGTGAAGCCAATGAAATTTTCTATGCCACCTATAATAAAGACAGCCAAGCATGATATTAGAAAGAACCTATTTTCTCTAGAGAAAAAAACCCTGCAAACTTACTTTCAAATGAGAACAAATCAAATAATAAGGGGCCACTGAAGTATAGAAAAATATATTACAGAATACACTGGACAATTAATATAAACATGGTATTTTAGGTACTTTGTGATATTTCTGTAGTATTTTTTTACCTTTCTTCCATATGTAGTTCACTGTGATTTATTTTCTTGTTATAGACATTCATAAGCAGAGGTAATTTTGTACTTATTTTGTGTTCTTTTATTTAAAGGGTTTCCCTTAAAACTCTGTAAGCACCAAGGCTTGTAAAGTTTTGGACATCACTGACATGTTCCTTGGACTAAGATAGTTTGCCCATGTAATCCTAATCCAATGAGGAGGTGGGTTACTTGAAGGAACAACCCTGCAATACCCATCCCTGCCATGGGAACATGAACTCACTGAGGTTAAGGAGAATGGCAATAGCTGCTGGCCCACAGTAGCATATATTTACTAAGACTTTCTACAGTTTAAATGAATTACCTACTGCTGTGTAATAAAGTACTACAAACACTTGATGGTCAAAGCAACAACCATTTATTTAGCTCCTGTGTGGCTCTGTTGATCTAGGCCAGGTCCAGCTAATTTTGGATAAGCTGCTGGTGCTTCTGCATCAGCCATCCAGTGGGCCAAAAGCTGGCTGGTTTAGGATGGTCTCAGCTGTGATGACTCATCCACTCATCTTTCAGGTAGTTAGTCTTTCATCCTCTAGGAGGCTAGCCTGAGTGTTCACCTGGCAGTTGGGTAGGTTCCAGGAGCTAGAACGAATCACATGGGGCTTCTTGAGACCTGGATTCAGAACTGACCATCACTTCTGCTGCATTCTGTCAGCCTAAGTAAACAGATGTCTCTCCTTCCCCTAAAGCAGTTAAGGCACACCCTGGTAAAGGAGATTTTAAGAAATTTGATGGTGGCTCTTTGCTACTGGCCAGAACTGACAGTGGGAGATACTACCATGGCGATACCAATGAGGATGTAGAGATTCCAGAATGGCAGAGAACGGGAGACAGTACTTAATTATCAGCAGGAAGGTGGACATAATTGCATAATCCACAGCAATGCAAGGGTGGTTACCAAGTACCTTGATTTTTGCATTGTATAAGAGTGGCTACTTTATCATGATGTCCCTAGGGGCAAGGTAAATGCAGAGAACACTAGCATTTCTTTAATTGCATAATACTGGCTCCTCCTCTAGTGTATAGAATTCATGTCAGTTCACAGACACACAAACCAATCATTGAGGGGACTCTTGAGTCTATCTGAAGAAAAACACAGTAATACTAGCACGTGTGTGTGTGTGTGTGTGTGTGTGTGTGTGTATTCTCCTATTTCCCAAAGGTAGTTGAAGCTATTATTCAGAGTATCTGTGGGGATGGGGAATATGGAGACTCTTCAGAGCACCATAAACCCAATCTGTGTAGAGCCCCAACTCCACAGTCTATAATTGGGATAGATGTGGGAGTAGATGTTGCAAAATCCTCACACTGATCTTCAGTAAGAGTTATTTCAATAGAAAGAGTCAAGTAGAAACCCTGGAAACTGACATTTTAGCCAAAATAACAATTCAGAAAGAATAATGCACTTCAGGAGGATTTATTGAGATTAACACATAAGAGTCATAAAAGAGTCATAAAAGATGCAGTGGTAGTAGTCTCCATCATATTCCTTTTCCATTTATGACCCTTGCAAAACCAGAAGCATCATATTGGATGACAGTAGTCGGCTATAACAAAGTATGGTAGCCTCAATTTATAACTTCTATGCTGAGTGTTGAATCGTTGCTAAAAGATACGTACCAAATTCTGACACTTAGTATGTGGTATTGATCTGGTGATCATATTCCTTTTCATTTTCATTAACAAAAAGGCTCATGAGCAGTTGGCTTTTTCTTGGGAAAACAGAAGTATACATTCATTGTCTTGCCGGGGGCCCACGTTAACATTCCTGCTCTTTGTCACATATAGTTCACAGGGACATTGACTTTCTGCAGAAATATCACAACAGTCCACAATAATATCAAAATCTTGTTTGGACCTGATGAACAAGAGTAACAAGCAACTTACACGCCCTAGTAATTTACATTTGAGTTTAGCTGACTGGTGGTGCTGTCTCTCAGCTGACGTCACTGCTTCTCTCAAGGCAACTTTCTGCACATGAATTTCACCTTCCATGTTCCAGCAACCCTCGGTGCTCCTCCTCACTTTTGACTCAGAGTTAGCAATAGCTCCACAGGTACGAGTTTTGGGTGTATCACTACCTCTTGTTTGTGATTTCCCTACCTCCTGCTCACACATTTAAAAGTTCCTGTATTGGGACTTCCCTGGTGGCACAGTGGTTAAGAATCTGCCTGTCAGTGCAGAGGACATGGGTTTGATCCCTGATCTGGGAAGATCCCACATGCCAAGGAGCAACTAAGCCCATGTGCCACAACTACTGAGCCTGAGTGCTGCAACTACTGAAGCCTGAGCGCCTAGAGCCCATGCCCCTCAACAAGAGAAGCCACTGCAATGAGAAGCCTGAGCACCACAACCAAGAGTAGCCCCTGCTGGCAGCAACTAGAGGAAGCCCATGCACAAAAGCAAAAGACCCAACGCAGCCAAAAATAAGAAAACACACTTATAAAAGTTTCTGTATTAAATCCTCATAAGTTACCTGAAGTTTCCCATCTTCACCCTGCTAGGACCTTGGTGGGACATGTCCCAGTGGTTGGAAATTCTCAGGAGAGAATATTTTCTAATTCACCTATAAGGATGACAACTTTCCAGGCAATGTGAATCCGTGTATGTCTCTCTCTTGGGCTCCAATTTCACACAGGTCTCAGTGTTAGTACTGTGTCTTTTTGTACTGCAGTCTTTTAAAGTTCAGCTGTGAGGTTCTAAAGTAAAATGCTTTCTTTGGTTTTTGCTTATTTTCATGGCGTCATAATCACAGGTGATTTTGACTATTTGCAGTACTCTGAAGGATTCAGAGGATTTTCCTCTCAAACCAGCCCCAATCTGAATTCACAATATTACTACCCCCCCATATACTCTCAGATTGCTTAGATTGAAATTCTATGACAATATATTTACTTGATATCTTTACCTCCATCTAATTAATACTCTGCCCAGGATTAGACTGAATGTTTCTTATTACTCTTACCTCACAATGCCAGCTGAAGTGTCTTTTTCTGATCCATAGAAGGCAGTAAACTTTTAGTCTTTTCCTAACAAGGTTAACATAATTCTTGTGGGCTTGCCAATCAAAATCTACTATACCTAGACTGATGAGGCAAAGTTTACTTCATTTGTTACCATAACACATTTTCAAAGAGTACATCACCAGAAAACTGTGTCCAGTTTTTCTTGACATAGCACACTCTATGCTCACATCATCATGTCTGGCTTTGGCTATGTAGCTGCAGACAGAAGGGACATCATCACCAATGGGCAAATAGGAATGCAGCTGGCTCTATCACCAACATATAAAGCAACGGTTGGACAGAGATACATCTAATATTGGAAAAACCTGACAAGCCTATGCTTAATTGGGTCATTCTTGGATTTAGATTTGAATACATGAATTGTCTGAGAGGGTATCACTATATTTTTCATCTCAGGAGTGACTGAGATAATAAAGGCACCCAAGTTATAACTCTGCCAGAAGTGTTGAGTTCTGTCTAATTTGAAAGGTTCTCTGGTTCATCAATTATGAAAGAGGGTTTTCACCAAAAATGGCTTTCTGTTTGCATCAAGGCTATTCAGAGAATGTTACAATTATCTATTTTCCAAAACTACTCAATTGATAAGTGGAACAACTAAAACCGAATATTTTTGTTGCCCAAGATTGTTTTTAAGTTTTAAATTTATATATTTTCCTAAGAACATTTATAACTATGCTATGGAGTATAACACAAGAAAATTATTTTTAATCCCTTAAAAATGTACATTATCAGGTATCTAGGACCCAAACAAAAATGTAGGCCAAATATACACAGTCGAGTAATTTTAAGTGATATTTAAAGAACTACAGTTAGTTGCAAATTATACATAAAGTCAGGATGATCAAATATGCCTTTCTTGGGTCTCATGGATATACAGGCCTAACATTAGGTCTGTTGTATTATTTTGTAACATTTCCCCGTGGTGCTTTAATAGTCACAAGGTATGATCATAGCACTTCCCAGTATGAGACACTGGCCCTAAAGGTAAGTGACAGATATGTTCACATTATCCCCATGCTAACCTTCCGACTGCCAACTGGCAAGTGGTGGTAAGAGCTAGAATGTAAACCCTGGCTCCAGCACTCACTTGCTGAGTGACTTCAGACAAATTATTTCCATCTGAGGCTCAGTTAAAATATTAAATACATACCTTATTTTTTGCAGAGCTTTTGAATGCCTAGTATGGTACTAAGCTAGGTGCTGGGGTTCCACACAAAAGTCTTAGTTTTGCCTTTATGAGGCTTGTAGTAAAGGAGAAAGAAACAAATAATCACAGACACACATAATTACAATACATGATTGGTTCTATAAAAGCAAAACATAGCATGCCATGTGAGACTATAACAAGCAGGGTGAATTATAACTGTGGGTGCCATGGAGAAAGTCTTCTAAGAAAGTCATAACTAAGCTGCAGCACAAAAAATAAGGAAAAGTGAGACCGGCACAGTGGTCAGGAGCAGTAGTCCAAGCAGAGACCAGAGATGTGAAGGGCCTGATGGGAACATCATGTTCTTGAAGGAACTGGAGGGAGGTCAGTGTGACTAAAGCACAGAGAACAAAGGAGGATGCTAAAGAATAAGGCTGTAGACATTGACTGGGCCTTCTCAGCCATTATTGGGATTTTTAAAGAATCTTAAATGCAAAGGAAATCCTTCCTGGGCTTTTAAGCAGGGGTGTGAAATGATTTGAATTGCACTTTAAAAACCTCACTCTGGGCCCTGCATAAAGGATAGATGGCAATGGAAAAGGAAGGACTCTGGGAAAAACTGTAAAGAGCCTGGGAAAGCAGCATAACTCCAGGTGAGAAGTGAAGACTGAGAATTTTTCACAGTATATGAAAATACACGAGTCCTTGAGAAAGAGCACAAAAATTATCAAAAATGTGAAATAAAAGTTACACATCTTATTAAGATTCAGAGCACCAAAGACCATGGAGATTTTTTTAAAAATCGAAGAAAGCATACAAGTAGTAATTAATTGCATTCTTATATACAGCAAAAAGTTAAACTAAATAGGTTTTTTAAATGATAATATTTATAATGGCAAACACGTTATCAATATATTAATTATATACATGACAGAATAAGTTTAATAAAACTTGTGAAAAAATGTATAAAACTTTAGTGAGAGGTACTGAATAAAAATTAGATAATGGATGGGAAGAAAATGTCATAAAGATGTCAACTCCCAAATATAACCATATATGCAATACAATTTCAATAAAAATAATGACATTTTATGGAAATTCCAAAGCACATATTAAATTTCATATGAAAGATAAAGAAGCCAAACATAGCCAAGACAGTTTTGAAGAAGAGCAAGGCAAAATTCAGTGTAGAAGGGGCATGATTTAAATTTTAATAAGTTTTGGTAGGCAATAATGTAGAAAGATGGGGTGAGATAAGAGAATAAAAGACAAGGAACATAATCACAATCATATGGAAATTTAAAATATGACCAAGGTGACACTGAAGACAATTTGGCAAAAGAATGGATATGCTATAGTTGGAATTATGTCTTCCTAATGAATTGATCCTTTTATCATTTGAATTATATCTGTTTATTTTTGGTAGTACTTAACTGGAGATTACTTTTTCTAATAAAGCACTATAATTTTCTAAGGAAAAAAATAATGGATACGCTAGGGGTTTTAAACACTTGCTATGCATTTAATTCAACTGGGGGAGTTTATAAAGTAATTTCAAGGCCTCCATTCAAAACCACAGACCATGAGATAAAGAAAAGACTGAAGGCTTGGGTTATAAGAAAAATTTAATGCAGTTATTCAGCCAAAGGCACCATTTTCAAACGTGAACACAGAAGCCATGAGTTCAACTTCCAAGAATGGTGGAGGAGCAGGTAATTTTAAACAATAGACACACTGAAAATGACTAAAAACAATCGATACACAATATTTTAAAATCTGTTGTAAAGCAGAAGAATGTTTTAGAGCTATAATTCAAGGACCTAACATTTGCTGGTTTTTTTTTCTCTAGAACAAAAGAACTTACCAATTCTATAAATGGCAGCAGAAAACCTGAGAAGAGAAGCTGAGGAACTGATATATTAATGGAACTAAGATTTAAAAACTGATGTTCAAAGCTTCACAAAGGAGAAGGCCCCTGTAAACCATGGAATGGCTACACACAGTGGGTTAGGGTAAGTGGAAAACAAACTGGTTTACATACAGATTGAAACCCAGCTTTTAATCATTTCAATCTCTTAATGGATTAAGGAGATTGGAGGTTACTAGTGCCTAATTATGTTTCCAGAATCAACTATAAATCCAAATTACCTACTCAACTTTTCAAAAACAATTTCCAGTAGTCAAACAAAAATAGCCAGGTACATGAAAAGACAACATCCAAATAACTCCCGAACAAGGAAAAAGACCTTTGAAACAAAATCAGAGATACAAATAATGAAATAACTATACATATATACAAAGTAAATATCCTTAATATTACTCAAAAATTAAAATGTAAGATTGTAATATTCCATCATGTATATGTACCACATCTTCTTTATCCATTCCTCTGTCTATGGACGTTTAGATTGCTTCCATGTCTTGGCTCTTGTAAACAATGCTGCAGTGAACATTGGGGTGCATGTATCCTTTTGGACCATGTTTTTCCCTGTGTGTGTGTGTGTGTGTGTGTATATATATATATATATATATATATATATACACACAATGGAATATTACTCAGCCATTAAAAAGAATGAAATAATGCCATTTGCAGCAACATGGATGCACCCAGAGATTGTCATACTGAGTAAAGTAAGTCAGACAGAGAAAGAGAAATAGTGTATGATATCCCTTATTTGCAGACTCTAAAAAGAAATGCTACAAATGAACTTATTTATAAAACAGAAACAGACTCATAGACTTAGAAAACAAATTTATGGTTACCGGGGTGAGGGGAAGGGATAGTTAGGGAATTTGGGATCGACGTGCATATGCTGTGATATTTAAAATGGATAACCAACAGGGACCTACTGTATGACACAGGGAACTCTGCTCAATGTTATGTGGCAGCCTGGATGGGAAGGGAGTTTGGGGGAGAATGGATACATGTATATATATGGCTGAGTCGCTTTGCTGTGCACCTGAAACTATCACATTTTAATCAGCTATACTCCAATATAAAATAAAAACTTTAAATAAATTAATTAAATTTACATGAAAAAGTAAAAAAAAAAAGTAAGACTGTAATCTAGGGCAAAGAATCAAGTAGAATTTCCAGGCTTGAAAAATATAACAAATTACAAACTCATTAAATGAGTCTCACTGCAGATCAGATACTGCCAAAGGGAACAGTGATTCTCAAAGATTGGGCAAATCACAGCAACATAAGCATCACCAAAAAGCTAAAAAGAAATGCACATTGTAAGGCCCCACCTCAGAAGTACTAACTGAGAATTCTGAAGGTGGACCCAGGAATAAATTTTATCAAGTCCTGCTGATGAAGGATTCTGGGAAGGTTTTGGATAGGAAATTGTGCTTAACTTTAGCCAATTTCAGCTCTTAGCATAGTAGCAATTACCCATCCCCCACCCCGCTGTCACATGCCAGGCAACTGTGAACATCTCCTGGAGCATCTTATACACAGTTTATGGGAGCCAGGGTGGGGAAAAAAAAGGACACTATGCTCCAAATATTAGAGACCTGTGTTCTGATTTCTGATTGCTGCTTCTGATCACAGAGGTGTAGTCAAAGAAGTCAGTGGCCATTTTTGTTGTACCTACCCTCACTGTTGCAAACCCCACCCACTCCAGGTAAAGTAACTTCCATGGGATTTAAAAAGCCAGTATCTTTTCTTTCCCCCTCTTCATTTTTCTACTTTTCCCTTTTTAGGAGTCAGACATTAAGACATTCAAAAAAAAAACCTTCAAATATGGGGAAAACTGGCAATGCCCAGGAAAAGTTGCAGGCAAGGAAAAGACCTGAGAAGAACTAAAGTTTACACCTCAGGCTCATCCTTGCCACAGAGACAGTCTACAACAATAAAATAAATAAATAAACAATAATAAAAAAGCAAACCATGGGAGAGGGAGAGAATCTGATATTCTGAGTTACCACCTTATTAGATTCAAATATCCAGTATTCAATAAAAAATCAAAAGTCATTCAAAGAGACAGGAAAGTATGGCTCATTCGAAGGAAAAAATACAATAACAGAAGCTGTCTCTGAAAATGACCTGATAGCAGATTTACTAGAGAAATACTTTTTAAAAACTGCCTTAAAGATGTTCAAAAAACTAAAAGACATGGGGAAAGTCAAGAAAATAATGTGTAAACAAAATGGAAACATAAATACAGAGAAATGAAACCTAAAAAGAGACCAAAACTAAATCTAGAACTAAAAAGTAAAATAAATGAGATGAAAAATTCACTAGAAAGACAGACTCAAAGGCAGATTTGAGTAAACAGAAGACAGAATCAGTGAACTTGAATATAAGACAATGGTAATTATTGAGGCTGAGGAACAAAAAGGAAAAATATTTTAAAAAGCAAACAGAGCCTAAAAGAACTGTGAGAAACCAACATATGCATCATGTGAGTCCCAGAAGATGAGAGAAAAAGGGGCAGAGAGAATATTTGAAGAAATAATGGCTGAAAACTTCCCAAATTTGATGACAGTCATGAATATAAGCATTCAAGAAGTTCGATGAACTCCAAGAGACTCACAATGAAATAAAAAAGACCCACATTGAGACACATTGTAATCAAATATTTGAAAGACAAAGAGCAAATCGTGAGGGGAGCAAGAGAGAAGTGAATCATCAAATACTAGGGACCCTCAATAAGATTATCTGCAAGTCTCTCATCAGAAACTTTGGAGTCCAGAAGACAGTGGGCCTGTATTTAAAGTGCTAAAAGAAAAAAAAATGACAATTCAGAATACTATTTCAGGCAAAACTGTCTTTCAAAAGTGAGGGATAAATCAAGATATTCCCAGATAAACAAAAGCTGAGTGAGTCTGTGACCATTAGACCTGCTTGAAAAAAATGCTCAAGGGAGTCGGCAAGGTGAAACATAAGGACATTGGACAATAATTGGAAGCCATATAGAGATCTCTTTAAAGGTAAATACATGGGCAATTGTAAGAGCCAGTAGCCTTCTTTTTTTAAAAAAATTTCTTGGCTGCACTACACAGCATGCAGGATCTTAGTTCTCTGACCAGGGTTTGAACCCAGTGGAAGCGCAGGGTCTTAACCACTGGATTGCCAGGGAAGTCCCAAAAGGCAGTATTTTAACAATGGTTTATAACTGTGTTTTCTGTTTTCTTAAAAAAAAAATTAAAAAATTAATACATACAGATTTAAAAGATGTGGTTATCACAAGTCTGTTGAGGGGGAAAACTACTGCATAAAATAACTAACTTGGAATAAATATTTTGCATCAGTAAAAAAAAATAAAAAAAATTAATACATTTAAAGGAAAAATTATTAATAATAGCTATTATTACTGTATCTTGTTTTCTATATAATTCAGGAGAGTAATGCATCTGAATCATTTGTTTGGGAGTACACAATATATGAAGATGTAATTCTGTGATATCGACAACCAAAAGGGATGGGGTTGGAGCTATAAAGGAGCAGAGTTTTTGTACATTATTGAAGTTGAGATGCTACAAATTCAAATGTTGTAACTTTTTTTTAATAAATTTATTTATTTTATTTATTTATTGGCTGTGTTGGGTCTTTGTTGCTGCACACGGGCTTTCTCTAGTTGCTGCGAGCTGGGGCTACTCTTCATTGTGGTGCACAGGCTCCGCATTGTAGTGACCTCTCTTGTTGTGGAGCACGGGCCCCAGGCACGTGGGCTTCAATAGTTGCAGCACATGGGCTCAGTAGTTGTGGCTCACGGGCTCTAGAGCACAGGCTCAATAGCTGCGGCACACGAGCTTAGTTGCTCCGTGGCATGTGGAATCTTCCCAGGGCAGGGCTCGAACCCATGTCCCCTGCATTGGCAGGTGGATTCTTTACCACTGCGCCACCTAGGAAGTCCTCAAATGTTGTAACTTTATGATGTTAAATGTAATCCCCATGGCAAACACAAAGAAAATACCTAGATTATAAACAAAAGGAAACTGATAAGGAATTTAAACATTTCACTACAAAAAAAATCAACTAAAGACAAAAGAAGTCAGGAATGCAGTAAATGAGGAATACAAAGCTGTAGCACATATAGAAAACAGTACAATTACAGAAGTAAGTCCCTCCTTATCAGTAATTAAAGGTAAATGGATTAAATTCTCCAATCAAAAGATAGAGAATGGCACAAGAGAAAAAAATACATTACCAAACGATATGCTGTCTACAAAAGACTCATCTGCGATCAAAAAAACAAACAAGCTGAAAATGAAAGGATGGAAAAATGATAATCCATGCAAATAGTTACTAAAAGAGAGCAGGAGTGGCCACACTTACATCAAACTAAATATACTTTAAATCAAAAAAGTTTACAAGAAATAATGAAGGATATTATATATTAATAAAAGGCCCAATATAACAAAATGTAATAATTATAAATAATTATGCACCTAGTGACAGACCATTGAAATACATGAAGCAAAAAACTGCCTGAATTGAAGGGAGAAATAGACAGCACTACAATAATAGTTGACGATGTCAACCATGCTCTTAAATAAAGCATAGAACAACCAGACAGAAGAGAAGTAAGGAAATAGAGAATTTAGCACAATAAACCATTTAGTCCTAATAGACATATGCAGAACACTCCATCCAATAACAACAGCACACACATTTTTCTCAAGTGCACATGGGACATATTCCAGTATAGACCATATGATAGGCAACAAATCAATTCTCAAGATTTTAAAAAGATAGGTAGTATACAAAATATCTTCTCTGAACACAATGGAATGAAGTTAGAAACCAATAACATCAAGAAAACTGGAAAATTCACAAGATTGTGGACCTTAAACAATACACTTTAAATAATCAGTGAATCAAAGAAGAAATCACAAGGAAATTAGAAAAAACTTAGCGATACATGAAAACAAAAACACAACATACCAAAACTTATGGGATGCAGCAAAAGTGGTGTTAAGAGGAAAATTTGTTAAATTAAAAAACAAGAAATTTCTTGAATCAATCTAACTTTACAGATTTAAGGAAATATAAAAAGAACAAACTAAATCCAAACCTAGCAGAAGGAAGGAAATACTAAATATGAGAGCACAGGTAAATAAAATAGAGAATAGAAAAACAGAGGTAATCAATGAAACCAAAACTTGTTACTTTGAAAAGGTCAACAAAATTGACAAATCATTAGCTAGATGGACTAAAAAAAAATAGACAAAAGACTCAAATTGCTAAAATCAAGAGTGAAAGTAGGGACAATACTCCCAATTCTACAGAAATAAAAAGGATTACAAGAGAGAACTATGAACATTTTATGTCAACCAACTGGATAACACACATGAAATGGACAAATCCCTAGAAAAACAAAATCTACCAAGACTACATCACACACAAAAAGAACAGTCTGGAAAGATCAGCCATGATGGTGGAGTATAAAGACCCTGAGCTCACCCACTCTCCTAGGCACACCAAAATTTAAGCTATTTAAAGTACACCTATCAAAAAGACCAAAATCTACCTCAAAATGAGCTTCTACAATTAAAGATATGAAGAAGGAACCACAACTAGGTGGGTAAAAGGGGTTAAGTGGTGGTATAGTCAAGATCCATACTCCCTGGTGGGTGAACCACAAACTGGAGAATAATTACAATTGAAGAGATTCTCTCCAAGGAATGAGGGGTCTGAGCCCCACATCAGACTCCTCAACTCAGGGGTTCCAGAGCATTTGGCTTTGAAGGCCAGCAGGGCTTAACTTTGGGAGACCCAGCAGGCTATGGGAAAGAGACTCCATTCTTAAAGGGCACACACAAAATCACATGCTATAAGATCCAAGGCAGAAGCAGTAATCGGAAAGAAGCCTGGGTCAGACCTACCTGCAGATCTTGGAGAGTCTCCCAGAGAGGCAAGAGAAAAGTGTAGCTCACCCTGGGGATACAGACATTGGCAGAAACTAATTTTGAGAGCTCATTCTACTATGTGGACACCAGTACTGATAATGGAATATGCCCTCTAGCTTATTAGCCTCAGGAGCCAATCCCAAACTCCACCCCCCAACCCATCCAACAGCATGTAGGCACCAGCATTGGGATGCCTAAGGCAAAGTACTAACTGGGCAAGACACGGCCCCACTCACCAGCAGAGAGGCTGCCTTAAGAACCCCATGGCCCATAGCCACCACTGGACACAGCCCTGCCCTCCAGAGGGCCCAGAACCTGGCTTCACACACAAGAACACAGGCACTAAACCCAGGACCCCCAGTGCCCTGCAGTCAGAGACTCTGGGACCCACCTGTACCCACCAGGAGGCAGGCACCAGCCATAGAATTCTCAGCCCTGGCCATTGGCAAGTCTGCTTTAGCTTTGGGACCTTCCTCATCCACCAGCAGATGGACACTGACTCCATGACAACTGTACTCCTGCAGCCTATGGACCCAGCTCAAATACCAGTAGGCCTGCACCAGCCCTGGGACTGGCTGGGCCCTAGCTCCATCCAGCTGCAGGCCACTACAAGCTTCAGTACACCTGAAATCAGCTGTGTCAGGAATCAGCTCCACCCACCAGCAGTCCACTACCAGCTCTGGGAACCCTGGGCCCTGCAGCCGGACCTCACATCCTGGCACTAACCCTAGGAGCTGGCTTCACCCATCAGAGGGTAAGCACCAGGCCCAGCATCACCTGGACACTGACTCAACCCACCAGGAAGCCAGCACTAGCCTGGAATCCCCTGGGGTTCAGCAATTAGCTGCCTCCTGACCTGGCAGCCTCCACACAATGGCAACCAACCATCCCAGGGGCCAGCCAAGCCTACTAGACTGCCCATTAGTAGTCAGCCCACCACAACAGAAGGACCTACGCAGCCCATATAGGCAGCAGCCCTAGAGCATATAGCTCTAGTGACCAGAGGGGAGTGCACCACTGGGATGCATAGGATGTCTCTTACAAAAGACCACTTCTCCAAGGTTGGGAAATGTAACCAACTTACCAGATAAACAGAAATAAAAACAGCAAGTTAAGACAAAATGAGGTGACAGAGGAACATGTTCCAAATGAAGGAACAAGATTAAAAACACTGAAGAAAAGCTAAGTGAAGTGGAGATAAGTGATCTACCAAAGAAAGAGTTCAATGTAACAATCGTAAAGATGATCAAAGAGAAGAGAAAACTGGATGAACAGAGTGAATAGAAATTTTTAACAGAATTAGAAAACATACAGAATAACCAAAGAGAGATGAGAAATACAGTAACTAAAATGAAAAATATACTAGAAGGAATCAGCAGTAGGCTAAATGATACAGAGGAATGGATCAGTGAGCTGGAAGACAGAGTAGTAGAAATCACTGATGCCGAACCAAGAAAAGAAAAAGGAAAAAAAAAATTAGGCGGTCTAAGAGATCTCTAGAACAACATCAAGTGCAATAGTATTCACATTATAGGGGTCCCAGATGGAGAAAAGAGAGAGAGAGAGAGAGAGAAAGGGGCAGAGAATGTATTTAAAGACATAACAGCTGAAAACTTCCCTAACCTGGGAAAGGAAACAGACATGCAAGTCCAGGAATCACAGATCCCAAACAGGATCAATCCAAAGAGGACCCCACCAAAACAAATTGTAATTAAAATGGAAAAAAATAAAGATAAAGAGAGACTACTAAAAGCAGCAAGGGAAAAGCAACAAGTTACATACAAGGAAACATTCATAAAGCATTCATAGACATTCATAAAGGTGAATTCAGCAGAAACTCTGCAGACCTCAAGGGGAGTAACATGTTATATTCAAAGTGATGAAGGGAAAAATCCACAATCAAGAATACTCTACCCAGCAAGGCTCTCATTCAGATTTGATGGAGAGATCAAAAAAGTTTCACAGACAAGCAAAATCTAAGAGTTCAGCACCACTAAACCAGCTTCACAAGAAATGTTAAAAAGATTTCTCTAAAAAAAAGGCTACATTGGAAACAAGAAATTATGAAAGGAAAATCTCATAGGTTAAGGCAACTAACTATACAGGAAAGGTAGCAAATCAACCATGTACAAAGCTAGTAGAAAGGGTAAATGAAAAGAGTAGTAAAACCATTTAGATCCACAATAAGAAGTTACAGGATACACAAAAATCTAGATGTAAAACATGACTTCAAAAACAGTCATTGTGAGAAGAGAGTAAAAATGCAGAGTTGTTTAAATTCATTTGAAATTAAGAGATCAGCAAATTTTTTAAATTGTGCATACATATAGATTTCTACACACAAACCTTGTGGTAACCACAAGCCAAAAATCTATAATAGACACATGCACAGAAAAGGGAAAGAGATCAAAATAGGACACTAAAGAACACTATTTGATGAGTTCCTTGTATGTAACTCATCAATTAACACAAGAAGAAAAGAAAATAAGAATTAAAAAAAAACACACAAAACAATTTTACAAAATGGCTATAAGTGCATACATAACAACAATTACTTTAAAGGTAAATGGCCTAAATGCTCTAATCAAAATATATAGAGCAACTGAATGGATACAAAACCAATACCCATGTACACACTGCCTGCAAGAGACACTTAGATTTAAAGACACACAGACTGAAAGTGAAAGGATGTAAAAAAGTATTCCAGGCCAATGGAAACCAAAAGAAAAATGGGGTACCAACACATATCAGATAAAATAGGCTTTAAATCAAAAACTGTTACGAGACAAAAAGGGACATTTCATAACTATCAAGGGTACAATCCAAAAAGAAGAAATAACAATTGTAAATATATACGCACCCAGTATGAGACAACCTAAATATGCAAAGCAAATATTAACAAACATAAAGGGAGAAATTGACTATAATACAATAATAGTAGGGGACATTAACACCCAGTTACTTCAGTAGATCATCCAGACAGAAAATCAATAACAAAATCCAGGCTATATGTGGCACATTACACTAGATGGACTTAATGGATATATATAGAGTATTCCACACCAAAGCAGCAGAATACACATCCTTTTCAAGTGCACATGGAACATTCTTCAGGGTAGATAGATCACATGCTAGACCATAAAACAAGTTTCAGTAAATTTAAGAAAATTGAAATCCTATCAAGCATCTTTTCACACCATAATGCTAGGGCACTAGAAATCAACTGTAAGAAAAAAATGCAAAAAACACAAACATGAAGGCTAAATGATATGCTATTAAATAACCAAAGGATCTCTGAACAAATCAAAGAAGAAAATTTTTAAAATACCTAGAGGGGACTTCCCTGGTGGTGCAATGGTTAAGAATCTGCCTGCCAATGCAGGGGACACAGGTTTGAGCCCTGGTCCAGGAAGGTCCCATTATGCTGTGAAGCAACTAAGCCCGTGCACCACAAATACTGAACCTGTGCTCTAGAGCCCACGAGCCACAACTACTGAGCCCATGTGCCCCAACTACTGAAGCCCACATGCATAGAGGCCGTGTTCTGCAACCAGAGAAGCCATGTCAAATGAGAAGCCTGTGCACTGCAATGAAGAGAAGCCCCTGCTCACCACAACTAGAGAAAGCCTGTGTGCAGCAACGAAGACTCAATGTAGCCAAAAAAATTTACAAATAAGTAAAATAGTAAATAAATCTTTAAAAAAAATAGTAAAGAATATTTTTTGTAAATTAAATAAAATAAAAATACCTGGAGACAAATGAAAACAAAAACACAATGATCCAGAATCTATGGGAGGCAGCAAAAGCACTTCTAAGAGGGAAGTTTAGAACGATACAAGCTTACCTTGGAAAACAAGAAAAATCTCAAAGAAAAACCCAACCTTATGCCTAACAGAAATAGGAAAAAGAAGAACAAACAAAACCCAAACTTAGTAGAAGGAAAGAAATCATAAAGATCAAAACAGAAATAAGTGGAATAGAGACTAAAAAAAAAAAATAGAAAAGATCAATGAAACTAAGAACTGGTTCTTTGAAAAGATAAACACAATTGATAAACCTTTACTCAAACCCATGAAGAAAAAAAGAGGGCCCAAATCAATAAAATCAGAACTGAAAAAGAAGACATTACAACCAACACCACAGAAATAAAAAAGAATCTTAAGCAATTACTACAAAAACTTACATGCTGATAAAATGGACAACCTAGAAGAAATGGAAAAATTCCTAGAAATGTACAATCTCCTAGAAAATATAAACAGACCAATTACCAGTAATGAAATTGAATCAGTAATTTTAAAACTCCCAACAAACAAAAGTCCAGGAACAGATGGCTTCCCAGGTGAATTCTACCAAACATTTAGAGAAGAGTTCACACTTATCCTTCTCAAACTGTTCCAAAATCTAAGGAGGAAGAAAGGCTTCCAAACTCATGCTATGAAGCCAGCATTACCCTGATAATAAAACCAGATTAAGATATCATACACACACACACACACACACACACACACACACACACAAATTACAGACCATTATTACTAACGAACATAGATGCAAAAATCCTCAATAAGATTTTAGCAAACCAAATCCAATGACACATTAAAAGGACAATACACCATGGTCAAGTGGGATTTATCCCAGGGATGCAACAATGGTTCAATATATGAAAATAAATCAATATGAGGCACCACATTAACAAATTGAAGAATAAAAAACATATGGTCATCTCAATTAATGTAGAAAAAGCTTCTGACAAAATTCAACATCCATTTATGATAAAAATCGTCCAGAAAGTTCACATAGAGGGAACATACCTCAACAAAATAAAGGCCATATATGACGAGCCCACAGCAAACATCATACTCGACAGTGAAAAGTTGAAAGCATTTCCTCTAAGATCAGGAACAAGATAAACTGCCCACTCTCACCACTTGTATTCAACATAGTATTAGAAGGCCTAGCCACAGCAATCAGAAAAGAGAAAGAAATAAAAGGAATCCGAACTGGAAAAGAAATAAACCTGTCACTGTTTGCAGATTACATGATACTAAAACTAGAAAATCCTAAAGGTGTCACCAAAAATATTACTAGAGCTTATCAATGAATTTAGTAAAAGTTGCAGAATACAAAATCAATATATAGAAATCTGTTGCTTTTATATACACTAATAATGAACTATCAGAAAGGGAAATTAAGGAAACAATCCCATTTACAATCACATCCAAAGAAAAGTACCTAGAAATAAAAGTACCTAAGGATGTAAAAGACCTGTACTTGGAAAACTGTAAGATACTAATAAAAGAAATAGAAGATGACACAAACAAATGGCAAGGTATACCATCTTCATATATTGGAAAAATTAATATTGTGACAATGACCATACTACCCAAGGCAATCTACAGATTCAATACAATCCCTATCAAAGTATCAATGGAATTTTTCACAAAACTAGAACAAATAATTTAAAAATTTGTATGAAAACACAGAAGACTTCTAAATAGCCAAATCAACTGTGAGAAAGAACAAAGCTGGAGTTATCACACTCCCTGACTTTAGAATATGTTATAAAGCTACAGTAATCAAAAGAGTATGATACTGGCACAAAAACAGACACAGAGATCAATGGAACAGAATAGGAAGCCCAGAAATAAATCCATATACTTATGGTCAATTAATCAATGACAGAGGAGGCAAGAGCAATTAATGGAGAAGAGACAGTCTCTTCAATAAGTGGTGCTTGTAAAACTGGACATCTACATATAAAAGAATGAAATTAGAACTTTTTCTCACAACATATACAATAAATTCAAAACTAATTAAATAATGAAACATAAGACCACAAACTATAAAACTCCTAGAAGAAAACAGGCAGAATAAATTTGACATAAATTGTAGCAATATTTTTTTGCGTATGTCTCCTAAAGCAATGGAAATAGAAGCAAAAATACAAATGGGACCTAATTACACTTAAAAGCTTTTACACAGCAAAGGAAATCATTGACAAAACAAAAAAGGCCAAAAAAAAAACCCCACAAAAATACAACATATTGAATGGGAGAAAATATTTGCAAATGATATGACTGATAAGTGGTTAATATCCATAACATATAAACAGCTTGTACAACTCAATACTAAGAAACCAATCTGGTTTAATAAATGGACAATAACTCAATAGACATTTTTCTAAAGAAGATATACAAATGGCCAATAAGCAAGTGAAAAGATATTCAAAGTCACTAATCTTTACAGAAATACAATCAAAACCAGAATGATTTCCAAAACTATGCTAAATAAAAGTAGTGAGAGTGGGCGTTTTTGTCTTGTTCCTGATCTTAAAGGAAATGCTTTCAGCTTTTCACCACTGAGTATGACATTAGTGAGTTTGTCATATATGCCCTTTATTTTGCGAGGTATGTTCCCTATATGCCCACTTTCTGGAGAATTTTTATCATAAATGGATGTTGAATTTTGTCAAAAGCTTTTTCTGCATTAATTGAGGTGACCATATGTTTTTTTTTAATTCTTCAATTTGTTAATATGGTGTATAACATTGGTTGATTGCAGATATTGAAAAATCCTTGACTCCTTGGGTAAATCTCACTTGATCATGGTGTATGAACCTTTTAATGTATTGTTGGATTCAGTTTGATAGTATTTTATTAAATGTTTTTGCATCTACATTCATCAGTGATATTGGCCTGTAATTTTCTTGTATTATCTTAGTCTGGTTTTGGTATCAGGGTGATGGTGGCCTCATAGAATAAGTTAGGAAGGCTTCCTTCTTCTGCAGGTTTTGGAATAGTTTGAGAAGGATAAGTGTTACGTCTTCTCTAAATGTCTGGTAGTATCACCTGTTAAGCCATCTGGTCCTGGACTTTTGTTTGTTGGGAGTTTTAATGTTACTGATTCAACTTAATTACTGATAATTGGTCTGCTTATATTTTCTATTTCTTCCTGGTTTAGTCTTGGGAGATTGTACATTTCTAAGAATTTGCCTATTTCTTCTAGATTGTCCATTTTAATGTCCACTTTAATAGTTGTTTGTAGTAGTTTCTTATGATCTTTTGTATTTTTCTGGTATTGGTTGTAACTTCTTTTTCATTTCTGATTTTATTGATTTTGGTCCTCTTCCTTTTTTCTTTTTTTTTAATTTATTTAATCATTTATTTATTGGCTGCATTGGGTCTTCATTGCTGCAAAGACGTTTTCTCTAGTTGTGGTAAGCAGGGGCTACTCTTCATTGCAGTGCGCAGCCTTCTCACTGCGGTGGCTTCTTTTGTTGTGGAACACGGGCTCTAGGCGCATGGGCTTCAGTAGTTGTGGCACACGGGCTCAACAGTTGTGGCTCACAGGCTCTAGAGCACAGGCTCAGTAATTGTGTCACATGGGCTTAGTTGCTCTGCGGCATGTGGTATCCTCCAAGATCAGGGATCGAACCTGAGTCACCTGCACTGACAGGTGGATTCTTAACCACTGTGCCACCAGTGAATTCCCCCCTTCCTTTTTTCTTGTTGAGTCTGGCTAAAGGTTTATCAATGTTGTTTACCTCTTCAAAGAACCAGCTTTTAGCTTCATTGATCTTTTCTGTATCACCTTGCATCTGTCAGAATGGCTATCGTCAAAAAGAACACAAATAACAAACGTTGGAAATGATGTGGATAAAAGGGAACCCTTTTATACTGTTGGTGGGAATGTAAGCTGGTGCAGCCACTGTGGAAAATAGTATGGCAGTTCCTCAAGAAATTAGAGATAGAGCTACCACATGATCCAGCAATTCCACTCCTGGGTATACATCCCAAGAAAAGGAAAATACTAATTTTAAAAGATAACATGCACCTCAATAATTGTAACTGCATTATCTACAATAGCCAAGATGTGGAAGCAACCTAAGTGTCCATCAACAGATGAATGGATAAAAAGATGTGGCATATATATACAATGTAATATTACTTACCCACAGAAAAGAATGAAATCTTGCCATTTGCAACATGTATAGACCTGGAGTGTATTATGCTTAATGAGGTAATTCAGACAGAGAAAAACAATACTGTGTTATCACTGTTATGTAGAATCTAAAAATAAAACAAATGAAAGAAAATAACAAAACAGAAAATACGCACAGATATGGAGAAGAAACTAGTGATTACCTATGGGGAGAGAGAAGGGGGGAGGGGCAAGATTAACATAGGGGATTAAGAGATACAAACTAATATGTACAAAACAAATAAGCTACAAGTATATATTGTACAATACAAGGAATATAGCCAATATTTTATTGTATCTATAAATGGAGTATAATCTGTAAAAATGTTTAATAACTATGTTGTATACTTGAAACTAATATGATATTGTAAATCAACTATACTGCGATTAAAAAAAGAAAAAAAGGGAGGGTTCCCTGGTGATCTAGTGATTAGGATTCACTGCTCTCACTGCCATGGCCCAGGTTCAGTACCCGATCAGGGAACTGAGATCCCACAAGTGCACAGCACAGCCAAAAACAAACCAAAAAAAGGTACCTAGAGATAAATTCATGCTCCTCCCTAACCCCCCCATAAAAGATAACAATCAGAATCAAACTATAAGTAGTAAGGAGATTGAACCAATAATCAAAAATCTTCCAACAAAGAAAAGCCCTGGACATGATGGCTTCACTGGTGAATTTTACCAAACATTTAAAGAAGAACTAACACTAATCCTCCTCAAACGTTTCCAAATAATTGAAGAGGAGGAAACACATCCTAATTCATTCTGTGAGGCCAAAATATCCCTGATACCAAAGCAAGACAAACACTATAAGAAAACTAAAGACCATTATCCTTTACAAACATTGGTGCAAAAATCGTCAAGAAAATACTAGTGAACAGAACTTAGCATATTTTGAAAGAACTTTACCCCATGACCAATTGGGATTTATTCATGGAATTCTAGGATCATTCAACAAACAAAAATCAACCAATATGGCACATCAACAAAATGAAGGAAAAAAACACATGCACATTTGAATGAAGCAGAAAAATCGTTTAACAAAATTCAACAACCTTTCATGATTAAAATCCTCAATAAAATAGGAATAAAAGGAAAGTACCTCCACATAATAAAAGCTATATATGAAAAAGCCACAGCCATCATAATTCTCAATGAATTATGATGAAAAACTGAAAGCTTTTCCTCTAAGATCAGGAACAAGGTCCAGAATGGCCACTTTCACCACATCTATTCAACATAGTACTGGAAGTTCTAGCCAGAGCAATTAGGCAAGAAAAAGAAACGAAAGGCTTCCAAACTGGAAAGGAAGAAGTAAAATTATCTTTGCTTGCAATTAGTATAATCTTATATCTAGAAAACCCTAAGATTCCACACCAATAAAGTTAGAACTAATAAATAAATCCAGCAAAGTGGCAGGATATAAAGTCAATACACAAAAACCAGTTGCATTTTTATGCACAGTGAACAATTTGAAAAAGAAAATTCTTTAAAAAATCCATTTACAATAGCATCAAAAAAAGAATAAAATACTTAGAAATTAGTTTAAGCACAAAGGTGAAAGATTTGCAAAATGGAAACTACAAAACATTGCTAAAAGAAATAAAAGAAGACATAAATAAATGGAAATACATCCCATGTTCATGGATTGAAAGACCTAATACTGTTAAAATGTCACTATTATCCAAAGTGATCCACAGATTCAATGCAATATCTATCAATATCCCAAAGATACTTTTGAAAAAATAGAAAAAACCTAGCCTAAAAAATTTATATGAAATTTCAAGGGACCCCAAATAGTTCAAAATTCTTGAAAAAGAAGAACAAAACTGGAGGACTCACACTTCTTGATTTCAAAACCTATTGCAAAGCTACAGTAATCAAAACAATATACAATTGGCATAAAGACAGACATATAGAGCAATGGAGTGGAATACAGAGACAAGAAATAAACACTCACACACACAGTCAAATGATTTTAGACAAGAGTATCAAGACCATTTAATGGGTAAGGGGTAGTCTTTCCAACAAATGGTCCTGTCAAAAAATGGATATCCACATACAAGAGAATGACACTGGATCCTTACCTAACACCATATACAAAATTAACTCAAAATGGATCAAGGACATAAATATAAGACCTAAAATAATAAAACTCTTAGAAGAAAACACAAGACAAAAGCTTCATGATATTTGATTTGGTAATGAATTCTTGGAAATGACATTAAGCACACAGACAACAAAAGATAAAAGACAAATTGGACTTCATGAACATTTTAAAATTGTGTACATCATGAGACACTATATACCAAGTAAAAAGGCAACACACAGAATGTGAGAAAACATGTAAACCATACATATGATAGGGGATTAATATCTAGAATATAGATTTTTTATTGCAATTAAAAAACAAACTACCCAATTCAACAATGGGCAAAGGACTTGAATTTCTCAAAAGAAGATATACAAATGGACAATAAGCACGTGAAAAGATTCCAAACATCACTAATCATTAGGCACATGAGATCAAAACTAAAATGAGAATCCACTTTACACACATTAAGATGGTTGCTATCAATAAAACAGAAAACAACACATACTGACAAGGATGTGGAGAATCTGGCACCCTTGTGCATTGTTGGTGGGAATTTAACATGGTACAGCTACTGTGGAAAAAAGTATGGAGGTTCCTCAATAAATTAAAAATAGAATTATGATATTACCCAGCAATTCCACTTCTGGGTATATATCAAAAAAAGGTAGGGCCTTGAAGAGATGTTTCTACACTCATACTCAGAGCAGCATGATTCATAATGTTTAAAACATGGATGCAACTCAAGGGTCCATCAAATGATGAATGAATAAGCAAAATGCAGTATACACTTGCAATGGAATATTTTGCTGCTTTTTTCTAAAAACTTCTCTTTTCGGAAGGAAATTCTGCAATATGCTACAACATGGACAAATCTTGAAGACATTATGTTAAGGGAAATAAACCAGTAACAAAGACAAAAACTGTATGAGTCCATTTATATGAAGCATTTAGAGTAGTCAAAATCAAAAAGACAGAAAATACAATGGTGGTTGACAGAAGCTGGGGGAATGGGAAAGTTGAGTTGTTTAATAGGTATACAATTTCATATTTACAATGAAAAGAGTTAAGAGGATGGATGGTGGAGATGGTTGCACAACAATGTGAATGTATTTAGTACCACTGAACTGAATGCTAACAAATTATTAATATGGTAAACTTTATGTTATGTGTATTTTAATTCAATAAAAAAGAAAGAAAAATTTTTTAAAAAGAAAGGAAAAAAAGACGTAACTGAGAGATACCAGGAAACAAAGCTGTGTCTGGGTCCCACTCTGCATCCTGTCTGGGTTTAATGGCATCACAGAAACCCACCTGGGTACTTGGCAAGTTTGAGAATAGGACTTGGGCACCTGTATGAAAGTTCAGTGTGCAGGTGACAAAGCCATCCCAAATGCTACCCTATCACTTGGAAGGGCACCTCACGTTGGGTATAACGAATTAAATGGGGACACCACTGGATATGCCCTTGTTCTAATCCCTGGAACCTGTTAATGTGGTATTATTTTGGAAAAGGGTCTTTGCATGTGTAATTATGTGTAATTACATCAAAAACTAATTTGCAATCATCCTAGGTTATCCAGGCATGCCCTAAATCTAATGACGAGTGACCTTATAATAAGAGGAGAAGACACAGACAGAAAGGAGGAGAAAGACCATGTGAAAATGGAGGCAGAGATTGGAGTGAGCATCTACAAGCCAAGGAATCCCAACTGCCATCTGCTAAAGTTGGAAATTGCAAGGAAAGGAATCTTTCCTAGAGTCTCTGGAGAAATTTTGGCCCCGCAAACACCCTGATTTTGGACTTCTGGCCTCCAAAACTGTGAGAAAATAAATTTCTGCTGTTTTAAGCCAAAAAAGAAAGAAAGAATGGCTGATAACTTCCCTATCTGGGGAGAGACGATTTGGACATACAAGTTCATGAAGCTAATAGGTCAACCCCAAATATCAAACCAAAATGATCTTCTCAAAGACACACTATTAAAAAACTGTCTAAAATCAAAGGCAAAGAAAGAATTTTTAAAACTGCAAGAGAAGAAAACCCTCACATATTAAAGGAACCCCCAATAAAGCTATCAGTGAATACTCAGCAGAAATCTTGCAGGCCAGGAGAGAGTGGGATGAACAATTCAAAGTGCAAAAGGAGAAACACTGCTAAAGAAGAATACTTTACCCAGTAAAGCTGTCTTTCAGAAATGAAGCAGCAATGTTTGTTCTCAAACAAACAAAAGCTGAGGGAGTTATTCTACACTAGACCTGCCTCACAAGAAATGCTGATAGGATTTCTTCAAGCTGAAAAGAAATGATGGTAATTACTAACATGAGAACATATGAGAATATAAAACATTCTGGTAAAGGTAAGTATATAGACAAATTCAGAATAATGTAATACTAGTAATATAGTACTGTGTTAATCACTTTAGCATAAGGGTTAAAGGACAGAAGTATTAAAAATAACAATTAACAATTTGTAAAAATATGCAATATAAAAAGAGGTAAATTTTGACATAAAAAACATAATATGTGGTGTGAGGGAGTAAAAGGGTAGCATTTTTGTATCCTATCGAAGTTGTTGTCATCAACTTATACTTATGTTTTATGTAAACATCATGGTAACTACATAGCAAAAACCTACAACAGATAGATAACAAAGAGAAAAGAATCAGACCTTAAACTACAGAAAATTATCAATTCACAAAGAAAGTGAGAGGAAGAAAGAATAATGGAACTACAAAAGTCAGAAAAATATTAATAAGATGGCATTAGTAAGTCCTTACCCACCAACAGTTAACGTTAAATGGAAATGGATTAAATTCTCCAGTCAAAAGGCAGAGGAGCTGAATGGATTTTCTTTAAAAAATATCCAACTAAATGCTCCCTACATGAGACTCACTTCAGATTCAAAGACACACAGACTGAAAGTGAAGGGATAAAAAAAAGATTTCCTGCAAAGGCAAACAACATGAGACCATGGATAGCTATACCTATACCAGACAAACAGACTTTAACTCAAACACTGTAACAAGAGACAAAGAAAGTCGTTACATAATGATAAAGGGGTTGATTCAGCAGAGAATACAACAATTGTAAATTCAAATGCACCCAACATTAGAGCACCCAAATATATTCACAGTGAAAAAGGGAGAAAAAGGCAGAAATAGATAACAATACAATAATATGGAAGATTTTACTATCCCACTTTCAACAATGAACACACCATCTAGACAGAAAATAAATAAGGAAATACTTTAGGCCAAATGGCCCTAATAGACATATGCAGAATATTCCATCCAAGACCAACAAAATACATATTCTTCTCTAGTGCACATGGAATAGTCTCCAAGATAGATCATATGTTAGCCCACAAAACAATTCTCAGCAAATTTAAGAAGACTGAATTGATACCAAACAACTTTTCAAACCATGGTGGTATGAAACTAGAAATTAATTAACAGGAGAAAAACTGAAGGACTCAGAAATATGTGGAAATTGAACAGCACACTCTTCAATAAACAATGGGTCAAAGAAGAAATCAAAATGGAAATAAAATATCTTGAAACAAATGAAAATGGAAACACAACACACTAAACCTTATGGGAAGAACTTTATAACAATATACGCCTACATGAAGAAAAAAGAAAAATCTCAAACAGCCTAATGTCACACATCAAAAAATTTAAAAAAAGAACAAACTACATCCAAAGTTAGCAGAGGAAAGGAAACAACAAATATCAGAACATAATCAGGAAGGACACTATATAATGATCAAGGGATCAATCCAAGAAGAAGATATAACAACTGTAAATATCTATGCACCAAACATAGGAGCACCTCAATACATACGGAAAGTGCTAACAGCCACAAAAGGGGAAATTGACAGTAACACAATAATAGTAGGAGACTTTAACACCCCACTTACATCAATGGACAGATCATCCACACAGAAAATAAATAAGGAAACACAAGCTCTAAATGACACATTAGAACATCTCGACTTAAGTGATATTATAGGACATTCCATCCAAAAATGACAGAATACACTTTCTTCTCAAGTGCACATGGAACATTCTCCAGGATAGATCACATCTTGGGTCACAAATCAAGCCTCGGTATATTCAAGAAAATTGAAATCATATCAAGCATCTTCTCCAACCACAACACCATGAGACTAGATATCAATTACAGGAAAAAAGCTGTAAAAAAATACAAACACATGGAACCTAAACAATACACTATTAAACAACTAAGAAATCACGGAAGAAATCAAAGAGGAAATCAAAAAATACCTAGAAACAAATTACAATGAAAACACGATGACTCAAAACTGATGGGATGCAGCAAAAGCAGTTCTAGGAGTGAAGTTTATAGCAATACAATTCTACCTCAAGAAACAAGAAAAATCTCAGATAAACAACCTAACCTTACACCTAAAACAATCAGAGAAAGAAGAACAAAAAAACCCCAAAGTGAGCAGAAGGAAAGAAATCATAAAATCCTATCAGAAATAAGTGAAAAAGAACAAAGATCTATAAGACTAAGAGATGGTTCTTTGAGAAGATAAACACAATTGATAAACCATTACCCAGACTCATCAGGAAAAAAAGGGAGAAAAAAAGGGAGAAAGTGAAAATCAAAAGAATTAGAAGTGAAAAAGGAGAAGTAACAACTGACAATGCGGAAATACAAAAGATCATGAGAGACTACTACAAGCAACTATATGCCAATAAATTGGATAACCTGGAAGAAATGGATAAATTCTTAGAAAAGTACAATCTTCCAAGACTGAACCAGGAAGAAATAGAAACTATGAAGAGAATAATCACAAATATGGAAACTGAGACTGTGATTAAAAATCTCCCAACAAACAAAAGCCCAGGGCCAGACAGCTTCACAGGTGAATTCTATCAACCATTTAGAGAACAGCTAACACCTATCCTTCCCAAACTCTTCCAAAATATAGCAGAAGGAGGAACATTCCCAAACTCATTCAACAAAGCCACCATCACCCTGATACCAAAACTAGACAAAGATGTCATAAGAAAAGAAAGTTACAGGCCAATATCACTGATGAATATGGATGCAAAAATCCTCAACAAAATACTTGCTGACAGAATCCAACAGCACATTAAAAAGATCATACACTAAATCAACAGAATTAGAAATGAAAAAGGAGAAGTAACAATGGACACCACAGAAATACAAAAGTTCATGAGAGACTACTTACTACAAGCAACTATATGCCAAAAAATTGGATAACCTAGAAGAAATGGATAAATTCTTAGAAAACCACAATCTTCCAAGACTAAACCAGGAAGAAATAGAAACTATGAACAGAGCAATCACAAGTACGGAAATTGAAGCTGTGGTTAAAAATCTCCCAACAAACAAAAGCCCAGGGCCCGATGCATTCACAGCTGAATTTGATCAAACATTTAGAGAAGAGCTAACACCTATCCTTCTCAAACTCTTCCAAAATAGAGCAGAAGGAGGAACACTCCCAAACTCATTCTATGAGGCCACCATCACCCTGATACCAAAACCAGGCAAAGAGGTCACAGAAAAGGAAAATTACAGACCAATATCACTGATGAATATAGATGCAAAAGTCCTCAACAAAATACTAGCTAAAAGAATCCAACAGCACATTAAAAAAAATCATACACCATAATCAAGTGGGGTTTATCCCTGGGATGCAAGGATTCTTCAATGTATGCAAATCAATCAATGTGATACATCATATCAACAAATTGAAAGATAAAAACTGTATGATCACCTCAGTAAATGCAGAAAAGCTTGTGACAAAATTCAACACACATTTATGATAAAAAATCTCCAGAAAGTGGGCATAGAGGGAAATTACCTCAACATAATAAAAGCCATATATGAGAAACCAAAAGCCAACATCATTCAAAATGGGGAAAAACTGAAAGAATTCCCTCTTAGAGCAGGAAAAAGACAAGGGTGCCCACTCTCACCATTATTATTCAACATAGTTTTGGAAGTTTTAGCCATAGAAATCAGAGAAGAAAATAAAATAAAAGGAATCCAAATTGGAAAAGAAGTAAAATTGTAACTCTTTGCAGATGACATGATATTATACATAGAAAACCCTAAAGATGCTACCAGAAAACTGCTAGCACTAATTGATGAGTTTAGTAAAGTAGCAGGATACAAAATTAATGCACAGAAATCTCTTGCATTCCTACACACTAACAATGAAAGAGCAGAAAGAGAAATTAAGGAGACACTCCCATTTACCACTGCAACAAAAAGAATTAGATAGGAACAAACCTGCCTAAGGAGTTAAAAGACCTGTATGCAGAAAACTATGACACTGATGAAAAAAATCAAAGACAATTCAAACAGATGGAGGCACATAACATTGTTCTCGGATTGGAAGAATCAACATTGTGAAAATGACTATCCTACCCAAAGCAATTTACAGATTCAATGCAATCCTTATCAAATTACCATCAGCATTTTTCACAGAAGTAGAACAAGAAATTTTACAATTTGTATGGAAATGCAAAAGATCCGAAATAGCCAAAGTAATCTTGAGAAGGAAAGATGGAGCTGGAGGAATCAGGCTCCCTAACTTCAAACTATACTACAAGGCTACAGTGATTGAGACAGTATGGTACTGGCACAAAAAAAGAAACATAGATCAGTGGAACAGAATAGAGAGCCCAGAGATAAACCCGTGCACATATGGTCACCTTATCTTTGACAAAGGAGGCAAGAATATACAATGCAGAAAAGACAGCCTCTTCAATAAGTGGTTCTGGGAAAACTGGACAGCTACATGGGAAAGAATGAAATTAGAACACTTCTTAACACCATATACAAAAATAAACTCAAAATGGATTAAAGAACTAAATGTAAGGCCAGACACTATAAAACTCTTCGAGGATAACATAGGCAGAACACTCTATGACATAAACCATAGAAAGATCCTTTTGGACTCACCTCCTAGAATAATGGAAATAAAATCAAAAATAAACAAATGGGACCTAATGAAACTTAAAAACCTTTGCACAGCAAAAGAAACCATAAACAAGACAAGAAGACAACACTTAGAATGGGAGAGAATATTTGCCAGTGAAGCAGCTGACAAAGACTTAATCTCCAAAATATACAAGCAGCTCATTCAGCTCAATATTGAAAAAGCAAATAACCCAATCCAAAAATGGGCAGAAGACCTAAATAGACATTTCTCCAAAGAAGACATGCAGATGGCTAACAACCCATGAAAAGATGCTCAACATCACTAATCATTAGAGAAATGGAAGTGAAAGTCACAATGAGGTATTACCTCACTCCTGTCAGAATGGCCATCATCAAAAAATCTGAAAACAGTAAATGCTGGAGATAGTGCAGAGGAAAGGGACCCCTCCTGCACTGTTGGTGGGAATGTAAATTGGTACATCCACTATGGAAAACAGTATGGAGGCTCCTTAAAAAACTAAAACTAGAACTACCATATGACCCAGTAATCCCACTACTGGGCATATACCCTGAGAAAACCATAATCCAAAAGGAAACACATACCACAATGTTCACTGCAGCACTATTTACAATAGCTAGGGCATGGAAGCAACCTAAATGCCCATCAACAGATGAATGGATACAGAAGATGTGGCACATATATACAATGGAATATTACTCAGCCATAAAAAGGAATAAAATTGAGTTATTTGTAGTGAGGTGGATGTACCTAGAATCTGACCTACAGAGCGAAGTAAGCCAGAAAGAGATAAACAATACCATATGCTAACTCATAATATGGAATCTAAAAAAATGGTACTGAGGAACCCAGTGAGGGGGCAAGAATAAAGATGCAGATGTAGAGAACGGACTTGAGGACATGGGGTGGGGGACAAAGTGGAAGCTGAGACAAAGTGATAGAGTAGCATTGACATATATACAGTACAAAATGTAAAATAGATAGCTAGTGGGAAGCTGCTGCAAAACACAGGGAGATCAACTGATGATTGGTGATGACAGAGGGGTGGGATAGGGAGGGTCAGAAGGAGTCACAGGAGGGAGGGGATATGGGGATAGATGTATAAATACAGCTGATTCACTTTGTTGTACAGCAAAAACTGGCACAGCAGTGTAAAGCAATTATAGTCCAATAAAGAGCTTAAAAAATAGTATGGCATAAAAACAGACAGATAGAACAATGGAATAGAGCAGACAGCCCAGATATAAACCCACACATATACAGTCAATTATTTTTTTTTCAGTCAATTATTATTTGACAAGAGAACCAAACATGCTCAATGGGGAAAGGATAGTCTCTTCAAATAATGGTGTTAGGAAAACTGGATATTGCATGGACTCTTACACCACTCACAAAAATTCACCTAAAATAGATTAAAGACATAAGGCCTGCAACTATAAAACTCCTAGAAGAGAACATAGGATACAAGCTCCTTGACATGTCTTAGTGATTTTTTTGGATATGACATCAAAAGCACAAATGACAAAAGCAAAAATTTTAAAAATGGGACTACATCAAACTACCAACCTTCTATACAGCAAAGATACAATTCATAAAATGGAAAGGCAACATATGGAATGAGTAATATTTGTAAACAAAACAATAAGGGGTTAATATCCAAAATACGTAAGAAATTCATATAACTCAACAGCAAAAAAAAAAAAATTAAGCAAATCAATTTAAAAATGGACAAAAGATCTAAATAGAGAGTTTTCCAAAGGACCCATATAAATGGCCAACAGGTGTTTGAAAAGATGCTCAACATCATTAATCATTAATGAAAGACAAATCAAAACCACAACAAGGTATCACTTAAAACCTATTAAAATGGCTATCATCAAAAAGACAAAAGATAAAACTAGAGGGAAAGGAATACTTATACACTGTTGCAGGGAATGTAAATTGGTACAACCATTATGGAAAACCGTATGCTCGAAAAATTAAAAAGAGAATTACCATACGATCCAACAATCTCACTTCTGGGTATACAGCGAAAGGAAAGGAAATAAAATTACTATCTCAAAGAAATATCTGTACTCCCATATTCACTGAAGCATTATTCACAATAGCCAAGATATGGAAACAACCTTAGTGTCCATCAACAGATGAATGGTTAAAGAAGATGTGACATATATATCTATATATATATATATAGATATATAGATACATACACAATGGAATATTATTTAGCCATGAGAAAGAATGAAATCTTGCCTTTTGAGCAACATGGATTGACCATGAGGGCATTAAGCTAAGTGAAATCTCACAAAGACAAATACTACGTGATATCACTTATATGTGGAACATAAAAAAGCTGAAACTCACAGAAACAGAGCAGGATGGTGGTTGCCAGGGTCTAGGATTTGGGGAAAATGGGGATGTTGATCAAATGGTGGAAACTTCCAGTTATAAGATGAATAAGTTCTGGGGATCTAATATACAGCATGGTGACTACAGTTAACTATATTGCATTATATACTTGAAAGTTGCTAAGAGAGTAGATATTAAATGGCCTAACCACACATACACACAAAGGTAACTGTGTAAGGGAGTGGAAGAGTTAACTAATCCTATTGTTGTAATCATTTTGCAATTATATATGTTTATCAGATCATCACATTGTATACCTTAAACTCACATAATGTTATATGTTAATTATTTCTCAATGAAGATGGAAAACAAAACTGCAGCCCACTACTGTTGGCTTTGTTGATCACACTGGCATCCCAACACAGTCTATTGGAGGAAGCCTCTCCTCACTCACTTTTGGGAGAAGCCTCTGCCTTGTATGTTAACTAGTTATTCTAGTCACTCCCAGGGTCAAAAGCCTAAAAAGCAGGTATGTTGATCTCAGAATAAAAGAGACTGATGAGATGAATCTGTCCTGGCTAAAGTGCCAACTAGTGAATTATAGCCCTTGCAGACCTACACTACAGCACCTTTAAGCTACAGAAGGACCTGTGAAGGACCTTAAGGACTCCTCCAAGAGCTTATAACAATTTAAGTTGTAATACAGCATATGGTAGACACAGCACAAACTGGTAGCAGCCAAAGTGCAAATCCACCAAGAGATAACAGTGCCTTTCTTAGGCAGGAATTGCTGTGTGGTAGAATCAGTTAGACAAAAAACCAAACCAAAACAAACAAAAAAGAAAGCCAAGAGCAGCCCAGAGGTAAGCCCCCTCCACGGAAAACCTGAGTCACGTTGCTCACTGTGCCAACTGTCCCCCAATTATGTCTGGGGTTTAATTTATGGAGGTGACCAAGTGATACAGATAGGCCAATGCCCCTGAAGCTCATTACTTACATTTCCTGAGAGGAGGGGATCTACACCACCACACAGGGCCACAGGGTAAGTACCAGGTTTGGTCAGGAGGCAGAAGCAGGAATAAGGAGAAAGCCTATGCCAGAGCCTTTATTGGAATTTTGACAGAAAATATGAGGGCAGAGTAAACAATTTAGGATTGCTTAGTTTGAATAATTCTGGGTTTTAGGCTCTAGGGGTGGTCTCTAGTTGCCTGGTACCTGACTTTGGGACATTTTAGGTCAGGGGAAATATTGGTTTAGTGTGTGAGTTAGATAAACAGGGTAGTTGGGGCTATAGACTCCAGATTGGCTGGTGATTTACGTATGAAAGACAAGCTCCCAGAGAGACCTTTGCTAGTCCAGTGTGGGACAGTCTCTCCCTGGCCAGACAGCTTTTTAAGATGTCAAAACATCACAAAATATAGAAAATGAAAACATGATTAATACACTGCTGCTGCTCTACCTGGCCATTTGTGCACCAGGCCCATTTATCTCAAGACCCAGCTGCCAGGACCACATAAATGCTGAAGGAGTGTGAGCCTGCCTAGGTACAGACATGCAGAACGCATCTGCATGAAGAGGGGCCAGAAACATTTGTGGGGTTCTTTGGCCCTAGAAAATGGACCAACTCTAAAAACAGAGTTACCATGTGATCCTGCAATCCCACTCCTGGGCATATATCCAGAGAAAACTCTAATTTGAAAAGATACATGCACTCCAATGTTCACAGTAGCACTATTAACAAGAGCGAAGACATGGAAACAACCTAAGAGTCCATTGGCAGATGAATGGATAAAGAAGATGTGCTATTTATATGCAATAAAATAGTCATCATAAAAAACAATGAAATAATGCCACTTGCAGCAACATGGATGAACCGAGAGATTATCATACAAAATGAAAAGTCAGACAAAGATATATGTCACATGATATCACTTATATGTGGAATCTAAAAAAAAATGATACAAATTAACTCATTTACAAAACAGAAATACACCTGAAACGAATACAACATTGTAAATCAACTATACTTCAATCAAAAAATAGTGCTTCCTTTGGAATGTTCCTGAAGGTCAATGACCAGTGTGCATCATTACTGTGAGTTGATAGGAGGCTATTTTAACCCATGAACTGATTATTTTGCTGTTGATGAATAGAAAATTTAGTCCATACACAATGACTTTTTTAAAAAGAGACAATTTATTTTTTTATTTTTAAAAAAATATTTATTTATTTATTTGGCTGCGCTGGGTTTTACTTGGCACATGCTGGATCTTCATGGCAGCATGCGGGATCTAGTTCCCTGACCAGGGATCGAACCTGGGCCCCCTGCATTGGGAGCACAGAGTCTTAACCACTGGACCAACAGAGAAGTCTCAAGACAATTTATTTAAGAAATTGACAATTAGGCCTTATCATTTTGAGGGCAAGTTGAATCCATCCTCACTTCTACATTCCACTGCCACCTTCTTATTGTGAGTCACTTCACCAACCAGAACAATTACTGCTGATCCCCAATTCCACTCTTTCCATCCTGCAGTAGTGCCTCCATTCAGCTTCTAAAACTGCTATTATCTTGTCTAAAACCTTGCCTGGGAAAGTGTCCAGCTACAAAGTGTAATGGTGACCACCTGAATCTGAATCTCTTTAACCGTCCAAAAACCAGCAGATCAACAATGACAGAGAAAACAACACAAGTAAAGAACATTAATAAAATTACCATTGGCCATGCTTTAGATATACTAGGGGACAGAGAATACCACGAACTTTTAATTATTTACAACTAGAGAGATGAAAAGCAAATTTCAACAAGCTCTCATTGAGACAGGCCTGGGACTCTTTGCTGCAGTGCTTGTACCTGGACAAACCTCTCCTAGAGCAACAAAATACAAAGAAACTTTAAGGGACTAAAAATAAC
Source organism: Hippopotamus amphibius kiboko (assembly GCF_030028045.1). Classification (NCBI taxonomy): domain Eukaryota; kingdom Metazoa; phylum Chordata; class Mammalia; order Artiodactyla; family Hippopotamidae; genus Hippopotamus; species Hippopotamus amphibius. The sequence goes on from NC_080187.1 coordinate 114,750,410, forward strand.
TGTGTGCCTGCACAGTTGGAGCAAATTAGGGACAAAATATACAAAAAGACCAAAAAAAAACAAAAACAAAAAACTCTTACTGCCACTTCTGAAGACCTGGAAGCAAAAACAGGGTGTCTGGAGCAAAAGCAGGGTACTGAGCATGCACCCTGAACTCAACACCACCAGAGGGAATGGGCAAGACACCTAAGCCACCCCTCCAGCCGCCCCTGGACACACCCCTACCCTCACCCCATATAAGGAACAAGCTCACCCCTGCTCAGGGAGCAAGTGAACAAGCAAAACTGTTAAATGTTCTCATTCTCCGCTGCTGCATCAGGAGCCCCAATAAAGCTTTGCCTGAATTTCTTGTGTGGCCTAGTCAATTTCTGTTGATTCGGGAGGGCCAAGAACGCTGGTGGGTATCACCATGCCTGGTAAAAGTCTACAGGAATGAAGAATGAGGGAAGGTGAACTTAAGAGATTCTGTGAAAAAGAAAAGTGGAACAGAAGATGCAGATAAAGATAGACAAAATCACTTCCAGAAAGTGAAATTACAACAGTAAGTGACAAACACAATTCAAAGAATTGGCAATTCCCAGCATCAGCTATTAAGAACTGGGCTTGAAAGTAAGCAAAACTATAGGTATTAGCCTTTGGGAAGCATTCTTCTAGGTGGAGAATCTGCCATATGGAGAAGAAGTGGCAGTGAAAAGAAAGAAGGAAGCAAAAGGAAGAAGTAAAAGTTAAGGATCCTACAGAAACCAAAGACAAACATGTCTCACTTCTCTTTCTGCCACCATCCCTACTCTTACCAACATAATCAAAAACTTTAAATGCATTTTAAAATACTGGTCAAAGGGCACTCTTAAGCCAGGAAAATTATCAACAAAGGCCTAGGATCAAAAAAAAATTAACTCAATTCAACATAAAGTACTACAATAAGTAAACAGAAAATTCAAATTCAAATACTTCCTGTGATAGTCTTTCCAAAAATTAATAAGGGAACAGAAGAATACTGTAACAAACTTGCAAACTGAATTAAATATTCATAAACAAGCAATTAGTTTTAAAACAATAATTTAAAAAGGCACTGAAACAGAAATTTTAAAAACTAATGACAAAAAAAAGGACAAAACACATTAAAAAAATGCAAAGAAAGTCAATCAAGCTCAGAAAAGGAACTGGAGAAAAAACAAAGTCAACCAGGAAATGGAGAACAAATTAGAGGGTGCCCAAGTGAGTAGAGACTGGAATAAAATTTCAATAAGGGACTTTGAGGAAAGGCAGGAAAACAACCAAGAGAGTACATCTGAGAATGTTTTAAAAGAGTAAAAATGTTTAAGGCAAAAGTGGATGAAGTGCCAGGCAGGCAAGGAAAAACAAATCTGCTCTTTATATAATTAGAATTACTAGAAAAGAAAAAGAAATACAACAGAAATAAATATTGATATTTACATCTGTAAGGCAAGAAAACTATCTGGAAATAAAAGATAAATTTACATGTGGAGAGGTCCTACCTTGTACCTGGGAAAATGATTCAAAACAAATAATTTTGAGAAATATGTTAGTAAAACGACTCCAAGGAAAAAAATCATCAGATCCTCTAAACAAAATAATCAAATTACCTATAATGAGAATATTAGTCTAGCACCAGCCTCTCAAGAGCAACATACAATGCAAAGCAACAGTGGGACAGCATTTTCAAAATATTCCATAGAAGAAAAGTTAACCGACGTTTTTATATTCAGCCAAGCTGCCTCTAACATATCAAGTCTATAGGTAAATCATTTCAACTGTGCAAGAACCCAGGGACTATTGTACAGGTGAGGCATTCATGAGGAATCTACTACAGGGTGAGTTCATGTAAACAGCACAGAGTGAGGAAACTTTGGTAAATGATTGCTGGTGATTAATATATTTAATTGTAAATCAAACAATAACACAAGAGTAGGGTAATGGGTGAGAGAATAGTGTTTAATTGTTCTATGTTCTGACTATGTGGTAAGAATTCCATTAAAAATGGAAGGAGAAGAGCGAGAGAAGATTGAAATTTGAAAAAAGGTAACTGACTGTTGTATATATGAGTGCCAACGAGTACCATTGAAAACTCACAGACTAGATAGCAAAGGATTTTTTAAGAAAAAGTAAAATTAAGGGCACTGTAACAGGTATACATATAAAGATTCCTTGGAACAAAACAGAGTCTTTCTAAAAACCAAATGAAGTAAAAGAAAATTTTGTTATATTTTTTGTAAATAAAACATATCAATTATAGCATAAAATACTGTCAGAATTGAAACAAAATATACTCGTAACATTAAAAGTACATGGGCAAAGAAAAAAAAACAATGCACCAACTTGATTCACCAGGGTCAAGGCACACATACAAAGGCCCACAGCCTCTGAATGCCTTACTCGAAATTCTTATAGAGTCTCCCATACACATACCCATTGATGCCTGAATATTTTTGCTTCACACACACACACACACACACACACACACACACACACACACACACACCAGTGATAAATGCTGATGAATGCGTAATAAAACGCTTTCCAGAGTAGGTAGGAAAGCTTTGATTTATGGAGCTTCACCACTTACCTGGTGTAACTGTTCTCAACATGACTACTTTCAACCTGATGTCACAGAGCTGGGAAGAGATATGCACTATTGACTATACCAAGCTACTACGAGCCAGTTCCAGTGCACCCCATCCCCTTTCCTACACATATGTGCACACATCTGACTGCCCCCTAAGTAACGCCCTGAACTCTCACCACAAATATACAAACAAAACCACACTACATATCTCCAGAATATACCTAAAAACATACAATCTTTCATATACACTAAACACACCCATACAACCGCTACCTGAAACCTGAATATACATACAAAACACCTTTCACTACCTGATTTTTACACAAAACCACTCACCTTGAATGTGCTCAAATACAAACATATGCAACCAACATACAACCCCTATATTCACAACAAATAACCTACAGACACACAGGCTCTCCAAAAACCACCAAGTATATAGCTGTTTCATGAGCCACCCAAAAAATACCCACACACAATCCCACAGTCCTAAAATACATATACTCCACAATTCCTGAACACACAACCTACACAGCCTGTCTCCAAATACGCACACTGAACCTCTCCCGCATCTCAGAATACACACCCCATAAGCCCCATGAACCTAAACACACACACAGCCACAAAACAAGCAAACTTACCAAATATATGGAGGACTATCCCACAAACACTCAAAACACACATACAAGCAACTCCACCAAGTTCTTCAACCATTACATTCCAGAAGTGACACAAAGAGGACCCCTGAGGGCTTTAATACACACACAAAGCCCCTATGCACACACTCATAAACTAACCATGCTCTAATAGATGCACACAAAACACAAAAACACCAACAATCCCTTAACTGTAGCTACTATACACTCACAACCCCCACATACTCATGGATACACACACCAGCAAATATTCCCACTCTCTAAATATATATATCCTGCAAAACACTATATATCATCATTACATTTCCAGAATCCAGCGTTACCACAATCCCCAAACATTTCCAAACACAAAAATCCCAGCATTCTGCGAAACCACTGTGTCCATTTCTGACACACCCAAACCCTATGAATTCACCCATGTGCTGATGGATATACACACAAACCAGTACACACTCCGAAGACACAAGGACACATCTCCAGCATATCATATATAAATACACATAAAACCCCTTCCAAGTCCCAAATTACACATCTGAAACCTCCAGACCCCTACTCACCTAGAATCATATCACATACCTTCAGTACAAATAAATTCTCTCACTATACACATAACTCCATTACACTATCAACACAAAAATACTCACTTTCAGATACAAATAACCCCCTAATGAAAAACGCAAACACATACTCTAGAAAATATTCATGCAATCTGCTATGTTCCTTGAATACATGCACAAACTCAACCTACATGTTTCTCACCACAAGCCCCAAATATACCCACAATTACTAAGCATGCTATAAGTATGGAAACATACCACCCTATACCCAAATATAAACATAAAGTTTCACACTATCTGCATATCCATAAACCCACAGTCCCAAATACTCACTGAAATAACTCCACTTGCTTCTAGAATACAGCTTCCTATAAATCCCACACCACACAACCCAGTCATCTGCACATATACAATATACCACCAGCCCCATAAAACAGTCATACACTTGCCCTCACACACCTCAAAACACATAATTCCTGAAAACCACCAAAGAAACACATGTAGTAATACAGCATGCCCTGAATACCTACAAATGATTCCTCTACTTTTCAAAAATAGGCAAAATACATGACCCTACACCAAAAATAATAGACACAAGCACTTTTTCCAACTTTGCCAATATGCACATGCACCTAACCCTTCCAAACCCACCATTAGACACACATTTCTAACGTGCTGGGGGAAAACACACACACACACATGCACATTCCCAAAGTCTTACACTACAAATACATAACCCGAACACCCTGAGTATAACCAAATTACATCTCAAACCCTCTACATAAACTCAACTACATCCACTCTCACAAAAACACACTCATGTCTTCCACTTAACCCCAAATATCCACACAGACATCACCAACCCACAAATACAAATACACTAATCAGACTCCCACCAGCTCCATAAATGTACAAATAAACCTCAAGCCAGAAGCTCATGGAAACACATTCCCAGCAGACTTACAGATAATGATATACATAAAACCACCCACTGCCCATGAAGCCCTATAGTCCCTGGGAGATCTACAAATACACATATACCACATCACACTTCCAGATACACACAAACACCCACTACTTCCCAATTGCCAAAAACAAGCACATGACATCTTAACATCCTTAACAAAACACTGAATTCCAACAAGCCACAAACACACACATATGTAACTCACACTACAAACACACCCACACAGTAATTTCACTACCCCAGAAAACAAATATAAACTACCTTAAGCCCCAGACACACGCACTTGCAGTGGTGTGTTATCAAGCAAAGCCTCAACAGCCTAATCAGCACTCCCTAAAGAAGTGTGGAGATATATACCATGCAATAAATTTTAATGATATAATGGATGTGTGCACATAATTTGCAAATAATTTAAAATGTACAATACTCTTCACTGTAAATTCTATATACCAAATTGATTCTTACCTAATGCTTTCATTGATTTCTGCTGAACTCTTGCATCATCAGCCAATCTATGCTTGCAATTCCATCATGATTTGACAGTATCAGACTATAAATAAATGCATATTGTAGAGTCAGCAAACTTACTCCCATCACTGACAAAAGAGTACACTTTGAACATAAGTGTTGATTGATAATTTTATGTTTAAAAAGTTACTAGTCTGCCTCTCCACCTTTTCCCCCCCCTGCCTCCCTCCTACACCCCTAGGACCCAAGCAACAGAGGGGGCCTTGGAGGGTAGAGGGCTCGGCCAGGGAGCCCAGCAGGCCTCCCAGCCAATTGGTCAGGGGAAAACTAGAGGCTCTCCCCTCTCATCCTCCAAGGCCCGCAGTGTCCCTCCAGGTGGGAATCTCCCCCCTCCCCCAGCTAACCCTCAGGGGTGCCGGTCCTTTCCAGCCTCCACTTCTCTACCGCCCTGACTTCCCCCATGTCCTAACTGGTCATTCAAGGATTCCTCTGGTCTTCTTGGACCTCGAGTTCCCCCACTAACTTCCGGCAACTGACCTAGTTATGGGGATATGTGAACTCCACATCCTCCCATGCCCCTATCTTGACTCCACCCCTGCAGAAGAACAAATAAGTGAGATAGAGGATAGAGTGGTGGAAATAAATGCCAAGGAAGAGAATAAAGAAAAAAGAATGAAAACAATTGAGGACAGGCTCAGGGACAACACTAAATGCACCAACATTTGAATTAGGGGTCCCAGAAGAAGAAGAGAAAAAGAAAGGTCTGAGAAAATATTCAAAGAGGTTATAGTGGAAAGCTTCCCTAACATGGGAAAAGAAATAGTCTCCCAAGTCCAGAAAGCACAGAGAATCCCATACAGGATTAACCCTAAGAGAAACATACCAAGGCACATATTAATCAAATAACAAAAATTAAATTCAAAGAAAAAATATTAAAAGCAGCAAGGAAAAGCAAAAAACAACATACAAAGGGAACACTATAAGGTTATCAGCTGATTTCTCTGCAGAAACTCTACAGGCCAGAAGGGAGGGGAAGGATATACTTAAAGTGATGAAAGAGAAAAACCTACAACCAAGATTGCTCTACCCAGAAAGGATCTCATTCAGATTTGATGGAGAAATCAAAAGCTTTACAGACAAGCAAAAGCTAAGGCAATTCAGCACCACCAAACCAGCTTTACAACAAGTGCTAAAGGAAATTCTCTATGAGGGAAACACAAGAGAAGAAAAAGACCCACAAAAACAAACCCAAAACAACTAAGGAAATGGTAATAGGAATATACATATCAATAATTACCTTGAATGTAAATGGCCTAAATGCACCAACCAAAAGACACAGACTGGCTGAATGGATACAAAAACAAGACCCACATATATGTTGTCTACAAGAGACCCACTTCAGACCCAGGGACACATACAGATTGAAAGTGACGGGATGCAAAAAAGATATTTCATGCAAATGGAAATTAAAAGAAAGCTGGAGTAGTGATACTCATATCACGTAAAATAGACTTTAAAATAAAGAATGTTGCAAGAGACAAGGAGGGACACTACATAATGATCAAAAGATCAATCCAAGAAGAAAATATAACAATTGTAAATATTTATGCACCCAACGTGGGGGCACCTCAATACATAAGGCAAATGCTAACAGCCATAAAATTAGAAATCAACAGTAACACAATAATACTAGGGGACTTTAACACCCCACTTACACCAAAGGACAGATCATCCAAACAGAAAATAAACGAGGAAACACAAGCTTTAAATGGCACAATAGACCAGATACATTTAATTGATATTTATAGGACATTCCACCTGAAAGTGGCAGAATACACTTTCTTGTCAAGTGCACATGGAACTTTCTCCAGGATAGATCACATCTTGGGTCCAAATTAAGACTCAGAAAATTTAAGAAGACAAATCACATCAAACATCTTCTCTGATCACAACACTATGAGATTAGAAATCCATTACAGGGAAAAAACTGTAAAAAACACAAATACATGGAGGCTAAACAGTGCACTACTCAATAACCAAGCATTGCTGAAGAAATCAAAGAAGAAATTTAAAAATACGTAAAAATAAATGACAATGAAAACACAACGACCCAAAATCTATGGGATGCGGCAAAAGCAGTTCTAAGAGGGAAGTTTATAGCAATACAGCCTCACCACAAAAAACAAGAAAAGTCTCAAATAAACAATCTAGCCATACCCCTAAAACAACTAAAGAAAGAAGGAAAGAAATCATAAAGACTAGAGCACATGTAAATGAAATAGAAATAAAGAAAACAATAGCAAAGATCAATAAAACTAAAAGTAGGTTCTTTGAGAAGATAAAATTGATAAGCCCTTAATCAGACTCATCAAGAAAAAAAAGGAGAGGACACAAATCAATACTATGAGAAATGAAAAAAGGAGAAATCACAACTGACACTGCAGAAGTACATGGGATTATAAGATACTACTATAAACAACTTTATGCCAATAAAATGGACAGCCTCGAAGAAATGGACAAATTCTTGGAAAGGTGCAATTTTCCAAGACTGAATAAGGAAGAATTAGAAAATATAAACAGATCTATCACAAGTAATGAAATTGAAACTGTAATACAAAAATCTTCCAACAAACAAAAATCCAGGACCAGCTGGCTTCACAGGTGAATTCTACCAAACATTTAGAGAAGAGCTAACACCTATCCTTCTCAAACTCTTCCAAAAAATTGCAGAGGGAGGAACATTCCCAAGTTCTATGAGTCCACCATCACCCTGATACCAAAACCAGACAAAGATATCACAACAATAGAAAATTATACACCAATATCACTGAGGAACATAGATGTCCTCAACAAAATACTAGCCAACAGAATCCAACAACACATTAAAAGGATCATACATCATGATTAAGTGGGATTTATCCCAGGAATGCAAGCATTCTTCAATATATGAAAATCAATCAATGTGATACACCATATTCACAAATTAAGGAATAAAAACCACATGATCATCTCAAAAGATGCAGAAAAAGCTTTTGACAACATTCAACACACATTTACGATAAAAACTCTCTAGAAAGTGGGCACAGAGGGAACACCTCAACATAATAAAGGCCATATAGGACAAACCCACAACAAACATTATTCTCAATGATGACAAACTGAAAGCATTTCCTCTAAGGTCAGGAACAAGACAAGGATGTCCACTCTCGCCACTCTTATTCAACACAGTTTTGTAAGTCCTAGCCACAGCAATCAGAGAAGAAAAAGAAAGAAAAGGAATCCAAACTGGAAAAGAGGAAGTAAAACTGTCATTGTTTGCAGATGATATGACACTATACATAGAAAATCCTAAAGATGCCACCAGAAAACTACTAGAGCTCATCAATGAATTTGGAAAAGTTGATGGATACAAAATTAATGCATGGAAATCTCTTGCATTCCTATATGCTAACAATGAAAGATCAGAAAGAGAAATTAAGGAAACAATCCCATTTACCACTGCAACAAAAAGAATAAAATGCCTAGGCATAAACCTACCTAAGGATACAAAAAAACTTGTATTCAGAAAACTATAAAACAGTGATGAAAGAAATCAAAGATGCCATGAAAAGATGGAGGAATATACCAGGTTCTTGGACCAGAAGAATCAATATTGTGAAAATGACTATACTACCCAAGGTAATCTACAGATTCAATGCAATTCCTATCAGATAATCAATGGCATTCTTCACAGAATTAGAATAAAAAAAATTACAATCTGTATGGAAACACAAAAGACCCAGAATAGCCAAAGCAATCTTGAGAAAGAAAAACAGAGCCAGAGGAATCAGGCTTCCTGATTTCAGACTATACTACAAGGCTACAGTAATCGAGACAGTAAGGGACTGACACAAAAACAGAAATATAGATCACTGGTACAGGACAGAAAGTCCAGAGATAAACCACACACATATGGTCACCTAATTTATGACAAAGGAGGCAAGAACATACAATGGAGAAAAGACAGCTCTTCAATAAGTGGTGTAAAAGAATGAAATTAGAACAGTCCCTACTACCATACACAAAAATAAACTCAAAATGGATTAAAGAGCTAAATGTAAAAGCAGACACTATGCCGGATTCGAGCCTGAGAAACAAGGGCTGCCGCCGCCGCCGCCGGCGACCGTCCATAGCGAGGCCTGGGCGGGCAAGCGTCCAGACGTGTTACCGCCGCGAGGAGTGATATCCTAAGAGAAGATGGGAAAGGGCTGTAAGGTTGTGGTTTGTGGCTTGTTATCTGTGGGGAAAACAGCGATTTTGGAGCAGCTCCTTTATGGGAATCACACCATTGGAATGGAGGACTGTGAAACAATGGAAGATGTGTATATGGCTTCAGTGGAAACGGATCGGGGAGTCAAGGAACAGTTACATCTTTACGACACCAGAGGCCTGCAGGAAGGTGTGGAGCTGCCGAAGCATTATTTTTCGTTTGCTGATGGCTTTGTTCTCGTGTACAGTGTGAATAACCTTGAATCCTTTCAAAGAGTGGAGCTTCTGAAGAAAGAAATTGATAAGTTCAAAGATAAAAAAGAGGTGGCAATTGTTGTATTAGGAAACAAAATTGACCTTTCTGAGCAGAGACAAGTGGACGCCGAAGTGGCACAGCAGTGGGCCAAGAGTGAGAAAGTGCGCCTGTGGGAGGTGACGGTCACCGACCGCAAGACCCTGATCGAGCCCTTCACTCTGTTAGCCAGCAAACTCTCCCAGCCCCAGAGCAAGTCGAGCTTCCCTCTGCCTGGGAGGAAAAACAAAGGGACCTCCAGCTCTGAGAACTAAGACTTAGATGCCACAACTCTTCCTTGAATAGTGACTGCCTTTAGGTGTCTGTGAACATATTTAAAATAGGCCATTGGTATCTGCTTTTGGTCCTTAGGAATCCCCTAGGGAAGTAATTTAATTTTCTTATAGTTATTTATGCTAAGTTATTGCCTGGTATGAAATATATTTGCATCCTCATTGTTTGAAACTTGTACCTGAAATTAGCACCTTTGTTATTTACATTATGTTGCCCTTGTCAGAAGAATTAAATAAAGTTTGGGTAGTATGCACATGTACCTGTGAGCAGCTCCCCTCACCTCTCAAAAAAATAAATAAATAAATAAAAGCAGACACTATAAAACTCTTAGAGGAAAACATAAGCAGAACACTCTATGACATAAACCATAGCAAGATCCTTTTTGATCCACCTCCCAGAATGATAGAAAGAAAAACAAAATTAAACAAGTGGGACTCAATGACGCTTCAAAGCTTTTGCACAGCAAAGGAAACCATAAACAAGACAAAAAGACAATCCTCAGAATGGGAGAAAATATTTGTAAATGAAGCACCTGACAAAGGATTAATCTCCAAAATACACAAGCAGCTCATGCAGCTCAATATCAAAAAAAAACCCACCCAATCCAAAAATGGGCACAAGACCTAAATAGACATTTCTCCAAGGATTACATACAGACTGCCAACAAACACATGAAAAGATGTTCAACATCACTAATCATTAGAAAAATGCAAATCAAAACCACAATGAAGTATCACCTCACACCAGTCAGAATGGCCATCATCAAAAAGTCTAGAAACAATAAATGCTGGAGAGGGTATGTAGAAAAGGGAACCTTCCTGCATTGTTGGTGGAAATGTAAATTGGTGCAGCCACTATGGAGAAGGCTATGGAGGTTCCTTAAGAAACTAAAAATAGAGCTACCATATGACCCAGTAATCCCACTCCTGGGCATATAGCCTGAGAAAATCATGTTCCAAAAATATACATGTACCACAATGTTCATTGCAGCATTATTTACAATAGCCAGGACATGGAAGCAACCTAAATGTCCGTGGACAGATGAATGGATACAGAAGATGTGGCACATATATACAATGGAATATTACTCAGCCATAAAAAGGAATGAAATTGAGCTATTTGTAGTGAGGTGGCTTGGACCTAGAGTCTGTCATACAGAGTGAAGTAAAGCAGAAAGAAAAAATCAAATACCGTGTGCTAACACATACATATGGAATCTAGAAAAACAGTACTGATGAACCTAGTGGCAGGGCAGGAACAGAGATGCAGACATAGAGAACGGGCTTGAGGACACTGGGGGAAGGCGGGAGGGGAAGCTGGGACATAGTGAGAGAGTAGCATTGACATATGCTCACTGCGGGGTGTGAAGTGGATGGCTGGTGGGAAGCTGCTGCAGGGCGTGGGGAGATCAGCTTGATGCTTCCTGAGGACCTGGAAGGGTGAGATGGGGCGGTTGGGAGTGGGGCTTGGGAGGGAGGAAATACAGGGATATGTGTGTACATATGGCTGCTTCACTTTGTTGTATAGCAGAAACTAGCACAGCACTGTGAAGCAATTATACTCCAATAAAGATTAAAAAAAAGGGGGGGTAAATATGAAAAATAAAAAACCTCTACATAGGTCCACACAAAAACTTGTGTGAGTCTTTAAAGACAGCCCCAAACCAGAAACAATCCCAATGTCCATCAGCTGTGAACAGAGAGACAGAAATGTGGTGCCTCCACACACTGTAACACCACTCAGGAACAAAAAGGAACAAACTGCTGATACACGCTACAACATGGATGAACTTCAAAAACATTAAGCTCAGTGAAAGAAGGCAAATGCATAAAACCACATATTATTTTATCCCACTGATATGAAATCCAGAAAAGGTCAACCTATAGTATAGGAACAGAAAGTAGATGACTGGTTACCTAGGGCTGCGGGGGCGGGGGATGGGGAGTGACTGTTAATTGGCACCAGGATCTTTCTGGGATGATGGAAATGTTCTAAAATTGGATTCTGGTGATGACTGTACAACTTGGCAAATTTACTAAAAACCAGAGAATCCTTAAAAAAAAATTTACTAGTGAAACTATGATGCTGTTCATTAGCTCTTCCCTCATTTTCCAGTGACCTGAACCAGATGACGGTTTCCAATGGGAAGCGCTTCCCTCCAGCGCCTGCTCTCCTCAGAAGGCGCAGACCAGAGGCGCCTGTGTAACCTCACACACACCGTCCACCCCCCACTGCAGGCCCTGCCATCCCCGCACCGGCCACGCAGCCTGCTCCCCAGCGGAGCCAACACTCCTGGTGTAAACCCCTCGGGGTCTCGGGCTCTATGGGGGTGTGAATCCCCAATGCGGGGAGTCTCCCTGCAAGGACAAGGGCACACATGACCCACAGGGTGAACAGCAGCGCGGAGCAGTCACACCTAGGGGTGAAGACTCCCAGTATCCCTTACCTCAGGGTTCATATTACTGAGGCTATAGGCCGCCATCAGAGGCCCCGCCCCCAGCCAGGAAGGCCGTTGCGGCCCGCCCCTAGCACTCGCGCGCATGCGCCCCTGTCTTCCCCAGCAGCGTGCTCCACAGACGCCCGTTGGAGGTTGGCTGTCCGCGTGCCCGAGAGCCCCGCCCCCAGTGGGCGTGCGCATGTGTGCAGGCGCGGGGCCACAAGGTCCCTGCAGGAGAGGAGAGAAAGGGAGGGTTGGGGGGCATCAGCGACCCTTTCTGGTGGTGTCTCCTCACCGGCAACCTTCGTGGCGGTCTCTTCTCAAAACCAGCTCTTGTGAGATGAGCACTCGTGATTTTTAAATTGCACACGTGAAATCCACACACTTACATACACAGAGTTTCAAGAGCTCAAGCACAATATCCTCAAATTGGGGCAAGTGCTTTCTAGCCCTGTGGACTGCAGTTCCCTGGTTCTTGTCTGTACCTTTCAAAACAGTAGGTCCTTTTTCCCAGCAAGCCTGCAGTTTCCCTTAAAGAACAACCTAGCAAAGAATTTCAGACCTGGGAAACACTCCGAGATACTGTCTCCTGACTCCATTCCAAGAGGTTTTCCAAACGCATTTACTCTACAAGAATATTTATTCTTAGTGTATTCAATACATGGAGGTTTTTCAATAAATGTTGATTCACAGGTGTTTCCTTGGTCAAGTTTTTGTTACAGCTTTGAGCGAGCTGTGACAATGAGTCAATATCAACACAGCAGGTAGTATGGGAAGAATTTTACTCTGCCTTTCTCCTTTTTGGTAATATATTGCAGAATTGCAGTTGGCAATAAAAATAATAAATAGTGGGATCAGCTTATTGACCTTTATAATGCTTCCCAAAGAAACTTCAATCACCAGATCCTCTTTCTGGTCAGTTGCAAGGTTAGAGCATTTCTCACTCAACAGGATGTTTCTGAAGACCCCTCACATCTAACAGCACTAAGAGCCTCCAAGTGCACAGATTTGAAAACCCCACGAGACACAAACATGGTATCTCTTCGTTTCTCTATTGTTCCGTGATTGAGTGGAAGATGAACTGTCTTCTGAGGCTTGTGATCTGTGTCCAGAGATGTTTTTTTCTCAGTAGCCAATGCCTGCTCCCAACGTCTCTGCAGGAATGGTCAGAGATCATGATCCAAAGGACTTTTAGATGCTCCCTTCCGTGACAGGTCTTTCCAAATTCCATTCGGGCTAATTTGATTATCTGTCTCTGGGGTGTAGGATTTTGAAGCAGTACAAAAATGATCACAGTATTGGGACTGGATAATTTTTCCACAATGTAATTTTTGTATCAGTGGCCCTGAGAAGACTCATTCAGATACTGTGTCAGAGTTATGAGTGAGAATCTTGTAAATAACTGGTTGAAAAGACGGGGAAGCAACAAGGAAGCCTGGCTTTCTTGAGTGCCTGGGTACAATATTTTGCCTCACCATCCCTCTAGAATGAAGTTATTGGTTGAAAATCATTTCAGTTTTCCTTCATGATAAAAGCTCAAGTACTCAGCGATATTTCCAAGTTGTTTATTTTTTTTCAGTCCCCAACAGGAGTTTCTTTATATAAAGTTCACCAAGATATTGTTTGAAATACTCTCACCTCATCTTCTCATCTTCTTGTGAGGCAATTTTTCCTGACAAGGGGCAAGGAATGTCTTAAGCACCAACAGGAGTCTTTTTCACAGTGTAGAAAAGTCCTTCTAAACCTCTCTTTCCTTCCCCAACACCCTACAATCAGTAAGAATTCTGCTGCTACAGCTGTGAGGGAATCTTGTCTCCCAAAAGATTGGGTTTCAATCTTCTGAGGTTTTCACTCTTCATCTTCCTTGACAAGTTTCTTAACAATCCTCTCTTCTCACAACACAAGACATGAATACTCTTTCATATCATCTTGATAGTGATAAACTGACATTGATTCTCAGTATGAAAATAAGAATCAAACATGTTTTTAAAAAAGCATTGCTACCATGATTCCCATGCATATGAGACCGTATGCACTGATGAGCCTAGATTCTAAAGAGTCAGGGTAAGTAATGGAGGCAGGAAATGCACAAGCTTATAAGCTGGGCTTGCAGGATAGGATTTAGATGGAAGTGGGTTTGTATGAATGGGGATTGAACATTGGTGGATAAAGTCTTGGCATTGTCTCAAGGTGCACATCCATTTCATGGGTAGTGGATTTTTAACACCTAGAAAAACCAGCGCTCTACGATGTTTAGTCCCTTAACATAAAGAAAGAGAAGAAGATTTTCTGCCTTCTTGTTCCTTACTTCTGTCCCTCCCCCTCCTAAGCCTAGACATTCAATGCTATATGATGGCTCTTCCAAATCCATTTCATTCAAAGAGCCTGCAGATTTTGTGTGTATTTGCAACTGGGTTTCGTGTTGAAGCCAAGATGCACACTTCAGTCTCTTTACTCTGAGTTCACTTTCTCACAAGGATGAGTAACTAATAATAGCTTAATATATGATACATTTTTGGTAGTGTTGCCAGATAAAATACAGCTTTCCAGTTAAATGCAAATTTCAGAAAAACAGGGAAAGAATTTGCAAGTAAAACTATGTCCAAAATATTGCATAAGACACACATATTAAAAACGAATTCATTGTTTTTGCGAAATACAAAAATCAAATTCAGTTAGGCATTTGTTATTTTTATTTGCTAGATCTGGCCACCCTATTCTTTCAGGTACTTTGAAATTTAAGCGAGTATAGAAATTCTTGTTCTAGGGATCTGGTGCAAAAATAGAAGAGCCATGATACCAACACAAAGACAATCATTGGAAATATCCTCAGACATGTTGGAACACATATGAATTTTCAACCAGAAAACAACTGCAGACATTTTCAAAAATGAAAATAGATTGCATTCACTTTTAGTTGCACAATGTATCTCTGGAAAGATTTTAATGAAACATAATAATGGTTTCCTCTGGGAAAGAGGATTGGGTTGACAGGGGAAAGAGGTGGGAGGAGGAGGCGTGAGTGCAAATTCCATTCTGCACAATTTGAACTTGAACCATGCAAAGGTACTATTTGTTAAACTATTATATTAAAATTTTAAAAAGGTACAAAATATTTAACAACAATGTAATACTATGAGAAACACATTTAGTTAATTCTGCTCTTAGACATGTGGGCTGCATGATGATTTTTTGATGGAGGGGGGCTTTCCCTCACAAAGGAGCATTAGTAAGGCTGCTCTTGGTGGATGTTGGTTGGAGCACAAGGACCACTTCCTTGGGAATGATGTACATACAGCAATCAACCATGCTGCATCTGTTGAGACAATCCTAATTTCAAACACTTGGTTCCATGTGGCCGTAAATACCCAAGTGTTTATCAGACTAAAAGTTCTGAATTTTGTTCTGAAAGTCTAGTCTCTGTTGAAGTAAGTCAACAGCCAGGTAGGAAGCAGAGTGGGTTGAGGGACACAAAAGTAGGTTGATGGAGAAAGGAGCGAAATAAAGAGAACATCAAATCCAACCTTGCTGCTATGACTCTAAAAAGCAATTTATAAATCGCCCACAGAGGCACATACAAATTGCATTGCCACCGTGTAATGTGGAAGGAACTTCAGTTCTTGCCTACCTGCCAGAGCCCTCATGGAATGTCTCCCCATCCCACCCAGGCCCACCTGCCCTCTGCCCCTCCCCCGCTGCAGAATGTTTCTGTCCCACATTCTATAGTTTAGATTCAAACTTCTCCCTCCTTTACTTGGATGTTGAGCATCTGCTGGAGCAGGTCACTCTCTGGATCCTGGTTTTGACTTTTCTCATCGCGGCTGAGGCAGCGATCGTCCGTGCCCAAGCCTGCGGGATGGTTTTAGAAGGAGGTAAGCCTGTAGGCTGGGGGTGTGTTCTCAGAGACCCTGCCATCCATCAAACCCTTGGGGTTCACAGGTGACAGTTGACATGTGGGCACATAGCTGGACTGGAGTAGAGGAAGGAGAGAGCTCTGGGCTCTCTCTCCTGGGGAGACTGGGGAGCCTGAAGCACTCTGAGACTGTACGGGGCAGGAGGAGGTCATTGGAGGTGGCTGAAGGGGAACTGGCCTGAGTATGGAGAAAGGATGGCAGTAGGGAGGTTGATTCTTTCTAGAAGGGAGACAAGCCTCTTTGAAACGTGTGTGTAGGGATGTGGGTGATGTCCTGGTCGTGACACAGGGAGGGTCACGAGGAAAGCCTAGCCCTGTGTTGGGTTCCTCAGGCAGCTGAAGCTTGCCCCACCATATCTCTCTAAGGGATGTGAACTGGAGCTAATGTGTCTAATGGGGCAGGGGGACAGATGGTCTTAGTCAGAAAACTATTCAGTGGGGCTGTGTGTGGCCACACCTGCAGTGAAGTGTCCTCTCCCAGAGCTAGGCAGGAAGTTCCTCTAACTGCCGCAGCCCAGACCTCCTCCACTCCTTCCAGCCCAGAGCTCACTTCTCCGTTCAGCTAACTGTTGCCTTGGATCCAACAGGGGATGGGCAACCATGTAGCTTCAGCCAAGAGAGTGCTGGGGGTCCCAGGTTGTTGGGAATGGCTCTTCCTTTTGTGGAAATGCAGTTCTTCAGACCTATGTCATCTTGTCCAGTATCTCATGGCGGACCCTCAGGCCTGCCTTGAGAGGAAGAGTTTGTTCATATTTGGTGTCACTCCTTCATGGACAGGGAACCGATGTGGAGTGCGGCTGGTTGGGGTGGAATGTGTGTGAAGGCTGATTCCCTTTACAAAGGGGGAAGGAGTGTCACCCAGAGGCAGGAAGACATCTTCTGTGTTATTAGACGTCCTATGACACCTGTTCTGATTAACCAGGTGCACCGTGCTGTGTACCTTGTTCTCCTGGACAGGTGCTTCAGACAACTTGATCACAATGGCACCTGGCTCGTGCCCGCTTCTCAGTTCGTCTCACTTTCCGTTAGAGGGAGCTGGAAGGGGAAAGACCACAGGCAGTCTTACTCCCACAGCCAATGTAACATGATAATTCCCTGGCCCCTGTTTGATCCTCTGCAACCATCACTGGCTGTGAAATGACAGAATCTAAGGGACACACACCTAATTCTCAGATCCCCCCTCCTCAGAACAGACCCCTGAGTGATGACAGTGACTCTGGGCACTGGGGAGGGGGTGGCAGGACCTGGCTCACGTTAAGGGTCTGCTGTGGGTGGTTCTGAGATGCAGCTGCATGCTGGGCCGGGGTGTAATAGGTTTGTATCAGGATTCCACTGGAGAGAGATTTTTCCAGCATCTTTGTTTTGTTTTGTGAGGCTAGGAAAGAAACAGAAGACTTATACTGAGCATCAGGAAATGGAAGACTGAGGAGGAGGTGGGGCCCTAAGATTTTAAATAGTGCCTGTCCACAAAGGGCATCTGGGTGCCGAGAACTTACCTTGGAGAAGCTCCCAAACTGCTGGTGCACCTGCTGAGGGGCCTTTCTCACAGAGCAGATGTCCACCCAGTTCCAGGTCTTGGGAGACAGCCTGTGAGGCTTAGGTGCCAGGGGCGCCTTAGGGAGGCTCTCCGAGTCAGTGCTTGCTGAGACTGTTTATTCTTGGCAGACAAGGGTCAGGGAACCAGGTGGATAGAGCGAGGTCACCAGTGGAATACTTCTCAACTGGAGGTCAGAGCAGGAAAATCACTCCAGGACATTTGCACACTGCACAGTCTCCCCTGTCCAAAGGCCCCTCCCCTGTGGAGATTTACACACTGGTTTCCCAGAGAGCCTCAGTCCCCGGTGCCCATTCTCCTCCGGCACTCACCCCTTTCCTTTGCCTCAACAGCATCTGCAGTGCTGGGAACGGATGTGACCATGAACCCTGGTGCCTCCTTGTCTCCTTTCACGGCAGTGCCCTTTGCTCCACCTGTTCCTGGCCCCCAACACTGGCCACCCCGGGAGCAGCACCCGCCACCCCCCATGACCCCATCTTTCCCTCCTGGCAGCACCCTGCTGCTGCCAGCTTTCCCCACAACACCTTTGCTGGCTCATGGTGGCCATGGCCCCAGTGCCCCTGGGGCTTGCAACGTCATTTTCCAAGTCAGCTCAGAAGGGAGGCCAGTAGAGCCCCCCCAGACTCAGACCTTTGTCCTTACTCAGGCCCCCTTCAACTGGCGCATCCCAGGGGCCCTCAGTGGGAGTGCTGTTTGTCCTGCATCCATATTCCTAGCAAGTCCTGCGATGGAGACCATTGTGACTGCTCCAGATGTTGGAGTGACTCAGGCTGGCATGGGAGGCTGGACCCCCAGCTTTCTTCCTCGAGCGCCACCACCAGCTGCCCAGCTGGCGCCCATCATCCCCCCAGCGAACTCTGGGCCACGGCCACATGGCACTTCCAGGGAGGGCAACTTGGCCACCAACCAGTCCAAGGCCGCGCAGGATGACTCCTGTAACCCCAAGAGCGTGTGCGAGAACTTCCGACGTTGGCAGCGCTTCAAGCCCCTGGCCCGGAGGCACCTTCCGCAGAGTCCTGATGCAGAAGCTCTTTCCTGCTTTCTCATGTGAGTGAACTCGCAGGGGGTCATGAGCTTATCGGAGATTTTAGATAAAGAGGAACTGTGGGTGGACTCACAGGTTAGGATTCTAGGGATATGGCAGGAAGGTCTGAGGGCGATGTCCATGCTCTGAGAAGGCACACAGTCAGTCATACATGTCACTCTGCCCGTTCATGACATCCCTTCAGGGCCTTATGTCAACTGACCCCACCACCTTGTGAACCCCACCAACTCGATGTCTTAGGATTCTCACGGTCATATTGACTGGAGACGTGCAGTCAGAGGGCTGTGGTGTAAGGTGAGGAGCCACGGGGTGGATGCCCCGCTCTCCTGTGGTGCTGTCTCCCCTCATTCAGGACTGGAGTGTGCATGGCCAGGGCTGTGACTTCAGAGGAGGGTAGGGGTGCGGGGCCCAGGAGAGAGCTTCATGCACACCTGGCTCTCATTGTTCGGGAGAATCCCAATAGGAACAGGGCCGTGGTAGAGCTCTCCTAAGGGCGAGGGCGCTCTCCTATGAGAGCTGTGAGCCTGGCAGGCTTTTCCATCCTAAACCGCAGGTCCCTCGTGAAAAGGGGACAGTTACACGTACCTCAGAGGAGTGTGCAGGAGACTCCTTGGGCTAATCTATGATGTGTTAGCAGATTGCCTGGCACCTGCCATGCCTCATTACTGAGAGTGATTTTGATTATGAAAAGGCAATCTTGAAGAGGAAGAGCGCTCCCCAAGCACAAGGTCCCAGCTCTAGCCTGGGAGTGGGTGGTCATCCTCCAGGGAGTGTGAGGCGGTGACAGTGGTAGCCGGGCAGCCTTGTCTTGCTCTCCCAGACACCTGCCTCTCCCCGTCCTTACGTTCGTTGAGTGACATGTGGTCTGCATGGCTGGGTGGGGTCGGGCAGGTGGGGGCTGGGCTGGTCACGGAGACGGACCCCGACGGCTTACAGCCCAGTGCTGCGATCCCTGGCCCACCTGAAGCCCACCATGGCACTGGAGGAGAGAGAGCAGCTGGCCGTGCAGGAGTGGCAGCGCACCAGCAACTTTGACCGCATGATCTACTACGAGATGGCGGAAAAGTGAGTCAGCGTCCTGGGCTCAAGGGCTGCAGGGTGGGTGAGAGCGGTGGCTGAGGGCCAGACCCAGGGCAGGGTCTGGCTGTAGGGGTGCCCACCAGAGAGGACAAAGGAGGAGGACTGTCACCCAGCACAGGGTCCCTGCATCCCAGGGGCCCTTTTGCCCTCCAGGAGCCCCTCCTTCACCTGCAGAGCCTGAGTCTTCTGTCCTTCCTCCACCGGGGCTCTGCCCTCCCCTGATGCTCACCCACCCTTGTGTTGACATGGAGGTCTCAGGATGGGGTGGGGTAAAGCTGTGAGTCTGGTAGGGGTCCAGCTCCAGCCATAGGGCCCTGCAGGGGAATGCGCTCCACCCACCAGCCTGCTGCCTCCGTAGTGATGGGTGGCTGGCGGCCACTGACATAGAATTTGGGACCCCCGCTCCTCATGAAGAGTGGCCTGCCTGGGTACCCTGGCATCCCTGAAGAGGCCGGGGAAGACAGCCTGTTGTCAGCCCTTCCAGGGTTTTCTCCACGGCAATCCCCTTGGTTCAAAAAACAAAATCAAACAAGCGCCTCTCAGAGGAAAGGAAAGCTCCCCTCTATGCTCAGCGTCCACATCCTCCAGCCTCTCCTGAGCCCTGTCTGCAGGTTTATGTCCCAGGACTCTCAGTCCCAGCCCAGGATCCTGGATTCGGGCAAGGACCCCTGTGGGGAACACATGTCTGATCCAGCCTCTGGCTGTTCGTGTGGTTCTAGATAAGGACGGGGGCATGAGGAGGGTGTCCCGTGGGTCTGCTGTGGGTCCCGTTGACCTGGCCCAGTTCAGTGATGTGGGTCTATGCTGTTCAATGCCCTCCAGTGCTGGTGAGGCAGGAAGTGTCCCAGATCTAGGATTGGTTCCACAGCTCTCTGCTGTGGACAGCATCTCAGGGCCTTGACAGCCCCAAGGCACATCCTCTCCCGATCCCTCATTCTCTGCCACCTTTGTTGGGCTCCAGAGCCCAGGCCTTTAGCTCAGGGTGGCCTATGCCTCTGTCACCCCCTAGGTTCATGGAATTTGAGGCAGAGGAGGAGATGCAGATTCAGAAGTTGCAATGGCTACAGGGGGTACAGGGCCTGCCTCCCCCAGCCCCACTGAAGCTGGATCCTCGGGGGCCCCCAGTCCCGAACGTGGGCCTTCAGCCAGGCACCCACATTCCCACTGGCGTTGACGGCAAAGGTAACAAGGGCCTCGGGATGGCCACTGTCCCCACATGGGTCCTTTTCCTTCAAGAGGGCATTGGTCTTTCAACCAGAACAGCTACCAAAGGCGGGGCGGGGGGGGGAGGGGCGGGTCTCAGCAGCCCTTGGTCACAATGGGGTTCTGACTCGGTCCGTTTTGAAACTCCTCTCCCAGCTCCCTATCAAAGGACCCCACACAAAGTCTGCCTAAAGTGTGGGCTTGATGGGGAGACCCCAGGAAAATCAGAGGTCCCACACTCCTTCACATGGGACTCTCTTAGATGCCCCCCTTACCTGCCCCTCCCACTGTGCATACGGCTTCAGGCGGTCCTGACCCCACCCCCACTCACGTCAATGTCACCCCAACACTGCAGTCACCACCGTGTGCTCGGTGGTCAGGAGGTGGACTGGGAGCCCCTCACCTTATTTCCCTCCTTCCTGCTCTGCCTCAGCCTGCGCTCCCAGGAAGGCCAGCCGCAGGGCCCAGCCTACCCGCCCGAAGCCACACAGATCCCAGCGGCCCCTGGGGCCCAAGGCACCCAAGGAGATTCCCCCTGGGGCTGTGAGAGAGTATGTGGACATCATGGAGGTACTGGTGGGGCCTGTCCACTCAGCCACGGGCGAGTCAGATGCAGAATGTGGAGAGGACGGAAGTGAGCTGAAGCAGGAGGAGGACGGGACCTACCCGGACCCAGATCTCCTGAGCTACATTGACCAGCTGTGTTCCCAGGAAGACTTCATCACCAAGGTGGGCTGGCCTGAAGCCTGGGGTCTGCTAGATTCCAGGGCGTGGAACTCTCAGCACCCAAGATCTGGGTTCCTCCCAGGCCAATGGGACTTAAGCTCAGCTCCTTGTTCTTGAGCTGTAGTGGGGGGGGGGGCTTTGTGTGTAGGGAGGGGTGTGTGTGTGTGTCTGTGTCAGATAACCATCCCCGCCTTGTGGAGGGGAGGAGGTGCGGGTCTCGGCTTTTCACTTTCCCTCCAGGCCTTGGCTCACAGGCCACTCCTGGCCAAGGATGCTCACAGCCTCTTCCTTCTGTCCCAGGTGGAGGTGGTCATTCACTCTCGATTCCTGGAGGAATTGCTTTCCCCAGAAGCACAGCTGGATCTCTTGGCCCTAGCTGAGGAGCTGGAGCAGGAGGAAGGACTCACCCTTGAAGAGGTGAGCCAGGGGAGGGAGAGGGACACTCAGGGACCCCAGGGAGCCAGGGGAGCCAGGGACCCCAGGTAGAAAAGGGGTGACGAGGGACACCCAGGTAAGACAGGGGAGGGAGGGACTCTGGTGAGCAGGGGGGAGATAGGACCCCAGGACAGGAGGCCCACGTGGCTGTGTCCATCCCTCCCTTGCCTGGGGGGCCTGGGGTGGGTGCAGTGCAGGGCAACAGGAAGGAGGGATGGGGAGCCGCGAGGGGACGTAGGACACACAGCTGGGAATCAGGTGCAGGAGGACGGCAGGAACACACAGTGTCTGCGTGTGGACTCAAGTCCCGGGGTCACCCATCTCCTCCTACCCCTGAGGGCCATTGTCCCACTGCCCAGTGCTTCTCCTCTCACACGTGTGTGTGGAGCAGTCACTGTCCTCCTCCCTCCTACCAGCTGGTGCAGAAACGACTCCTGGCCTTGAAGGAGGACAAGGGTGCGCGAGCACCCCCCAGTCACAGCGCACCCCGGATGAACTCAAGTCATTCTGAGTCCCGCGCCGGGCAAGGTGCCCAGAGGCACGACCGAGGCCCCCAGCTCGGGGTCTGCGATGACGCCTGCCCACCAGAGATGGGTTTCAAGGCCCTTCATAGGCTCAGCCAGACAGACACTGGCCTGTCCAGGCCCAAAGGCTTTGTTCCCTCTCCCAGACATCAGGAGTTGCCTCCATTCCGGGCTGCACGGCCGTCCCCTCCCCAGGGTCAAAGGCGCCCTGGCCCTCGACTGGGCCCCAGGGATACCTCTGTTCTCAGAGGAGCCTCTCCTGTTGAGGAGGCCCGAGGGCCCAGGGACGGGTCCAGTGAGGACGAGGGGGACCTCCCCAGCCTGGCCTTCCTCTTGGCCTCTGAGCACAACCTCCTGCCCCGGGGCCTGTGCCTGAGTCCTGCCCCTGCCTCGGGGCTGGTCGGCCCTGGAGGTTGGGGGACCCAGAGAGCTCCCCAGGGCCCCTCCCCTCAGGGAACAGGCCTCAGCCCAGCTCCTCCAGCCGCCGCCAAGTCTAGGACGCGGGCTCCGTGTGGAGGCCCAGCTGCTGGTGAGAAGCTGCCTGTCCCCGGGGCTGACCTAGGGGTCTCTGGGAGGCCAGCCTTGGCTCTGGGGCTGGATCACCCCACACAGCTGAGAAAGAGAAGGTGTGACCCCTTTGCCTCAGGGGGCAGGAGGAAGCGGCACTGCAGCCAGTAGGGAACCGTGGGCCAGCTCTCCAGTGCCAGCCCCTTGGGGCGGCCTGCAGGGGACCCTAGGGGCTCCCTGTGGTCTCATCCCAGTGCTGATCCTGGCTGATGTGGGGAAAGGGAGGGAGGGCAGGACCACCAGGGTGGGGAGAGGGGGAAGTGGGGTTATGGAGGGTGAGGAAGGTGGGGGGGGTGGGGTCTGGGTGGGTGTGGGTGGGAGCAGGACCTTTGCAGTGAGGTATGTAATTTGTGAATAAAGATAGTTTTGTTGGGAGATGCTC
This sequence comes from Hippopotamus amphibius kiboko, assembly GCF_030028045.1. Taxonomy (NCBI): domain Eukaryota; kingdom Metazoa; phylum Chordata; class Mammalia; order Artiodactyla; family Hippopotamidae; genus Hippopotamus; species Hippopotamus amphibius. Next base: position 114,774,346 of record NC_080187.1, read on the forward strand.
TCAGGCCACCGTCATCTTGTTTGTGTTTGAGCTGGTCCACAGAGAGGGATCCTGGGAGGAAGGAAGGATGAGGGAGGTCACAGGAGCTGTGGATCTACAGGGGGCCAAGTCTTCCTTCCACATAGACCAGGACCCCTCAGGCTGCTCCTGGGAGCACCCAGCTCTCACTCTCCCCAAAGACCCCTTGTCATCCCCCTCGCTCAAGTCTGCCTGGCTAGGTGCCTTCTGGGGCAACTGTACCACCTTCTGCATCCCTGAACCATCTAGGGAAGGGGAGCTGCTTTTGTGCGTCTCAGTCCTCTGGACACTAACCCATTTCTGGGATGGAGCCCAGAGACAGCCCTTGTCTCTAAGGAGCTTCTCTCTGCTTCCCGGAAGCGGCCAGAGGACGCTGGGATGATCCTCTGCTCATCCAGGGTTTCCTGTGTGGGTGGTCTGACCAGAGAGGGAACGTCTCGGCCCCAGGGACAGGACCGTCTGCCTCTCTGCCTCCTTGTCGGGGGAGCATCCTCTCATCTCAGTGGGAGTATTGCCATGTGGAGAGTGGTGGCGGCAGCTACCTCTTAATCCCAGTGAGAACGGAACAAGGGGAATGGTGAGAGGAAATTCCCGGGGCGCCCATTAAAGGTATGTATAAGGGAAAGGACAGGTGGGCCCTTTCGTGGAACTTGTGGGATTTCTGTGCAGGAGCATCTTGTTTAACTGAGGGAGGAGGACCCATCTTACTGTGGCTGTGGGGCCTGGCCCTAGAGACCTATGGGTCTGCAAAGACATCCCGCAACTACTGTCCCTTCCTTTGCCACCCATGGCTGGACATGTGTGTGTACTGGTGTCAACACTGATTTGTAGTCACATATAAAACACTTCCTCCTCACAAACTATGACCACGCTTCACAAGAACAGCTCACCCAGCAGGGCAGCAGGGTAGAGGTGTCTGTGGCCCAGATCTGGGTGGGAGCTGGGATCCGTGCTGAGGAGTGTGGAGACCTCCGTCACCCTCCTGTGGGTGCTGGCAGGGGACCTCACATCGTCAGAGCAGGGTAAAGGACCCGCTGAACAGGGAGCAGACCCTTGCTGTGTCCCAGAACTCCCCCGGCCCCTCCCAGTCTGCTTAGCCCCCATCATGCGCCGTGCTGGCCCGCCTCTGAAGCCCCTTCCTCCTAACCACTTAAACGTTCTGATCTTTTGTGGACCCACCCTGGGCCTCACCCCTCTTCCCTCCTGGCCAAAGCCTCTTCTCCAGGTTCTGACTTCTGATTCCTTCCCCAGAACCCAGGCAGGGTTGGGACAGCAGAGACTCCTTCATTCTCCCTCCTCCCTCCCAGACCTTGACAATCGCCTTTCTGTGTTTCTATGGTTTTGACTACTGTATATACTTCATATGAGTGGCTATGATATATCCTTTTATGACTGGCTTATTTCACTTAGCATATTGTCTTAGAGATTTATCCATGTGGTAGCATGTCTTGTGGTTCCCGTCCTTTTTTGTTGTTGTTGTTTTTTGGTTTTTGTTGTTGTTGTTGTTTTAATAAATTTATTTATTTATTTATTGGCTGTGCTGGGTCTTCGTCGCTGCACACGGGCTTTCTCTAGTTGCTGAGAGCGGGGGCTACTCTTCATTGTGGTGCGCAGGCTCCTCATTGTAGTGGCTTCTCTTGTTGTGGAGCACGGGCCCTAGGTGCATGGGCTTCAATAGTTGCGGCACATGGGCTCAGTAGTTGTGGCTCACGGGCTCCAGAGCACAGGCTCAATAGTTGTGGCACACGGGCTTAGTTGCTCCATGACATGTGGAATCTTCCCAGGGCAGGGCTCGAACCCGTGTCCCCTGCATTGGCAGGTGGATTCTTTACCACTGCGCCATCTAGGAAGTCCGGTTCCCTTCCTTTTTAAGGAAGGAAATAATATTTCATTGTGTGTATAGACCACAGTATCCGTTCATCTGCGTTGGACATTTGGGTTTTTTCACCTCTTGGATTTTTGGATAATGCTGCATTGAATATGAGTGTGCAACTATCTCTTCGAGATCCTGCTTTGAATTCTTTGGGTTACGTGTCCAGAAGTGGGGCTGCAGGATTACATGGTAGTTACATGTTTAACTTTTGCAGGAAACCTCATCTTGTTTTTTCTAAGGGTTGTACCATTTTACACTCTCACCAACAATGAGAAAGATAGCCACCATCAAGAACTTGGTGTATATCCATCTTCTAAAAATATTTATGCTTTTAGCACACCTATAGGTAATCAAAATTATATACAATACTATTTTTGCTTATATAAGCTGTCATGTATATCATATTGCCTTTGGCTTCTTATTTCAACATTCTTACTTTAAAGTAAGAAAAGTTGACAAATGTTCTTTAATTTTTAAATTATTTACAATTTTGCATTGTATGGATACATTAAAAATCATTTCTCAGTTCTCATGTTGGTGAATTTTTATAAAATACAATGTTACAGGGTAATCAATTCCAGAAAAAAAGGTTTTCCTTTCAGAACTTTGAAACTTTATTCCATCCAATATGGTTTTTATTATTTTTTAACATTATGCCATCAATAAATCCTCTCATAGTGGACGATCATCTTCCTTGCTAATTGTTTTTAAGATTGTCTTTTGTCTTTTGAGATCTACGGTTTCTTGATGTGTGACTAGTTTCGGGTTAAATTTATCCTCCACGTAACCTATTTTGCTTCATTAACTGATAATACACATTTTTCATCAACTCGAGAACATAATATTATGTTTTTCAAATGTTTCTTCTCCACATTCTCTCCTGTCTCTACTTGCAAAACGCTGGATAGATGTATATTAGACCATCTCATATGTTCTCTCTGTCTTCATCAGCTTGGACTGCTATCACAAAATACCACAGACTGCGTGGCTTAAAAAACAGACATTAATTTCTCAGAGTTCTGAAGGTTGTAAGTCCAAGATCAAGGGGCTAGTTTCAGTTCCTGCTGAGAGCTCTCTTCCTAGCTTTCAGATGGTTGTTTTTTTACTATGTCCTCACATGGCAGAAGGAAAGAGGGATCGCTCTTGTGTCTTTTCTTATAAAGGCACTAATGCCATTATGAAAGCTCCATTCTCATGACCTAATTACCTCCCAAAGGCCCTATCCCCAAATACACTGAAGGTTAAAGCTCCAGCATATGAATTTTTTGGGGGGGTGGGGTATAAGTCCATAGTGTTCTGCCCCTGGTACCCAAAATTCATGTCCTTATTGCATGCAGAATACATTCATTCTATCCCAACAGCCTCAAAAGCCTTAAGTCATTCCAGCATCAACTCCAAGGTTTAAAGTCCAAAGTCTGATCTAAGCAACATCTAAATCACATATGGGTGAGACTGGAAGTACTGTTCATCCTGAGGCAAAATTCCTCTGCAGCTGTAAATCTGTGACCCAAACAAGTTAAATGTTTTCAACTACGATGGTGGGACAGGCAGATAATAGACATTCCTACTCAAAAGGAAGAAACAGGAAAGAAGGAAGGGGTGACAGTTTCCAAGCAATCCAAAATCTAGCAAGGCAAATCCCATTAGATCTTAAGGTATGAGAATAATCTTCTTTGATTTGATGCTTTGCCCTCCAGGCCCACTGGGGTGCCAACATCACCCTCACAGCTCGATGGGCAGCCCCACTCCTTCAGCTTGGTGGGGTGCCACCCACACTGCAGCTGTCTGTAGGTGGAAGAGTGACAATCTCATACTTTGAAACTGAGGCCCCCTGGGCCTGTGGTGGGACTGAGAGCCCCGATGATCTCTGAATCACCTTTGGGGTCCTTCTTCCCTTTTCATGAGGGGAAGTACACGTTCACACCCAAATTGCTCTATTCTCCCATCCTGTAGAATCCAAGAATTCTGACAGCCTTCCCTCATTCTGCCTGGCTTTCTCTGTCCCCTTTGGTTCAAACTGGCAGTGTCTCTGCTGGTTTAATCCCTCTCTATTCCTAGTCTCTGCGGAGGTGACTGGTTACATTAACGAGTCACATCCACAATCTCTTCTTCAAATGGTTGCTCAGCTACACCCTTAGAGTTGTGTTCAGAACAAGCTTTCTCATTTTGAAAGATGGATAGGCTAAGAATTTTCCAAATCTCTGAGTTCTGATTTCTTTCTGCTTAACAATTCTGTCTCCAATTTATCTTTCTTCTGATGTGTTTTACTATAAAGCAATCATGAGGACCCAAGCCACGTCTTCAACACTTTGTTCAGAGATCTCCTCACATGATATTGTTTCATCGCTCACAAGTTCTACCTCCCAAAAAACACTAGAACACAGTTCAGTCAAGTTCTTTATCACTTGATGATAAGAATCGCCTTTCCTCCAATTTCTAATAACATGTTCCTCATTTCTCTTTGAGACCTCACCAGAAGAGCCTTTAATGTTCACATTTCTATCTATTTATGATTATTTACGTATTCTCTACAGAGATAGAGACTTTCTCTCCAGTGTGCTTCTCTTCTGAGCCCTCACCAGAATCACTTTTAATAGGAAAAGGCTGAAAGGACTTTATGGCGATCTCAGCTTTTTTTTTTTTTAGCATACACCTCAAAACTGTTTCAGTCTTTACAAACTATCCAATTTCAAGGCAACTTCCACATATTTAGGTATTTGCTACTTCTTGGTACCAAAATATGTCTTAGCTCAAGGTGATGTAACAAACTACCACAGACTGGGTGGCTTAAACCACAGACATTGATTTCTCCCTGTTCTGGAGGTTGCAAAGTTCACAATCAAGGCATCAGTAGACTCTACGGCCATAAATTTCTCTTTCATACATTCTCTTTCTTTTCTGTGCTACATTTTAGCCATTTTTTCACATCTGTCATCCATGTCATATGCTTCCTCTTCATCAGTATCTGATCTAGCTTTTCCCCATTCTCTTTGACATATAGATGTGTGATGTTTGTATGTTCAGTTTCATCATACACTATAAAATATTCAATTTCAATGGTCAAAATTTACTAACATAAATAATGTTTACTGTTTAATACAAAACACTGTTAACTGAGACTGGCACTTGTATTTTTTTTAATTTTTTTTATTTATTAATTTTTTTGAACTATCATTGTGACCCTGGGATGAATCCAGCTTGATTGTGGTGTATGATCTTTTTTATGTGTTGTTGGATTCTGATTGCTAATATTTTGTTGAGAACTTTTGCATCTATATTTATCAAAGATTTGGCTTGTAGTTTTCTTTTTTGGTATTGTCTTTGTCTGCTTTTAGTATCAGGGTGATGGTGGCTTTCTAGCATGACTTGGGGAATGTTCCCTCCTCTTCAATCTTTTGAAAGAGTTTGAGAAGGATCAGTATGGGTTCTTCTCCATATGTTTGGGAGAATTCTCCAGTAAAGCCTAGACTTTTGTTTGCAGGGAGTTTTTTGTTTATTTGTTTTTTGTTTTTAGTTTTTTTTTTTTCACATTCTATTTCACTTCTAGTCATTGGTCTGTTTAAGTTTTCAATTTCTTCTTGATTCAGTTTTGGTGGGCTGTATGTTTCTAGAAACTTGCCTGTTTCTTCTAGCTTGTCCAATTTGTGGGCATATCATTGTTCATAGTATTGTCTTACAGTTTTTTGTATTTCTGTGGTATCAGTTGTTAGTTCTCCTCTTTCATTTCTTGTTATGTTTCTTTGGGTGCTCTGTCTTTTCTTCTTGGTGAGCCTGACCAGAGGTTTGCTGATTTTGTTGACCTTTTCAAAGAACCAGCTCTTGGTGTTATTGATTTGTTCTAATTTTTTTAAGTCTCTGTTTCATTTATTTTCTCTGATCTTTATTATCTCCTTCTTCTGCTGACTTTAGGTTTTGTTTGTTCTTCTTTTTCTAATTCTTTTAAGTGGGAGGTTTAGGTTGTTTATTTGAGATTTTTGTTGTTTTTTGAGGAAGGCCTGTATTGCTATGAACTTCCCTCTAAGAACTTCTTTTGCTGCATCACATAGATTTTGTATGGTTGTGTTTTAATTGTCATTTGTCTCAAGGTATTTTTTAATTTCCTCTTTGATCTCAATGTTGATCCATTGGTTGGTTGGTTGGTTTGTTTTTTGTAGCATGTTGTGTAGTCTCCATGTAATAGCTTTTTTCCCTCATTTCTCTCTCTGTGTTTGATTTCTAGTTTCATGCCATTGTGGTCAGAAAAGATGCTTTAAATAAATTCTATCTCCTTAAATTTGTTGAAGTTTTTTGTGTGTCCTACTGTGTGGTCAGTCCTAGAGACAATATCTTGCACTCTTGAAAAAAATGTGTATTCTGTTTTTTTGTGGGGTGTTTTCAGATGTAATGTTCTGAAAATATCAATGAAGTCTAACTGTTCCACTATATCATTTAGGATCTCTATTGCCTTATTGATTTTCTGTCCAGGAGATCTGTCTATTGATGTGAGGTGGTAAAGTCTACTATTATTGCATTCTTGTCAATTTCTCCCTTTATGTCTGTTAATATTTGTTTTCTGTATTTAGGTGCTCCTATATTAGGTGCATATATGTTAACAAGTATAATATCTTCTTCTTGTATTGATCCTTTTATCATTATATAGTGTCCTTCTTTATCTTTCTTGATTTTAAAGTCTTCTTTGTTTTTAAAGTCTATTTTGTCTAATATGAGTATTGCTACCCCCACTTTCTTGTCATTCCCATTTGCATGAAATATCTTTTCCATCCATCACTTTTGATCTATTTGTGTCCTTTGCCCTAAAGTGGGTCTCTTATAGGCAGTATATTGTAGGCTCTTATTTTCTTATCCAATCTGCCACTCTGTGCCTTTTGATTGGACCATTTAGTCCGTTGTCATTTAAGGTAATTATTGATAAATACGTATTTATTGCCATTTTAAGCCTTGTTTTCCCATTGATTTTATATTTCTTCTTTGTCCCTTTCTTTTTCTTTTTGTTTTTCCTTTTGTGGTTTGATGATTTTCTTTTCTATTATACTTATGTTCTCTTCTTTTTGGTTTTTGTGACTTTATTGCATGTTTTTGTTTTGTGGTTACCCTGTTTTTCAAGTATGTTAACCCCTTCCTATCTCTACTTGCCTTAGACTTGTAGTCCTATAGGCTAAAATGCATTCTAGAGAAAAAAAATCTACATTTTCTTACTCTCCTCCCCTATATTTTATGATTTTGACATCCTCTTTTACATCTTTTATGTTCATCCGTTTGCTGTTCATTGTGGTTGTCATCAGTTTCACAAAAAATTTTTGATTTTTTTTAATCTGTGTACTGGCTTATTTAAGTGATTTACTTTCCAATTGTGATTTTCTCTTTCCTATAGATTCTTACTTCTTTTCTGTTAAGAGAGGACCTTTCCCTGTTTCCTTTAGGATAAGTTTAGTATTGCTGTGTTCTTTTAGGTTTTGCTTGTCTTAGAAAAATTTTTTATCTCTCCTTATATTCTAAATGATAATCTTGCTGCTAGAGCATCCTAGGTTTCAAGTTTTTTCCTTTCAGGACTTTGAATATATCTTGCCACTCCCTTCTGGCCTTCAACATTTCTGTAGAGAAATCAGCTTATAGCCTTATGGGGGTTCCCTTGTAATTATATTTCTCTTGCTGCCTTTAGAAGCCTCCTTATGTTTAATTTTTGCCACTTATATTATAGTATGTCTTTGGTGAAGGTCTGTTTGGGTTCATCTTGTTTGGGACCCTCTGTGCTTCTTATACTTGGTTATCTGTTTATTCCTTTAGGTTTGGGAAGTTTTCAGCCATAATTTCTTAAAATACATTTTTTGATCCCCTTTTCTCTATCTTTCCTTCTGGGATCCCTGTTATGTATAGATTGTGGTGCTTTGTATTATCCCATAGGTCTTGTATGTTGCTATCATTTTTTTCACTTGTCTTTCTGTCTGCTGTTCTGATTAGATGATTTCCATTATTCTCGCTTCCAGATCACTTATTCGCTCTTCTGCATCATCCAGTTTTCTCCTGATTACTTTTAGCTCAGTAAATGAGTTTGTCTGAGCAAATGAGCTTTCTTATTTTAATTGGCTTAAGTTCCTTTTTACAGTAATCTGCATTTCTATCAATATCCTTTCTTAATTCCTTCAATATTTTCATTATGTCCTTTTTGAACTTGGGACCTGGTAGACTAGAGATGTTTGTTTCATTGTTTGTTCTTTCAGGGGAATTCTCTCTTTCTTTTAATTGGGAGTGGTTCCTCTGCATCTTTATTTTACTTATGTTACTCCGAATCTATGAGTTTAGGAGAAACAGTTACTACTGTGGTCTTGAAGGGCTATTTTTACGTAGGAGTATTGCCTTGTCTTTCCTCAGTGTGTGTTGGCCATTATCTCCTTGATAGGGGGTAGGATTGCTGTTGTGGTGACCAGAGCCTGCACTGGATATTGTGCAGAGCCTCATCTTTTCTCTGTGGTTGTCACAGCCCTGTTAAGGGCAGGTCTGCTCCCTGGTTGTTGGAGTAGACACTCCCAGATCTATTTCTGAACCGCAGAGTGGGATAAGCAGGACTGGAACACTCCTACTGGGACAGGCCTCACTGAGTATTCCTCTGCAGGAGCTGTCCACCAGAAAGTGTGCTCTGTGGTGCCACCTGTTACCCGTTGTGCAGGCTCATAAAGTACACTGTAAATGGCACTGCCCTCAGCCCTGCATCAACTGTGGGAATTCAGTCCCCTAGGCACTGGGCTCACAAAGCAAGTAGCACAGATCTTCTGGAACAGAACCACTGAGGTCCGGCACAAAGACTGCCATAGTTACACACTTAGACCTGCCTTGGGAGCTACTAAGTCTATCCAGATCCCAGCCCTGCCCCTGCATGCTTGCCTGCAGTAATCCACTTAGATGTCCACAGGCACTGAGTTTACAAAGCCGCCTGTGGTACATAAATCCACAGATCGCACAGCTGCTGAGACACTCAGATTTCAGCCCTGCTTATGAAGTCATGCAGCCCCTGAGAATTGGCTAGGATTTCAGCCTTGCCTCTGTCTGTGGGCAACCTGCTGGTACTTGGGTGCTCCCAGAACTTGTAGAGGTGGAGCTGTGCCCACTGTTGCACCCCAAGAACGAGGCTGCTGTGGCGGTCCCTGCCCCTCCCTTTGAGCGCACACCTTAACAATGGGGCTTTAATGGCAGAGCCAGACCCCTCCCTGCTCACATCCCCACTTGTGGCTTGGACCACACTCCAGCCCCTTCAGGCTGTCTCCATGCAGCCAGCTCCAGTCCTCTCCCCAGGTCTGTCCTTTGAAGCCTGAGTTTCAGCACCTAGGCCTTGCACCCACCAGCCAACATGAGTCCTCAGGCTGGGGACTGCAGCAAGATGGTCAGGACCTTCTGTGCAGGTTTCTCTCTGTTCTGCCTGCTACAACCCAGCTGTTGCACTCTCCTCTGAGCTTCTGAAGCTCCCTTTCTGTCCCAGCTGATCTCACAGCTGGTGAAGGGGCCTCTCAGAGTGAGGGAATCTTTCCTCTTTCACAGCTCCCTCCTAGGGGTGTAGGTCCTGTCCTGATTCCTTTTTTCCCCCTTTCTTTCATCCTACCTGGTTATGTGGTGATCTTTCTTGCACTTTTGCTTGTATGATATCTTGCGCCAGCATTCAGCAGGTATTCTGTGAGAACGCTTCCACATGTAGATGTATTTTTGATGTATTCGTGGAGGGAGGTGACCTCTGTGTCCTTGTATTCTGCCATCTTGATCTGGCTCTTACCCATTTTATATATAGGAAAACTGAGGCTTTATATGGCTCTCTTAGTTGGCTAAGATCAGAGCCGGCATCCATTCTGCAAGATCAAGTCTTAGTCTTACAGAGTATTGGTACTAAAATTAGGATTCTAAAATCATTTCTAACAATAAGAATTTGACCAATGAAGCCAACAAAATGAGACAGAGGAACGTCAAATTCCTGACTTCTAAAGTTGTTGAAAGTAATATGATGATGTAAGACGTAGAATAGGACTTGGGGAACTCACTGAATTTATTATTTAGGGGTCAAGATTCCTTAGAGAAAGTGAATGCAGCTGGTACTGAGAGAAAAATTTTCTAAAAAGATGGTATTTGGTGGATCATTTAGTACAAAGCAAACCTGAAAGATCAGAGAACATCTGTAACTATAAAACCATGTCATCCAAGCCCAGTGCTACATTCTACTCAAGTTTATGGACTGTGACCATGTGATTCATTGCACATTCAAATTGAAACAAATGATGCAGTACCAAAGAGAACTCTGGATACAACCTTTCATTTATAGACCTAACCGTAGGTCCCAGACTACACAGGTATACATGCTAATTACAGCAGTGACAGATCCCCTCATGATATAAACTGCATGATAAATGGAATATCTGCTGATGATCATATCTTTTAATTCCAGTAGCTAGAATACATAGCCTTGTCTATTCTTCCTTTTCATATATTTGAGGAAATAGAATATGCCTCAAATTTTTGGATAGATAAGTATGATATCCTTGGGGGAGGAGGGAGAGAGAACAATTTTATATGGTTAATTATCAAAGCTCCCACTAGCTCAAATTAAATGTAATTTTGTTAAAGATGTAAACAGCAAAAGCAAGAAGGTTGACTGGTGAGAAAGATATACTTGAACTGGGGAAGTTGGATTCTTGCCAATATCAATCTTAACTTGAGAATCAACTAAGAATATTAACCCTCTTAGGAAGAGTTAGTATAACAAAGAAATTGCAAGACACAAAATATGTACATAATTTGCTTTACTTTCTTTTTAAAACTCACTGTATATTGACACAGAAACATGAATGCTTATTAGTATAGACTTCTAGGACAAAATGAAATAATTGTGTGTAATTGGTAAGATGGGTTATATGGTGATTAACGTTTAGTTGTGCACATTTGCAAGGATGAAGGGACACTAAGCTGAATGTTCCAACATGCACTCACATGACGGTAAAGTTGTAATATTTAAGCTAGGATATCTAAGGTAAGGTTGTATAGAATGTGTGGATTAGCCTCTGTACAACTGAATAAACGTATGATAGCTTGAAGGAAAGGTCAGGGAGGTCTTTGAGGACATAATGTTTTAATAATAATAATAAAAATCATAGGCACACCACTATGAATCCTGGGTGAATAAATTGTGAATGAATGAAACATTTAGTCAATGATTGAACTAAAAGCCTACAAACAAAGCTGAGAAATGCTTAAATTGTATGAACACAGGATCATTGGATGAATATTTATATAAGCATGGGAAAAAGAGAGCAATCACCCCAACAGAATATATTTGGACATGTCAACAGAAGTCTCTCAAAAGCCCTAACACTGTAGAAAATGGCTTGCAGCATTTGGCCCTATCTTATCAGCTTGGAAAATCCATCTGGGCAAATCATTGTCACCATTTTTTTGTGTAAACTAAAATAATCCTCTCCTCAGCTAGATATTACAGTCCTGGCCACAATCACAGTCACCTCATTTGAAAGACTCAACCAAGGGAATGTGTGTGTAAAGATACAAACAGCCACTCTAACAAATGTCACTTCACCCTACCACATGTTCAAATAAATCATCCAATTTCTAAAACCCACTGTCTATATTGAATACCATGTTAGGCAACAGAAAGGAATTTATAGTATGTTTATGAAAGTTTTCAAGTAATACTAAGACAGGTGGGTTCATTACAGACAAAAACAAGGTAATAACTAGTAAATTACCAGGAAAGACTGATTAAGGACTAGTAAGGAAAAAAATCTAGAGTCACAAAGGACAACAAATTAAACGTGTTATCTCAATCCTTATCCCTACACTGTCATATAATGCTTACATATAGGACAAACAGGAAAATGAGAGATAGAAAGGCTTTTCTCTCAAAGTTAATATATGTCAAATCTGAATTAAGAGCTTTGTATTTTGGGGCCTTATGTTGCCCCCAAGTTTAGGAAACAGGAGAGAGTCTTGGACGAATCTTAGGAATAATAAATAATTTAAAATATGCTAAGTGCTATGAAATGTTAAAGATGTTTAGATAAGAAAAAAAGAATAGCTGTCTTCTGAGAATCTTACCTCACATTTGTTTCAGAGTAGTATAAAACAAAATATATGTTTACTGATTTTAGATAGAAGGAACTCTTTGTAACTCTTTTACAGGAGGGTGATATCAAACCCTTATAACCACAATGAGCTATCACTTCATACCCACTAAGAAGGCTGTAATAAAAAAAGATGGACAACAATACATATTAATGAGGATGTAGGGAAATTGGAACCCTCATGCATAGATCATGGGAATGTAAAATTGTGCAATCACTTTGGAAGACAATTTGTCAGTGCCTTAAAAAGTTAAACAGAAGAGAATTGAAAACATACGTCCACACAAAACATAGGTCCACACAAAACATACAATAATATTCACAGAAGCATTATTCACGATAGCTAAAAGTAGAAAAATCCAAAAGTCCATCTATCAAAGAAGGGGTAAACAAGACATGGTATATCCATACAGTGGAATATTATTCACTAATAAAAAGGAATGATTCATGCTACAACCTGGATGAACCTTGAAAACATTATGCTAATTGAAAGAACCCAGACAGAAAAGGCCATATTTTATATAATTCCACTTATATTGAATGGTCAGAGTAGGCACCTGTAGAGGTGGAAAATAGATTAGTTGGTCTGGAGAGGGGATGGGGTTGGGGAGTGACAGGGAATGGGGTCAGAGTTTCTTTGGTAATGAATGTGTTCTAGGATTAGAAATGTTTTGGAATCACGTAGTGGTGATGGTTGTACAACTTTGAGAATATAGTTAAACCCAGTGAATTGTATACTTTAGAAGGGTGAGTTTTATGATAGGTGAATTATATGTCAATTTAAAAACTATATAAGTGAGTAGCTAATATTAGGGAAATAGTTATTGTATTTTAGAAAAAAAATGTTTTATCTAAAGTAAACTTCTGCAATTTAAAAATATTCATTAAAAGGACAATGCACATCAGCTGTTCCTTCTTCTTTAGAACAGATGAAATAAAAATAATGGACAGCAATGATAGGATTAATTATACAAGGTCTCTGCCTACAGAGACTTCCCTGTACAGTGGAATAGACGACATGCAGATAAATAATTACACTACATGAAATACATGGGAAAAAATGAGAGATCTATACAAGGTAATATAACACAGAAGAGAGACGGTCTATCTCTGGGTGGCATCAGTGCTTAAGGAGCTTCAAAGTTAGTATACATTGATCTGAGTCTTTATGGAAGAGTGCATCTTCCACAGATACACAGGGTGTGGAAACACATGCAGATACAAAGAGCACGTTGGTTTCATGGGTCTGCAAGTCACTCTGTTGGGCCAGAACTTGCAGAGTTTTTGCAGAAGAAGAGCTGATGAGGCTCACAAGGTTTTGTTTTAACAAGGAATGAGACAATGAGCTTTATTCCATAGGAGATGGAGAGCCATCAAAGATAATACTCAAGGAAGTGAATTATTCAGATTTCATTTTAAGCAGATCATGCTGGCAGCAATGGGGGTCAAGCATCGGAAGACGACAAGACTAGTCGCCGAGAGATTCTTAGAGAGTAAATGGTTAAGGCAACTAAATGATGAAGCAGTATTAGCAGAAATAGAAATAAATTAACCAGGTACGGACATACTTAGGGAAGAGGAGGAATTGAGAATGACTCATCTCTGGCTTAGGCAGGGAGACATTTGTTTATGTTGTTTCTATTTCTAACAAAATTATATTTAAATTGTAATGTTGAATTTGAAGCGTTTGTTGCAAATTAGAAATCTAGTTGGTAGAATTTTGCATTTTCAGCAAGGGGGAGAATGTCTGGGTTGGAGATATATATTTGAGGGGTCATTAGAACATTCCTGGACTGATGGGAATGGATAAGATTGAGCAAGAGGAACTGATAGAAATAAGGAAAGAGGGCAAAGGCCAGAAACCATTAGAAGCCTAGATTTTGAATAAGGGAGCTTAGAACCCAGCACATATTGCTCAATAAGTATTTGTCAAATGAGTGGACAAGTGAACTTCATATTTGCTCCCAAGGAGAGCAAGTAAGATGAAGAGTTGAATATGGAATCAAGAAAGAAGGATGCTTCTTACCTAATTGTTAGTAGATCACAATGAAAAATAAAAATCAGTCCTCTACATTGGCTGAGCATATAATTTTGGTAATTTTAAGCACAGAGATGAGATCGCTGAGTAGAGAAGAAGGCTGAAGACTAAGTTCTAATCAGGAAGAGGAGGTAGATCCAGCAACTAAGAGAGACAAGCAGCCAGTGAGATGGGGGTAAAGGGAGGTGGGAGTGATGTCTTGGAGACCAAGTGAAGAAAAGGGAGAAAGGGTAGTCATTGCTCCCAATGCTGCCTATAAGTCAAATTAGATGAGGACTGAGGATATTATATTGGATATGGCAAGGTAAAGGTCATGAGTGACTTTAACAAGTGCTCTTCTATGAAGCCAAAATGGGAGAAAACCTAACTGCAGTGGGTGTAAGAGACAGTGCTGTGGAGGAGTCAGATATGTCGGTTCAAATAAAAGATCCAGGCAGAGAATGAGGAGGTGAAGAAAATAGAAACAAGTATGGAGTTCTAGCATAAAAGGGAGTAGAGAAATGGGCAGAGCTAGTGTGGGATGAGGAGTCGAGAGAGGGATTCTTTGTAATGAGATGGGAGATATTCCACATGCTTTTAACTGATGGGAATAATTCAGTGCAGAAAGAAAGGATGATGCAGAAGAGAAATGGGATCAGCCCAGCCTCAGAGAAGTTAAGGAGGAACAGGACCCAGAACACAAATTGGGGGTAGGGGGAGGGAGTTGGTTGGAGAATGCTACTGCAGGAACAGCAGAGGATGTGGGTCCAGATGTAGGAAACTCATTAGATTTGGTAGAATTTAATTTTGCAGATAAGATAAAAATGGTAGTACATAACTTCCCAAGAACCAGGAAGCCAGGATAGTTAATTTAATTTCTGTCTAAAAATTGTGACATGTTAAATGTTGGCCCAAATGGGACATAGTATTTTTCCTTAAAAATGATACTATTATTTTCATAAAGTAATTTGTCTCTTAGTAAGTGTAAGAATAAAATGCTATAAAAGTTTGAGTATAGAAGGCAGCTGGGTTTTACATATCAAATATGAGAGTGAGTCAAAAATTATCTGCACTCTGGCCTTAGAATTTATTTTCATTAACTTTTAGAAAAGACAAATACATCATTTTTCAACATAATCTCCCTTCTTTTCAATACACTTTGTCCATCTGTCAATGAGCTTTCGTATTCCCTCATTAAAAAATGTTTTAGGCTGAGCTGCGAGCCACAAATGCACTGCCTCCTTCACTTCTTCATCAGAAGCGAATCTTTGTACTTGTAGGGCTGCTTTCAGGGGATCAAACAGGTGAAAGTCCGATGGAGCAAGATCAGGACTACAGGGAGGATGCTTTAACACCTCAAAGCGAAGTTTTTGCAGAGTGTCAACAGTGTGGGCAGAAGTGTGCAGATGTGCATTGTCACACCAGATCACAAAGCCCTTGGATAGTAGTCCTCTGCGTTTAATCCAAAGTTTAGGCTTCAGCACAAACTTTTTGAAACCTAAGTCTATCATGGATTATTTCATAGGCAGAGCCGTGGCTGATTTGCAAATGATTTGCCACACAATCCACTGTCACTCATCTATTCGACAGAGTCATTTCACATGTACACTCAATGTTGTCATCAGCCGTGGTCATGGACAGGCGTCCGGCTCCCTCTTGACGGCTAACACTTGTGCAAACTTCCTTGAACTTCTCTATCCATTCATATACGCTTCTTTGCGACAAAACACCTTCTCCATACAGTGCACAAAGCCTTTGATAAATAACGGCACCGGGTGCACCCTCAGAGCACAAAAAATGAATCACTGCATGCTGCTCTTCTTTCGTGCAGATCACAAGTGGGGCATCCATTTTTGCTCGCACCTCAGTTACCAATGAACGGATGTAACACATTCACACCTGCACAGCAGTGACTGGGGAGACAGTAGCCTTGAATGGAAAGCGTTGATAAGACAGTGCGGGCAACAGAAGTTTTAATATAACTGGAGTGCAGATAATTTTTGACTCACTTGTAATATGACAGCAAGTACATTGGAATCCATGTAAAGAAAACTTAAACACAACTGGAAGATTTCTAGGGTCACTTAACTAGCCTGACATTAAACAGGAAGCCATCAATAGCAATATGTACTTTAGGAATACATGTCCAAATCAAACTCTGAGGGGTACATTTCCTTGTAAAATAAACAGAAAATAAATGCCCTAATAGCTGTCTTCCCAGTAACAGTGTATTTTCACAAAACACTTGTAAATAATTAGAATTTATTTTACATAGGAGGCATTCAGAAAAACCCTTTTTAATGAATACACAGATGGATGAATAAACTTTGAAGAAACATTGAGGAGCTTTCTGGATCCTGTGAATAGTGGAATTATTCTTCAAAACATGAGTTACCTTCCCTTATAGGCAATAGAACATTGCCTGTTGGATCCTAGAGCAAAAGAAAAAAGTATTACAAGCTCTAAGTCAATTAGCTTTTGTAGAACAGATAATATAAGGGATACATTTATCTGAATAGAGTCATATTTTTATTAGACAGTGGGGAAAGTCTTGAGCAGACAAGGTGATAGAGATTTCAGAAGGCACTAGGAAACATTTATTTTCTAAATTCAACACAATGAATGTTGGCTATGATTATAATGATCACTATTCATGTTTTCACTAACTTGTTTTGCAACTAGAGTTTCTTTACAGCTAGTGATTATTTTCTGTAAATAAAGCAGTTGGGATACTGTCTGCACCTTATCGGGTGATAATGTGACTTAAACAACATGAATTTTTATGTCCAACAGGGGAAATAATAATATTTAAATATAACATTTTGCATATAGTTATATTCAATAAATATTTGTTAATTTGATTTAAAGATTATACCTATTTTACGTGAAGTAATAAATGTTTAACATAATAAACCATCAGTCCAAGAAAAGGTTGGAAAATAGTTACTATAAGATCAGTTGGGGACAAGAGTGTGATTACACGTGAACAAATTCTGACCAACAGAACACATATCTCGCTACCTAAAAAAAAAAAAGAATAGAATTATTGCTTTTCCCAAAATACATAAATAAAAAGTATATGTCAAATACAAAGAAGAAATCTCTTTGGGATTCCAAAAGTCAGTTCTCTAGCTCACATAAAAGCTGGATTGTTTTTATCCCTTTATACCAAATAAATGTACCATAAATGCTAGTTGGGAAGGAAAGCAAGAAAACTTAATAAATAATCTTTTTTACATAAAAAGTAAATGCTTTTTTAAAAAAAGTTAATAATTTGATTGTAGGCCATAAATAGTCACTTAACAAATAAAATCATTTAAATTTTAAAAGTAAATCTGAGTCCTATTTTATACTCAAGAGCATTGTTCAAGTCACGAGTGTAGTTTTAAATTTGAGTGTAAGTGAAATGGTATTTCATAAGTGCCAACTAGACTTCTCTGCTATACCTTTAAATAAAATGGACACATTATTTTAGGTTAATTGCTTGAGATAGTCTCACTTTGAAATCCCATATCAATAGTTCTGTGATCATTTCAATTCAGAATGTTTGCTAAAAATTATATATATCGTTGTCACCTACTCAAAGGTCAAATATTCTTTTTAAGGTACCATTACAACTTGAAACAAATTCTGATGGCTCTGATTGTAGCGATTCTCTTTAACTGTACCTGAAAAGTAACTCATGGCCTTTTCTTAATTTGTTGGATTTTAAAATCAGTTAATTTTTAAAATTTTAATCATGTCATGTGGTGATAAAAATATGCAAAGGTTCTACAGCAATTCATACACAAGTTATATACCCATCTTCACTCTTCACGTTTCTTTGCCAGGTAAATTATTACTTGAGCTTCTTGCTATCATAGGAAACTTGTAATTTCACAAAACACGCAATGTACAATGTTAGGGAACTGAAACTTGGTGACTTCAGATGAGTGGGTATATTTGAATTGGCAAGTTTTAAACTAACGTAGTCTCTAGAAAGTGTTTATTTGATTTTGCAGGCCTCTAACTCAGAAGTCTTAGCAATGAGTTTTAACATTTTGATACCATGAGCAAGGACTATCTTTTTTACTTGTTTTATTGACTCAGCACCAGAATAAAATGTTGATAGTGCATAGATTCGAATACTTTCAGCAGCAAGTGACAGGAAACCCAACTCAAGCTAGCTTAAATAATCACATATTTATTGGCTTACTTAGCTAGAAAAAGAGAAGGCAGAGAGGTGTTAGAGGTGACAATCCTGTCACCTGCCAGAGTTCTTTTTCCTACTCTAAATAGAAGCTTCATTTTCAGGGTAGTAGCAAAAGAGTTGCAGAAGAATCATGACAATGTCTAGAGAGAAGGTTGCTCTGAGAATCTCTCTCATTGTGATGATGTCTTTCTCAGATGCCCCTTGAAAACCCCTTTCACATTAGCTGGGTCACATGGCATCTCCTGCATCCATGACTTGCTCTAGAGATGGGGTTAGCTTTAGATGCACCAGAACCACCCAATAGAGCTGACTTGGAGTGATTGAAGTCAGGTTCTCCTGAGGCCCATGAAAGGTATGGCGAAGGGGCAGATACTTGAGTACAGTTTAGGTATTATCGGAAGGAAGAGAGAAATGAATGCTTGTAGGCAGCAGAAATGTCTGTTTCAAGTAGTGGTTGGTGATCATGTATGAAATATAGCCCTCCAAAAATCAAAAGCAAATCAAAAAATTGAGGGAGCAATACTCTTCCATATATACAGAATTTTTATTCTGCAGCTTTAGAATTTTTCGGTCAGGAGATTTTTGCAATCCTGTCTTTCAAATTCATGGTGTGTTTTCAGCCTCTTTGCAAAAAAGAATTATGTACCAGCTTGGTCACTCTGTGGCTGCTATTTTTTAAGTCAGGCTATAACTTTGGAAATAGTATCCGATATTTTATTTGCCTCCCGCATTTGTTACTGTTCATTTCAGATTATGTTTTTTTCTAATGTGTTATTCAGCCAGACTTTAACAAGCACTATCCTTACTCAAGGTACTTTTTACACATCTTTCATATATTATTGGCACATATGTAGTTCATGAATTTGGTGGAGGAGATAGAGTTTAAGGCGAATATGCTGGGCTATCTGATAAAACGATTTGTTTGGAGTGAGGGATTAATTAGAACAAAATAGGAGCTATGCAAACCCTTGTTATATTACATTTTCCATTTATATTAAATCTTGACTATGTTCCTAGATGTTCAAGCATCTGACTAATATTCTTGCTTCACTTGCCATTTGATTCAAATGTGATCATAATTGATGCTTATAAACCCAATAATATGGTTAGAGACTCATCACTTATAACCAGCTAGGAAAAATTCCTGAGCCTTATAAAGCTATCTCCTCATTTATAAAAAAGAAAGAAAAACTACCTCACTGAATTGTGGGAAGATTTAAATGAGATGAACTGTGTAAAATCATGGAGCAATGTTTGACATAAAGTAGGCCCTCCATAAAGGTTAAGCAACTTCTGGAAAAGGCCTGTTGCTGGAGTGTCCCAATTAAAGAAGTTAACCTTCAAAGGAAATGAAGCGTATAAATACAAATCCTTTAATCTTATAGTATTGCAAGATTATTTGTTTGTTTTAGTGACGGGCAAGAGTAAAGAATATCTAAATTGGTATAGTTTCAAATTCCCAAAAATACATAAAGAGAAAGGTAGACATCTTTAAAACTTTTTTCTAACAGAACACAAATGTGTATCTACTATGGCCTACTCCACAAACCCAGAGGGAAAAAAAATTATGCATATCTCTTATTTGGTTCCTGTTAATCCACTGGGTCGTCTTTGGTTACCTGCATCCCTCCCTAAATGCCACAGCTCTTGTCAGACACCCTCTACAAATAGCCACCCTCAGAGTTCTGGTCACTTCTCCCTTTCCTTCAGACCGGGAACAGGTAATGGTTCTCCGCTGTTGCTAGTTCTGAAGTTCTACATAATCCTTATTTTTGGTTTCTTTAAACACTCCCACAGTTTTAAAAATAATCCTTTGAATCAGTTGGAGTTTACCCTCTATTTTCTTCAGAGATCCTGACTGAAACAATTAAATAAGGACGCAAGCCAGGTTCTCCAAAATAGGAACTCCTACAGGTGAAACCACATTTCATGTTGTGGGTAAGCATTTCCTCTAAGCACCCCTGGAATCAGAAGGAGGATAGGGAGCTGTGAAGGGTATTCCAGGCTACAGACCCACTAGGCCCGCATAGGAGTGAACGAGCCTTCACGTGGTTCCCACCCCGGCCTCCACGTCGTCCACCTGGGACTCCAGGTGTAGTGGATTAGAGACCCTGCTGTACCCCATCTGAATTCCTGACCCACAGAAACCATGAGACAGAAAAACGTATTATTGTTGCTTTAAGCCACTGCACTTCGAAGCACCCTGTTACACAGCAACAGATAACTACTACGCTTGTCCTCTCCAGCGTCTGTCCTCTGAGGAGCTCCCAACCTCTTCCTCTTTTTCACTGTCCATCATCTCTGACACCTGTGAGAATAGGCAGCACCAGTACTCACTGACCCTAATGACACAGCAGACCAGGGTGACTCATTTCTCCTGTTCTCTAAGCCTTTCCTGACAAGACTTCACAGCATAACACAGTGGTAAAGAGTACACACCCTCTAGCTGAACTGTGTGCCTTCAAGTATGAGCTCTGCCACTTACTAGCAGTAAGCCCTTGAACCAATAATATAACCTCTACATACCCCAGTGTCTGCATCTGTAAAATGGCGATAATAATAGCACATGGTTGATAAGGTTATTAGGATTAAACAAATTATTATTTGTATATTGTTCCAGAGTGCCTGGAATATAGAAAGTGTATATTTTATAGAATATAAAATAATATAAAACATATATACTATATAATATAAATATGTTATAGATATAATTATATCTATATATAGATTACATACATATATAGATTCTATCAATATAATATTATATAGATACGTAGTCTATATAGACTATATAATATCTATCTAATTAGATATATCTAATATATATATCTAATCTATAGATTATATTGATAGAATCTATATATAGATATAATTATATCTATAATTATATATTAAAGATATATAATATATATAATATAAATAAAAGAATATAAAATAAGACAGCATGCCAGAAAATGACCAATTTCCCCACAAAGCAACAATGGGAAGACTCACTGAATCCAGAAAACCTAAATAAAGGATGGCCTGAAAAACCTGGTCTCTTCTAAAATATTCTAAGGTATTTTGTTAAGGGTAACATGCTAATTACCTGATATGAATACACACACATATGCTTGTGCTAATTTGTCTCTGGCTTTCTAAAGCATAATTTTGGACGTCCTTAACATAGACTGTTAGCTTTCTCCTCTGTTCTTTAATAAATCTTGAGATATGTACATCAGGTCTGGTATATAAGCCAAGATCCTGACAGGAAACAGATGACATGCTCAAACTGGGTAATTCAGGAGAATTTAATTAAGGGACATTTTTGAAAGGTGGACAAGATTTCTAAAAGTCAATAACAAAAGATAGTACAGTTAGAAATGGCAGGGAGCCATTACCTCCCATAGGCTGTAAGGCAAGAGTAGTTCTATGGAGAGGGCTGTCTTGAAGAGATTTTGGCAGAGGGACACAGCCAACCAGGGCTGACCCAGTTGGGAGGTTACCAGGTGTTTGGTTATTTATTGCTGTGAAACAATAATCATGTATTGTACGCACAATATTGTGGGTCACTAACTCTGGCAGGGCACAGCAGAAATGGATTATTTTTGCTTCACAAAAGCCTGGAGTCTCAGCTGGGGTGGTTTGAACAGCTGGAGATGTTTGAGACAGCTCAACAAGGGTCATATATCTGGGGCCTCAGTACGGTTGTTGGCTGAGTTCCTTCATTCTTCTCTATGATATATCTGCTGGGATTGCAACGTCCTCCAAGATGTTGTCTTCACTCACGTATCTGCCTTGGAAGGCTGGAACAGCTAGGGGATGGCCAGCATCGCTCTCTCTCCATGATCTCTCCCTATGGCTTCCTCCAGCAGGGAAGTCTCAGGGTAGTTGACTTCTGACAAGACAGCTCAGAGCTCCAAGAGTGAGGGCTCCAGGAGACCTAGGTAGTAGGGGCTGCAAGGCTTCTTGTGATGCCCTAGCCTTAGAAGTCTCAAAATGTTACTTCCACTACATGCGATTGTTCAAGCAAGTTACTTAGGCCAGCTCTGATTAAAGGGGAGAGGGGAATTAGACTCCACTCGTCAAATCTTCAACTGGAGAAATAGCACAAAAACCCTTGACAGCATGTTTAGTTTAGCATGTCCGGTTATTAAAGATTCTGAGCTCATTTCCTCCTGGCCTGCCATCTCTTGCTGATGCTCTCTATAAACCAATACCCAGAGGGCAAAGGAGCTTGTTTTTTTTAATCCTACTAAAATTTAAAAATTTGAGAAAATTTACAAATTTATAAATATACAAATTTATATTATACTTTTATAATCACATGTCATATATTTATTGTTTGTTAATATTGGGTTGGTCAAAACATTCATTCGGTTAGTGAATATGTTGTTCAATAAAGTGCTTTGTGAAAATGAAAAATGTCTTTTAGTTTTACTTAAAACCAAATGACCTTTTTGGCCAACACAATACATTCTTATATTCATATTATTTTCTTAATTGAAATACAGTTAATTGACAATGTTGTGTTAGTTTCGGGTGTACAGCAAAGTGATTCAGTTTTATATATATGTGTGTATACAAACACACACACACACATATATTCTTTTTTCAGATTCTTTTCCCTTATAGTTTATTACAAAATACTGAGTATAGTTCCCTGTGCTACACAGTAGGTCCTTGTTGGTTATCTATTTTATATATAGCAGTGTGTATATGTTAATCCCAGATTCCTAATTTATCCCACCCTCCCCCCTTTCCACTTTGGTAACCATCAGTTTGCTTTCTATGTGTGTGGGTCTATTTCTGTTTTGTCAATAAATTCCTTTGTACCATTTTTTTAGATTCCACATATAAGTAATAGCATATATTCATCTTTGTCTGACTTAGTTCACTTAGTATGATCATCTCTAGGTCCATCCATGTTGCTTCAAATGGTAGTATTTCATTCTATTTTATGGCTAATATTCCATTGTATATATGTACCACATCTTCTTTATCCATTCATCTGTCGATGGACATTTAGGTAGTTTCCATGTCTTGGCTATTGTAAATAGTGCTGCAATGAACATTGGGGTGCATGTATCTTTTTGGATTACAGTTTTCTCCAGATATATGCTCAGGAGTGGGATTGCAGGATCATATGGTAGCTCTGTTTTTAGTTTTTTAAGGAACTTCCATACTGTTCTCCATAGTGACTGTACCAATTTACATTCCCATGAACAGTGTAGGAGGGTTCCTTTTTCTCCACATTCTCTCCAGCATTTATTGTTTGTAGACTTTTTGATGATGGCCATTCTGACCGGAGTGAAGTGGTACCTCATTGTAGTTTTCATTTGCATTTCTCTAATAATTAGCAAAGATGCTGAGCATCTTTTCGTGTGCCTGTTGGCCATCTGTATGTCTTCTTTGGAGAAATTTCTATTTAGGCCTTCTGCCCATTTTTTGATTGGGTTGTTTGTTTTTTTGATATTGAGCTGTATGAGCTGTTTGTGTATTTTGGAAATTAGTTTCTTGTTGGTCTCATTATTTGCAAATATTTTCTCTCATTCTGTGGGTTGTCTTTTTGTTTTGTTTATGGTTTTCTTTGCTGTGCAAAAGCTTTTAAGTTTAATTAGGTCCTATTTGTTTATTATTGTTATCTCCATTACTGTAGGAGACAGATCCAAAAAGATATTGCTGCAATTTATGTCAGAGTGTCCTGCCTGTGTTTTTCTCTAGGAGTTTTATAGTATCCGGTCTGACATTTAGGTCTTTGGTCCATTTTGAGTTTATTTTTTGTATATGGTGTTAGAGAATGTTCTAATTTCATTCTTTTACATGTAACTGTCCAGTTTTCCCAACACCACTTATTGAAGAGACTGTCTGTTCTCCAGTGTATATTCTTAGCTCCAGAGGAGCTTGTTTATGTAGTCTTTATAGGTCAGCCTTCTGGGAACAGAGTAGGACCTGAAGGAACAAACAGAAGATATCCAGCATATCCAATGACTCTCCAAACCCTCAAAAAGGCTTTCAAGCGCTGTGCTAGAGTTATATAGGAGTTTGTTCTTGAGAACATGGGAATGACCAAGAGGAGAGAATCCTATAAGCCCTTCATTGCATTTGTATTTCCTATTATTGTACCTTTCATTCTTCCAGTCTTAATCTGTGTTCATATAGAAGTGTTCTTTGGTGTGGGCTAGAATTTCATTCCCTACATACCGTCAATTATGGTACTGCAGTTTCCCATCTACAGGGAAAAAATAGACTTACCTCCAACTGGAATCCCACCATTGGAATATTCTTGCAAATCATTCTTACACAGGGTGGGTAGCAACATGTTAGTCTGTGTGTGCTAGCATGCTGAGGCTTGGGATGCAGTACATTTGTGCCTCAGGAGTCTAGCAACATTAGATACTGTGTCCCCTTCCATCGTGAGGTTCTATTTAAAAAAATTTTTTTTGGATGGAAGGCAGGGAACGGTAGAGTATCAGGTGAAGGCCTTAAACTCATACTGTACATCATTTTCTGTTTGGTTTATCTTCAGAATCAAATAGTTACTTCCTTTTTCAGCAAAGACTAGTAAAGGAGCATTCTCCTTCTATACCTTCCAGAATTTTTTGCTGTCCAGTAATTTTTAAATATATTATAGTTTCCTTTTAAACTAAGTCTTATCACAGTTTTCCAGATTCCCCAAGTCAGAAAGAGCTTTTTCCTCCTGAACTATCCACACACTTCCAGTAACAAGTAATGTAAGGCATATTCATTTCGCAACACGATGTCTGACCCTTTTCATCCTGGAATTAGGTGATTCGGAAGAATGTGTGGTAGGAATATTCATATAAGTCTCTCCCACACCAGGGCAGCGAGCAGAAACTTAACAATGAAAAGAATTGACTTTGAACCAGATAAAGATATCTCCCTTAAACCAAACTAAATGTATTCCTAACTGAACGTCCTCTTCGCTGAATCCCCAAAATGCCTTCAGCCACTCCAGTGATATTGCTGACGTCTGAGGAAGAAATTTTGGGTGTAAAGAGTCCGTTGTCTTAAACAGTCAGCAGTTAAATAATTGCAACGATGTGGCCATGTTGCTAGAAACCCACTCAGAGATTCAGAAGGGGCCCTATAAAGGAATGATCCGGAAGCTTCTGTAACGTTGGGGTACATCCACCTCTGCCCTTTTTTGCAGATGATGTTTCCTCAGGAGGAGCCGTTGCTCTTCTCTGCCTCTGTATCTAGATCAGGGACATCCTGAGTCAGCTTGGCACACAGTACACCCCAGCCCCCGCCACCTCCGCTGCCTCCCAGTGATGGATTACAGCTCATAAAGAGACGTGGTTTCCTTCCTCTCTTCCAGAAGCTCCAAATTCCTTATGAAAATTAATCTAACTCCATCCTAGGGACCTTGTGTGTGATGAAGGGGTCCCAGGGAATGGCAGCCTTTTGTTTCAACTGTCATTCCCCCTTCAAACAAGGGAACCCTTCCTATACCCCATGTACATAACTAAAGGGAAAATGTCACGTGATTTGTAGCAGCCGATCTGATTCAAAGAAACTGTCTGTCTCCTTTCTTACAGGTTGGAAGTGCTCACTTAATTTTTAATTCCCCCGCCCCCCCCAAAGGCTATCTACAGGTATTGTCTGCCTCAAGAGGCACCCTGTTACTTTTTTTAGGTGACTAAAACAAATACATGTACATATATTTATCAATTATATGCTATAACATTTTAGGTTATGATGTGGATATACACAATTTACTGTTCTCAAGGACCTTATAATCTGGTATTCAATGCTTAACATTTAGCACCTAGCATGTACCAGAGAGTATTGTGGGAGCTGGCGACCCAGTGGTGAATAAAACAAACTCAACTTTATGGAGCTTACAGACATCTGGAATAAACAAACAAATAATATAGACTATAATGTCCAGAGTAGATAAGTGTATCAAGGAAAATACAGCTGTGTTTGGCAGTGGTCTGATTGTGTGTCCTATTTACTTACTCAGAAGACCCTTCTGAGATGATACGTGAGCAAAGATCCACATTAATTGAGATGTGGAGCTATGCAACTATTTGGGTTTTTTTTTTTTTTAAGTCAGAGTGAGCAATCTCCCCAATTTGGGAGATTTTTTTTAATCTTAATAACAATAAAAACTGTTAATGAGTCACAAGAATAGTATATAAGACATAAGAAACCTTACTCATTCATTCATTCAGTTATGTTCCTAGGGATACAGATATGAACACAAGGTCTTAGAAGGGTGTGACTAAGACTAGCATGAATAAGACACAGGGCCTGCCCTCCAGGAGCTCCTATCCTGATGTGGAAATAAATTTCAAGTAGAGGATTACAGTACAGTGCAAAGGTTGGGCATGTGCTATGAGATTTCTTAAGAGGTATACTAAATGAGCCTTGGGTGAGAAGTGGGGCCTGTTAAGGCCTGGGAGTATGAGTTTGCTGGAGAACTTAATCTCTAAATGAAATTCAGAGGAAACAGTAGGAGTTAGCAAGAAGCCAAAGAGAGCAAATTTCAGCCTTGTGCAAAGTCCTGGGAAACTGAGAATATGCTACATTTAAAGAGCTGTGGCACTGATGCTTCTGCCAGTGTGAACCCGGTTCAGGCCACACATGGCTTTATATGTCCCACTGAGAAGATTGTCCTCTGGTTAGAGGGGATAACGGGGAAACACCAAAATGTTTTAAGACGGAAGTGACTCCAGCAGGCTTACACTTTGCAAAGATCACTCTGCCTGCGACATAGAGAACGCATGGCTTCAGGATTGAGGACAGGAAGTGGGTTGGAGAAAGGGGATGGATTTAAGAGCTGTGATATAAGATCAGTCTTTAGGACTCCATGATTGGCTGGAAAAAGAGAAAATTACAAAATAAATTATTTACACCAAAAAGGTGGCTTCAGAGAATGGATTTGGAGTCAGTTTTGAACCATATGCTGGATTTGAATAGATGGAGTAAGGAGTTTAATAGAAGGGAGAGGGCTAGAAGTCCCTTCATGTAGTTAATTTCCAGGTAAGAACTACTGAGCTCTAACTGAGTGCTGGGCACTCTGACTACTAAGGTATATTTATTATATCACATAGTAGTCAGAACAAGTCTATGTGAGCCATTGTTATTCCTGTTACAGAGAAGGAAGCTGAGGCACTGGGCAGTCACCCAGCTGGAAAACAGGATGATACAAACTTCCAATCTAGACTATAAAAACCAGAGCCATTATTTTATAACCATTTCTTATTTTACCAAAAAAAAAAAATGTATTTCCCACCAGACCATAGGTGAAGTAACTTTTGACTGTTTAAGATATACAAAAAACCAAATTCACTCTCAGCATAAAATAAACAAACCAGAATATTGTTACTACTGAAGAGATGCAAAAAGTCTGCTGCAGACTCTGAAAGCATTCAAAGAAGAATTTCCCAAAATGTTTTGAGCAATGGCAATACCATTCATAAAATCATATGGCCTTCCAAGGTAACTATTGCAGAGAGAAAATCACTTGCATTGATCAATTCTAGAGTTTTAAGACATTATTGAAATGTTTTTCGGTTTCGCAGACCTAATATGAAAGAAATTTTGCAGGTTTTACTCTCATGCTAGAAGAGCTTGCACAATACTTCTAATATATGCACCACCTCAGTGATTTCATGGACAGGGAAGAATGAAAACAAATGAACTGAAGGAATTGGGGCCTGTTCTGTGGAGTATTTCCTTCTTTCAACTGATTTATTGATGACTCTTCTTGGAAGTGCTATTATTTAAAGAGAACATTTTATGTAAGCATACCTGGAAATTTTATCCTAGAACTTCCAGATTGGAACGGCTGCACATCATCTCCTGTCAATATATTATTCATTTCCCTGTAAGAAAGGAATGGGAAAATTCAGTCACTGTGACTATATCTATTAATATAAAGAATGAACTTCTGGCTTCATCTAGATCTTCATACAGCCTTTGTTTACTTAAAAAATGGAGTATTTTCAAGGCATCTATCAAAGTTGAGTGAAAAATTTTGCACACTTATTATCCCTAATTTGGGGGTCTTGTTTGAGTTTTAATTGATTTTGTTAAATTGTAAAATGTTGATTTTTGTTTTCAAAGAATTGAGTCAAAGAGGTTTATCCAAAAGCTACTCCTAAAAGATGAAAGTTATCTCCAGTCATGAGGTTCTTTCTTTTTCTCTGGCATAATAATTAAACCACACCTTTCCTTACACATTTGGAAAGAGGCAGGCTTCACAACGGTGTCTATGCAGCCATCCGAGGTTTTCTAAATGAGACTGAGCATCAAGTAAAAAATTTTCATCTGTAACTTATAAAGGAAGAACAAATGATTCTGTAGGCTAGACTCAAGATCAACAAACCTATCTCTTTTTTTTAATACACATTTTGTTCCTTTAACCTTTAAAGAGTCTATTTTAAATGACCTACTTTTAAACTGGTTTTCAGTTAAGTGTGTCACACCTGGATGCAGTTAACTTAAAAGTGTTTCACTCCTTGCTATTTCTTTCTAAACTAATTATTTTATTTTTAGTCACTCTGACTAGCGCAGGATATCTTCTCTAGAGAATGAAATCTTTTCTGAAATATGAAAGTGGATGAAAAGAGTACAGATTTGTTCTGGATATAGGTGTTTTAGGTTATTTTACGCTTCTGTGAATGGTTAATATTATTTATCAATTAAAATGACATCACTCCTCTGTTTAACATATTCTCCATATGCAGGTGAAAGGGCAGTGAGGAGCCTCGAGAGTTCCTGAGGTTGATCTGCCCTGAGACAGGACTTCAAAGCATTATCAGAAGATGGTTGTCCACCTCATTTGTAAAAGTCTCTAGGGAAAAATTCCACAGTTGGTTTTCATCACGAGTCCATCTGTGTTGCACCCTTCTGTCAGGAAAGTGTGTCTAGTATCTGTCCGGAATCTCTCCTGTTTTAATGTAAGTCCATTTCCTCTACGTGTGACCTTCCTTGATACAGAGAACAGCTGCTTGCCATCCTCTGTGTAGTATCCTTTCACATGGATCAGCCTTTGTATATCAAACTGAATTCTTGGCTGCTTCAAGGGACTTAGGTAGAAAACCCTAGGTTTGATTTGAGGGGAAAATGCTGTGTACTGATTGGAATCATTGCACTGCACTATAACATAGTTTTATTATTCATAGTTTGGCTCTGTCTTTGAAACTTAGAATTATGATCTGATTTAAATTCACACATTTAAGATATTAGGCTGATCTCTACTGTGTGACAACTTGAAACATGTACTCCAACACTGTCCTCAGAAAACTGCTATGTCACATGAGCTTAGTGCTGCTAAGAATAAACGGTGATGTTAAGTGTGATATGACTTCCAAAGACTACTAAAAGAAATAACCCTTCCCCAGAGATCAGTTGCTGACATATTTACATACATACAATGAGCAAAAGTATTTCCAAAGTACTCTAAGGAAAAGCCCAGGACTTCCCTGGTGGCGCAGTGGGTAAGAATCCACCTGCCAATGCAGGGGACATGGGTTTGATCCCTGGTCCGGGAAGATCCCACATGCTGTGGAGCAACTAAGCCCATGTGCCACAACTACTGAGCCTGCACTCTAGAGCCCACAAGCCACAACTATTGAGCCCGCATGCCTAGAGCTGTGCTCTGCAACAAGAGAAGCCACCCCACTGAGAAGCCTGCACACTGCAACGAAGGGCACCCCTCGCTTGCCACAACTAGAGAAAGTCCGTGCACAGCAACGAAGACCCAACCAACCAAAAATAAATTAAAAAAAAGAAAAAGCCCACATTTCTTTTTAAAATGACCCAACAAATATCTCCTGAACCCATGCTATGTCCCAATCACTGTGCTTTATTATACAATATTATTCTAAATGGATTCCTGAGGTGGTCTCCATGATCCCCTCATCCTGCTGTTTACACTCAGGTATGATCCCTTCCCCTTATGTGAGGGCAAAACCTTGACTTGCTTCTTTCAACTGAAAAAAAATGTTCAACCTAAAAGTTGACAATTATGTTTTAATCAGTGGCCTTATGGAGGACTATAGGATACATCCTCTCAAACAGCTCTGAGGAACTATTCCATAGAGGTAAGGGAGGAGCCAGGACATAGAGGATTTTCTGCTGGGAAAACAAAACAAAACAAAACCATGCAGTCAAACATCAAAAGACTACTGCTAATCACACCCCCCCCCAAAAAAAAAAAACAAACAAAAACCCCAGACATTTCAACTTAATGATTTTTAGTGCTTTGCTATATATGGGAAGATGCAAGAGTCTGGGCTTATAGAAATTATTCCTTTGTTATGCATCTTAACTATCAATATCTAGGGCCAGTATTCTGCTTTTCTCCATGCTGTATTCCCCTCTGAGCACACTGTTGGGGCAGCTGCAGTGGCTCAAGGCTTGATGGCAGGCAACATTCATTGTTTACTGAAATGGCAGGCAACTTTTTTCTGTCCACACTTCCACAAATATAATATGGCAAAGGTACGTATGCATGTAAGTATGTGATTGTGTATATGTGACTGTTTGATTATATTATTATAAGTTTATACTGCTCATCTTGCTGGAGGCTCTCTCCCTTGCTGGCTTTGAGGAAGCAACTGGACATGTTGGGAAACTCCATGTGGCAAGGCACTGACAGTGGTTTTGAGAAGCAGAGAGGGGCCTCCAGCCAATAATCTAAAAAGGCCTTCAGGAAGCACCCAGCAAGAAAAAGAATTTCTCAGTTCTACAATCACAAGAAATTGAATTCTGCCAACAGCCTGAGTAATCTTAGAAGAGGATCCTTCTCCAGTTGAGCCTCAGATGAGACTGAAGCTCTGGCTAACACCTTAATGCCTTGTGAGACACCTCTGAGCAGAGGACCCAGCTCAACCAACCCAAACTTCAAATTCACAGAAACGGAGGTAACAAATGTGTGTTGCTTTAAGCCACTAATATTGTGCTAATATCATTGCATAGCAATAAATAATAAGGAGCTCCTCGGTCTTTGTCTTTCTTGACCTTGAAATCTTTGAAGCATAGAGGCCAGTTATTTTGTAGAATGTCTCTCAGTCTAGGTGTGTTTTATATAAATCCCTCCATCTCATCCTCGTGATTAGATTCATGCTTTTGGCAGTAATGACATAGAAGTAATGTTGTGTTCTTCTCAGTATATTCTATTAAAAGGTGTATACTGTTAGTCTGTCCCAGTATAAGTGATACTAAATCAAATCACTTGGTTAGAGAGGTATCCAACAGGTCTCTTTGTTGTAAAGATACTATTTTCCCACGATAAATAATAAGCAACCTGTGAAGAGATACTTTTATTTTAATTTTTATTTGGAGTGTAATTGATTTACAATTTTTATTTGGAGTATAATTGATTTACAATGTTGTGTTAATTTCTGCTGTACAGCAAAGTGAATCAGTTATATGTATACATATAGCCACTCCTTTTTAGATTCTGTTCTCATATAGGTCATTACAGAGTATTAGAGTTCCCTGTGCTATATAGTAGGTTCTTATTAGTTATCTATTTTATATATAGTAGTGTGTATATATCAACCCCAACCACCCAATTTATCCCTCCCCCCCTTACCCCCTGGTAATTATAAGTTTGCTTTATATATCTGTGACTTGTAGATAAGTTCATTTGTACCTTTTTTAGATTCCACATATGTGATATCATATGATATTTGTCTTTTTCTGTCTGACTTACTTCACTCAGTATGATAGTCTCTAGGTCCATCCATGTTGCTGCAGATGGCATTATTTTATTCTTTTTTATGGTTGAGTAATATTCCACTGTATGTATGTGTGTATACACACACACACACACACACCCCACATCTTCTTATCCATTCCTCTGTCAAAGGACATTTAGGTTGCTTCCACATCCTGGCTAAATAGTGCTGCAGTGAACATTGGGGTGCATGTATTTTTTTGAATTATAGTTTTCTCCAGATATATGCCCAGGAGTGGGATTGCTGGATCATATGGTAGCTCTGTTTTTAGTTTTTTAAGGAACCTCCATACTGGTTGGACCAATTTACATTCTCACCTACAGTGTAAGAGTGTAAGAGGGTTCCCTTTTCTCTACACCCTCTCCAGCAATGGTTTGTAGAGTTTTTGATGATGGTCATTCTGACTAGTGTGTGAGGTGATACCTCATTGTCATTTTGATTTGCATTCCTCTAATAATTAGTGATGTTGAGCATCTTTTCGTGTGCCTGTTGGCCATCTGTATGTCTTCTTTGGAGAAATGTCTATTTAGATCTTTTTCCCATTTTTTGATTGGGTTGTTTGTTTGCTATTGAGCTGATGAGCTGTTTATATATTTTAGAGATCAATCTCTTGTCAGTCACTTTGTTTGCAAATATTTTCTCCCAATCTGTGGGCTGTCTTTTTGTTTTGTTTGTGGTTTCCTTTGCTGTGCAAAAGCTTTTAAGTTTCATGAGGTCCCATTTGTTTATTTTTGTTTTTATTTGCATTGCTCTAGGAGGTGGATGAAAAAAGATCTTCCTGCAATTTATGTCAGAGAGTGTTCTGCCTATGTTTTTCTCTAAGAGTTTTATAGTATCTGGCCTTACATTTAGATCTTTACTCCATTTTGAGTTTATTTTTGTGTATGGTATTACAGTGTCCTACTTTCATTCTTTTACATGTAGTTGTCCAGTTTTCCTAGCACCACTTTTTTTTTAATTTTTAATTTTTTTATTTTTTACAATAAACTGCATATAGAGTGTACAATTTGTTATCCCAATCTCCCAATTCATCCCCCCCCAACCCTCCCCACTTTCCCCACTTGGTGTCCATATGTTTGTTCTCTACATCTGTGTCTCTGTTTCTGCCTTGCAAACTGGTTGATTTGTACCATTTTTCTGTAGTCCACATATATGTGTTAATATACTATATTTGTTTTTCTCTTTCTAACTCACTTCACTCTGTATGACAGTCTCTAGGTTCATCCATGTCTCTAAAAATGTCGCAGTTTCATTGCTTTTTACAGCTGAGTAATATTCCATTGTATGTATGTACCACATCTTCTTTATCCATTCATCTGTTGATGGACATTTAGGTTGCTTCCATGTCCTGGCTATTGTAAATAGTCCTAGCACCACTTTTTGAAGTGACTGTCTTTTCTCAATTGTATATTCTTGCCTCCTTTGTCATAGATTAGGTGACCATAGGTGTGTGGGTTTATCACTGGACTTTCTATCCTGTTCCATTGATCTATATTTCTGTTTTTATGCCTGTATCATACTGTTTTGATTACTGTAGCTTTGTTGTATAGTCTGAAGTCAGGGTGTCTGATTCCTCCAGTTCCATTTTTCTTTCTCAAGATTGCTTTGGCTATTTGGGGCCTTTTGTGTTTCGATATAAAGTGTAAAATTTTTTGTTCTGATTCTGTGAAAAATGCTATTGGTAATTTGATAGGGATTGCATTGAATCTGTAGATTGCTTTGGGTAGTCATTTTGTAGTCATTTTGGGTAGTCATTTTGTAGTCATTTTGTAGTCACTTTGACAATATTGATTCTTATGTGAGGAGATGCTGTAAGCTATGAAAATATCCCATCCATCATCAGTCTCAATAATTAGTTTTAGTAACCATTAATATTTTTCTAATTACGTGATTCTTTTTATATTTATTTGTTGGTGTTCTACTGTAAGAAACATCCCTTTCTCTTCTGTTTATTTGGTTATCTAGTTATTTATTTATATCAGTATGGAATCACAGTTTCTGATGTTAGTCAATGGTTTAAAATTTGTTGCAATCAATATATATTTTGATATTCCAATTGCTTTAGATATGTACATTGGAAGCCCCTTTCAGATATGTTCTCTGTTCTGATATGTTGGCATCATTTTTATTTTCTTATTTTCTGTCCAAACAAGATTTTCCAGGCACATTTTGTACTTTTCCTGACACAAACCTGGAATCTTTTCTCCAAAGACTCCTGGTTTCTTTTAAAGTGAATAATGGTATTTAGAAACCAAATCTGGGACGAAGTGTACTCATTGCCACATGAATGTCATTGCTTCTAGTATCTCTCAGTGACGGTGAAGTATATACGGAGATAAGTTTAACAAAATACATGTAAGACGTGCACTAAAAACTACAAGACATTGCTGGGAGAAATTTAAAAGATTGGAATAAATGAATAAATATACTATGTTACTAGATTCTAGGACCCAGTGTTATTAAGATGCCAATTATGAAGCTGTCTTCTGCTTAGCATCTCAGAAGGCTGCAACCAGTTTATTGGCTGGCATCGTGGTCTTATCTAGGCTTGACTGGGGAAATATCTGCTTCTGCACTCACTCCAGTTGTTGGTGGAATTCAGTTCCTTGCAGTTATAAGATTGAGGAATTCATTTTGTTGCTGGATGTAGCTCCTTGTAGGCTGTCAGCTGGAGGCTGTCCACAGCTCTTAGAAACTGCCTGCATTTCCTTGTCATGTGGGATTTCCCCACATGACACATGCACACACACACACACATTTAATTTTTAACCTCCAATTCCATTTCAACACCACGATGTACCTTCTAGGCTTCCCCTTCAACAATGAGAAACCTAGATCGCATTATATGTGCAAATGTGTTTACTCAGTTTTCTCAAGCCTAGAGTATATAGGTTCGCTGCAAGGACACAGAAGCTGCTATGTGGTATTTGAACAAAACAAAACAAAAGGCAGGAAAGATGTCATGACTTTTATAATTTGTGTTCCCTTTTTTGGAAAAGGAATTTGATTATCCATGGTTTTGTTCGTTTTTTCTAGTTGTATGAATAAAACCTTTAGCAGCAGAGGTCGGTGAAAATCATGCAGAACCTTTTAAGCCATGGTAGAGAGTTTGGGTTTTATTCAATGGGAATGCATTGGAGGGCTTTCTGTTAAGTTGTTGCATGTTTGTTTGTTGTAAGTAGTATTAATATCATTTTCCAAGTTATTTCCTAGTAATGTTTATCACTTACTCATTCTTCAGCTTACTCTACAACAAGATAGACGTGCTTAGAGCAATCCATACCAAAAAGTTAGAAAATACATGAAATAATGGAGCAAATAAATGGGATAAAGAATTAATGGAGCTGGAGAACAAAAGGCCAGGGTGAGGCCAGTTCAAAATATGCTTAACTTTAAGTACTTTAAAGTTACAAGACGTGCTGTTTTCTCTGAGTTTTCTAGAGACTAGAACAGTTTGAAATGCCTCATCCCCCATCCCTTGAGATATACTCACTCAGGTAACAGGCCTTCACAGTAACCCTCAACCCAGCATCTATGCCACGCAGAATTGAGACTCACTGATGGGAGAGTCCATGGATTGTTTTTCTTGCACAAATTTTTCGGAAGCCTTCCTGGTTGCTGATAATTTAACCCTTTGAGGTTAGGAAAGAAAATGGACATTTGGATAACGCCTGTTTAGTTAATCATGGTAGCCAACCAAGGCAAGAAATTCAAGCCAAAAATTCACTCCATCTTTAGTAGGACATAGAATTTTAAATTATAATTGACCTCTTGAGAGGAGAAATGCATGGCTTTCCACAGGGAAAAACTGAGCACTGAGGAGAAAGTCTTTATTCCATGAGCACCATAATCACTATCATAGTAACAAATTAGAAGAGAACTTTCATTTTAAAATCGGATATAATTTATCATGCATTACTTCATGCTATACTCCTTTGCTTGTTATTGGTTTGTGGCTACTTGCATACAATAATGAAGTTTCAAAGAAAGTGAAGTTACAAAAGGACAATTATTTAATGCAGGAAGTATAAACCATTGCATTGGGGGACTGGAAGACATTTTTTAAAGTTCTCATATTATCTGTTGAATTATGTGTTTCTACACAGTGAGTAATGTCTTACATTCTTGCCAACAGTGTTTTGAAAGAAGTTTGTTAAAAGTATGTCAGCTAAATCACATTTAGGATATCACTGCTAATGGTGTCGTTCACACGTTGTGAAACACACAGCTCCAATTTAATTCTGCCAAAAAAATTAGGTCATTGCAAAATACCGTATGAAAACTGCAGGGAGACAGGGATAAGGATAAAGCAAAGGAAGACACCAATTCTTTTTTGTAAAGCGTAATAGGGATAGGACAAAACCGGGTAGGAAGGCTGAGCCCTTTTAAACAGATACTTTTTTCCGTGGTTGTGTGTGTGTGTGTGTGTGTGTGTGTGTGTGTGTGTGTGTGTTAATTCCAGTTGAGTACAGATGATGAGTTAATTTAAAATTGGGCTAACTGGCTGTTCTGCACTGTACCTGGGTAGTTCCCGTACCTTCAAGTTCACCTAATGGTACGGAGATGCCCTTGTTTTCTGACTTCATACAGAAACCATCGTGATTATTGTATCTCAATTTACTTTTTTCTTTTTCCAGTCAAGAAAGGGGGCTTAATGCAAATTAAGCCTTTGATGCGAAGGCACATAATTTATAATCATGATTGTTATTATTAACATTACATCGCGGGAATGGCTTTGTTGGAAGTTACCCACCAGGACCCGCAAATCTATTTCGGTGACACACGCCCCAACTCTCCTCACCGAGGCGTGGTGCTTGGCTGGCGCGCTCTGAGCCACTGCGCTGGCTGAGCTCCGAAGGAGGTGGTCCCCGCTCCTCCCGAACCCACGCGCTGGGCTGGGAGAAAGCAAGGCGGGACAGTCATTGTTCTCCCTGGCCCGGGCTACCAGCACCTCTCACTTTCGGGAGAAACTTCCCCCGGCTGCCGCTCTCTGGGCTTGGGATGGGTCTCCACAGCGCGCCCTTCCCTGTCCTGGAGTGGGACGCTCAGCGAACACACACACCCACAGTCACCTTTGCGCGCTCCTCCGGAGCCGGCCGGCACACAGCGCACCCCAGCGGCCGCGTGGCTGCCTTCTAGTCCTGGCCACTAGGCTCCCGCAGAGCTCGCCAGTCGCCGCCGCGCGCGCCTCGGAATCTGGGGACTCGAGAGCCTGCGAGAGCCAGTCTCAGCCAGACCCCAGGGAGAGCGCGGGGCTGCGGCACCCCGCCCCGCCCGCCACACCTGGGAGCGGTGAGGACCGAGAGAGGCGGGGCGCGGCAGGAGGCTGGCCCGGTGTCTGAGCAGCGCCGCCGAAAGCCGGCCGGACTGGAGCGGGGCGAAGGGGGAGAGTCTCGAGGCCGAGTCCAGCTCCTCCGAGGGAGGGACCCCAGCTGGGGTGGAAAACCTGCACGGGGGAGCCGCAGAGACGCGCCGCGCTGATCATGGAGTGGGTCGGCCCCGGCTCCGCGCGGCCGCAGCAGCAGTAGGACCAGGAATCGGTCGAAGCGTGGCTGGACGATCACTGGGACTTTACCTTCTCTTACTTTGTTAGGAAAGGCACCAGGTAAGAAGAGGACCCGTGGAAGACCCGGCCGGGGCATGGAGCGTAACCTGGGGCTGATCTCTGTCCCTTATTGAATTTTCCCCTTCGTTAACCATTAAACAGTCTCCACTCTCAGGCCCTTTGCCTTTGAAGTAGGGCCGTGATCCTGTTACGGTGTAGAGACCTCGACTTTAAGGCGAGTACAGCCGAAAACCCCAAGCGTCGGATTCGATCCAACTTGCACAAAGTTCAAATCCAAAAATGAACGTGCCGGACCCCCCTCTCCCTCCCTCCCTCCCCCCAACACGCTGGCAGCCCTGGTATTCCCTGGGAGCAAGATTATTTTCCTATGCCTGCGCTCACGGGCCTTCCTCTAGCCCTTCTCTAGCCTCCTGGTTCCCCTAAATCTCCTTAGCGAAACCAAAAACAGTTTTTGAGCCCCTTCCCTGCCGCTCCGGAAGCACCATTTCCAATGCGGTCCCTGTGGCTCCGCTCCTCCCCCGTCCCCCTTCGCCCCGGCCCTGGCGGGGCGGGGAAGCCCGGGTAGGGCACGAGACCACGAAGAAGCCCCAAGGGCAGCAACATGCCGGAAGCTTCCCAGAGTGAGTGCTGTCGTTTTTTTGCCCCCTTCCAGTCCCCTGGTTGTCCCGCGCTCCTCCTCTCTGCCGCTTTTGCGAGCAAGGCGGCGCCGCCGAACGGGCTCCGTGGAGGGGTTCGCGGCGCGCACACAAAGGGCGGCGCGGAGGCGCGGCGGGGAGCGGACCCTGGAGGGGGGTGGGGTGACAGGTCCCGCGGCCCGGGACAACCCCAAAGGCCAGCTCTTCCTGGTCCGGAGCCAAGCGCCAGGGCGGCTGCTGCGGAGGGCGGGGAGGAGAGAGAGACTATCCTTCGGGAGGCGGCTGCTCAGCGGGCAGTCGGGGCGCGCGTGGGAAACGCTCGCGGGAGACTTGGAGAGGAATCGCGGCTGAAGCCGAGGGGCTAGGAGGGCGAAACGCAGAGTGCCTGGCGGCCGGGTGCCCCGAAGCCGGGGGAGTTGGTGCGAAGCCCGGCCGGCCGCTGCGCGCGGCGTGGGGCTGACTCCAGACGCACCCCTTTGAAGGAGGGGCCGGGATCTCGGCGTCGCTGGCTCCCGGCAGCGGCCCTCGGGCAGCTGGCGCTGGCCGCCTCTCCGGGAGGGAGACGCGAGCGGGGCGGTGATGGTGAAGGGGCCGGCTGGGGCTGGACGCTGGGCTCCCACCCGCCGGTGCACCGCCGCGACTCGGCCGGGCGCTCCCCGCCAGGGGGCGGCGCAGCGCGGGGCGAGCGGGCGGCGGCGGGCGGCGGGCGGCGGCGCGACGGTGCGGGCGGTAGGGGAGCCGGCTTGGAGTCGCTGGCCTCACCTGGGCACGTCGTCGGCCCCCAGCCCCCACCCCCACGGCGCCTCCTCGAGTCCAGGGTCAGCCGACGCCGCCTCATCTGCATCTCCAACTCGCCAGGTTTGCTATGTTGCCTTTTGGAGACAAAACAAGGTACTTCCTTAAGCATCCTCCCCCTCTTTCCCCACTTTCCCCGGGGGCGCGGTGGGGGCCGGGTGCAGGGTGCTTGCACCCAGGTCACACCGGCGGGGCGATGCTTCGTTGAAAATGTGCTCTGTGACATTTCTGTCTTCCTCTACCTTCCTGCAGATGTAATACTCTGAGGTCTTAGATGGGACGCTTTTTAACTCCGTTGCTCCTAACGAATGTTCAGTGGGTGTCGATTTGATCACTTTTGGGGGGTTTTAACAGAGGCGATGGCTTCGGGACAGATCTTATCTCCTCTGTTTAATTACTCAGCCTTCCTTTTAAAATCCTCTTCCCGCTTTCGCCTTCTATCAAAATACTAAATCTGGAGCGACCCAGGGGATAAATCCTGAATGGAAAGTGGTTCCCTTTCGAAGGGCACTTTTCTGAGGGTTTGGGGTGAGGCACTAAGACCATCTAGGTCTGGAATTATCGATTGCTGGGAGCCAGCAGTTTTGAGAGGTCTCCTCCTCCGAGGCCATCTGTCCCCGTTTTCCTTTCACCCTTGCATACTTCCACCCTTCCGCCCTTAATGAATTATAGCGCATAGTATAATGCGGAGTGGGCAGGAGAACGGGGCTATTTTAAATGTGTAGAGGGATGTTCTTTAGGCAGATTATTAAGAAAGAACAAAATTATTTATTTTAAACTCAGCGTAAATGTCCTTTTTCTTTTTTTCTCCCCTCTCCCTTTAAAGACATAAACTTGGGATTGTTTGGTGGTAGCTTTTAACTCATACATAACAACACTTCACTTTGAGAGCCCGCCAAAAGTTTGAGAGTAACGTTTTTTTTTGGTTTTTTTTTTTTGTTGTTTTTTTTCCGGAAAATAAATTGAATGAGTTGTTACATTTCTTTTCACATTACTTTTTTCTCCCAAATAGCATAGGATTAAAATCCCAGTTCTCAAAATTACACTGCTTAGCGTAAAATGTAGATCATCTGAGACTTTGTTAAAGGTTTTCTCTTCAGTTAGGGTTTTTATATCATAGTTGATGTGGACAATACGCTGAAACGCTTTCTGTGGTATATATATGTGTGTGTATGTAATCTTGGGAGAAGAGTTTATGTTGAGTTCAAGTTGAAAAACGAAAGTGTAAGATAATCAAGAGTAGTGTAGGCCCTCAATTTTAGGAGTTATAGATAAAGCGCTGAAAGTAGTCAGTGTGAAGAATATAATCTGTCTTGTCTGTAGCCAGAGATTTTTCACGGAACAGTACTCCAGTTTGGGCTTCTATTTGATGGCATGACCTGGAGACACAGAATGAGAGGTTGAATATTAGCAAATTATAAAAATGCCAACCTGCTGAACACAGTGTGATTCACATGGTTGTGGTAAAAGCTTATTGGAGACACTTTGTTCACAGCTGTTTTTTGTTGTGATTTTTGGTTTTTAACGAAAAGCTCACATTACTTTGCTTTTTCCCCTTTTGTTAGACTATGTATAAAATGAACACTGTATGTGATTTGGGAAAGCCTTGAAAGAGAATAGTTCTGTAGAGGCATTTGGTGTGTTTTAAGATTTAAAATAAATTTGCATTCACTTAGAATGGCCACCTGTGCCTGTAAACAGGCTGGTTGGTAGAATTATTTCTACCTTATTTGATTTAATTGTTGTTTGACATTCATGCATGCTTCTCTGTTCTCTCCCCAAACTGAATGGTCTGCACTCAATAGTAAGTCATTGAATAGAAGGAAGGTTCTGGCCCTCCTTAACTCTCATGTAAACACCTGTGAATTTTGGTTGACCTTGAAAGCAATTATCGCTGCTATATTTTACATTATTTCCTATAATTATCTTTCCTTAAAAGCTATAGCTTGTAGCACACAAATAGATGCTTTTTAGCAATCAAAACCTGTTTCAGTGAATTTTGAGAGTGTCAGTTGAACATTTCATAATATAATCTATTGGCATAAAAATTAACTTGAGACTAGTAACTAAAACCTATGGAAAACTTCCACCCTCGCTATTATAGAAAACTTTGCAGTCCTGCAGGTTTGGGATGCTGTGTTCATTAAGGGCTTTAATGCTTGTACATTCACAGATGGAGCCTTTTTGGTGCTAATGCCACTTTAACAGCTGTTGTTATTCTTGACAGCATATTAGAATAATTTATCTTTCATTAGTTACTAATCAGCTCTGTGATTGTGGGCGATGTTTTTGATCCTTTAGTATTGTAGGGGTAATATGATTGACTTTTATTGCTTTGTTTTGCACTAGGCAAAAGCTTGAGAATATTTGGCATGTACTGGAAATAGGAGATATTAAGTGAGGACAACTTTTTATGACTACTTGGATCAAAGTCCAGAAACAGAAGTTTTACACTCCCATGTAGTTTTCTATGATAGACTTTTTATTTGACATTGCAAAGCTGTGGTGAATTAGTTGATGTTTCAGGTCCTGTGTTTGGGATTTTCTTTTTCTCTTTCTTTTTCTTTTTTCTTTCTTTCTTTCTTTCTTTCCTTTCTTTCTTTCTTTCTTTCTTTCTTTCTTTCTTTCTTTCTTTCTTTCTTTCTTTCTTTCTTTCTTTCTTTCTTCTTTCTTTCTTTCTTTCTTTCTTTCTTTCTCTTTCTCTTTTTCTTCCTTCCTTCCTTTCTCTCTTTCTTTCTTTTTTTCTTTCTTTCTTTTTCTTTCTCTTCCTTCCTTCCTTCCTTTCTCTCTTTCTCTCTCTCTTCCTCTCTCTCTCTCCTTCTCTCTCTCTTTCTCTTTCTTCCTTCCTTCCTTCCTTCCTTCCTGTGTCTGTCTCTCTCTGTGTGTGTGTCTCTAAAAGCTATAACCTTTTATTTGCATGATATTTATCTTAAAGTCAGATGATGGGTGTAAAATAAATCTTGCTATTCGATCTTAAAAATGATTGTTTCTGTGATCATATAGGAATATAAACTTTTCACAATTTTCAAACGAGTTGCTAAGCATATTTTGTTAAGCAGTCACTAATACTGAAGATAATAAAGTCCTGTGGGCATTGACTCAGTCTGGCTTTGATATTATTTCTATTTTCATTATGGTAATTCTGGTGTAATAATGTCCTTTTATCCGTGTATTGCTTATGACCAGGGTCCTTATAGCCAGCTCTAAGACACCTTTTAGTGCCCTAAAAGTACTCATGTGGATTGAATTTGCATAGGATTGAATCTGGAAGAATCCATAGGAGCCCCTGAAATGTTTCTCATTGCTCTTCTATCACCAGTGTTCTCAGGGTTTCATATTCAGTTCCATTTTGAAAGCCCCCAATACAAGATCATGATTCCTAAAACTGTGGCAGAACTAATCAGTGGCAATTAGTCATTCAAATCTATTTGCTTAGTGTAACACTTAAATAGGCTTGTAGTACAATTCAGTAGCTTTTTTTTGTTTTTGATCTGAAGATCTATAGAGATGGCCAGTATTTTCTTAATATTGTTTTCAGTACCTAAAGATGAGCAGTTTTTAGCATTTTGATTATGTTGTGCAACCAAATTTCCTTTCTAAATAGTTCCACCTGAAGAAATGACTTGAGTCTGGTTTCTGATACGATTTCTTTTAAAATATATGAAAATGCTTTCAAGTTATATGGGTAAAGTTTGTACCTTCACCCTTATCTGATTACAGAGAGTATGTCTTACTAAGATGCATGCTTCCCTTCTTCTAGATTTGAAAACACGAAATAACTTAAACATGCTTGAACTTCCTAATACTTTTTAATAATGCTTGGGAAAGAGTTCTTTCGTACGAGAAAAGTCTTTAAAAAAACTGCTTGGTATTTATTAGTTTGTCCCTCAAACATTTTTCAAACTAACAATTTATTAAACCCCTAACTGTTGCGTTAAGTTAGATTTTTTCTTTGTTCTCAGGGCTAATTGTAGGATAAAACCTCTTGCTTTGGTAAGGGCTTCAGGGCAATTAAATAAATCACTGAGTTGATTGATAGTGGACGGTTGAAAAATGACTAATTTTTGAATTTAGACTGCACACTAGCTACTGACTTTGCAGGACTTCCTATGAGATTACTTTAGCTGGACAGATGTTGATTCAGTTGATCAATGTTACAGCTGATTGATGTGGCCTTGGAAATATCTGTTAAATCAGATTCTCAGTAAAAAAAAAAAGAAAAAGTGCCTATGAATTACAACCTAAGAATAAAAATTGAAGAAACTCTTTCCACATGAGTCATTCGTTTGATATTTAGCTCTGTAATCTTATTTACTGACTTGGTATTCTCACTTTATTTTGAATCATATTTTTTTTCATGGTGTGAGTGCTTTATTCATTTTCTCTAACTGGTAGGAATTTCTACTTATTGCCAACTAAATATTTAAGGCAGGTAAGGTAAACTAAGTGTTAAGTTCATAAGAATCATCCTGATGAATAGTCTAAAAAGCTTTATAAAAAGCCTTCTGTATATGGATGTATACATAGATGTATATATACACATACCCCATTTGTAGTTTGTAGTGAACATGCTTTTTAAAGTCTTAGGTGCCATTGTTAGCTTCTGTATTCTTTGAGACCTTTCCCTTATTTCTGAATTGTAAAGTAAAATTAACTTTTTGCAAATTGTCTTCTCGGGATAATTTTATTATATCTAAACTTGAGAAAGAAAAGATCCCTATCTGATCTCATATCCCTGGTAATAATTATTTTTTAAAAAGTCATCATTTCTACTTTCTGTTGAATAAGGATACTGAGGTTATAAGAAGAGAAAAAACCCTGATTTTTTAAGCTGATGAAATAATTAAAACACACAGGATCTTTGAACTGTAGAGTTAGAGGAGATCATGTCCAGTGTTTCTCAAATTTAAGTAATGTTTACCTTGTAAGAAAGACATTCTTATTGATCCCCAGTATCTTTGTTAAAAAGCTTTTGGTCACAAGTGACAGAAACTCATCTTAAACTCATACAAAATTAACTGACAATTGACATTCCTGGAGTTTGGTTTGGGTGTGAAATTCACCTGATGAAATAATCTTGTCAACATTCTTTTTGTCTGTATATCTATGTAATCAATCTTCCTTCCTTCATTCCTTCTCTCCTTCCCTCCCTCCCTCCCTCCATCCCTGCTTCCCTCCATCCCTTTGGCCCTATGCAGCTTTGGCTTTATTCTCAGGCAGGCTTTCTTTGTGCACTGGAAAAGTTTCTCCTTGGCAAGTTTATGTGGGTCTTAAACTTCTGATGTTTGAGAAGTACCTTCTTATCCATATCAGTCATCTCAAGATTACTTGGCCTTGCTTGCATGACTTGCCTGCTCTGGACCTGTCATTGTGTCGGGAAGAACAGGGGTGTCTCACTACTTTGCTGGGGCAGGTCGCCCATAGTGTGATACGTCAGTGGGGGAGGAGAAGTTCCCAAAAGAAAGTGATGTCAGCACCTCCAGAGGTTCCAGAGATCTGCCATACCTAGTACTGACTTTCTCTTATTTTAATGTTAGTTAAATGTGGAATTCTTAAGAGTAGGTATAAGTTAATCCTAGTTATAGCAATTATACAGCTAATACCAAAAAAAGTGTATAAGTTAATTATGAATTAAATGATAAAACTCTAGCCAAATGTAAATTGACAGGCTTCATTAAATCATCCTGGTAAGGGTGACTGTGGCCCTGATTCCCCTGCGGGGGTCTGGTGAGGTCCGCTTGCCTTGGCTGCAGTTGCCTCCTGATGATTGTTTCTCCCAATGGGGCCCTCTTAACAGTCGTGAAGCTTTTAGTCCCATAGCACAGTACACCAGCTTTGGGGTTTTATTTGGCTTGAAAGCATATTTGCATATTAAATCTACTTTTTTTTCTCTTTACCCCAGAACCATTGGGCTGCAATGTGATTGTAAACAGAAATATAAACTTGACTGCTAAAATTGCAGGATAGTATTTGGTTATAAGGTGGTCATCCCAATCATTTAAAGTATATGTCTTTTACTTTTTTTTTTTTTAGGTTTTAATTGTCATTAGT
Source organism: Hippopotamus amphibius kiboko (assembly GCF_030028045.1). Taxonomy (NCBI): domain Eukaryota; kingdom Metazoa; phylum Chordata; class Mammalia; order Artiodactyla; family Hippopotamidae; genus Hippopotamus; species Hippopotamus amphibius. Next base: position 114,819,302 of record NC_080187.1, read on the forward strand.
GTGAAAACGCAAAACTGAAGCATTTCCATAGAAAAACTACAGATCTTCAAAACATACTTGCTTTGGACTGTCCCGGCTTCTCGTACCTTAGATTGAGACATGCCAATCTAGTCCAGTCTTTCCCATATCTAAGCTGCAAAACAAATCGGTTTACATATTTACAGTATAGATTTTGCTTATTAGGTTTTCTTTCAGATGTAAGCAGGTTTTCCATGAAAGAACATTTTTCATATATGTGATTGTGAATGCATGGAAAATTATAAAACATGTCTCTTCCAACTCTTGGTCAAATTTGAATGTAAAAATATGAAGCAGTTGTGCATTTTATTTATATTTGGTCCCAGTAAGCGTCTCAGATGTTTTCATAGCTGGAGAACACTTGGGAACATCAAATAACTTTAGGCAGCATTTGTTTCTAAACCATGCCAGAAGCAAAGGAACTACTCACTGTAACATCAGAGTAGAGATTATTGGAGGAATCACTTGGAGGTGTCCCAGATCGCCCCTGTTTCATTTAATACCCTGTTATAGTATGTTAATCTTTTATTCATCCAAACCATTGCTTTTCTTTCTTTCCTTTTTTTTTTTAATTGAAGTATAGTTGATTTACAGTGTTGTGTTAGTTTCAGGTTTACAGCGAAGTGATTCATCTTTTTCAGATTCTTTTTCATTGTAGTAAACCATTGCTTCTTAAAGGGGATGCTGTTTGGCATTCGGTAGTGATACTTTTTGTTGTTGTGAGAAACTGTTCAGCGTGTTGCAGGATGTTTAACATCCCTGGGCCCCAGAAACTAAATGTCAGGAGCACCCCGATTATTGTGGCACACATTTCCACATGACCCCCAAAGGCTGGCACCACTACTTGGTTAGGAGCCACTGTTCTGAACCCTTTAAAATTTACTTCTATTTATGGTGGTTAAGGGCCCCAGATAAGATAGATTTAAGCTTCAACCCCAGAACTACTGCTTTCTTAAAAGTACCTTTAGGTACTTTATTTGCTTTCTCTGCAAAATGGGAATAATAGCATTGACTTCTAGTGTTCTTAAGGAATTTAAAGGAACTAATACATATTTCCTTATCTTTTTTAGACTGATTTTCAGTAGGTTACTATTTATTTTACTGAGAATCATCAGTGCCTTAATTATAATTGCAAACTTTGAGAGTCACCCCCTTATTCTGATAAGTGGGAATTAGAGCAACAGAACAGGGACTTAATAGACTGTGTCCTTCTCATTTTTTAGATGAGTTTTTATTAATGGTTGGAACAGAACCTTTTGTGGATTGTGTAAGGTACTGGAAAGGGAATTGAAATGGGAGTCCAGACCTCCTGCCTGTGTTCCCAGCTTTGTGACTGGCCCAGGTTAATAAATCTTGGCTTTAAAATGAGAGATAGGAGGGGGTGAGACATCAAAGCAGAGAAATTCATAAATGAGTTTAACAATCTCTTTCAGCTCTAAGCATTCTTGATTCTCACCAGGAGAGCAGAATATCAACTTCTCAGATTGAATCGTTTCCTTCTTTAAGTATTTTCCAAGTATGAGTGGTGGATCTAGGTCAATTATGCAAACAACACAACTAAAACTGTGTAAAATTAGGATCCGAGAGCGGAAGAAATATCTAACATTATATTTTATGTGAGTTATTTTTATGTTTTTCCTACAGATAATTTTATCACATTTCCCTATGTTATCAACCATCCCTTTTTAGACAGGAAATTAGTGTACTCTTTGTAATTCTGGTTTTAAGTGGTTAATTCCCATCAGTGATGGAAAAAGGCACTGGAGAGAAAGAGAAAGGGGTCATGTTTTAATAGCAGACTTAAAAACATGATTGTGCACTGTGTTTGTGGATCATTCAGGGCCTGTAACTGTTTCCTTTGTTTTGTTTGAGGCACCCTGCAAATCTCTGTAATGTTACTCAAGGGTAACATCCTTGAGGCCCAGATATCAGCCTACCTATAGAATTCCCCCAAGTAAGCCCCCTTGGGTGGGAACTAAAGTGGACCAATTTTAATCCCCAAATCTCCTGTAGCAGAGTGTTAAAGCATTGTTTTTATCAAGTCAACACTTGATATTTAAAACCATTCTCCAGTTTAGAGGTATGGTTGTTATGAAATATTGCTATGGTTTTTATCATAAGTAATTAGTTGTATATTTTATCACATTTGTTGTCAAACAGTTTTATTATATCTGTGATGTTTTGAAAAACTCATCACCGAAATTCTATAACTTATTTTTAAAAATTAAATTCTGAGTAGTAATAGAAAGACTGATTTTTCTCAAGAAACAAAACACAACACTGTTCAGCTCTTAATCTTTGTGCATTATTCAGGAAATTATGTCATATGTAAGTGTAGTTATTGGTCTAGGGAGTCTATGTTTTTTCAGTTCTAATTTGAGAAAATACCAACATTGAAACAAGTTTTTTTTTTTGCACAAGTGTTTCTATAGAGAAATTAGTGCTTTTAAACTAGGAGCTTCAAAAGAAACAAATGGGTAACATCTCATTATTCTGTAGAAACCCATGAATAAATTATTTTTATTTTTACAAAATAAATTTTGAAAATATATTTCAGTTAATGTTCGATTAACTTGGGAATTTCCTCGTGGTCCAGTGTTTAGGACTCAGTGCTTTCACTGCCAATGGCCCGGGTTCGATCCTTGGTCAGGGAACTAAGATCCCACAGGCTGCATGGCGTGGCCAGAAAAAAAAAATTCAGTTAACTTAAAAACAGTAATGACCACATATTAAACACTGTGTACTAGACTCTATGCTATTACTTTATAGGCATCATTTCCCTTAATTTTCTGAAGAACGCTATGAGGGTTAATGCCATTATCTCTATTTTATAGAGAGTGAATAATGCACCTGAGGTCTTATCTCAGAAGCAGCTCTGGGGTTGAAGCCTCAGTCTGTCCCACCAAGAGCCCTTACCCACCAATCTCTACTGAAGTTCAATATTCAATATTAACAGAAGCAAAGCAAAGACTCATACATTTAATGTCGTGAGGAATTTAACTCAGGAAGAGGCTAAAGTTTCTCCTAGGGCCTCTTAATGTGCAAGCACGTTACTAAATGAGGTGCCTAAAGACTTTGCCCAAGTGGGTTTCGTTTCCATATATAATTTTAGAGTATGAAAAGTGGGACCTCGCCAATGACATTTTAAAATAGAATGGCTGAAAACTTGGGTACTAGACTGTTACCATCGTATTTTTAGTATTAGAACACAAATACCCTAAGTACAGTATATTTTCAAAGAATTTTTATCCTCTGATACATTATTTTAGGCAAGAGTACGAAACACATTAAACTAGTTGCTCTACAAGTAGATTTCATCTAATTATATTTTTAACCCGTGAGAATTATGTTTACATCAGAATTTTACACTGCTTTGTAAATTTTTCTTTTCCTTACTTTTCTAGATGCCAGGAAATAGTCTATAAAACCTAGACAAAGTATTTAAATTATTTTTCCCTTTCAAGGCATCTGGAATACTGAATATGTACTTTAAGGTATTTCTGTCTTTTTAAGATGAGTGAGCACAGTAAAAGTTATTGCTTCGTGGAGCCCCTTTGTACACAGTTGCAAGTGCATGTGTGTTTGTGTGTGTGTGTGTGTGTGTCTCCCTTTTGCTAACCGTGTTTGAAATGGTATGTGAGAATTTGCATCCCACTATGCAGTAAGTTTTGCATATTCTATTTAATACTTCTAGATAGTAAGCATTTGGAAGAAGCTATGACTTGTTTAGATTAGTGGGAAATTTCTAGAACACAAATTATAAACTGTAGTTTTCCTCCCTGTGATAGGTAATAATATTGAGTGAAAATTAGAAATTGCAAAAGGGGGGAAGTTGTCATTCGTAACAGAGTATGTGCCATCATCTGGTGACATTCCATTTTTTTCAATGGATATTACTAATCAGTTTATAAAATTTTTGTAGAATATGAGATGAAGCATAGCTCATATCTAAAACTTAAACCTATTTAAATATCCCGTAAGAAGATATTCTTAGCTTGGTACCATTAAATTTAATCATTAACTTAATTGAATCTATCATTTTAAGAATGATACACTTTTCATCTTCTTTAAAAATATGAGCACCCAGGATGTGTAGGAATGAAATATGTAGCACTTTGTTTCTACCATGTGTGTAATTTTGATGAGATAACTCTTTGTTACAACCGTTGTAAAAAATGACAATTCACCTCCTAGGCTTTCTACCCCCCAGAATTTCTTCCATGCTTTTTTCGTATCATTCACGAATGAATTTATTCTTTCCATTTCTCTGTGTATTACCAAAGATCCCAAATGCCCGACACTGGAAATGTCAAGCTCAGCCTTTTCCTGCAGCAGCTGCTAGAACCTGGCCGCCTGGCCTTTTGAGTGCATGAACTCATTTAGTTTTGTAGGGTGCTCCAGCCACAATGAACATTGTCTTGAAGGATGCAGTGCCGTTGGGGCTTTACAGAAGCCTCCTGAAATCAAAATATGTTAAACGTTATTCCTCATGACACTGATTTTTGTATTAAATCATCATTGCACGGGTGGGACTCTTGAGCTGCAAGCGTCTTCAGTAAAGTAGAATACTAAGATAGTAGACTTCTGATTGGATTCATTGTTTTAAGAGATTCGGGGTTTAAAATCCAAGTCACATTTATGATAACTCATGGCACGTTTTGATCAGCTTCCAGTGGCTGTATTTCCGGCTCTCTAATTAATTTCAATCTTTTGGGTTCTTTACTTGCTCAGGAAGGGAAAGGATCCCTTCGTGAGCCCTGAGCAGCATCTCTGGTACCTGTAAGTTTGAAAGCACAGATGGTATTCACATTCATGTTACCTGAGTGAAGTAACTCCCAACATTGATTTTGGCACCCTCCAGGGTTTCTCCAGTTATTTTAAGACATATTGTAGAAGTTTAAAAACAAAACTACGTCGAATTTACCCATTTTAAAAAGGTGTATAACGCAACTCATTTATGAGGTGAGAAATTTTGTGTGTAATAAAATGTGGAAGGAAATAAGTGACTGGAGAATAATAAAACAGATTTCGGTGAGGAGAGAAGGAATGACTTAGATGGGGTGTTAAACATCAGGATCTTGTCATCGATTATAAATTCTTGGCGTTAATTTTTATTGCATTTCCCTTGGCTGTGGGTTTTTTTCAAGGGTCCAGGGCCTGTTGTCCTTCATTAACCAGGGCCTGTTGTCTTTCATTAACAGCCTTGTAAAAGTTAAATCAACTCAAAGACTTCAAGAGGTCTGTTCTGCTTTCGATTGCAGGGCAGTTAGCAAGGACTTGCTGATACCTGAAAGCAGAGTCACTAAGTTATCAGTGCTTGTAGGAGAGGGTAGAATACCTTTGTGGAACGTGCATCCATTTTGTTCTTTTCGTTCAAATGGCTAGGATGTAACTTATGTAGAGTTATGATGTAACTCTTCTTTTTAGAGGGAGAACTCAGTGGGATTCTATAATGAGTGACAATCTGCAGTATCTGCTTTGGACAAGTACTCTGGATGCTCAGGGTGCAGGTAGTCAGCCTGTTTCCAAACCCTCTTAGGCCCACTCAGCCTGTGGGCCTGTACCACCAGGAATACAACCTTTTTCTCCCTCACTTTCTCTGATTCTCTTGGCTGGACTTGAGGAGGGAGTGAACAGCCATGGCTCCTTACCCCAGCCCTACGTCTCCACTGGAATGAATCCTAAGGGTCTAGGAGATAGCAACATCTTCAATATATGGAAGAGATTTTGAAATGCTTCCACGTGCGTTTTCTAACTTGACGCGCACACCAACCCTGTGCGGTGAGTGAAGGAGGAAGAAGTCTTTTGCCTGTTTAAAAATGAGGAAGCTGAGGGGCAAAAGGAGATGACAAGAGTTGACCAACCTAATCATCATCACCTACTGGCCCGTTCATCATGTAAGCAGGCTTCATGACCTGTTCATATGGCTGACCGTGTGTACAATGAAGAACTTGTACTCTGGAGAAAATGAACTCCAGAGAAGTTGTGATTGGTTCAGCCTCAGGTCTGTGTATTCTTATAGTTGGAACTAGAGTTCTCTCCTGATGGCCAGTTTGGTATTCTTGACTTCATACTCTGCTGAAGAAAGTCAGCACCTTGCGCTTCATGAAGAAGTTAGAATAGGCAGTATTTCCCCTATTATACAGAGGATGAAATCGAAACTCAGAAGAAGAAAATTGTTTGCCACTGGTCACAAATCCCATTGGTAGCAAAAGCTAAGATACAGATTGGAATTTAGGATTTATGGCTGAAAAACACAGCTTCTCGGGGTGTGGTTGTAAGTCCCAAGAGTTTTTAGCACTTAGCCTCCCTTTTATAAGTAGATTGCAGTTTGTTTTTTCTCTATTAAATATATGGTATAGTTTGGACAGTAAAATGAAAAAGCTTGATTTAAGGAAGACTTTTATGCCACAAATTATTAATGCAAGAGCTTTCAAAAGGTTCAGTTATCTTACACAGGATCCTTTGTGCTCTTTCAATGATAAAATTAGTATTAGTGATTTGATAGCCTGGAGCTCATTAGCATGCTGCATAGAACCTGCTTTTTTCTTTGTTGTCTACCTGCCAACAGTTTCACTTGGGAAAAATAGAATATCGAGTGACTAGTGTGGCCAGCTAAAATATAGGACACCCAGTAAAATCTGAATTTTAGATACTGCTTATATTAAAAAATTATTCATTGTTTACCTGAAACTGAGTTTTAACTGGATTATCCAGGATTTTTATTTGCTAAATCTAGCAGCCCTGAGAATTATTCTTCTCTTGAATACATTTATTATATATTCTTTTCAGTGAATCATTTTTGGTTTGTAAAACATTTTATGCTTTCAGAGAAACACAGGCATGGGATTCAGTCAGATTTTTTTTCAGGACACTATCCTTAAGAATCTTTGTTCTCTGAATCCCTTGAGGCAGTGTTTTTACCTCAGTGGTTAAGTGTGCTGTCCTTTTATGATCTGGATGGAAAGAATTTAGTTAGAGGATGTGTATTATAGGTGATTTTATTTTCTCTATGCCTTGTGTGTTTAAATTTGATCTTTGACTCTTTCAGATGCAGCTAGACATTATGAAGTGTCTTCGTGACAAACATTGATGTTCTGGGAACTTTTAGGTTCTTGTAGGCCGTAAGACTTGGATTAGGAGACCCAGATTTGATTCCAGGTTTTGTTACCAGCTTGCAGAATGTGTTTGGTTCAGCCATTTAATTTAGCTTCATAATTTAGAAACTGGGATTGTGCATGCCTGCTTCACGAGGTTTAAATAAAATGGTGCTTTTTTTTCCCTTCCAATATCACTAATGTAAATACTTTTCAAAATCTCAGAGACTCAAGGAAGAGAAAGAAGGGAAAACAGAGATCCTATCTCAGGCCAAAGAAGTGATTTGCCCCATCAGAGCTACCAACCAGGTTTCTTGAATCCCATCTGGTATATTACCCTCATATTTGACATGTTCATCTTTCCATCTTTTTTCATTCATATGCAGTTACATATAACTTCATATGACAGCAAATTCAGTGTGTGTGTAAATTAGCTGCTGGACACAATATAAGCTTCAGTTTGGGGAGGAGAGGTCTGGGCTTGCTCACTCCTGTATCCTTAGTGCCTGACACACTCAAGGACCTTCATGAGAATAATTTATTCTAGAAAAAAAAGGACACAGAAGTGAATCCAATTAAAATGGGAAAATATCAGTGAAAAGGCTTTGATTGGAACTTTATCTTGAAAAATGGAACCGCGGGTTATAAGAGTAAATTTACCTTATTTTAGATTTAAGAAGATTTAGATTATAATGAAAACTCCAAGCTATTAAAATAAACAATTTTCTGGCAAGGCTGTATCGTAAACACAAGTATCTTTACTTCTTATTTGGCATTTGCAGCAGGATCCTAAAGAGAGTCTTTTTTCCTCAAATATAGTTTTTTAAAATTAATATTTGACGTTTTTCCAGCAGCCTTTCTTAATCTAGAATGCAGTTCTTTGAATAGAATTCTCTTTTCACGTGTTTGTTATATCATGATCCTTGTTGATTTTTTTCCAGTTGTTAGCTGTTTTTTAATTGGACTTAACCCTTAATTATCAGTGGCTTTATGTAATATTAGAATAGTTCTCCAATATCACCTTGGTTTACTTCTAGAAATTCTATATCTTACATAAGAGTGTAAAATTTCAGTCTGCAGGTGATTTGTATTTGCAGAGATTAAAGTATTAAAAAACAATCAACAGGAGATGATAGATATTAGTCTTAGGAAGGAAGGCCCACTTCATACAGCCACATAGGTCATGCACTGCAAAACCTCAAGGGATGACTAAAGGGAGAGAGGTGGGAGAGAGGATTTAATTTCATTTATGCTTGGTTTATAAGTGATTGTTTTGATGTTATGATAACATATGTTTTCCTACGCAGGGACATATCTACAGGGACTCAGATAATCAATAATGTGGTCGTGAGAAAACCCTTCCCTCCATGACTGGTAGTTAATAAAAATTGTTGATTGAGTCACTGAATATACCAGATCTATTTTTCCTGTGTCATTTAATACTGAGTTCATCTCTCCAAGAAAATATCTAGAAGTAAAACACTTGTGACACAATACAAATATAACACAAAACACCTAACAAAGAATTTTTGGAAACTGGCTTAGTTTAAGACATATATTAGGCCCTATAGGATATCCTATAGGGTAAATTAGCCATGGTCAGTTATGAGACTCACATCCAAAGGAAGATGAACATTAATAGCTAAAACACAATGTTGATTTTCTGTAACAAATATACCAGCATTCACATTTTCAAAGGACTGTTGTCCCTTTTAATGCAGTTAATTTAGGAGGCTTCATTTATTTATTCATTCACACAAATAGTTATCAAGGACTTAGTATGTGCAAGGCATTTTCTAAGTACAGACATGCAGCCGTGAACAAGACAGACAAGTATGACATTTACATCTCCTCGGAGGAGGCAGACAATAAACCAACAGATTGGTAAACCAGAAAAATAGACGATAGTAAGAATTCAGATAGCGTGGGGGGAGAACATAGTGTGTTGAGGCCACTTGAGGTGGAGTGATCAGGGAAGACCTGTCTGCGCAGGGGATGAGGAGCTGCAGTCAGCCGGGTGCAGGTGAGTAGAGTGGTCCAGACTGGGGGCAGTTAGAGTTTGATGTGATGAGGAGTATCAAGGGGCCGGCATGGGTGAGAGGGGCTATGGTAGGGGATAGAAAGAGTTTGAGTTTTAGTCTCAATTCAGTGAGAAGCCAAGTAGGGTAGTTAAGATGTTAAGGTTTTCTTTGTTCAAAGATGACTCTGGCTGCTGTGTGGAGAATGGATTGAAGGGAGGCTAGTATAATATCAGAGAGACCAGTTAAGGGGCTGTGGCCACAGTCCCAGGTGAGAGGTGGTGGGCTTGGATCAGGGAGGTAGTACAGGAGATAGAAATGAACAGACTAGAATATAGGGTTTTGAAAGTCATGTAGACAAGACTTGGCTGCTGGATTGGACGTGTGAGTTGAAAGAAACAGAAATTCAGAGTAACTCCTAGATGTTTGGTTGAGTAGCTAGGGAGATCATGGTGCTACTTATTAATATGAAGAAAACTGTCAAGGAGTGAGGTTGAAGCAAGATGAAGGATGGGCCATTAGGAATTCTGATTTCACGATTTTAAGGTGTCTGTTTAGATGTTCACATGAAGTTGTCAAGTAGGTGGCTTGATTAAAAAATTTAAAAGTCGATCACCATTTTTCAATGAGAGGATAAGAAATAAGTTGAGGCTGTGTTTCAGGTTTGTAGCTGAAATAGTTAAAATGCCTATTTTTGTATACATTTGAGAATTTAAGTTACATGTACACACTTTTAAATCACATGAGACGTTAAGTTAAATGTATTGCTTTTTTCTGTCTTACATTTTATGAAACAGCTTATATTCAAATGCTTCCTGTGCATTTTTCACATACATGTCTGACATCAGTGTCTTTGGCACTACTGCTGTGATTCTGGAGGTAATGCAAGGATTTCCCAAAGTATGTCCCCCTCATTTCTGTCGAAGTTTTTGAGATACAGCATTATTTTATTATCAGCGTATGTTCTCATTGCTGAAAATTTTGTCCTAAGCCTTGTCATGAATTTATAAAACATTAGGCAATTATATTTTAAAAGATTCTGTGCTGTAGGTATACACCGGGGATCTGTACAGTATACTTACTACATTGCTTTTCTAAAAATAAATCTATTTATTTATTTATTTATTTATTGGCTGCTTTAGGTCTTCATTGCTACGTGCGGGCTTTCTCTAGTTGCGGAAAGCAGAGGCTACTCTTCGTTGTGGTGCTTGGGCTTTTCAGTACAGTGGCTTCTCTTGTTGCAGAGCATGGGCTCTAGGTACATAGGCTTCAGTAGTTGTGGTTCACGGGCTTAGTTGCTCCATGGCATGTGGGATCTTCCCAGACCAGGAATTGAACCCATCTGTGTTCCCTGCACTAGCAGGCGGATTCTTTTTTTTTTTTTTTTTTTTTTTAATTTTTTAGTTATCTTTGTGTCATTTTTTAAAATTTAAGCTCTTTTTTGGAATATAATTGCTTTACAGTGCTGTGCCAATTTTTAAGGTACACCAAAATGAATCAGCTGTATTTATACACATATCCCCACCCTCCCGTGACTCCCTCCAACCCTCCCTATCCCGGCCCTCTAAGTCATCACCCATCATCGAGTTTGTCTCCTTACGTTATGCAGGAACTTCTCATGAGCTATATATTTTACATTTGGTTGTGTATATATTTCAAAGCTACTCTCTCACTTCGTCCCAGCTTCCCCATTCCTTCCCCCTCCCCCAACCCTGTGTGCTCAAGTCCATACTCTACATCTGCATCTTTATTCTTTCCCTGTCACTGGGTTCATCAGTACCATTTTTTTTTTTTTTTTTAGATTCCATATATATGAGTTAGCATACAGTATTTGTTTTTCTCTTTCTGGCTTACTTCGCTCTGCATGACCGACTCTAGGTCTATCCACCTCATTACAAATAACTCAATTTCATTCTTTTTTATGGCTGAGTAATATTCCATTGTATATATGTGCCACAACTTCTTTATTCATCTGCTGATGGGCATTTAGGTTGCTTCCACGTCTTGGCTGTTGTAAGCAGTGCTGCAATGAACATTATGGTACATGTTTCTTTTGGGATTATGGTTTGCTTTGGGTATATGCCTAGTATTGGAATTGCTGGGTCATATGTTAGTTCCATTTTTAGTTTTTTAAGGAACCTCCAAACTGTTTTCCATAGTGGCTGTACCCCAACTTACATTCCCACCAGCAGTGCAGGAGAGTTCCCTTTTCTCCACACCCTCTCCAGCATTTATTGTTTTTAGTTGTTTTGATGATGGCCATTCTGATTGGTGTGAGGTGATACCTCACTGTGGCTTTGACTTGCATTTCTCTAATGATTAGTGATGTTGAGCATCTTTTCATGTGTTTGTTGGCCATCTGCAGGTCTTCTTTGGAGAAATGTCTATTTAGGTCTTCTGCCCATTTGTGGATTGGGTTATTTGCTTTTTTGGTATTAAGCTGCATGAGCTGCTTGTATATTTTGAAGATTAATCCTTTGTCCGTTGCTTCATTGGCAAATATTTTCTCCCATTCTGAGGGTTGTCTTCTAGTCCTGTTTATGGTTTCTTTCACTGTGCAATGGCGGGCGGATTCTTAACCACTGCACCACCAGGAAGCCCTACATTGCTTTTTAAAAAACTAATTGTTATTATTATTATTATTACTATTTTGGCCCATGCTGCATCACATGCAGGATCTTAGTTCCCCAATCAGGGATCAAACCTGTGCCCCCTGCACTTGAGGGCATGCAGTCTTAACCGCTGGACCACGGGGGAAGTCCCTACATTGCTTTTTAAAGAGAACTTTAAAATTTATAACTGTATCTAACACTTGGAATTATGGGGTAATCCTGATCATATCTGTGTTATCTTTTTTTTGACCCATTTCATTCTAGACTGGTGTCATTTCAGGGTAGTACAGTATTTACCAAACAATAGTTGCTGTTCAAAATAAAATAATTAAGGGAACATTCTATAAGTGAAAGACTTAGTAGAGACTCAGAAAAAAGGCTAACTCTTCTTTCTCCCTTCTGGATCTTCTTTTTTCACTTAATAAATTGTGATAACTATTCACATCAGTACCTATGACCATTTTTAAATGTCTGCCTAGTGTTCCCTTTATGAATGTGCCATGATGTGTTTTTTTTTTTTTTTTTTTTTTTTTGGCACACGGGCTTAGTTGCTCCATGGCATGTGGGATCTTCCTGGAGCTGGGATTGAACCCTTGACCTCTGCATTGTCAGGCGGATTCTTAACCACTGCGCCACCTAGGAAGTCCACCATGATGTGTTTTTGCCAGGCTTCTGTTTGTGGTATTAGGTTGCTTCTTATCTTCGCTGTAACAAAAAGTACCACAGTAAATAAATACCCTGGTACTTCTTTTCCCACATGCGTAAAATCTGTGGAACAAAGGATAAATGCATTTTAAAACTTGTTAGCTATTGCCTACTTGCCCTCTGAAGAGGTGTTATCAATTTCTATTGCATTCAGAAGGATTAGAGAGTGCCTGTTTCCCTGCACTCTCCAAAATGATACACTGTCAAACTTTTTTATCCTGGCTCCTTGGTGAAGATAATCAGTAAGTCATTGTCAAGTGGAGATTGCATTGCTTTTATAGGCCAGTTCTTTTAAGTATCCTCAGTGGTAGCAAGTTTCTGTCTCTTGAAAGTGAATTTGAATTTCAGAAAAAGTCAAGTCTAATGCATAAGGTATACATTAAGTTAGCTTTTACTCTAGGTTTTTGTGGTTTTACTTGCTTGTTTTGAGAGGAAGGCTTAGTGAAAAACAAGATCTAACTTTAAGATAAAACAAATATTCTTTCTACTCAATACTCTGTAATGGCTTACATGGGGAAAGAATCAAAAAAAGAGTGGATATATGTATAACTGATTCACTTTGCTGTACAGCGGAAACTCACACAACATTGTAAATCAACTGTACTCCAAAAAAAATTAATTTAAAAAACTAATATTCTTATGTGGCTCTTGAAAATTTTTAGAAGTTAGTTTCAAAAGAAGAGTTCCAAAAATGTCTAAAGTAATGGCACCATCAGTTGGCATGAGAATGCAGCTTCCCAAGAGGAATTATTTGACCTGAACAAAAATCATTTGGATGTGTATGATCTGGCATATTTGTTTAAAAAAATCACCCGCTGTGAAGGCTTTAGCCCAAATGGGTTTTTTTCATGGGATGGCACATTAATAACATAAATAACTTAAGTTTTCTTGGACTGAATTTTCTATATGTTATTACCTACCTTTTTTGTTTTCTCCTTTATACAAGGGGTAGATACTCTAGAAGAAAAGATCATCTTTACCATTAATTGAACAAATCTTATTAGGATGATTTTAATGGAAATCTATAATCTTTCTACCACATACCAGATCAAATGGTTTATATTTTCCATTTCCCTTTCTAAATCTAATCTATATGTAGTGATATAGATTAAAACAACTATCTAAAATTAAGCATATTAGCTAGCCAATTTTATATAAATTTTTAAAAATTTTTAAATATTTAACTTCAGAAAAAGTTGTATGTTTTAAATAGCAGATAAATTTCCATATTTATATTTTCCTAAGACTCTTGTCAAATTTAGTGTCTTTTACTTTAACACAAACTGATTTGAGAGGAGCAGACTTGACAATGTGTTATAAATCAGATATCTGAAAATACACGTTATAGGAGTCAGGCTTTATTAAAATGTTCACTGAAGCAATTGTCCTCTAGAGTTTTTCAAAATAAAACCGTCTTAAATAAACCATCTTGTTTTTGTTTTCTATGACAAATCAATCATTACCACATCAGTTTACCACGAGCGGATTTTTAGAAGCTTTCGGGGGTAGCAATATTTAAGAAGGGGTATTCCTCAAACATTTACTGTGTCTACATGTTCTGTTCTGCAGAGAAATGGTCAATGCATGGTTTGCTGAGAGAGTTCACACCATCCCTGTGTGCAAGGAAGGCGTCAGAGGCCACACGGAAGCTTGCTCTTGCCCCTCGCAGCAGAGTCCCCGTGCAGAGAGCAGCGTCCCTGGAACACCAACCAGGAAAATCTCCACCTCCGAATTTGATCGGCCTCTTAGACCCACTGTCGTCAAGGATTCTGAGGGAACTGTGAGCTTCCTCTCTGACTCAGAAAAGAAGGAACAGATGCCTCTAACCCCCCCCAAGGTTTGATAATGATGAAGGGGACCAGTGCTCAAGACTCTTGGAATTAGTGAAAGATATTTCTAGTCACTTGGATGTCACAGCCTTATGTCACAAAATTTTCTTGCACATCCATGGACTCATCTCCACTGACCGCTATTCCCTGTTCCTTGTCTGTGAGGACAGCTCCAACGACAAGTTTCTTATCAGCCGCCTCTTTGATGTTGCAGAAGGTTCAACACTGGAAGAAGCTTCAAATAACTATATCCGCTTAGAGTGGAACAAAGGCATCCTGGGACATGTGGCTGCTCTTGGTGAGCCCTGGAACATCAAAGATGCATATGAGGTAAATAAGAAACAGAGGCGGGGTGGGAGGTGGAGCGTGGGTGGGGCCTTGGACAACTACTGTGAATTGTGGGGATATTTGAAACTGAGATGTAAAAATGTGCATACTTGTTAAAAATGGGACTGTCTGGTAAGGACCTCCCCATCTTTTAAATGCCAGAGTTTCTTCACTGGGGGCTGAATCAAGGATAGAGGCCTGAGGGAAATATTGTCTTGTTTTCCTGCTTAATGATAATTTAACATAGCTCATCTCACAGTTGTATTCTTTCATCTTTTTACCTGATCACTATACATATCCCCTATCTATGTTATCTCCACGTGAACTTCTGGGGACTTTACTAAGATTCTAAAATGATAGGTCCAAAAAGTGTCAGAAAACCAAACCCATAGTCTTTTTAAATTCATTCATTCAATTCATCATATTCATTCATTTGAAGTCCCCTTGACACCAAAGTCTGAGTTTCTTTCTTTCCACTCTTTCGTTTCATTAAACAAATAAATGTGTGGATAGCTCTAGAAAATGGACATTTTTGCCCTACAATATTTCAATGGAAAGATTTGATATTTCTTCCACTTTTGCTTCCATTATGAACAGATCTTTATTATGGACTTAAAGTTTACACTGTATGATTTTTCAAATTTCCCATTTAAAATGATTCTTTTATTAATTGAATTAGAGGTTTTAAACAAATCATCTTAATTGAATGACACTTAGTATGTTTATGAATTATGTTCTGGCATCATGATAGAACAATTATGCTAGTTACTTATCATGTGGTACACTTTGAAGATTCCATAATAATACCAGCTTGAGGCTCCTCTGTGTAATTTGAGGGGTCATAGATGTTTTATTCACTCCTGTACTCCTGATGCCTAATACAGTGCCTGGAACATAGATAAGTGTTAATAAATATTGATTGGGAGAAAATTATAGTAGATGAGATAAATAAGTAGACTAGATAGCAGGTCATAATTGATCCAGGGAAAATGTGTTAGGTTCAGGGAAGCAGGAGATCACATATAATTGGGGAGATGGAGAGAGGTTTCTTTGAGGAAGCAATGATTGATATGGACCCTGGAAGATGGATAAGATTTCAGTAGATTGAGTCGTGTGCATATTGAGATCCAGTTGCAAAAAGAAGTCTGAGGAAGAAACAGGAAGTTGGACCATGTGGTGCTTGTAAGGAAATGTGTGGGTGATAGTATAGACGTTGAGGAGCTACTGGAGATTACTGGGGTCTTAAATGCCAAGCTGAGGAGTATTTATTTGATTCAGAGCCATGAGGACTAATTAAAGATGGTTTGAAAGGGGGACTGGCATGATTCAGACTGTGCTTTAGAAAGATGAATATTATGGTGGCCATAAAATGAATTAGAGGGAAAAATACTGGAAACTGGGAGGACAGGTTAAATAGCCTGAGGGAGTAAGCACCTGAACCAGAGCACTGGCCTTTGAGACCAAAAGGAGGGAATGGATTAAAGATGAAGAAGCTGAATCTGCTAGACTTGGCAGCTAACAGGAGGTGGAAGTGAGGAGAAAAGAGGAGTTGGAGAAGACTCAGGTTTTGAAGTTGGGTGAATAAGTAATAGTAACTGGTGAGAAATACTGAGGGCAGGTATCTGGGGAAAGATGTGATAGTTCAGATTGGCTAAATCCTGAGATAGCTTTCAGAATCCACTCTATACCAGCAGTCTTTTCAATTTTGATTCTTCACGGAGCTATCTCCATGACCTCTTTGAGCTCTGTAAGTAATGTCACAGCATAGCAGACTCCAAGAGGGGTATTAAGGACACAGCTGAAGGATCGCTGCCAAATTTGCAGAATTCCCGTCCTGTCTTAGGTGACAGCTGGGTTTCCGCTTTTCAATGGCACTATAGTCCCAAGTACAGTAGGACCATAAATATGCTACAGCTTTGCTGAGAAAGCCTTCATCTGTTTGCATGGTCCTAAATTTCTCCAGCCCTGAGAATTTCTTCACTTATATGCACGTTATTTAATCTGTTTACCATCTTTAGAGTTTTGATGGTGTAATCTTTGTTTTGCAGTTAGTAATGATTTAATTCTTGTACTGCCATCTAAAATAGGCTCAGTGTCCTTGATTTGCAGTGACCCCAGACTGAAGCCTCTTAGTCTGTGGATTTCTCATGTTGCTGCTTCACCCTTGACACCCTTGATCTGTGTTTATAGAGGCCTTGCCGAAGTTATTCCCATCCCAGGAATTTCATTAGAAGTTGTGGGATTGATCTGGGCCATAATTTACATTGGTATTAACAGTGGAAATCAGTTGGCTAGTGGGTAATTCATCACTTAGCCCACTCATAATTTGAATAGTCAAAATACTGTCTCATAGCCGTTTATGAAAATAGTCAGAATATGAAAGTACGTTCTATGTTTTCTGAGTCCTACTTCTTTAAATACGTCTGTGAAAATGACACATTTCTTCAGCTTATGAGACCAAAGAACACTTAAAAATTAATAATGTAGCAGTAGAAATCCAAGAAGTGGCCGTGAAACAAAGTAGTGCTCAGATTGAAGCTAAGAGTAAAAAAATAGTCTGCTAGATAGATTAATTGTAAGAAATGGTCAACTTTTGATTCGCTTTTTAAAACTTTGTAACAGAATGATATAAATTTAGGGATTCAACTATTTTATTATTAATAAAATAACACATTCATATGTTTAAAATAGAAGACAAGGTCCACAGTTTAGACCAGTGAGTTTCAATTAGACCACAAATACCAATGGTGTTCAGGCACACATCATCTCCTCCTTCATCAGCCCCATCATTCGTGCAAATTTCTTGACTGTGGCACAGTGTTTATTAATAATAAGATATTAACACATAATAACCAGAACAACTATATAAATGTGTTGGCATTATCCTCATATGTGAAAACTAGATATCATCCAATATCTAGATTGAATTGTGTATTAGTCAGTGTTCTTCAGAGAAACAGAACCAGTAGGATATCCAGAGATAAATAAGTGATTTATTGTAGGGATTAGCTCACTTGGATATGGAGGCCTAGAAGTTCCACAATCTGCCCACCATCTGCACAATCTGGAGAACCAGATAAATTGATGGTATAATCAACTGAAGGCCTAAGAATCAGGGAGGGGTCAATTGTGTAACTCTGGTTTGAGTCCAAAAGCTTTAGTTCCAAGAGCTCTGATGGACAGCAGGAGGGCAAGAGAAGATGGATGTCTTAGCTCCGAAAGCAAATTCGTCCTCCCTCTCCCTTTTTGTTCTGTTCAGGTACTCAAGGGATTGGGTGATGCCCACTGCGTTGATGAAGATCTTCTTTACTCATTCTCCTGATTCAAATGTTCATCTCTTCTGGAGATGTCCTCATAGACACACCTAGAAATTACATTTTATCAGCCACTTGGGTATCCCTTCACCTAGTCAAGGTGACACAGAAAATTAACCATCACAAATTGCTTTGAACCCCTGGTTCCATGACCTGTGGAAGCCATAAGCCTCCCCAAGATTTCCTATGTCAAAGGATTTACATTGTCTAAACAACCCTTTTTCCTAAGTCAACTGGAATGCAAAACTTGTACTCTTCTCTTGTTTCCTGGAGACAGCCTCTCCATGGATACCATGATTTCTAGGGAGGAAACTTGGAAGGTCTTAGGGAAGGGTCACATTGCCACTCATGTGGCCTTCACCCACCCCTACTTTATTCCTCCCTTTTCAGTCCTTCTCCAGATAAACAAATCTTCACCAGCTCTCATCCTACAGGTCTCACTTGCTACTCAAGTGAATTTCTGATGAATGAAATTATTTCTAAAATGAATTTTCAGAGGAAAGAAAGAACAACAGCAACTGTTTTAATTTTGATAAGTCTTTAATTTATCAAAATTATTAATTTTGATAAATTTGATAAATTTGTCATGGCATAATTGTACTCCAGGAAACACAGTTCGGGAACTGCTCTATCTTTGTTCAATGTTCTAATAATCTTTAGGTATTCCACTTTGCGGAAGAAAACCGACATATAATTTGGCAAGTCTACTGTGTTATTTCCGTTTTCGTTTTCTTTTATCTTTTATTTTTATATTATTTCAAGCTTACAGAAAGGTTGCAAGACCAGCATCACAAACTTGTGTATACCCTTTACCCAGATTCTCCAATTGTTTATATTTTGTGCCATTTGCTTTATTATTTTCTTTTTCTATATATAATGCATGTAAGTAATATATGCATATTATTTTTTTCTGAACCATTTGGAGACTTTTTTATGAGTATATATTTTCTAACAAGAATATTCTCTTACACAATTTTGATACATTAATCAAAATCTGGAAATTTTATGATACAGTACTCTTATCTGACATTCTATAGTCAAATTTGGTCAGTTGTTCCATGATGTCCTTTATAGTTGTTTTTTTCCCTCTGATCAAGGCTCTAATTCAGGACTGCATATTGCATATACTTGTTCTATCTCTTTAGTCTCCATTAAATCTGGAATAGTTTCTCAGTGTTTATCTTTCTTAACATGTATTTTGGAAGAATACAGGGCAGTTATCTTGTAGAATGTTTTCCTTGAATAGATACAAGTTAGGCACTTTTGGCAGGAATACCACAGATGTTGACCTTGAGACCTTGTTTGGTTTTACAAACAACAGTCAGTTCTTCACTTCTCCTGCACCAGCTTTGAGCTACATTCCAGCTCAATTCAGACACTAGCTACCTGGAGTTAGTGCAGACCCCACAGGTTAAGGACTCAGTGCCACAGTATTGTCCCCGCTTCAGATGCCAGCCATAAATAGGATCCCCACATCCATGTCTGGCTAGCTACAGATTCAGGAGTTCCCTGCTCAGATTTAATGATTTCTTAAAATGACTCAGAACTCAGGAAAGCACTATAATTAACATTACAGTTTTATTATAAAGGATACAATTCAGAAATAGCCAAACAGAAGAGATGCATAGGGCAAGGAACGAGGTGGGGGACACAAAACTTCCATGCCCTCTCGAGTGGGAGGAGGGGCAGTGCATCACCATCCCAGCACACAGATGCCGTCATAACCCAAATCTCTGACAAACGGGGCAAGAATATACAATGGATAAAAGACAGTCTCTTCAGCAAATGGCGCTGGGAAAACTGAACAGCCACATGTAAAAGAATGAAATTAGAACATTCTCTAACACCATACACAAAAATAAACTCAAAATGGATTAAAGACCTAAATGTAAGACCAGACACTATAAAACTCCTAGAGGAAAGCAGAAAACACTATAAAACTCCTTAACATAAATCATAGCAATATCTTTCTGGATTCATTTCCTTATTCTTTATATATGTGTGCATGTGCTCAAGCCATGTTCCAAGCTCTTTACTCCTCTCTGTAGAATCTCTTATCTTTCTCTTCAAGCTGAAGAGCTTTCATTAACTCTTCTTTAGTACCCGTGTGGTGGTGACAAATTCTCTGATTTCGTTTATCTGAAAATGCCTTTATTTTGACTGTAATCCTAAAAGATATTTTCACTGCCTAGACAATTCTTAGTTAATAGTAGTTTCCTTTCAACACTTAAAATGTTCTCCCACTTTTTTCTGGTTTTAATTTTTCTCATGAGAAGTCAGCCAGCCTTCATTTTTCACGAGTTTCACAATATATGTCATTTTCACACTATGTGTGTATATTTAAGGTTTTCACTAATGTTGGGAAATTTTTGGTCATGTGTTTAAATATTTTTTCTGCCCCATTCACTTCTCTTTGAACTCCAATTGTATATATGTTAGACCATTTGATGTTGGACTCAGAGAACACTGAGGCTCTGTTAACTTTCTTATAGATTTTTTTTTGTCCTCTCAGTCCTTTTGACTAGATATTTTCTGTTGATCTATCTTCAAGTTCACTGACCCTTCTGTTGTTTCCAGTCTGTTGTTAAATCCATCAATGAACTTTTGTATTTTTCAGTTCTAGAATTTCCATTTGGCTTTTTTAAAATACTTCTTTCTTTCTACAGAGATGTCCATCTGTTCATTATTACCATATTTTCTATTCAGTCCTTAAACACACTTATAATAGCTGCTTTAAAGTCCCTGTTTGTTAATTCCAACCTCTGAATCATCTTGAGGTCATTTTCTATTGACTGCTTTTTTTCACAAGTCAGTTTATGTTACCACTTCACCTATTTTTGTCCTCCTGCCATTTGATCTATTTTTATACTAGAGAAACATAATATAGTTTCATTTATTTGTGTGAAGTCCATTTTCATCCACGTTTATCTGCATCATTTTGCTATGCAAGCCTGTTTGCACCAAGGAACTTGCATGAGATCAAAATCTTTATTATCTTGGAATTTTATCTGTGCTGGAAAAGGCCGCTGAGCATAAGGAGGCAAACCATACTCTTTCTATGCAAGGGAAAGATCTCAAAATGTCTTTAAAAACTATCTAGATATGGACATATTGAGCGGATGCCTAGACATGGATATGATTTCTATTTGAATGGCAGTCTGACTAAATGCAGAAGTTAGTGGTTTTAAAGATTGAGTCAGTGATATCCAAAATATTTCATTTCTAAAATACAGTTCTTGGATCACTGTACTCAATCATAATAGTCAATACAGCTCTGTAGAAAACAGTTCAAAGCTTCCAGATCTAAGAAAAGAAATTTATAGGTAATGAGCATCTACTGTGTGCCAAATACCAATTCGGTGCTTTACACCTGTTCAGCCTGGTTCCTTGTAGGTGGGGAAGTGGGAGACTTGGGCTACAGCCTGTGGTCTTGGAAACTGGTGATGGGACATAGGCAGAGCCACGAAGCAAAGAAAATGATGAAGTCTGAGTTCCAAATGACAAGTCCTCCAGAGTAAGGAATAGCTCCAAAACTTCAGATCTGTGAGGGGAGAAGAGTGTGGAAAGAGAAGGACTGGATCCAGAATGAAGGTTTTATAACTGCTGATCCCCAGTAAGTCCCAGAGGATAACCGTGAAGGAACACTGAGTAGGGAGAAAGAATCCTTCCTAGAGTATCTTTAGCTCAATTTGTGGGCAGGGAGGGGATCCGGCATCAAGTTAGTGCATTACACATGCATTATCTCAGTCCTCACAACAACCCAATGAGAGTTACTATCCCCATTTTATACCTGTAAACAGTGAGATTCAGGAAGGTTAAGTAATTTGCCCAACTTGAAACATCCAGAATACATCCCCAGACCCGACTCCAAAGCCCATATTCTTTCTACTGTATCTCATTGCTTCTCAGAGACTGGGGAACAAAGAAGGGTTCCCCTGTTTCCCTGTGCAGACTCAGCCAAGGAGACTACAATACCACACGACTCTAACCCCAAGCTGGAGAAGTGAAAACTCACAGCCACAATATTTGAGTGTCAAGGAACATTAACTTTTTAAAAAACTCTTTTGCATAATAAGCTATCACTAAATGTTTATTAACACAAAACATTTTGTTGTGTAACAGGAGCATTCGTTTTCTTCAGTCAACATTTTCTTCTCTCATTTCTTTCACTTGTTTTTGTAACTAAATGCTGTGTTGGAATTTGGGCTTCTGCTTTATGGACTTTAGCCAGGTTGAGAAATAGACCCAGGAAGCAGAGATTGAAATGTATGTCTTATCATCTAAATTATGGGGTTCCCTAGTAAAGCTGAGTAGGAGATGAGGCTTAGGCCTAAAGCAGAAATAGGTTTGCTCCAGTTCTCCACAAATGAACTTCAGTCTTCCTCACTCAAGCCCAGCTCCAGCGTGGGAGTAAGAAGTACTGCTCCCTGAACGCCAAGGGCAGAATTAGAAAACGCTGTACCGGAGCTCCTGCAAGTCTTAGAAACTGAGTTCTTCTTTGTTGCCTGGGAAGGTGCGAGAGAGAAGGTGTAGAGAGGGGCCCCAAATATTTATCCAGTACCACTTTCCATCATCAGGATTAGAACAGAAACCTGAAGAGTGAAGCAACACGCATCCCTCCCCTTCTCTGCCAGGTTTCTCATCTTTTAGCATATTACAGTGTGTGTCCCACTGGCATTATGTCAGTTGATTTCAGGTAGCAGGGTGATGGTGACAGGCATTTTTTTTAATTTTAGTAATTATGCATTTTAATCTGTATTCAGAAAAAAATATATTTTAACATATCATGAGCTCAAGAATTTTAAAGTACACACAATATTTTTAAAAATGTATCAGTATTAGCATGGGTGATGCGCAAATAAATAAAAATCCCAAAGCAGCGCGTATATGAAGGAAGGCTGGGAAAGGATGTCATAAGGCATTGTTCTTAAGCGAGTTAGAAGTCAGCCAGGGCTGCCGTCCTCTCAGCAGGGCAGGCAGCTGCTCACAGTGCTGCTGTGCTCTCACCATGGTACACTCTGCTCCTTTCTACACAACGTTCCCCTCTGGAACTGCTGATGGGCATTTCACCTTTTGCCCACAAAAGACTCTAGCATCATGAGTCAGCCAGGATTCCATGCGGCACCCTAAGCTCAAAATTCACTCCCTATTCTATTCTTATCAGTAATTATCTCCTGTCATGTTGTCCAGAATAGATCCACCAGATTTTATGAAATGAATATAAAGACTGGATCAACAACATAAACATGTCCCAAATTTGAACAATAGGAAACTCTTATTATTCAACGTCCTCAAAACTAAATCCCCTTGCAAATAAAAGCCCACAGAAATTAAAGTCCAAATGCCTTCATTCCCAATTTTATACGACTGGCTCCGTCTCAGCCAGAGGGTCTTACTTACTTGTCTGGGTTCCCACATCTGCAGCTGTGTCCCAAGCTGTCTTTCATAGGTATGTAGCTTCTTCAGCCTCTTTAAATTCAAATCTCTGGTTAGTTTTACTCTCCAAGGGGTCAGTAGCCACAAAGGAAACTGCAGCTCCACTGCAGAAGTTATCACAAACAAAATTATGATCCCCAAATTAAATGAATGGTGGAATGTCGTTCGATGTTGCTATTCTCAGCCAAAGAGCATGGCAGGTAACTTAGTGGTAGCTGTGTGGGAGACAGTGAGAACCTGAGAACACCTGGTTTCAGTCCCATGGCAGGCCAGCCAGCTGCACCAGTGTTGAGTCCACAGCCTGGGCATCTGTGTGTACTGACCAGAAACTGCCCAACAGTTGTATTTCTACGTGTATAATATATGTATTTCTGTGTTTCTTCTTGTTTTGTTTTGTTTGGGAGATGCTTGTGGGGATTCCCCCCATATGTGTTGCCTACTTTCTCTCAGAGAGTGACATGTGAGACATTATTGCCTTCTTATTTAGATATTCTGGTTTCTTCATTTCCTCCTGTCTATTGTCTCATGCAAGACTGTGGTCTAGAGAAAACCTCTACTCCCAGATCCTTCCAAGTGTGTTCTCTGTAGGGGTGAAGTACACTATTCTCCATGAAAACGTGAGGAATGGAGTAGAGACCATCACCCTACTTCCTTAGCACTATGTTTTAACTTAATAATGTACACTGTTTTATTTACTCTGATACTAGTAATTGTCGTCACTTTTCCATAAACGTTTCCTTCCTACCTAGGCAGGCTGAGTTGGACCCAGGTGGGCCGTAGGTAACTAGAGTCAAAATTAAAAAAAAAAAAAATTAAAACACTAGGATCAGGACTTCCCTGGTGGTCCAGTGGGTACTACTCTGCACTCCCAATGCAGGGGGCTGGGGTTCAGTGCCTGACGGGGGAACTTGGTCCCACCTGCGTGCTGCAGCTAAGACGTCTGCATGCCATAACTACGTTCGCATGCTGCACCTATGACCTGGAGCAGCCCAAATAAGTATTAAAGAACAAAAAACAGAAACAAACAAAAAAACACCAGGATCACAATAGAGGCCAGTGAGTCAGGATTACTCTTGTGCACTGTTGGTAGGAATGTAAACTGGTTCAGCCACTGTGGAAAACAGTATGGAAACGCCACAGAAATTTACTAGAACTTCTAAATGACCCAGCAGTTCTACTTCTGGGTATTTACCTGAAGAAAACAAAAACACTAATTTGAAAAGATATATGCACCCTTATGTTTACTGCAGCATTATTACAACAGCCAAGATATGGAAACAACCCAAACGTCCAAGGATGGGTGAATGGATAAAGAAGATACAATGTATATAGACACAACAGAATACCGTGTAGCCATAAAAGAAGGAAATCTTGCCATTTGCGACAACATGGATGGACCTTGAGGGCATTATGCTAAGTGAAATAAGTCAGAAGAAGAAAGACAAATACCATATAATTTCTCTTTTATGTGCAATATAAAAACCAAAACAAACAAAACAAAAGCAAACTCACAGATTCAGAGAACAGATTGGTGTTTACCAGAAGGAAGAGGGTTGGAGGAAGGGTGAAGTGAGTGAAGGAGAGCAATTGTATGGTGATGGATGGTAGCTAGACGTACAGTGCTGATTATTTTGTAGTGTATACAAATATTGATTTATAATGTTGCATACCTGAAATTTGTATAAATGTTATATACCAATTTTACCTTGATTGAAAAAACAAAAAAAAGAAGAAAAAGTAACAGGAGGATACCAAAGTTTAGCAAAACTTTAAGGAGATTCTAGATATCACAGATGTAAGTAGTCAAAAGTTAGTATTCCAAAAGGTTGGGCCACTGAAAAGACAGAGCACAAGCACAGACAAACAAAAAATACCTAAACCTAAGCTTCAGGGTAGAAACTTTTCTGTTCTTACGCATTCCTGTCTCAGTAGGATCTGACCATCAGTGTAAGGAGAGAGACTGCAGCTGTGGAGGAAAATGGTGCCAAGAGCTGCAGCTGCAGAATTTTTTTTGTTTGTTTTTTCTGTGTGTTTTTTTTTTTTCAGTTTTTACTTTAACCTGTAAAATTAATACATGCACAAGTTAAAAAAAATAAAACAGTACAGAGTGGTACTAAAAAATGTAAGTTCTCTACCTGACCTCGTTCTCCCACGGCCCATTTCTAACCCAGCTTCCTACTTTTTTAATTAATTTTTATTGGAGTATAGTTGCTTTACAATGTTGTGTTAGTTTCTGCTGTAGAGCCAAGTGAATCAGCTATATGTATACACATATCCCCTCCTTTTTGGATTTCCTTTCCACTTAGGTCACCACAGAGCACTGAGTAGAGTTCCCTATACTATACAGTAGGTTTTCATTAGTTATCTATTTTATACTTAGTAGTGTATATATGTCAATCCCAAAGTCCCAATTCATCCCACCACCCCTTACTCCCTATTTTTAAACATCTTTTATTCTGTTGCTGGTTATTACCATACCTCTGGAACTTATGCTAATTCCTCCACTTCTCATTCATCAACTTTAGATAGTATCTATTGAAAGACAATAAACTTAGTTCATATTTCCTTATCCATTACTAAGTTTTTCCAGTTATAGTGCTTTGGTTCTTCTGGTGGTTATCTATAATTTTAAAGAATATGCTTAAACCCCATATTTCGTTACATCAATTTTAGATAGTATATCTGATTCATTACTAGATAACGTGAGAAAAATCTGTCTGATATTACCTTCCACATCTCTCTGCTGCCTTAAAAGTCAGACTTCCATTTTTATACATTATCAATGTTATTAATATTAGATTCTCTTTTATAGCTACTATTGGCTTCCAAGTTTTGTTTATATGTTGATTCTACAAACTGAAATAGCATTTACATTATTCCGATTATTAAATTACTCCTTCTTGAAAGACTGAATAGCTCTACCTATTGAGGAAAAAAAGGTAATCTATATCATTAAAATGGAAAGATGAATGTTCCAAGTGTCAAGCTCAAATGGGATTCCTTAAACCCAATCTTCAAGACTTCCTACTAAATTATTCATTTAGCCAATGATACCTTTAATTTCCAAGAAATCTTTCTTCTTTGATTATTCTAATTTCCCAGCCACCTATTCTTTGGCTTCTTGACTCTGAAGATGTTAGGGTTTGGGTTTTTTTTTTTTTTTTTAATCAAGTTTTTCTTCAGTTCTCTTAATTAACTGTTTTCTTCAGGAGTCAACTGTTATATCGGTTCCACTTGGACCCTATCATTTTTGCTGCTGGTTTCTACTACACTTTCTGGGGTTTTTTTCTCATACATATGCATGATGAAAACGACTGATCAATACTGTTAGCATGATTTTCAACTCTGCTATCAGACCTGTCCCTTGAGTGAAAAGATGGATGGTAGGGTCTATGTACATATAAGATGGTACAGTCAGCCCTATGCATCCATAAGTTCCACGGATTCAACCAACTTAAGGTCCAAAATATTCCAAAAAAATTCCAGAAATTTCCAGAAAGCGATACTTAAATTTGCTGCACACTGGCAACTGTGTACCTAGAATTTACATTGTATTAGCTATTATAAGTACTCTGTAGATGATGTAAAGCATACAGAAGGATGTGCATAGGTTATATGCAAATACTATGCCATTTTACATAACAGACTCAAACATCCGTGGATTGTAGTATCCACAAGGAATCCTGGAACTAATCCCCCACAGATACTGAGGGATGACTGTATTCTTTAAGGATACATTGAGATATTTTGTTAATCATGTATTTTTTTTGAAATTTGAAATATATTTTAAAGTACTTTTTTGAAATTTGCCTTTTAAAAATAATGCATGAAAATATCACTTATTTTATTTACTTAGTTTTTTTGTGTGTGCCAGGATTCACTCACTCTATTACGAATCTGGCTTGGACCAAGGGCCTGGGGGTTAAACATAATTCCCATGTATGGTCAGCAGGGGGCAGAAAAGGGTAGTGGAACAAGTACTCACTGCCAAGGCCTGGGCATCCCTCTCTTTCCCCTTTCTGCGGAGGTAAAAATCAATTAGTAGGTAGTAGACGGTCCAGAGTGCCAGAATCAGGAGAGAAATTACTCACAGAGACAGTGACCCAGAATGGCGAGTAGGCTGAGGAGGCAGGGGAAAGGTTTAGCCACCATTCATAGCCTGGTCTGTGTCACAGAGACGTGGACAACCAGACATCAGGAGGTGAATCATCAGAGCACTTTCACAGTCCTGACTGCTACTCCCAGCCTGCCCGAAGCCCAAGGTCTGGCTCCTTAAAGTAACAGGAGTCGACGATCCACCTTGGGAGCTGATATAAACTTCCTGTCTGAGAGCTAGTCCATGCTGCCAGCCAAGGGTTCCACAACCAGCCATTTTAAGGAGGACAGAGTAGGGTATGGGCACCAAATGCAAATGCTGACAGTTAATGAAAACACTTAGATACATTCCAATTAAATAATTTGGGAGCCAACCTAAACCTGATGTGGCTTAAATATATTTTCTTCCCTCCTCCAGAGGGGAAACATTGTTCAGTTGTGCAAACATTTTGACTTTGAAATGAGACAAACGTGACTCTAAACTGTTCGGTATATGGTTCTCAGTTACTTAACCTTCCTGAGCCTCAGTTTCTCCATCTCTAAAACTAGAAATAATGATTCTCACCTCACAAATCTGCTGCAAAGAAATGAGATGATGTACATAAACTGCATGGCAAAGAGCTTGGCAACTTGTAGTCAGTCAGTCAACATTGGTAGCTGTTCTATCTCCCTGTCTTTGTCTTGGAAGAATATCCACCATACTGCTTGCTATCTTTGAATACAAAGTTTCAGTCTCCTAAAAGTATGACTAACATTAACTGAGGGATTACTGTGTTAGGTACCACAGTAAGTTTTCTGAAGTATAATCTCACTTAATTTTCATGATGTACTTTTATCATCATCTCTATTTTACAAATAAGGACATTGCACACCGATTTTCCTAGTCTTTCCACATGGTAAAGAACAAGGAAGGATTCAAAACTAGGTAACTGGATTCCAGAACTCATGCTCTTGACAATACCCAATCTGTTTTCCAATACAGACATTTAATCAAAGAGTTAAAAATCTAAAGGAAAAAACAGAATAGTCTCGTCTTTGCAACGTGTTTAAATGTTGGTACTATTGTCACAGGATCACCTCTTCTATTTGATACTTAGGGCAAAAGTTCAGTGTTCAATGAAATAAATGAAAACGCGCCTTGTCGCAGACACAGAGAATGGACATGTGGACACGGAGGGAGATGGAGAGGGTGGGACAAATTGGGAGATTATGATTGACATATATACACTACCATGGGTAAAACAGATAGCTGGTGGGAACCTGCTGTATAGCACAGGGAGCTCAGCTCGGTGCTCTGTAATGACCTAGATGGGTGGGATTGGGGGTGGGGGTGTAGGGAGATCCAAGAGGGAGGGGATATATGTATACATATAGCTGATCCACTTCATTGTACAGCAGAAACTAATACAACATTGTAAGGCAACTATACCCCAATAAAAAAATTAAATAAAATTAAAAAAAAAAGAAAACACACGTCACTGTTTTTCCATTTAGAATTCTTTCATAAAATTAAAAGAACTAACAATGGTATTTTGGAAGAAATTCAGCTTTAGCTATTACATTTAAAGATTACTATTACATGACTAAGGAACACTTCCTTGATCTTTCTGAGAAGTGTTCTCTCTTTTGCTTCACTAGAAAGGGAAGATGGTGTAAGAATACTTCTTCCTCAACTGATGCCTAAAAAAACAATCACAGTCCTGGTCCTATGTAAGGATCACGCAAAACACTTTTTATAAATACAGGTTTTCTGGATCTGGTAACTCAAAATTTCTGGGAGAGGACAGCCTAAAAAGCTCCTCGACGAATATCAGAACTGATTACCAGTGACTAGATTCTAGAAGGGGAGACGTCTTCCTGGCCCCTAACCTCTCCAAAAGGGAGAGGCAGAGAATGGAGATAATTTGGGAACTGGGCAAGGTGCAGAGATATGTCTGCCTACATTTCTTGCCTTAAATAGATTCTGCCAAATGCTTGATGAGAGGCCAGAAAGTGTTGCCCAATGAGCCTCCACGGTTCTAATCACAGTCAAGCATGTCCAGACCAGCACTGTCCCTTTAAAAGTGCTGAATAGTCTCTGGAGGCCACTGTCTATATGCCGCTTCTATGCTAGTTCATTTTAAGAGTGAAGACCTTAACAAAGTCACAAAGGACTAAAAAGACCTGTGCTTCTGGCCTCCACCCACCTTTCCTGACTTACTTCACCTTCCCGTACCTTCTGTTAGTGTCTCCAATCTACCAAACTCTTTCACGTCTCTGAAATTTCATATATTCAGATTCTATCCCTTCAGCAAGAAATATGAAACATCCTCTCCCAACACACATTTTTCTCTTCTCTTCTCTTCTTCTCCCTCTTTCCCTCTCTCTCTTTCCGCTCCTTCCCTCCAACCCTCTTTACCTCTCTCCTTTCCTCTCCACCCTCCTAATTAATTCCAAATTATCTTTTTAAAAAATCTATTATTTATTTTGGCTATGCCGGGTCTTAGTTGTGGCATGTGGGATCTTTAGTTGTGGCATGTGGAGTCTTAGTTGTGGTATGCATGTGGGATATAGTTCCCTGACCAGGGATCGAACCTGGGCCCTCTTCATTGGGAGCACAGAGTCTTACCCACTGGACCACCAGGGAAGTCCCCCAAATTATCTTGTAAAGCTCATTTCACAGGAGCTGTTCAAAGAAGCCTTCCTTGCCTGCCCTCTCCACAAAGTCAGGTGTCTGGTCCGTCTTGTAATTGCTCATCTCACTCTTTAATTTTTCTTTGTAGTACCTACCAGAGTCTGACATAAGAGTTATTGGTGAGATTCTGTTTAATTTCTGTCTCCCCCATTTCAATCTAGGTTTTGTGAGAGAGCTGGGCCAGAGTCCCTTTTGCTCCCTGCTGCCCAGACCTAACCAAGTGCCTTTCCTTCAGTACGGGTTCAAATACTCTCTGTTAAATGAATGAAGTAAAAGGAAGAGAGACTTTTAGATTCTCTCTTTTTTTCCTTCATCCAGGGCAGAAAGCTATATCATTGATTTACTCAATAAAATGTTTTGAATTCCTCCAATGTGCCAATGCCTGTGAGAATTTAATGATACATCAAAAAATAGACTCATTCCTTGAGGTCCTTAGAGTCTAGTGGGGAATAAAAGACATGTATTCAGATAACTATTACAGGAGCCTGCCAGGGAAACCACAAACTTTCTTACATAATCAAATTTCAGTCCTTCACTGTTGTCAGAGCAAAGAGACCATCCCTGTGAGAAAAGATTAGGGGCCTCACTGCCCAGAGGCTGTGTGACCTCCAGAGTCAGCGGGATTTGAATCCTTCCGTTACACTGTGGCTGCTTGGGTTCATGGTACCTAAACTATCTGTGCAGCAGCCTCCTCAACTGCACAATGGTCAGTTTTCTAGTGGAAAGAGAAAGGTGTCTTTACAGGAAATGTTTTTAGCAGATTACCGTAGGTTCGTAAAACTGAAGAAGATATACAGATGGCAAATAAGCACATGAAAAGATGTTCAGTGTCATTAACTATTAGGGGAATGCAAATTAAATCCACAATGAGATGGAGCTACCCAGCTATCAGAATGCCTAAAATAAAAAATGACACCACCAAATGTTTGTGTGGATTTGGGGAAACAAACACATACAGTACTGGTGAGAATGTGAAATGGTACAGCCACTCTGGAAAACGATTTGACCGTTTCTTTAAAAACAAAAGGTACAACTACCATACAACCAGACATTTGCACTCCTGGGCATTTAGCCTAGAGAAAGGGAAACCTATGTTGACACAAAAATGTGTACACAAGTTTTTGTTGCGGCTTTATTTGTAACAGGCCAAAACTGAAGACAACCCAGTTGGTTAAGCAAACTGTGATACATCATTATCCTGGACTACTACCAAGAGTTACAAAGAAACGAACTATTATACCTGCAACAATCTGGATGAATCTCCAGTTATGCTGAGTGGACAAGAGCAAATCCCAAAATGTTACATACTGTATGATCCCATTGGTGTAACATTCTTGAAAATGGCAAAAATTAAAGAAATGGAGAAAGATTAGTGGTTGCCAGGGATTAAAGAGGTGGTAAAAGTTGGAGGGAGTCTACATAGCTGTAGAAGGGTAATTTAAAGGATTGCGGAGGTGATGGAAATGTGCTGTATCTTCACTGTTTCAATGTTAATATCCTAGTTATGATATTGTATTATAGCTTAGAGACATGTTACCATTGGGAGAAACTGAGTAAAAGGTTATAGACTCTGTATTATTTCCTATAGCTACATGGGAATCTACAGTTATTTCAAAATAAAAAGAGGAATTTTAAAATATGAAAAGGTGGAAGCAAAGTCAGCGAAACAAGTATGGCGTTTGTCAGTTATAGCATAAGCCTCAAAACTCTGACATCATAATGGCCAGTGATCTTGACTACTACAGAATCCTGAGCTTTCGTGGATTTGTCCACAGTACTCTGCCAAGTGCTGTAGACATACTCTGGTTTCAGTGCCAAGAATTGGAGAAAAAACGATGTTCGCGTCAATCAGAAAGCACTTTGAGCTTTTTGGTGGTCAGTCAAGGTTTCGCCGCCTCAGGTAGTCTTTTAATATACTATTTTTGATCATCAAAACAGATGGTGGTCACAGGAAGTGTTTTGTTTTATTTCCTCAAAGGCATATGAACTAATTTTTAACTTCAGCACTGGTTTCATGAAGAGCTACTGGTGTTCATAGGATTCAGTGCTGCTGAACACAAGTGAGCAGCTTTACATTCCTGGGGTGGAGTGGGGAGTAGGAGACACTTTTTTGGCTCCACGGGGGAGAACTTTCTGTAGATCTATGAACATGTCTGTTCTATTTATCAAAGAGTATTTTCTGTTCAACTTAGTTGTTTTACCTATCATGACCTGAGAGTTATGTTAGAGCGTAGTCATAGCTCAACCAAATAATAGCTAAGCACTACCATACTTAGAAACTTTTTGATGTTTCCAGCATTATTTGCTGATCTTTGAGAATTTTCCCCCAAATTTGAATACTTAGATAAGATTGGGGTCAATCTTCCAGAATCCTCAGTTATCTACATTTTTATGTTCATGTGAAACTGAATTGTAATTACTTCTTTGCAAATCTCCATATCGTTTTATTTTATCTATATGAGGCCACAAATTGTCCTATTTTGGGTGGTTGTTGTTGGTGTGTTGGTGGTGGTGGTTTTTACCTTCTTGTCCTACTCTCTACCTTTGGCCTCTTGGTTCTCCTCTTCCTAACAGTTCCTGACCAGCTTTGCTGCTTTCTTCTTTTCCCCACCTTTAAGAGTCCACATGCCCCAGGGTTTTGTTCCTGAAACTGTTCTCTGTCCATATCAACTCCCTAGGTGACCTCATTTCTTTCAGTAACTTTCTATAACTTACTGACTCCTGAGTTTGAGCTATGAAGCCCTGTTTGGGAGATTGAGTCTAATTTTTAGAGGTGTGTCGAGCTTGACATTTAACATGAACTCCATCACACATCTGACCAGCGACTAGCTGTTCTATGGTGTTTGTGTTTTGCAGGAGAAGCCCTTCCGTTGAGGTGGACACCCACAGCCAAAATACTACATCCTCTGAGGGAGCCAATCATACCCTGCTGATCCACAGCCCCGTAGAACTCAAAAGAGGCTGGAGGAGGCAGAAGCAGCACCTCTTCTTATACAGCGATTTGTTGCTTATATCTAATACCAAGTGCGTATACATGGCATGCTCTCCCGAGGATCATAAAATTGCACATTCGCTAACCCTTATTGTAGGAAAATATGACAGTGTCTCTCTTGCCTGGGGCTTGCAGACAGATGATAAAAATAAGAGGGGGAAATTACAGATTGTGATGAGTGCTTCTGATACAAGGGAGATAGGGTACCGTGTAGAAGATGGGACCATCTTAGAGAGGGGTTGTGCAGGAGAACCTCTCAAGGCGGCAGCCTCTAAACTGGACCTGCGGGGTGAGCAGCAGCCACCATCCCCAGCCAAGGTGCATGAGTCTCCTAGGCGTCTAGGCCCAAGTGGGTGCGGCTCAGTCCCCTGGAGGGAGGAGTTCAGGGGAGGCCAGTGTGACTGGATCCTGAAGCAGGGGGTGTGACATTAGATGTGATATGGTAGTCAGGTCACAGAGGGTCTCCACAGGCCTGGAAGGGGTTGAAATACTATGCTGAAGGGTGTTTAACTAGGATAGGAGCCATATCTAGTGTATATTTTTAGCAGAATTTTCTAACTATTGGAAGATGATGGACTTTTGGGTAAGCAAGAGTGGAAGCAGGGAGACTAGTTAGAGGAGGCAACAGTCCTGATGAACAGGAACAAAGGCTCCATCGTGGGGTTGACAGTGACAATGAAAGATGAGGCCAGACAGATCTGGAATACATGTTGGAGACAGAACCAACTGGGTGCACTTTGCTCTCAACCCTGAATACAAATGCAACGAATACCATAGACTTGTTGGCTTAAACAACAGAAACTTATTTTCTGATAGTTCTGGAGGCTGGAGGTCCAAGATCAGGCACCAGCGTAGGGAAGTTCTAATGAGAGCTCTCTTCCTGGCTTGCAGATGGCTGTCCTCTCACTGTATGTTCACATGGCATTTCCTCAGTGCATGGATGCGGGGAGAGTGGAAGAAAGCTCTCTCCCTCCTCTAACAAGCCCACCAACCCTACTGGATTAGAATCTTAGCCTTATGACCTCATAAGCCTTAATTACATCCTAAAAGCTCCATCTCCAAATATAGTCGTGTTGGCAGTGAGGGCGTCAGGGTGTGAAGGTGTTGGCAGGGAGCGGGGGGAACACAATTCTTCCATTGCAATAACTAGCAGGACTGAGTGCCGCCAACCTTGCACAAATTTTCTCCACAATTTTTAGAAAACTACCTACAAGATCATTCCCATAATACATTTAGGTATAGTCATGATCATTATTAATATGAAAGAAAAATTGTTTTTTTTTATTCCAGAAAGAAACAACAAACAAGAAATAGCCTTCTGTGATAACAAACGTACTTCTTCCCTGTCGTGCCTCATCTTTTTAGATGGAGGACCGTGTTATGCCCTGAATCAGTCTGTTCCAATTAATAATCTGAGTTTAGCACCCAGTTTTTCCACTTGCCGTAAGAAGGGGTGGAGGGAATGAATGAAGTTTCCTTTTACCTCAGCTCACCTTCAGACTTCAGGTGAAAACTCACTCATCTTTAGACTGATGCTACAGAAATCAACACAAATGGAATAAACAGCTGATTGCTACCTATGTAGTTGGTCAGAATAAGTAAAATTTAGCTTGTATGTAATAATAAGGGGGATTAAAATGTTTATTTCTTCACAAAGAAATTATATTTCTCCAGTTGTGTGGGATGTTAATATTCAGTGAAAATTGTTTTGAGGTTTTTGTCCTTTCTTTTTCATACTACATACACTAGAAAATTCTGTTCTCAAGAATTAAACTCAGATGAAACCTTCAATATCACTTTTGATATTCATTAGAATGCTTAATAAGTTATTTTTCAAATAAAATTATTACCTCTGTTGTTTAGAACAGGATCTGCTTTGTAAATACTAAGATATTAATACTAGTAGAGGTCCATGAAGAATTTACAAATGGGAAGGGACTGTACGTAGCTCACACCGTCTTTAGACATCACTATCCTCATGTTTAGTTATTGAAGAATACAGAAACAATGAAAAATGAATTTTATTTAGGTCAAAAGATGACGATTACTATTCATTTACCAGTGAAATGACAGATACTTACAGAATACACCACAATCCCTTCTCCTAAGCATCTAAGGGGACACCCCTGTGTAAAGAGAAATCTCCCTAGACTCCTATAAATTCCACAAACCATTGGGGCTTACTCCCTGGTATAAAGGTTGAGGTAAAGGAAAGGAGAGGGGTATCCATAGTAAGGGACACACGATAGAAATGAAAACTGCAGCCCTCCTCTCCCTTCTTCTCGAGTTAGTTTACATTAGCTTTGTTCTTTCTGACTTCTACTGAGAAAATCTCACTGAGTTGTGACTGAGTGTGAAGAAACACAATGAGACCCTAGGAGAATCACTGTAGTATAAAGCGTTGTTGTGATACAGTTTAAACATTTCCAAGCTAGCATCTAGCTCTGTTGGTATAATATCATGAGATATATCATCTCACTCCACAAATAAAAGAACAATCCCATCAGAAGGCCTGGTGGCTCTGTGGGAAGAGGTGGGGCTGAGGACAGGCAAGAGGAGGAGGCTTCTTCAGGGACCTACAGGTCAACACCCATGGAGGCCAAGTGGTTACGAGCACAGGCTCATGAGTCAGGTTGTCTGAGTTCAAACCCTGTTTCTGCTGCTTTTGGCAATTCACTTAACCTCTCTGTGAGTTTCCTCCTCTGTAAAATGGGGCTAAAAAAGACTGCCTGGTGTGGTTGTTTGACAATTAAAGGAAATAGTGTTTATAAAATATTTACAACAGTGCTTGGCATATGGTAAGTGCTCAATGTTATAGGACAGTGGAAACCATGCTCTGGACTTTTGGATAACTCCTAGGTTTGGTTTCAAGGGAGTGGATAATTTTGGCACTTCATTTCACTAAGAAGAGAATTACTGAAATGACTTTTGCAAGGTCAGTGTATTGGGAAGTTTCTGCACAGTACTTTGGGTGTCAATACACATGGATATCTACATCAGAAAAAAAAACCTATAAAATCCAGCAGATATGTGTCTATCTTCCCCATTGGCCATATATTTTTAGCTTCATAATGTCTTTAGAATTACTATGTAGAAAAAGAATTTTATCTGATAATTGTGTTTCATAGAAATCTTAAAATACACAGACATAGGGTAAAACTGTTGAAATTAAGTGTAGAAAAAAGCCACCTTGAATTATAAGGTATGTTTCCATATATATATATATATATATTTTTTTTTTTTTCATAGTGCCCACTGAATCTAGATTATCCTTCAAGTGGGCTTCCTGCAAAATTATTTTCATTTCATAAATCCCACTGAAGAGTTGTAGCTTTAACTGTTCCATGAATCAGTAGAGTCACAGGGATTTCTGCACATGCGGCATCTTTGATCTCATTCTACCTTTAGTGTTTCTACATGTGGTTCTGGCTAGTGGGGAGTTCCAGAGCAGTGTGCCCAAGTCCCCTAGGCATCTTTCATAGGACTTGTAAAGATCTAAATCCTAGGCCCACCTAAGTGTTAAATTTGTGAATTAACCAAAAGATATGGTAGTTTCCATATCAGAAGTCAAAAGAGAATCAGCAGAAACTGTCAGAAAGCAGTTTCACTGGTGACAATCACCTTCTGACTCCCCAGAGATAAATGGGAAGTATGTCTATCACTTACACATGAGACACCCTAGCCACTGGTCTGAGATTGACTGATTTTTCAGTTGGGGTTCAGCCTGTATGCTAACAGTTTTTCAGTTTTAGCTATAATCAAAGAGAAAATTGTATGAACAAAATCTTAAGAAAGGAAACTTAAAATAACCTATACTAAAAAATGTTTTTAAAAATTAAGGTTGAAAATGTATTTTAAATCTCTCTAATCCCAGCTTTTATTTTGCCTGTCTCTGCTAGGAAAAAGACTGTATAATTATTTTTACAAACCATGTACCATGTATCTTTGTTCAGCCCCTCAATACTTTTTGAAGTAGGCAAGACGTGAATGTATAATAAATTATAATTACAAAGATACATATATAATATATAGTGTCATAAATAACAAATATAAGAATGAGTTAATGGTTCTCTAAAAAAAGCTCTAAAATATAAACGATGGTCCATACTCAACACTCAACATTCAGAAAATGCCTATTTCCTGCCATCGAGGAAGTGTTTTCAGGGCCTTCCTGGACCAGCCTCTGCTCAGCACACACTTTGAAAAGGTCTATCAAACTACTCGCTATGCTGTGCACACAGAGTAACAGAGATGAAGGAGACATGCTTTGCCCTGGAGCAGTGAGAACTAGCATCCTTAGCATGAACACAGCTTCTCCCATTACATTTAAGAAACAGACTAACAGAAGTGTTGTTTGGTTCTTTCCAGGTATAAAAAGAACTTTAAGGTAAAAAATGAAATACCACTGAGCACCATGTGGACTGCCAGCTGTACAGACAAAGTTGGTGAAGCCAACATTGGTGCCAGGAAGTCCTTTGTCCTAGGCTGGCCCACGGTGAACTTTGTGGCCACCTTCAGGTAAGACCTACAGCTTGGTCCTGTATTTGTAAGGGTTAAAAAAGGAAAACACTGAAATCTGATCGTATATCACGCCAGTGACTCACCTTTTGACAGCCCATGACACCTGTATGCCTTGTACTTTCCCCAAAAACGGTTTTTATGT
The DNA here is from genome assembly GCF_030028045.1 of Hippopotamus amphibius kiboko. NCBI lineage: Eukaryota > Metazoa > Chordata > Mammalia > Artiodactyla > Hippopotamidae > Hippopotamus > Hippopotamus amphibius. The sequence goes on from NC_080187.1 coordinate 114,857,082, forward strand.
GCAAATACGTGCATATTGATCATAAATAGTGGGAACTACTGGAATAACTTCCTTTGGTTTTGACCAGCGGTTTTTCAATGGGCCATGTGAGCTTGGGAAGTTGCATCTTCATGTGTTCATGGTGTTCGTGTATCTGGAAGGAGGAGCATGAGAGCAAGACCCTAGGAACCCGCTCCAACTTCCTGCCCCCTAATCTCAAGGGAGTATCTGTGTCTTTAAATCACTAGAATATCTTTCTTGAGCAAGTACAATTACATTTGAAAAACTGACTTTATATTCCCAAATTAATTCCCTTAAAAACAGGATTTAATTAGACACATAACATTCATCATTTCATCAAATACTAGGTCGCCTACATTGCTGTGTACAGGTTATCTTATTTGGTGTCTGCAGAGGGGTGACAGTCTAAAACAAAGGTATGATTTCATGGAGTACAGGTCAGTTTTCCAAGACGCATCCTTAGGCTGGAGTGAGGATGGGGAATGTGGACATCCTAGGTCGACACTGCTGGGTTCCCAGGGGTCATGCAACACTTATGCCTGCCCTTCGGGAACAACCACACCTCAAGTCTCATTCTTATGCACACTGAGTGCTCATCACAGGCACTCAACACTCCTCTTTCTTGTCCCCCCCGCCCCACTCCACCAAAATCTCTGGCACCATCACAAAGACAGGACAATGAAAATGTTGCCAAGTTGTTAATTTATACTCTATTCTAGAATGCAGCTGTTGACTTCAGGAACGTTTTCAAAGCTTTTTGGGAAGAAACATGATTTGTGTCATTTTCTACATGTCTACTTTCCATGACTTACTTCTCGAAAGATTATCAGCTCCTATGGCTTAACATCTTTTCCATGTTGCAAGTGAAAGGAAGCAGTTTCAACTGGGAATATTCAAAGATTATGATAAGGGAGGGTCCAAGATTCTTGTTTTCTAGTGAGGGGGGAATGCGAAAGGCAGGTTCACACGTTGTCATACTGGCTAAAAATCTGTGTAAGAACATATACGGCATGTATGACAATGCCTGGCACCTAGCGCTTTTGCCATTGGCTGTTTTGCTCTCCCGCAGACTGCCATGAGTAATTAGAAGCTGTGTCATGTACATATGTCGGTTGCGGAGATAAGTGGGCATTTCCACTTCCTGATTAAAACACGTCCTGAAATGGTGATGGAGGGGGCAGGAGCAGCGTTGCGGACAGGAAAATAAAATGTGGCAGCCCCTGGAGAACATATATATTCTGGGTATATACCCAAAGGAAATGAAAACACACATCCACACAAAAATTTATACACACATGCTCACAGAAGCATTATCCACAATAGCCAAATAAACAAGCCTAAGTGTTCATCAGCTGATGAATGTATAAACAAAATGTGGTACAGGGCCTGAGGGTGGGGGGATGGGGAGTGACTGCTTAATGGACACTGGGTTTGCTTTTGGGTGACGAAAATGCTCCAGAACCAGATAGTGGTGAGGGTTGCACAATACTGTTAATGTACTGAAGGTCACTCATGGTCAATTTTATGTTATGTGAAATTTACTACAATAAATAAAAGCTAGTAAGTGATAAGTCCACACATGAATGAGACTTAAAACATTTTCAGCTTTGGATAGTAAATGCTGCACAAACTTTAGCAGACAAACTACTACTCTTTAATAACTTAGCAGTAGGTAGACTGATCTCGATCAGAGGATCACAGTACTGAAAAACGTGTTTTCTAGAAACTAATTTAATGTATTACAATCTGCTATACGCTATACACATAAAGGAATAAAATACTGTAGGGTTTTTTCCCTAAAAAGATACTCTTGTTTCTGGGACAAGACAGTTCCATCCAAATGCCAGTTCCTAAGTATGATGTAATCTGAATAATAATGTTCTTTATACCTGAATCGCACTTCCAGCTGCAAGAACACTCTGAGGTATAATTAACCCTTCTTCAGTTCTGAAAACTGAAGCTCAGAGTGGTTAAGCGACTTGCCCGTGATGACACAGCTTGCATCACACAGCTGCAATCAAGTGTTTAGATTCCAAACCAATTTCTCTTAAGATCTACTTGCGATCGCTGTAATACTGCTTGAAAAAGAGCAGAGTCCATCCATCAAAAGCCCAGTTATGAGGAAGGTACAACTTACACATGCATACACATCGGTTAACAACTGGCTGCTGATATTTTTATCTGGAATGGCACTTGATATGTTAGTACAAGTCTTAATATGTTAGTGTAAGTATTTCATGTAATTTTTTCTCCCATTTTTTAATATTACAGTTCTTCCAAACTAAAGGAAAAATGGCACTCTTTCCTTCAAAGGTATTTTGTATACGTATCTTAAATCTTTAATCCATGATAGAAGAATACAAATCTCTTCAAGGCAGTGCCCCCAAACTTTTCTCCCTCTCTTTGGTAGGAATTGTTAGACTACCCTCTTGTGTAGATTTATCATGGCTCCTACTGCAAATACTGTTCTCTCATTTACATGTATGTTCTGCTTATTTTTGAGGAAGTTCTGATTATCACTCTCATCTTTCCCTTTTCTCCATCCTGATGGCCGGAGCTACCATTATTCTCAAAACATATATTAAATTTCCATAAGTGCAGGTTACTGACTGTACTGAATGATTCTCAAAGCAACTGCTACTTCCTACCCTTGAACCCAGGAAGGCACTGGGCCTGCCAATCTAGGCAGGAAAGCTTTGAGGACTGGATCTGCTGCCCACATCTCACATGACAAAGGAGACCTGTTATTTTCTGGGTCATATCTTATTTTCCGGAAACATTTTTGCATATTTTCTTCCAACCCCTAATTTGATTTTGTTGAGTCTATCTATATGCTTTGAGACTAAAAAAGACTATTTAAAATATTAGCAACACAGATTGATTTGAAAATAAGCTAATAGCTAATTCGTCTACTCTGTTTTGGGTTATTACTGAATTTTATTAGGTACATCAAGTTAGCCAAAGAGAAGGACCAGCCAAAAAGCATTCCCCTCAAAATCTTCACTGAGGACATCAAGAACTGTGCCTGTGTAAGTGTTTTTAAGATCAAACATGAAATTCCAAGTTCTTGGCTTAGCAAAATGAAACTGATAGACATATACAGGAGAGAGAAAGAGAGAGAGAGAGAGATGGGATGGGTGGGAGGGAGGGAGAATGAAAGAGAGTGGAAAGAGAGAGGGAGTATTTAGAAAGTACTATGTGGGAACATGTATTTTCCTATAAAAATGTGTGTCTACACACACACACACACACACACACACACACAAGGGTGAGTCAGAAATGATCTGCACTCTGGCTGTAGAATTTAACTTTCAGAAAAGACAAATACATCATTTTTCGATGTAATCTCCTCGCTTTTCAACACACTTTGTCCATCTGTCAACAAGCTTTCGTATTCCCTCATTAAAAATGTTCAAATGCACTGCTGTCTTCACTTCTTCATCAGAAGTGAATCTGGCTCCTTCTTGATGGCTAACACTTGTGTGACCTTCCTTGAACTCCTCTATCCATTCATACACACTTCGTCACAACAAAACACTTTCTCCATACTGCGCACAAAGTCTTCGATAAATATCGGCACCGGGTACACCCTCAGACCACAAAAAACAAATCACTGCACGCTGCTCTTCTTTTGTGCAGATCACAAGTGGGGCATCCATTTTTGCTTGCACTGCAGTTACAAATGAACTGATGTAACACGTTCACACCTCCACACCAGTGACTGGGGAGACAGTAGCCTTGAACAGAAAGCGCTGATAAGACAGTACAGCCAACAGAAGTTTTAATATAACCGGAGTGCGGATAATTTTTGACTCTCCCTCATAAAAAGTGAATCCTAGGCAATATGAAGCAAGAGGAATCCACGATAGCTACACTGTTTAAGCATGGAAAGAATACTGACCGTTAAGTGTCCATAATATTTCTCTGGATTCTTCTAATAACGACTTTAGTGGTTCACTGTAATAAAGTAATTTTCATAAGCAGGTATTTCCTATTGAAATTAAACATTTTTTCTTCTAATTGTTGCTACTTACATACATTGTGGTTTGGATTGTTTCCACAGTTTTTTTTTTTTTTTCCTGTGATGTTTTTATTTGGAATAATTGCAAACTTACAGAAAAGCTACAAAAATAAAAATAGTGCAAAGAATACTCCACATACCCTTGACCTAGATTCATCTATTTATGAACACTTTGTTCCATTTGCTTTATCATTTCTCCCTCCCTCTCTCTCTCTCTGTAGGTGTATGTGTCTAACTATTTTTGAGGGTCATACATACACCATGGCCCTTTATGCTTAAATACTGAGGTATCTCCTAAGAATGAGGATCTTCTCTCATATAACCACCACACAGTTATGACCTTTACTAAATTTAACATTGATGTAATACTTTAATCAACCATTCATGTTCCCATTTTGTCAGCTGACCTCAGTGCTGTCCCCTTTCCAGTACAGGATCAAGGGGATGGTGTTGCTTTTAGTCATGTCAAATGCAGAAGTCTTCTGAAAGGTCTTTCATTCTGAAGAATGTCAGGATCGAATTGAGCTGAAAGGGATGACACTCTGAAATTACCAGCATATTTCTACCTGATTTTCTTTACGCTGTTGGAGAAAAAAAAAAAGTCACACCATTAGCCCCAGTTATCTGTATATAATTTAATTTCTGAACGTGTACTGTAGTAGCCAAAACATTTACAGTGACAAGATATTCTGGGTATTTTTTATGACATTCTGTTCTGCTCTAGTTTACAGTAGCTCTAGATCACACAAAATAGTATTTGCAGACAGAAGAAGAGGTAGTTTAAGACAGTTATTTCCTGGCCAACAGCAAAAGCCATGCAAATATTCTGATCTGTTTCTGAGCACCAGATAAATGCAATGGTTGAGGGAGATGAGACTAGAGAGTTCTCCTGTAGCAAAGCCCACTCTTTATCTCTGCCAGCTTTGATTTGTGGCAGCGGGTTACACTCAGAATTTTTCACAGAAAATCACCTTGAAATTTTAAAAAATCAACTTTATATATAATTTACACAAAATAAACATTTCTGATGTTTTTCATTCCTGAAGATCCAAGTTTCCCTCTGGTACTACCTCATTTCATCCTGAGGAAACTGTCCTTAGCTTTTCTTGTACAGATCTGGTGCTAACAGATTTTCTTAGTTTCTTTTATCTAAAAATGTCTTTACTTTGGGAGACTTCCCTGGCAGCCAAGTGGTTAAGACGTTGCCTTCCAATGCAAGGGGTGCAGGTTCAATCCCTGGTCAGGGAGATAAGATCCCACGTGCCTCAGGGTCAAAAAAAAAACAAAAAACATAAGACAGAAGCAATATCGTAATAAAGTCAATAAAGACTTTTTAAAAAGTCTATCTCACCTTAACTCTTGAAGGCTATTTTTGCTGGCTATAGAATTTTGTTTGCAAATGTTTTCCTTTCAGCACTTTAAGGATGTTCCATTGTCTTTTAGTCTCTGTGTTTTCTGATGAGTATTCTGTGCTCAAACATTAATCCCCTGTATGTGATTTGTCATTTTTCTTTGGCTGCTTTCAAGATTTTTTTCTTTATTTTTTGTTTTTAGCAGCGTGGCGATGAAGTTTCAAAGCATGGTCTTTTTTGAATCTGCCTGTTTAGCATTTTCTGAACTTCTTGAATTTGTAAATTTATGTCTTTCACCAAGTTTGCAAAATTTTAATCATTATTACCTCATATTAATTTTCTATAAATTGTCTTCCTATTTTTTTGGAGCAGTTTCTTAATGTGATGTGTGGTAGAGCTATTATAAATACCCTATTCACTGGCAGAGTTTGGAATGGAACTGGAATCTTTAAAATTTTCAATCTCATTTCCTAGATTCATTGATTTTATTTAATTGACTCAACAGATTTCTTTTTTTAATTAATTAATTAATTTATTTATTTTTGGCTGCATTGGGTCTTTGTTGCTGTGCACGAGGGCGTTCTCTAGTTGCAGCGAGAGGAGACTACTCTTCATTGCAGTGCGCAGGCTTCTCATTGCGGTGGCTTCTCTTGCTGCAGAGCACAGGCTCTAGGCGTGCAGGCTTCAGTAGCTGTGGCACACGGGTGGAGCAGTTGTCACTTTCGGGCTCTAGAGCGCAGCCTCAGTAGTTGTGGCACACGGGCTTGGTTGCTCCTCGGAATGAGGGATCTTCCCTGACCAGGGATCGAACCTGCGTCCCCTGCATTGTCAGCTGGATTCTTAACCACTGTGCCACCAGGGAAGTCCTCAACAGATTTCAATCATGAAAATCTTAGTACCCATGATACCTGACACAGAGAAAGTACTCAATAAATAGTAGTTTTTTTAGAAATATATTTTACAGCCAGCTCTTATTCTAATTTTACTAATTTACTTTACTATGTAATTGCAAAGCAATAAAACCATACTATAAAAACACAACTCAGGAAGAGAGAAGAGGGTCCAGATCCTTCTTTTTAAACTATCCTTCCTCTATTATAGACACAGCGTTAAGGTGCTGAAGACCAGCCCATGTGCCCTCTCAGAATTCTGTCTTTCTCTTTCTTACTTAAGCTTCTATATTTTGTGTGCCACAAATCCTTTAAGAGAAATATCTGTTTTACTGAAATGCTTTCTCCTAGCTAGCTTCATGTTATATAAAGAAATGGAAATCAACTATAATTAGGGGTTTGTGTTCTACATGCGCTTTACATTGTCATTACCTGAAAACAAGCTTTGCCTTTAGAATATGGATAATAATTTGACAATAGTTATTTACTCACCTGTTTAAAACTTATTTATAGCAATTTTTCTTGCTTCTTGCAGTCTGTAACTATAACAGTAACAAATTCAGACACAGTGAATGATGTTATCAACATGTCACTTTCAAAGCTAGGAATAACTGTAAGTACCTGAAAGTTATTTTTAGTTAAAAACCAACTTTGATTTTTGAGATTCGTGTGTGTGTGTGTGTGTGTGTAATGTACCTACCATCATAAGACAGCTGATTATTACAGATATGTAAGTCATATTTTGTCCCCTAAATTTAGAAGTTGAAGGCAGCAAAGCTATATTATTAGCCTATGCATGTTATTCTTGTATTCTCATTTTAAATTTTATGTGAGTTGAAAGTCACAGCATAATGAAATCGGGCTATAATTTTAGAGTGCTAATGAAAACATGTGCGTTTTATTGTCTATATTATATATATAGACAATAAAATATTATAAGATTCTAAACATCTCCTCCTCTCTAGGACTGTTCTTTCTGTATCTTCATTCCTGATTCCTCTAGTCCCATCCCTATTTATCCTGATTGCCACCTGAGGACTCAATCTCAGCATCAGAAATCCTAAATGATATGTTTTGTTGTAAATTTGACATAAAGACCACCTGGCTAGACACTACATCCCCTTGATGCAGGTCCTGAGAACTAGATGGCTAATGCCACCTGTGAACTGGTAAAGAAGATAAGTTCTGAGTAAGACCATGGATCTGGGGGCATCTGTGTACACATCACTTTCATCTTGTTTTGCTTTCAAGTGTCTGTTCCTTTTTTTTTTTTTTTTGATATTTTGATTATTTTATTTGTTAAAGCTCTTTATTGGAATATAATTGCTTTACACTCTTGTACCAGTTTTTGAGGTACACCAAAGTCAACCAGCTGTATTTATACACATATCCCCATATTCCCTCCCTCCCGCGACTCCCTCTCCTTTATGTTTTGATAGGACTGTTATGGCTTGTAAGAATTTTTTGGTGAAAGAGATGGCTATGGGGATGAGGGTGCATAGGGGAAAAGAGAGGGAGAGGGACATTCAGGTGGATAGAATTGAAAAAAGCACTTGTAAAGCACGGCTCCTTATATAAAATTTATATATATACAAATATGAATATATATTTATATATATATATACATAAATGCGAAAATGTCTTGCTATTGTGAAATGACATAATTAAAATGTTTGTATTTAAGTTTTGTCTGACTCAGTGGTGTAATAAAGCCCCTTAAAAACTCAGGGCAGCCAGAATTTGATATAAGAAAGCGTTGATTCTGTAAAAATGGAATTTAATAATACATTATAAATAAAATTGAATTTATATGCACTGGGTGAAGTACCCCTCTGCATTGATTTCTAACCTATTTGATACGTATGTCCTGAATAAGAATTAAATCTTACAAGAGAGTGGTTTTAGGGATAAGGCTGGGGAGACTGATTAATGTTAGAGCTCATTTTATTTCATTTTTGTAATTTTCCTTTGCTTAAAGTGATCAATCTCACTAGACAAGAAAAAATTTCTATTTTAATGAAGAATTGGGGTTATTTGTTATTATATGTGTATGCCTGATTTAAGGGATTCCAACACAGTTTTTTCAATCTTTACCTTAAAAGAAAAGATTTTTTATTAGCTTTCACTTCTTATTTGCAATACAATTTTGAGCAGGTTTAGCTCTGTGTGTGTGTGTGTGTGTGTGTGTGTGTGTGACTGCTTCCACTACCTGGGACCTTGCCTCCTTCATGGCAAGGCCATGGTTTTTAATCAGAAGTCAAGGGCAAGCATAGTACCTATCACCAGCAACTCTATTTCAAACATTTTTTTGCTTTATCCTCTCCTGGAGGACTCTTTAATTCAGCATTTTTTATAATTTAGGCTTGTTTCAAATGGGATATCCAATATTCCTAGGCAGTGATTGTTTTCTGCATCTGACACTCTCTAGGCTACAGTCCTTGTCCCTTCTCTCCCTTGAATGGCACTCATCTACATCAGAGCCAGTGGGCTGACTTGATTCTGCCATCTACTCAAAGCCTCTTGGGCATCTGTCTCCTTTTGCTCATGGTTGATGAGCTTATGATGCCTTTCAAGTTGTACTTTGCTCAGGAATGGTCATGGCAGAGTGTGTGGCTCTCTGGACAACATGCTTGTCTGGGCTGGGATATTCGAAGCCAAAAGCCAACATTCTCCAAGGAATCTAGAGACAGCAGAAAGCAGGACTCCTGAGATTAGACTTCTCCTCCACAGCGAAGGGGCATTACTGCGATTTTTTTTATGCCATGGGCCGCCCACAAAGTGAGGGGCTAATTGCACTGTGGTACCATAGATCCCCACCCTTTACCAAAAAGGACAAGAATCTCAGAAGGTCCACTGGAGGCTGCGAAAGAGACAGGAGATACTGAAATCAGCATTGTTAACTCAAAAATTGTAGCCACCCCCATGCACCACATAGCATTTATACTGCCTCAAATTCTTTCTCTTTGGAAGTATAAAAGTGCTAAGGAAATGGGTTCTTCAAGTACCTACTGGGAAGATTTGCTGTGACACACAGTTCTTTTTGTCTCCAAGGGCTCTGAGAAAGATTACCAGCTGTGGGCCCGTTCTGGTAAGAAAGAGGCCTCATACCCACTCATCGGTAAGTGTCAGGGAAAACCTAAGATGGGGTTGATTGGGTTCAAAACTGTAACTCTAAAGTCTCAAAGTAATAGCTGATCAGTCTTGAACTTAAATACCCTTAAAAATGAAAATCTCATGCAATATTTATTCATACATTTATTAACTAATTCCAAGCACTTACTCTATCCTGAGCACTAACATCTCTTCATTCAGCAACTTACGGTCTAGCTGGGGAGAGAAATGGGAATTTTTCTTCTTTACTTTTTTCACTTGACAAACAGACTTGTCTTGAAAACATTGATTTACCTCCCTACGTACTTACTTACTTAGGTATGAAAGCAACACAAACTGGAATTTCTTTTTCTCATACATTACTTTTCTTTTCTTAAGCTCTTTATTGGAATATAATTGCTTCACACTGTTGTGCCAGTTTTTGCTGTACAACAAAGTGAATCAGCTGTATTTATACATATATCCCCATATCCTCTCCCTCCTGCGACTCCTTCCCACCTTCCCTATACTTTTCATATTCCAGTCTTGAAGTCCTCTGATCCATTTCCTAACTACTAAGCAGTCTCTATTTTGTGAGACTCTTCTAAAATCCAGCCATGCCTCTGTACCCGAGTACATTTATTTAATAATCTGCTCTGTGCCCAAAACTTTTCTCAGCATCATAAAGAGAATGAGATAATCACACTCAGATTCTTCAAGTCTTCACTGACTAAACCACCTGTACTTTGCTGTTTCTCAAGCTGTTTACCAGCATTGCTCTTGAGGTTTTTGATACATAGATTCCATCTTTCCTACAACAGTTATTATATAATAGTTAGAAATAATAATAATATAATAATAGCTAAAAATAATCTAGCTTTTCTAAAGCTAGGAAAGACTTGCTTTTCTTAGATCAGCAAGTCTGTTCAGTGTGGTCAGTGAAAAAAGGAGGGAATAAAACAAAGGAAAGGACAAAACCTGTAGCAGAACTTGCAATACAGTAACGGTGACAATGATTTCTGCTAGAAATCTTAGAGCATTCCCTCTTTTTTCTTTTTTTAATCTGTTCAATAATCCTGTGAGGCTTTTACTCTTTCAAGTGACCTGAAGAACGTTTTCAAGTGATCTAGAAAATCTAATCAACTGAGCTTTTTCTGTGATATGTATATTCCCAGTCTCAGAAATACATGGAGTCACCAAGCACCAAGCTGAGGACAAACTCCCCTCACCTATTTCATGTGTTTTTCTTTTTTAATGTTGACATTTTTGTAAAAGTCCACCAGCAATAAGGTGAAAAAAATCGAATACTTAAATATATTTATTTTAATGAAATGCATTCATTTAAACAAAACCATGTAAATGACAATCTTTAGGCTTAGAACAGCTTCACGCACCGTGGCTGGCTCTAAGGACTCCTAAGAACCTTGCCTTCATGATGCTACCTCAGCAGTCACCCTGAATGCATTTCCTAACCTGCTCTCAACTCACAGTTACGGATTAGCTCCTGGTTATCCTGGTGATTTGGTTGTATTTTATTGCTGTCATGGAAGCTTCTTTTGCTTTAAAGGATGGAAGTCACTGTGATTCTTGCTCTGACCAGAACGCTGACATTGCACTTATGTTAGATGAAAAGCAAAAGCAAGAGCTCCCCAAGTTACATTCAATAATAAATCAGAAACAAAAGAAAAGGAACTTTCCTTCTATTCTTAAAAAATGAAATCCACGTCACAACACAGGGTCTTTGGGCATTCTATGGAGAGGAAGCAATGTAAAGCATGAAAGAGCAAAACAAATCACTTGGCAGGCAACTCCTGAGGATTTCTGGTGCGGTTTTCCACTCTGTAAACACTGGTTTGCACTTTGCTTCCGGGTTTCCACCACCGCGCAGCCTTGCCTCTGATCACTGCCTCGCAGGAACCCCCCCCACGGAGGGAAGGCAGCAATGGGAAGGAAACATAAAGGCAACCCACCCCGCTGCTCTGGAATAGCTCTGGCTGTTGAACTGACAAAAGGAAATGAAAAATCTGTGTGTTAAACTGACATGTGTGAGAGAACAGTGATCATAGCAATTCTTAACGTATATAGTCCAATCATTTTAAAAATATTAAGCACCAATGTTTATTCATATATTTACTTTGCTCCTTATCAGTCTATGTGAGGGTGAGCATTTCAAAGGAAGAACGTAAGGCTTGCCTGAGATGTACAATCTAGTGAGTGTCAAGGCAGAAACTAGAAGGCCTTCAATATTCTCAGATGGAAACACAACAAAAGTCAACATTGTGCAATGCAGGGATGGATATATACATTCCAAACCAAGCAAGGTGTCTCAAAACATTCTTCTCTTTACTATTTAAACTCATTTGCTTGGGCACCTGCTTTTTGCAGGGTGTCCCCCATGACAGTGCACATCCTACTCAGAAAGTACAGCCTTCTCTACCCAGAAGCCCCAGAAGAACAGCAGCCACACCAGTGTGGGGCACTTGCTCACGGTAAGGTAGGTCTGACTGTACCCATCATATCAGCCTGAATCTATATGTAGATTTTTCTCCACATAGGGCATGAACATCCCTATGGAATTAAAATGAGCCATCTTCCAGCTACTGTGCTCCTGCAGCGGGGATCGGAGGACTCCACCTCTCCTTCTGCCCTCCAGGAGGCCTTCCCACTGCAGCAGGAGTCCCAAGAGATCCAAGGCCGGTTTATCCTGAAACCCAAGCACACAGCCAGGAACCAAGCCAGGAATCAGCAGGGGAAAGGTGAGCCCCTTCCTTTCCTGTAAGTGTCTTCCCTTGGCTCTTGTCTCTCCTGCTGTAAACAAACTCATGACATACAGCCAATTCTCCATGTGGGGTTAAGGGAACCGTATAGGCAGGCCCCAATACCCACAGAATCAAGCTCAGAGAAACACCAAAGGTCTGAAATCAAGATCCAACTCACTTCCAGGAAGGTTTTGGCTTTTGGTTTTTTGGTTTTGTTTTTTTTCTTAATTCCTCCAGGTACACATCTCCCTTCTCTGTATCCCCAGAGCACTGCCTACATATAATTACATCTGTACACATCTGTATGTCTTATTAGAGTATGAGCTTCTTATGGCCTGGGAACACATGTTCCCCATGTTGTGTCTAGCATCTCGTGCCTTCACAGGAGGTGGTTAGATGACTGTATGGCTTAGAAAAGACTTCAAATCTATTCTGGACTTAGGCTGAAGTGGCTCTGGGGGTTCTGGTTAGAATTGAACTCTTAATTCTACCCCCACAGCAGTCTCATTTCCACGTTTGCTTCAGACCCAGGTTGCGATTGGAACTGAACGTTTATGGCTGGGGTTTTTAAAAATCTTCCCTCTTGCAATTTTCTCCCCCTACCATTCCAATATTGTCCCACTGATATTTCTTTCTCTGAATAAAATGTTCTTAATTAATCTGGGAAGTACTGGGGCCAGAATAGAATTCCTACTTAAAGTATTTTTATTGTTATGATTGTTATTCTGTAAGCAAAAAGTTTCAAAAATTATATATTTTTTTAATATTCAAACCCTAATCTGAGCATCAGGAAACACTAAACTACATCTTGCCAAGACTGTGTAAGAAAGATGAGGTTGTAAGGTTAGCTTGTTTACTAGTCTCCATAGTTTTCATGGCTATAGCATATATTTTGATTGGTCACAGAGGCAACATGAACTTTAATGTACATTATGAGAGGTCCAACTAAGCCTGAAAGTATCTTTGAGAAAGTATAGGACTCAATGTCTATTTTGCTTTCTGTCTATGCTCATAGAGTAGCTGGATATATAGCTTTATAGCAAGGGATAGAGCACTCTTTTTAGGAGTATTCTTATTAAAGCTGAACAGTGAATGAATACAGTTGTAATACATGAGTACATTTGGATAGCTTTAAAAATAATACAGTCAAGTTAAGAATAGGGAAACCAGGTTGCATAAAACAACTCAACCTATCTAAACATGTATCTTAAACTTCTGTACATGTTAAGGTAGAAAAATCTCCTCCTGGATTTAAGAATGTATTTGCTTTCTTCATTCTCTCCTTTTAAAATGATGGAGGTATACATGCCAGGGCAGGAAGAGCCTAAGGTGGACTGGTGGCATTCGTTCATGACTGCACATCTGCAGGCTGCAAAATCAACTGAAGAATGGGGTGGGGTCTGCTTTGCAGGGAGGAGACTGATGTCTAGGCTGCCTTAGGCTCTCTGAGGGGGGGGAAATTACCTCTGCTAAGGCTGCTATGAGCCATGTCTTGTGTTGAGTAGTACATTACATTATGTAGTTCAATGAAGTGTAGGTAGCATCATTTATGTTAAATTTGAGCAAACCAAAGCTCAAAGAGTTTAAAGTAACTTATCCAACTAGCTGGCAGAACAGGAGCCTTCTGGTTCTCTCATCCAGAACCAGAAGTGTTCCGTCCACATGAGTGGACATGGTGATGCACTCACTATGTCTCAGGAAAGCCAAGTGGATGGGCGTTTAAGGATATTTGGTAAAATGTTGCTCATCTGTTTATTTTCCTACAACTTGGCACCTCTGTTGACTTTTTTAGTTGGTTATTTAAGCAGGTTTTTTAAGTAAATGTTAAACAGGTTACTTAAGCAAATATCCAGAAAATACTCACAGTTAGGCAGTAGAAATTTTGAACTCAGCTTTTCATTGATGATCACTTTTTCTTTAAAAGCCTGTCTTCAGCTTTCCTTTGACAGGGGCCTGGGTAGCTGGGTAGGGTGTTACAGGAAGATGGCCACCTGGCATCTTACCATATAGCCAGCATTTAATGACTACTTCCCAAGGACCCTGACTGCAGAAAGTCATCTATAGAGCTGCCAGAGGGTTGTGGCCACCCAGAAGAGAGGTCCAGAAGCTGGCTGAGAAGTGGGGTCAGGCAGGATGTGTCATGACAGGCCGATCCTTTTGACGGGAGAAAGTTGACCATGGTTGGGTACTCAGCCAAACAGGAAATCTAAGAGTGGGAAGAAACCTACTACAAAAGTAAATGATTACCAAACTCTGCTTGATTTGAATTCCAAATCTTTTTGGCTTTTAAAATGAGATCTGACACCTGAATCCACTGATAACACTTAACATCAGGAAATTTGTATAATACAGGTTAAGTGCCTCAGGACACAGTTAAGAGGCAGTAGATAGCACTGTCTGGGGAACACTGTCACTGGGAGAATCAGTCCTGAGTCTAATCAAGCCTCTAAGTTTAAATACTGGGTTGCAGGATACGTTGAAGAAGAACACATTAACACCACAAGGATGCAAGTAGCCAATTTCAGAATGTGGGAAATTCTGTACAACAAATGACTCAGTTTTTCTCTCTTCCGGCCACTGCAATGAATATGCTGTAAAATGTAAACCGTGGAAATCAGGTTAAATAAACTACACTGCTATTCGTAATAATCTCACTTCTTTCTTAGATGCAGGCCAAAAGACAGTCAAGAAGAGTTCTGCCAAAAACTGGGCCTTCTGGCAGAGCTTCAGGACTCGCCGGGACAGCCAGGGCCCAGCCCCACTGCCCACAAAGCCAAAACCACTCTTTGGAGTTTCTCTGGAGGATGTGTGCGATGATGACAGCCTGCCCACCCCAATCCGAGTAGGTCTCATTTTGGGCTTCTGCAGCCCTCCTGAGGAGGGGAGCTCTGAGAGATCAAGTGTTCTCACCCAAATCCACCCTCAAATGGAGACGTCATTAGACAGCCCCTGGCTCTGACTGAGAAGTTTTGTTAACACTATTTCAAATAGGATCTGATTTAGGTAGCGCAGAGTCATAAGGCAAATACAACAAGGAAAAGATGTTCTTGGCCATTCCACTGGTTTCAGCAAAGACCCACCTGCACCTGGTCAGATCAAGTGTAACGGGCTCTGTGCATATGAATCTCTGAAAACCCACCTCATCCTCATAGTCTCATCTCCTTCCTTGAACTCCATACAAGTCTCAAGTCTCCTTCAGCTGAGTCTACTCCACCTTACCACTCAAAACATCTCACAGAGATTTCATTTGTAATTCACATGCTTAAGCATAAAGATATCCTCTGGCAAATACGAATCATTTAATCCTGACAGAATGTGTCAAATGAAAGTCACAGAGTTTGGCCTCTGTTATCTCAAAGTAGTGTATTGAATTGTCAGTGTTAACATCTGTTCACGGTCCACTATCCCTCCAAGCACTGTCCTAGATGCAGGGATTCTTACGCTATCTATGAAGAAATTTATCACGCTATTAATAGGTACATGCTAGCTCCTACCCCAGTCCTTGCACCTTTCACAGCAAATTTGGGGCTAACTATGATAATTACCATCCCCACTTCATAAATGAAAAATAAAAAAGCCTCAATAAAGTATGTGCTGTGCCCATAGTCACACAGCAGATGAGTAGCATAACAGAGTTCAGAGTGCTTGGATTACCTGACTCCAACATCTGTTATCTCTCTACCCTGTAAGTACAGGACCTGAAGACACAGCAAAAGGAAATGAAAGACTGATGGGAAGGGAATGTGATCAGAGAAGGAGGAGAAGGGTTTTGAGCCTGTTTTAAGAGAGGGGAGGAAATACCGGAAGTAGAAATGGGGTGTACAGTCACGGAAAAAAGAAAAAACAAATGGGAAATGAGTATGGAAAAAGATTTCTACACTTAGGAAGGAGCACCTATATTAGGTAATACTGAGAAAGGAACAGTGGAGGAGGAGAGGATGATTCTACTAACGCCTCAAAGCAGAGAAGTTTGACTTAGTGTAAATTTACTAAAAAGGAAAATCTGATTAAGCAAGTGTGTAAAATGTTTCAGTGTATGAATGTAAAATGGATTGTTGGGTAGAAAATATATTTAGAGACACTGAAAAAAAATTTCAAATTGACTCCAGTCCTTGCAGCTCTAGCACTGTACCCTCATACACCTCAGCTCTGTCAAAAAGGGGGCAAGCTTGTGCTCTGAGCTTGTAGATATGAAATGCTACACAGTTTTCTTTTTTTTTCTCTATAGGATATACTTTACTTTATCAATCAAAAAGGGCCACTCACAGAAGGCATCTTCAGTAAACCAGGTGGTATAAAATCATGCAGAGCCCTAAAGGAGAAGATAAACTCTGGGGACAAAGTGAACTTGGATGAGGAATCTGTTCTTGTGGCAGCATCCGTCTTCAAGGTAGGGAAATTTCTAGCATTATCCACACAGAGTAACTCTGAAGCTATATGACTGGTCCTGCATCATGACTGCCCAAGAACCCTACCAGGCGTAATATAAAAACACTTCACTCACCTCACCGGTTAGAATGGGGATCATCAGAAAATCTAAAAACAGTAGATGGTGGAGAGGGTGTGGAGAGAAGGGAATGCTCTTGAACTGTTGGTGGGAATGTAAATTGATACAGCCACTATGGAGAACAGTTGGGAGGTTCCTTGCAAAACTAAAAATAGAGTTCCATATGACCCAGCAATCCCACTACTGGGCATATACCCAGAGGGCACCATAATTCAAAAAGACACATGCACTCCAATGTTCACTGCAGCACTATTTTCAATAGCCAGGACATGGAAGCAACCTAAATGTCCATCAACAGATGAATGGATAAAAAAGATGTGGTACAGGGAGTCAAGGAAGGGAGGGAATACGGGTATATGTGTATAAAAACAGATGATTAAACCTGGTGTACCCCCAAAAAAATAATAAAAAGTAAATAAAAAATAAAACAACAATTTGAATATAAAAAAAAAAGATGTGGTACATAGATACAATGGAATATTACGCAGCTGTAAAAAGCAACAAAACGGGGACATTTGTAGAGACATGGATGGACCTAGAGACTGTCATACAGAGTGAAATGAGTCAGAAAGAGAAAAACAAATGTATATTAACATATATACGTGGAATATAGAAAAATGGTACAAATCAACCGGTTTGCAAGGCAAAAATAGAGACACAGATGTAGGGAACAAACATATGGACACCAAGTGGGGAGGGTTGGGCGGGAATGAACTGGGAGATTGGGACTGCCATATATACATTACTAAGAAAAAAAATACCAAATTGTACACTCTAAATATATGCAGTTTATTGTATGTTAACTATATCTCAATAAAAGTTCTTAAAAAAAAGAAAACTTCACCAAGTCAGAATTGGAGGAAGCTACTTTGGGTGTTAAAAGCCCCACATGTTACATATACTTTCCTTTTTCATCACACAACACCCTCCCCCATTTACTCCTGAACACTCTATGCAAAAGAATAAAAATAATAAATTTCAAAACACACACTTATACACACAGAGTGTTTACCAAAACAAGCTTCCTGCTTGTAATGACTTCCTCGCCACTAATGAAGGCAAAGTTCATATTAAAGAAAATTCATATTAAGCTTTTGGAAACAGTTACAGAAGTTTACCACAGTAAGTAAACATTTGCCTTACCATAAATCAAAAAATGCTCAGTGAGGCCACTGAAATCGCTGACCATTTCATCTTCCTTCCCCTGTCTCTCAATGCCTTTTACTTTAAAGTTAGTGTAGGGATGACTCCACCCTTTGTTCCTCCTTTTTCCTCCTTGTACCACCTTTGGCATCCTTTGTTAATACTTGTTATGTTTAACCCACCACCTGCGGTTATAGTTACATGGTAACCAGCTCCTACCCACGTGCCTTTTCCTATAAATCTGACTTTTAAAGTGGGTGCAGCAGTCAAAATCAGTTTGGAATTCTGAAAATTCAATAGATTCATACAAAAATAGATTGAGTTTGAAATGATACAGCTGAATTACAAGTGTCTAGTTACATTCTACTTGTTAGTAGCTCTGAACAAAAATATGTTAATGTAGTAAACAGGTTATTAAAAGTATCTTAGGAACTCAGTAACATGTGGTCTTTCCCTGTCCCCTATTACTGTTCGGTCATAATTCGATTATATGATAAAGAGCGACAGTTTAGAAATGACTTAGAGTTGACCGCTACTACACTCGCACCATAATAATACACACTAGGTAGGCAAACAGCAAGCTAAGTGTTGCCCTCTGTAAGGTACACACATGGAATTGACTTGATTTTCTAGCAAGAGTTAGTAGGCTCTTACCTATTTCCGTGTTATAAGCACAGACTAGCAAGAGGGTGGCTACTCATGGGTACGGTTCTTAGACATTCCCAAAGTTTTCTCTTCCTAAAGTTGACGGACCTTGGTGGAGGATCAGACTTTGCAACCTTGACCTTGATGATACCACGTGTCAAACTAACCAGAGAGTTGGCCTCAATCAGAAATGAATGTATCATGCGTCCCGCACCGAGCTTGCCATTAAACTTTCTGTAAACAGAGGTCCAACAGCAGATACCCTTGGCATATTCTGCATGGGTCATGTTCTGGCTTAATGACACTCAGCCCCACCAGTGGACTCTGCAGCACAGGGTCCAGGAAAGAGAGGAGACACACACTCCAAGTGCATGCAGTTTGGTACACATGAGGCAAAGGCCCTGCTGCACCCTCCCAGACTCCCAGAACCAGCCAAAGCTGGAGTGCTGCTTCTCTCCAAAGACACTGGGGTCACTCCGTAGGAAACAGTGAAGAACTTAAAGACCGTGAGTGGGTATTGTATACCAATAACACAGTGAAGGTTTGAGAGAACTGAGACTTTGTCCATTGTCTTCACTGCTCTATCCCCAGTACTCAGCAGAGTGTCTGGCACAAAGAGTAGCTCAATAAGTATCAGAACAAGTGGACAGTTACTGGATTATAATCATGATAGTTGCCTAGAAGCACTTCCTGGACAAACTACTACTAAGAGAAGTCGGGCTATATATTAAGATCAGTGGAAGCAAGGTGTGCCTTTGAAACTAGCAAGGCAATGCAATAATTTCCCCTCAGTCTTGCACAGAAGATTACAACTTCATAAATTTTAATGGGCCCAATTCTATGATATTAAGACTTGTTCCTCAGCCCTCTAAAGGGACAAATTTTCCAGGCCTCCACTTGGGAAACTTACATTTGCATATCACTAGCCTGATACTCAGAGGCCTGAAGCTGCTATACATCTAAATTTTTAATTTCCTTTTTTTAGGAGGATGTGTTCCATTCAAGGAGTTGTAAGAGGTAACATGTAGTTACCCACTGGGGATTTTGATATATTTCAACACCTGCTGCTTAGAAGTCTGCAGAACAAACTTTTATATAGTTATAAAAAAAAAGGAAGACAAACTGTTATTAGAGTAGTTTTTTCCCAAGGAGCACACATACCTCAAGTCAGAAAGCCCAGTTCTCTCTTAAGATGCAAGAGCATGTGGGAGTGTGTTTTTTGGTTATTTTTTTGTTTCAGAACTTCTCTTGCTTGAATTAAGAGCAAGCACTGTGTCTAAAGTAAACAAGCAAAATGGGTATGTGCATTTCTTTTCAAAAAACTAATACGATTTAGGATGAGCTATCACCAGACCTTGTCAGTTTGTGCTACTGTGCTAACATGTACACAAAGAGTAAGTTCCAGGTGATAGAAGGGGCTTTAGCTTCACTCTCTCTACAGCCCAGACTCTACTTTTATGCTTCTAATTTCAGTTGCAGAAAATCCAAGCAATGCTTCTGGATGTGCAAGTCTATGGAGAATCAGAGCCAAGCTCTGTGTGGATCACAGTTTGTGTAGTTGTGAAGGAAATGGGCATTGAACTCAATTTTTCAACTAAATGTTTTCTCTGTAATTTCTCCAACATATTTAACTTAAGACTAATATATATATTTTTACCCATGTAAGGATTTTCTTCGAAATATCCAAGGAAGTATATTTTCGGCCAGTCTCTATGATAAATGGCTTGGTGTTATTGACCAGGGGAACGAGGAGGAGAAAATAGCTGCAGCCCAGAGGTAATGATGCAATAATTACTCAACCCTGTTCACACCTCAAAAATGCAACCAACATACTCTCAGGAAAATATTAGCTTATAGTTTACAGCTTTGTCCACTAAAATAATGACCAATGTCAAAGGGTTCCACTTGATCCTAACCACGGCAGCCAGTATAAAAAATAGACACATGCCTTACTGCTGATATTGAATTCGTGTTTTTCTCCTAATCTTATTAATATGGAATCCTTGACCATTTTATACCTTCTAAATACATGAAACTGCTGGAGATGAAATCCACTGGTCTAAAAAGAGATGCTAAAGGACCAGTCTGCCAGGGGTATATGATTTTAACTTTGTCAAACACATAACTAACCAGAGGAGTTCTTATCTGGATCAGGAATTAAATTCAATGAAACATTTTTGTATGCATTCATGCCTGCAACTCTGTGAGAGTGGAATGTGTACATAGTATACGAAGAAGTCCTCTATTTTCTGTCTTTGTATTTCCACTTCCTAAGCAAAATGACTTGTTTTATTTAGAAATGCATTCTTCTGCCTTTAGTCTTTTAGGCCAGCTGCCAAGAGCTAATGTAGTTCTCTTGCAATACCTTTTTGGAGTGTTACGCAACATTGAGCAGAATTCCTCATCCAATCAGATGACAGCTCACAATTTATCAGTGTGTATAGCCCCAAGCATTCTTTGCCCACCTCATTCTGGCAGCTCAGCATTAGAAAACGACTTCAGAAAAAAGGTAATAAGATCTCTCATTTTTATGCCTTATGGGAAGGGGTCCCCGCTTTGAACCTGAAGTTTGTGGTATTAACTCTGATGGACCAGTTTTTTAAAGTGCACATTTTAATTACACTCCCCTGGAGTGGCAGAGTCCTTCTCTGGTGGGATATGGGAAGGTGGGCTATTAAGCGGGAAGCTGAGAGCAGTTGAGTCACTTCTCCTTTTCTATCTAGGAGACCCAAACAATAGAAAGATGAGAGTAGGATGATATGATAGAAAAGAATCTGGGCTTTGAAGTCTGAGAGCCAAGGTTCAGCTCTCAGCCTAATCACTGAAGGATGTGTAAACTTGGGCAAAGTTTCCAAGCCATGGTTTCATCATTACATAGTGATGCCAACACCTTGCGGCTCCGGTCACTGCTGGCACATCCTAGGTGGCTCGGGCAACGTGAGCACCTGTGGCTCCACACATGCTGGCCTCCCGCTGGCTCGTTCAGAAAAATACTTGGCTACTATTTCACCTCCACTACAGGATGAAGAAACTAGTAAAAGATTTCAGAACATCCTAACAGAGCCACAACATGCCTAATAGGATCACAGCTCTTCCCTCAAGCTTACCCAGAGCAAGCATGAGGCAAGGCAATGCAGTTAGACAAGCAGACATGTTTTCTCTCCAGCTGCTTCCTTCTTTCACAAAAAACCACTGAAATCTCTGCTTCCCATATTTCAGATATTTCTTAACTGAAGTAAACCACACAAGTTTTTCTGTATTGGATACTTTATAAATTTTAATAAGATGTTATATATAAATTATATCTCAATAAAACTGGAAAAATTTTTAAATAAAAATAAATAAAATTTAATAAGAGAATATACACCTTGGCCCCAAACATTCTATGTGGGTTACTTGAAAATTATCCTAGTATTAAAGACGTAACCATCATTACAAAAATGTTCGCTATTTAAACTAGCCCACAAATTATAACTTTAGCCCACTGATTGAAAGAATTTTAAAATCTGTGCCCAAAGTCCTCTTGAAAGTATTGGTTATTTCTTAGAGAAAACTGGTTTATAAATATGTATGTCTGTGTGTGTATATATATATATATATATATTTTTTTAATCAAGTCTGAATTTCTCTCAGGATTATTTTGCTTTTTTGTTATAGCCAAGATTCATATATGAAGTGTGATTTACCACTATGCCATATGTAAAATAATACCTTGTTTTTTGCCCTTTTGTGTAACAGATTTCTTTTGTACAATTTCTCATTGAAAACTGCCTCAAGATATTTGGAGAAGATATCACTTCCCTCTTTGAAGAGAGCTCAATGAGTTGTGATAGTAGTGATATCACTGATAGCCGTGAGAAGGCTGCAGGTACTGTGAATAATTTAACTGGCCTTGATGAGAAAGACAGCAAGGCTGCCAGGGGTCACGGCAGATCTTTAGACTGTGCTGTCCTGGAGCCTAAAGCACATCCCAAGGGCAACGATTTCCATGTGCTCCAGGTCAGGTGAGGTTTCACACTGTTGTGAGAGCAAAGAAAGGATGAGACAGATCTAACTGCAAGAAGTTGCAAGCACAGCATTAGGAGACATCACGGTATAATACAGCATTTGGTTTTTCAAACAAAACTTTAAATGGGACTGATATATGTATCACATGTGCTCTGGTTGAAACCAGAGTGAGAGGCCCAGAGCACTGCTTGGTTTATTCCCCTCTCTCTCCTTTTTCTGGTCAGTGGTTCCTGACGTACCACAGGTACCCCGTGTCTTTGAAATAGGTTGAAAAGAACCAGCATCACTGAGAGAAAAAGGACTTGACTTCACGTCAAACAGCCTTTCCAGACTATAACCTCATGTGCCTCTATTTACCAGCTGCGTTAACTTCAGCCAGTTATTCTAGCTCAGTTTCAGTTTCTTCGTCTCTAAAATGTGAATAAAAATAATGTCTAAATCTTAGGATTATTGAAAAGATTAAATACAACAATGGATGTAAAATAAATTTGTAAAAAAGCAATTAATGGGGCCAGTAGAAGTTTCCATGAGATCAGAGCTAGTTCTAACTGAGCCTAGCTAATCACAGCTAACTGATAGCAGTCCATTTTATGTGGCAGCATTTAGATTCAGAACCTGAGGACATGTGTCATGAGTTCCTTCATATTTTTCACATTTCTTGGTTTTATGACATTTACCTCACTGCTTTGAGGAAACCGTTAGGAAAAGCCATTTAATCAGGCATTGAGATGAGCCTAATATCTGAGAAGATGCTTATCCTTAGATAACTGTTTGTTTTTCATTTCATCAGTGACAACAGAACAACCTCTTGAATCCAAGACAGTGAGAGAGATAGTGATTTACAAAAAGGCACAACTGCAGGATGATGCCAAGACCCCGCCTAGCATGGGTCCACCCAGCGACGTGTCTACAATTTTCTAAGTCCCCGAAGGTTATAATCTCCATAATCACACTTGACCCTTCCTTTTCCTCTCTTTAGCCACCTGTCTACAATTTTCAAAGTCACTGAAGATTAGAATTCCCCATCACACCTGACCCTTCCTTTTTGTGTATTTCCTATAATACCTCATTTGAATTTTATTAAAGGCTTTTTCTGCATCTATTGAGATGATCATATGGTTTTTATCCCTCAGTTTGTGAATATGTATCACACTGATTGATTTGCGTATAGTGAAGAATCCTTGCATTCCAGGGTATTCATGGAATACTTGCATTCATGGTATATGATCTTTTTAATGTGCTCTTGGATTCTGTTTGCTCGTATTTTTTTGAGGATTTTTACATCTATATTCATCAGTGATATTGGCCTGAAATTTTCTTTTTTGGGTGACATCTTTTTCTGGTGTTGGTATCAGGGCGATGGTGGCCTTGTAGAATGAGTTTGGGAGTGTTCCTCCTTCTACTATATTCTGGAAGAGTTTGAGAAGCATAGGTGTTAGCTCTTCTCTAAATGTTTGATAGAATTCACCTGTGAAGCCATCTGGCCCTGGACTTTTGTTTCTTGGGAGATTTTTAATCACCATCTCAATTTCAGTGCTTGTCATTGGTCTGTTCATATATTCTATTTCTTCCTGGTTCAGTCTTGCCCCCAAATAGTCAAAGCAATCTTGAGAAGGAAAGATGGAGCCAGAGGAATCAGGCTCCCTGACTTCAAACGGTACTAAAGGCTACAGTGATCACGACAGTATGGTACTGGCACAAAAATAGAAACATAGATCAATGAACAGAATAGAGAGCCCACAGATAAACCCACGCACATATGAGCACCAAAGGAGGCAAGAATATACAATGGAGAAAAGACAGCCTCTTCAATAAGTGGAGCTGGGAAAATTGGACAGCTACATGTAAAAGAATGAAATTAGAACACTTCCTAACACCATACACAAAAATAAACTCAAAATGGATTAACGACCTAAATGTAAGGCCAGACACTATAAAACTCTTAGAGGAAAACACAGGCAGAACACCCTATGACATAAATCAAAGCAAGATCCTTTTTGATCCACCTCCTAGAATAATGGAAATAAAATAAAAAATAAACAAATCGGACCTAATGAAACTTAGGTACCATTTGCACAGCAAAAGAAACCATAAACAAGACAAGAAGGGATTTCTTAGGTGGCGCAGTGGTTAAGAATCCGCCTGCCAACACAGGGGACACGGGTTCAATCCCTGCCCCAGGAAGATACCACACGCTGCAGAGCAACTAAGGCCATGCGCCAAAAAAACAAAAACTAAAAACAAACACAAGACAAGAAGACAGCGCTCAGAATGGGAGAAAATATTTGCCAACAAAGCAACGGACAAAGGATTAATCTCCAAAATATACCAGCAGCTCATGCAGCTCAATATCAAAAAAAGCAAATAACCCAATCCAAAAATGGGCAGGAAACCTAAATAGATATTTCTGCAAAGAAGACATGCAGATGGCTAACGAACACATGAAAAGATGCTCAACATCACTCATCATCAGAGGAATGCAAGTCAAAACCACAATGAGGTATCACCTCACACCGGTCAGAATGGCCATCATCACAAAATCTAAAAACAGCAAATGATGGAGAGGATACAGAGAAAAGGGAACCCTCCTGCACTGTTGGTGGGAATGTAAGTTGGTACAGCCACTATGGAGAACAGTATGGAGGTTCCTTAAAAAAACTAAAAATAGAACTACCATATGAGCCAGCAATCCCACTCTTGGGCATATACCCTGAGAAAACCATAATCCAAAAAGAAACATGTACCACAGTGTTCACTGCAGCACTATTTACAATAGTCAGGACATGGAAGCAACCTAAATGCCCACCAACAGATGAATGGATAAAGAAGATGTGGCACACATATACAATGAAATATTACTCAGCCATAAAAAGGAATGAAACTGATTTATTTGTAGTGAGGTGGATGGACCTAGAGTCTGTCATACAGAGCGAAGTAAGCCAGAAAGAGAAAAACAAATACTGTATGCTAACTCATATATACGGAATCTAAAAAAATGGTACTGATGAACCCAGTGACAGGGAAAGAATAAAGATGCAGATGTAGAGAACGGATTTGAGGACACGGGGTGGGGGGTGAAGGGGAAGTTGGGACGAAGTGAGAGAGTAGCATTGACATATATACACTACCAAATGTAAAATAGATAGCTAGGGGAAAGCTGCTGCATAGCACAGGGAGATCAACTGGATGATGGGTGACAACTTAGAGGGCTGGGATAGGAAGGGTTGGGAAGGAGTCACGGGAGGGAGGGGATATGGGAGCATGTGTATAAATACAGTTGATTCACTTTGTTGTACAGCAAAAACTGGCACAACAAGGTAAAGCAAGTATATTCCAATAAAGAGCTTAAAAGAAATATCTCTTTGAGAACTCTTTTCACGAAACATGTGCATGATTTTGTTCAGTCTGGATTAAATCCTCAGATCCTGTCCAGAAATAAATGAATTTCCTGGCAGAAGGATATACATGAGGCACCTTAAACCAAGAAAACACTGTAGATCACTGAATGAAAGTTAAGACCTTACAAGGTCGCAGCTCATCCCATTTGAGTTTTCTTTGTCTTGATCCCATGTATGCATATTTGAGAAAATCTTCCCACAAAATATCTCCTCTATCTTCTATTCCTACCATATTATGTTTTTTGTATTTTACTGTACATTTTTATATTAATAAAAGTGGGTTAGACAACCATTTTATTTGCTTATGATTCATATTAACACTGGTGGTGGCTCATCTGGCAGTCTGGGTCTCAACTAAGATCACTTACGCACCCTGCAGTCAGCTGGCAGCTCACCTGGAGCTGACTTACATGTCTGCTGGTTGCTGTTGGCTCTGGGTCGACCCCCATTGTCTTCAACAAGCTAGCCAGTCTTCTTCACATGGTGGAAGAAGAGTTCCCAACAGCACGAGAGGCTTTTCAAGAGTCAGTGTAGGAGAGGACTCCACAAAAGACCACAAAGACAATGAGTTATTCATTATTTACTGAGGGCTATTCCTGTAATCTACCAGACATGAAAATCATAACTCGACAGCATTACTACCACACACCTCCCTTTATTCATCCACTTTCAACCCTCCGTTCTTCAGAACAGCACTTCCCAAGGGGTGTTAGGAAGTGTGGTAGAAAATATCTCTGAAACAATAATTGATTTTTTTTTCCTCAGATATTTCTTGCCTCTACCCTTCTCCCCGTCTTAAGCTGTCTTAAGAGACAGCTAGATCATTTCCTCAGGGAACAGAAGTTACAGAAGAATATGAGGGGAAAAGAGCTCTTTGTTGCTTATCAGTTTTGAAAATTTATTTCAAACAAAACAAAACAGTTCATGGCACAGAGTAAAGATTTAGGTGGAAACCTCATGGGAAAAGCCCAAAACCATTCGATGTACGGAACATGTGACCCATTTCCTGAACAGAAACCAAGAGGAATCAGGAAGCCCTCACAGAACAACTAAATGACATGTCTAAGAAAGATGGGGTGTTGTACATTCATGCAGAATTTCTTGTACCTCAACATGGAACACATCAGTGAAGTTATTCCCATCAATCAGAATGGTATGGAAGGAACAAAGCCACTGGAATTGAATGACACGTCTCAGCAACAGTTGTACAGACCAATTCCCTGGGATCAGATAGGAATTAGGACATCTCAGCAGATGCCCAGCATACACAGATGACACAGAGGATAAGTTACATGTCGTCTCCCCACTCCATAACCTCCTAACTCCTTGGCACTAGAAGACTCCAGCACATGGACACACTCATGGAGAAAACCGATCTTGAATTTCTGCCAATCTGGGAACAAAAGATTAAACTAGAAATCAAATGAGTTATTTAAAAGTATAGAACAGTACATATCTTACATATATCAGTTTGTAGACTGAGATTAGTACCAATACATGTTGAATACTTGATCCACGCATTGTTTTCCTAGAAGGGGTTCCATGATCACATAGGTTTGGGAAATGCTGTATTTTCTTTTCAGAAATCAAAATGCCCATTAACATATTAATGTCTTAGAGAAGACCCACAGTACAGAAAACACAGTATTTTCCACATTTATTTGACCTGGGAGATCCTTTGGGAGGAACCCTATTAATGAATGAATTAATAAATGAATATATTAATAAACTTTGCTCTACATTTATCTTCTTAGGTCATAGAAGATCCTCCACAATGCAACCTGCTCCAGTAATCAGTTTTCTCTTCACTATTTCCCAGTGTAGAACCTTTTCTTTAGCTAGGTCAGACACTCCACTGTTTCCCGAACAAGATACACTCATGTTTCTACGTACAATTATCAACTACCCTTGGTCTCTACATATCCACAGACTAGGTAGCCACTTGGGTTCTACTCTCCTAGAAATTTCACAAAGCTGTCCTTGACCATTCCAGCTCAAATTAATTGTTTTTTTTTAATAATGCACGAGCATTTGATTTCATTAGACATTGGCTCATATGCTGCTTTGCAACATCAGGAATTATGCTGGTATGTTTATACATAGCTCAACAAATCCAAATTCCTGTGGTAAATGGTTATACCTTGTGTTAGTTTTATATTACTTTTAACGCCTGGCTAAATGTGTACTAAAAAAAAAATGTCTGAATTTGTGAGCTTTTCTAAGAATATAGAAATTTTACATAGATTGGTAATGACTGCAAATTTTAAACCTGAAGAGGTAGAACACAGCACAAATGGAATTTCAGTGGGTGGCAATAAGACATCAGTTTGACTAAAGTGTTTTAGATATAGTCATATCTTCACAGTCTACTATTCACAGGTTCTGGGATATACTAGTTTTATTCATCTTGCAAAAAATGGGATATTGGTGTGATGTGTTTGGGAATAATTACATGCTTGTGTGAAATTTCTTTTAAATAGCAACAATTCCATAATAAAAGGGGCAAAAAACATAGTTGGGCAGTGCAACTGTGAGTTTTTGAGCCAATAAAGATATACAAAAGTCCCTCAAATTTGAAAAGAAGAAATAATAGGAGGTAAAGAAAAGCTGAAAATAACTAATTTGTCAATTGTAACTCATAGAGGAGATTCTTGCCATGTGGAAATGGTCAATAAATGTTTTTCCCCCTCAGGATGCTCAAGTATAATGTATCATTGAGAAAGTCAATTTATTAAATTTTAGAAAATTTAGGAACTGATAAACTATAAAAGGACCCAGTTGTCTGATCCAGAATGTACAAAAGGCAATTAAGACTTTCTGATATTGGTCTTTACCAGCTGGTAAGATCTGTATAATCATCAATCAACCTGCATTTAATGATGTAATTAAGATGAAACATTTTCAAAAGTACAGCAAAGATACTGAGGATGAAAATCTTATTTTATTTCAGAAACAAAGCTATTCATAGGCTACCTTTATGAGAAAACTAATCCTCTTTATGGTAATTAATTACTATGATATATTGAATGGAAAATATATATATAATATGTATAATACATATATTCAACTTTTATTCCACAAAAGCAACATGTAAGAATTGGGGGGATGGAGTATATATTTGTACAAAAAGCCATCTTTTTTCAGAAAGGATTGGGCAATGCCTTTCATATTTCTCCATCATTCCTCCCATGCTAGCCAAATGAGCCAGTAGGTACTCTAAAGATCTGTAGTGAATGGTGACTGTATTTTCCACTTTTATGCTTTACATGTCTACAGCATAACTGGTGCTAGGAAGACATTGATTTCTTTTTGGCCTTGGGTCTAAAGGTCAGTATTCATTTGGTTGGCTAAGTCTTTCCAAAGAATGAAATCATTCCTTTGTTATGTAAAAGAAACTACTAGAAAACAAAATTGTCAAAGGAGGAGTTATAGTTTCCTAAAATGGGAAAAGAGAAACTACTTTGTGACAGTGGGAGTTTTTCCAAAATGCAGAGGTATAAAACTAGTTGGAAAAGTAAAATAAAACAAAACGATACTGACTTCAGGATAATGGATACCTCTGTGGATGAAAGGAAGAGAATGGGATATAGGAAAGGTGAAAAAGAGACGTCAAGCATATGTATATTATTTTATTGCTTAAAAGATTTTTAAATGCTAACATTTTGCCGTATGTTTCCATTTTTTTAAGAAATAGAATGTTAATAGGTAATTTTGTTACATAAATACCCGCAACACACTAATGCACGCGTGCGCGCACACACACACACACATATACATTTTTATATATAACATACAACTTTATCCAAAGAATAAATAAAACAGAAATTTTTATCATTCAGCAACTTTATTCTTTTCCTTAACATATGTTTTTGTGATTTCTGTATACTGATACATGCAGGCCCGATTCATTCAGTCTAGTTGCTGTATAGTAGTATTCCATGATAAGAATCACGCATTAATCTACGTACGTATTGGACTGGCCAAAAACTTCATTCGGGTTTTCCCATGAGATGTTACTTTTGGGCCAACCCAATATATCTATCTTGCTCAAACTTTCTAGAGACTTGACTAGTTTACTAGCTTTCAAAGGAATAGATTTTTAAAATTATCTCCATTAATGTTTTTCCTAGATTAATGTGTTGTTTTTATAATTTCATTGCTTCAGCCTTCTTACTCTTCTGATTTCTTCATCTAGCTTCTTAGATTAAATGCTAGCTCATTTACTTATAATAAATACATTTAAGACTATTCATAACTTCTAGGTACTGCTTTAGCTACATCTCATAAATTTTTTATTTTTATTTTTTTAGTAATTTAGTTTTTTTAATCATCATTCAGTTAATACATTTTATAATTTCTTTGTGAATTATTTTTTAATCCATTCATTGTTTAGGCTTTTTATTTTTTCAGGGTTTCCATTACTATTTATAATACTTCATTTCTAATTTAATTACATAGTGAGCAGATGATATGTGAATCACTGTGATTCTTTATGACTGAAAGTATATAGTAAATTTTATACATTTAAAATGTTGAATGCATTCTCTGTTGGGTTCTCTTTTGGATACAGAGACATATACGTTCAAAATCATGCTATATGTGTTATTCAAATCCTCTGTTATATATTCTCCAAATAAGTAGTTTCTAAGAGAGGTGTTAAATTCTGCCATTATGATAATGAGTTTGTCAACTTTATTTTGTAATTCTGAGTTTCTGTAGGTTTTTTTTTTTGTGTGTGTGTGTTTTACAGCTTGTCTGCGTTAAGTATACATAAATTTATAATTTTTATACTCTTTTCATACATATTCTTTATTCATGTTAATGCTTTTGCTTCATCTTGTATTTTGAGCGATACTGTTATACCAGCTCTTTTTTGGTCCATATAGCCTGGCATATCTCTTTTTCTTCTTTTCTTTTTCAATGTTCTGTTTTAGGGTAGTAGGTATGCATGGGTGTGGCAATGTGTGTATGTGTGTGTCAGTGTCTCCTATAAAGAGCATGTAACTGATCTTTTTATATGCAAGCTAATAATTTGATTTTTAATTTAATCAGAATCATGTACTCCATTTACATTTACTGTCACTATAATGTATTTGGAGTTACACTCACCATTTTATTCCATGGTTTACGTTCATCAGCAATTTCTCACGGCTTCATTTCTCCTCCTTTCCTAACTGTTCTTGGATTGGTAAACTGTAGACTAGTGTTTTCCCTATTGATTTTTATTTATACACATTAAAATTTCTCAGGCATTATCTCTTTGAATATGCTGCTATAATATTCCTCTATTTTGCTAGAATCCCATTAAAATTTTACAAAACAAGGATTCTTGAAGAACACCATATCTCAACAACTTTTTCAATTTTTTTCTTTATGCTGCATCCTGGGTATAATTCTTAGTTCTCTCTTCCAGTTTATTAAGTCTTTAACTTTGTTCATTCCAGAGTTTATACTTTCAGTTTTATGACTTTTTTAATGCTGATATAGTTTCTGGGGTTACTAATTGGATCTTTTTCCTATTCACATATATGATTTTATCTTTTTAAACAGAGGTCATTCCTTCCTTTTCCTCTCTGATCCTGGTACCAAGAAGTAGGATGCTTCTGTAGTAAATAACTAAAAATGTGGAAGGGGCTTTGCAACTGGGTAGTGAGTAGAGGCTAGAGTTTTTGAGATGCATATTAGGAAAAGCCTGAATTGCTGTGAAAGCAGTATTGCCTTCTGAACCTCACCAGAAAGATCTTTAACATCCATATTTCTACTAACATTCTGTTCATGATTATTTATGTATTCTCAAACTCTCCTTTCCTTTCTGAACCCTTGCTAGAATCTAGAGACAGTCTGTATCTTCTTCAAGAATACATAAATAATCATGAACAGAATGTTAGTAGAAACATAGATGGTAAAGGTCATTCTGGTGACGTCTCAGATGGAAATGAACATGTTACTGGAAACTGTAAGAAAAAAATAACCATGTTATAAAGGGCAAAAAATTTGGCTGATCTGGTCTTCTAGTGTTTTGTGGAAGACAGAACTTGCAAGCAGTAAAAATGAGTATTTAGTTCAGTGGCAGGATTTCCACTACTCTGTCTTCCAGATCACTGATCCATTCCTCTGTATCATTTAGTCTACTGTTGATTTCTTCTAGTGTATTTTTCATTTCAGTTATTGTATTCTTCCTCTCTGGCTGGTTGTTCTTTATATTTTCTCTTTGTTAAAAACTTCTAACTTCTCACTCTGTGCATCCATTCATACTGTGGAAAACAGTATGGAAGTTTCTCAAAACCTCCAAAAACAGAACTACCACATGACCCAACAATTTCATTTCTGAGTATATATCTGAAAAGACCAAAAACTAATTTGAAAAGATACATGCACCCCAATGTCCATAGCAGCATTAATCACAATTGTCAAGACATGCAAGCACCTTAAGTGTCCATCAACAGATGAACGGAATGTACATATATACAATGGAATACTACTCAGCCATAAAAAAGAATGAAATTTTGCCATTTGCAGCAACATGGATGGACTTGGGGGGCATTATGCTAAGTGAAATAAGTCAACAAAGACAAATACTACATGGTATCACTTATATGTGGAATCTAAAAAATACAACAGACTAGTGAATAAAACAAAAAAGAAACTCACAGATACAGAGAACAAACTAGTGGTTACAAGTAGGGACAGGACATGAGGGAATTAATAGGTACAAGCTATTAGGTATAAAATAAGCTACAAGAATATATTGTACAACATGGGAAATATGGTAAATATTTTATAATTATAAATGGAATATAATCTTTACAAATTGTGAATCACTAAATCATATACCTGTAACTTCTATAATATTATATAGCAACTATGCTTCAATTAAAAAATAAAATTTAGGGACTTCCCTGGTGCTGCAGTGGTTAAGAATACACCTGCCAATGCAGGGGACATGGGTTCGAGCCCTGGGACAGGAAGATCTCACATGCTGTGGAGCAACTAAGCCCATGCACCACAACTACTGAGCCCATGTGCTGCAGCTACTGAAGCCTGCATGCCTAGAGCCCATACTCTGCAACAAGAGAAGCCACTGCACTGAGGAGCCCCAGCACCACAATGAAGAGTAGCCTCTGCTTGCTACAAGTAGAGAAAGTCCTTCAACAGCAACAAAGATCCAACTCAAAAATAAAACATAAATTAAAAATAATTTCTTTAAATAAAATAAAATTTAAAAAAATGGGTATTTAGCTGAGGAGTTTGCTCAGCAAAAACGTTAAAGGAGCAGTGTGGTTCCTCCTGACTGCTTACAGTAAAATGCAAGAAGAGGGAGATGAACTAAAGAAAGAATTGTTAAGCAAAAGGGAACCATAACTTGAAGACTTAAAAAATTCTCAGTCTACCCATTTTATAAAAAATGAGAAAGCTTGTACTGAAGAAAACACTGAGGGTATGGCTAAACAACCATTTGAAAGGAAGATTAGCAGGGATTAGAATCACAAATTTATTCAGCTACCTCAGCAAAAACAAGGGATAGAGATGGGATTCTACTAGCAGAAACACTGCCAGTCAAGGAGACTGAGACAGGATGAAATGAAAGAAGGCTGTCAACCTTAGATTCTACAAGACAGGACCGCAGAGCTATTTGGGTGCAAATGTACACTATTCTTTAAGAAAAGGGAAGCATTATTCCAAAGGCCATTCAGAGATCATTGGCGCTGCCTCTTCAGCTTCAAAGGGTAGGGCCATCACCTTGGTTTCAACAGGCCAGCCAACCTCCAACTGAAGGCTTGGAGATGAGACCCCCACCCAGCAGAGAGCCACAGGACTGCCACCCCAGTGGGTCCAGAAGGTGGGGCATGGAGCCAAAGAGGATTATTCCCAAGCCTTAAAATCTAGTGGAATTTGCCTACTAGGTTTTGGACTTGCCCGGGACCTGTCACCCCATCCCTCTTTCCCATTTCTTTCTTCTGGAGTGGGGAATGTCTATGCCTGTCCCACCACTGTAGTTCACAAGCACATAAACTGTCTGGTATCACAGGTTCACAGCTGGAGAGGAATTTTTGTTTCAGGACAAACTGTACCTTGAGTCTCATCCATATCTCATTTAGATGATATTTAGATTAGACTGTGAACTTTAGACTTAAGAGTTGATGCTAGAATGAGTTAAGGCTTTGGGGGTTGTTGGGACAGAATGAACATATTTTGCACATGATAAAGACATGAATTTGGAGTGGCTAGAGGCATATTTGAACTGAATTGTGTCCCCTCCCCAATTTTATATGTTGAAACCCTAATCCCCTATGTGACTGTATTAGAGATGGAGCCTTTAAGAAGATGATTAAGGTTAAATGAAGTCAGAAGGGTGGTAATCTGATACACTGGAACTGGTGTCCCTATGAAAGAGGAGACATCAGATTCCACACCCCCTCCCTCTCGACATATGAGGACAAAGTGAGAAGGTAGCCCTCTGCAAGCTAGGAAGAGAGCCCTCACCAGAAGCAGACCCTGCGAGCACCTTGATCTTGGACTTCCCAGCCTCCAGAACTGTGAGAAAATAAATTTCTGTTGTTTAAGCCACCCAGTCTTTGGTATTACATTATGGCAGCCTGAGCAGACTAAGACAGCATTTTAAACAAAGTCATTTTAAGACTGCTCATTTTTTCCATTTTTATCTGGAATGAATTCATCTTCTGAATGGTTAGTTTTTTACTGTCTTCATAGCTCCTATATTTTTAGTTTGATGGCTCCCCTTGAATAAACATTTTTAAAGCTCTTTTCCTGCCCTTGTCATTCTCATTTCATGTTCTTCAGCTGCCCCCTATCTAGCCCCCTGAAGCTACCAGCCTAAAGAAAGACTTTTATATCAGTAGCACAGAGCTTCATCAGCACGAATATTGGGAATATCAGAGTCAGTCCCAGTGCTTCAAGGCTAGGTCTATTTCATGCCTTATAAATGGTTCCCTAGGCAGTTTTTTAGTGTTTTGGGCCTACCTTATTTATAACAACTTAGGATTTTCTGGTCTCTAGTTAGTAGATCAGAGCTATAGACTAGGTGGTCACAACTCCTGGACTGCACACGTGCATCATTATATGACTGTATTAATCACGTCTTTCTTTTTTGCATTCTGATGCTTTGACATCTGACACCTTGCTAGCGTGAAAGAACTGCCCCTCCCAGTGTTAGCCAATTCTTAGGAAACCAAAAACAAAAACCAAAAAAAAACCTCTCCCTTGCATGCACCTTTCAAATGTAAACCAAACAATCCAGAGCCCACAATCCCAATGACTTCCTTTATTGGGCTCTTACACTCCAGACCGATATCCCCTTGTCCCAATTCCTCCAAAGGCTAGGTACAGTAAGTCCCCTACATACAAACCTTCAAGTGCGAACTTTCAAAGATGCAAACATGCGTTCACACGTCCAATCACGTACGTTAGTTCACGTGTCTGGCGTACATTTTCAGGTGCGGGCATCCTCTACAAATGGTTGTACTTTTGTGTACCTTACCATACAGTACTATATAGAGTACAGTAGTACAGTATCTTTATTTCAAGCCCAGGATGTCCAGAAGCAAGTGTAAAAGCGATGGTGATGTAGCTGGTACTGCTAAGAAGCGCCAATACATAACGATGGAAACAAAAGTGAAAAAAATTGAGTGGAGTGAGATGAAAAGATGGTAGACGTCGCTCATTTTTATAACATGAATCGTTCGACTAGCGGCACAATTCCAAAGAACAAAGACAAGATCATGGAACATGTGAAGTCTGCTGTGCCGATGATGTCGGCAATAATACCAAAGAAGTGTGGAAAAGTGATGGAGGAGATGGAGACACTTCTCACTGTGTGGATGCAGGTTCAGCATCAGCATCGAGTCCAGCTCAGCTTAATGCTCATTCAAGAGAAAGCTAAAAGGTTTTATGAAGACTCGAAGAAGAAACACGGCGAAGAATCAGAGGGCGCATCTTTTGATGCCAGCCATGGCTGGTTTCATTGGTTCAAGGCTACAGCCAAACTTCCCAATGTAAAAGTAGGTGGTGAGGCAGCAAGTGCAGATACTGTAGTTGCCCAAGAATTTCCTGAAATGCTTTGAGAAATTATTGATGAAGGCACATATTTACCTGAGTAGGTTTTTGATGTGGATGAGAGACGTCTGTCCTGGAAGAGAATCCAGACCACAGTTACATCAGTAAGGAGGAAAAGCTGATGCCGGGCTATACAGCAGCAAAGGATAGGCTAACTGTTTGGTGGCAGTGCTTCCAGCTATATATGAAGCTGAAGCCTCTCTTAGTTCATCATTCAGACAATCCAAGAGCCCTTACAAACACAGCCAAGGGCTCTCTCCCTGTTGTGTGGAAGAGTAACCCCAAAGCCTGGGTTACACAGGCCATTTTCCAGGACTGGTTTTTCTACCACTTCATCCCAGAGATAGAGAAATATTGCTTGGAGAAGGACGTCCCATTCAACATTCTTCTGCTGTTCAACAATCTCCGGGCCACCTCCCCCTGCCCCCCAATTCATGGACAACTTTCATCCCAGTGTCAAAGTACCGCATCTGCCACCGAATGCTACATCACTCATCTAGCCTATGGACCAGGGAGCTATAGCGACTTTCAATAAATATTATTGATGTCACACTTTTCGCCAGGCAGTAAAGGCAAGTGATGAATCGGGAACAAACCTGTGATAATTTTGGAAGGACTATAACATCTACAAGGCCATAAAAACACTGACTTTGCTTGGCGTGAGGTTACGGCTGTTGCCATGAATGGGGTTTGGAAGAACCTTTGCCTGCAGTTTGTTCACTATTTTCCTGGATTTGAGAAGGTGGATGAGGAGTCCAAAGAGGTCTTCAGCAACTTAATGACCCTCAGTGAGAAGCTGGAGCTAGATCTGCAGGAGGACAACGTCACTGAACTCCTTGCTGTGCAACAGGAAGAGCTTACTAATGAAGACCTGATGGAATGGGAGGCCCAGAGAAAGGACGAAGAGAGAAAAGAGGAAGAGGTAACTGAAGAATTGAAGAGATTCACGACACAGGAAATGGCAAGGGGGTTTTCTTTATTTGAGGAGGGACTGCTAGTTTTGGAGGCACAGAACCCAAACACAGAATGGTACACGAAGGCTGCAGCAGCTGGTCAGAATGCAATACAGTGCTACCGTGTCATCTATGATGAGAAAAAAAGAGCTGTTACCCAGACATCACTGGATCGTTTTTTTAAGAAGGTGGATAGAATTGAATCCAGCAGGGAACCAGAACCTGTGCCATGAACATCAGGCATGAGTGAAATTGCAGCTTGCCCTCCATCTTCTATTGCGGACGATCCTTCAGCTCTACCACCTCCCACCTCCTCTCCCTCCTCCCGTCAGTAACTCTTCTTGCCTGTTCACGCGATGCCAGTCCCTGTACGCCAGCTGTTGTACTGTACTCCTGTACTTTTCAAGCTACTGTACTATACGATGAAAAATGTTTCATTTTTTGTGTTTGTTTTTTATATATTATTGGTGTGAAAAGTATTATAAACCTATTACAGTACAGTATTATGTTAGTTGGGTACCTGGGCTCCCTTTGTTGGACTAACGAACAAATTGGACTTACAAATGCTCTCTCAGAAGGGGACGCGTTCATAAATAGGGGATTTACTGTACTAGACAATGAAGCCCTACGCCCCCAGGGACTGCTGAGCCTCTTCAAACTAGCCAATCGTGAACCTGTTTACACGGCCTCACCTGTGCCTTCCCTTGGAAACCACAGTAAAGGCTCCTGCCCATGATGTCCTCCACGCCCTCTGCCTCCTGACCAACTGTGCGGTCCCCCTGCAGGGTGTGCTGTGCCTCCTCTTTCTAGGGATCTGTGAGAGTTCTTGCTTCATAAACATTCATTTCCTGGTCTGCATGTCTTACCATACCTTATTAAAATAAATCCCAAGTACCATCAAGGCTATGATGAACTACTTGAATGACAGAAAAATAAAGTAACTTGCGGTAGTGGAAAACACATGTCTCTGTACTTGGTTAACTCTAGTCCATTTAACACCATAACTGCAAAGTTTTGGGGGTTTGGGAATGTGTGCTTTTATAATATTGTGAACCCAATAGTTCAAATCAATATTGGATTATTACTTTAAAAACATAATTGCATTGGAACTTCCCTGGTGGTCCTGCGGTTAAGACTCCTTGCTTCCACTCAGGGGGCGTGGGTTCAATTTGTGG
Organism: Hippopotamus amphibius kiboko; assembly: GCF_030028045.1. NCBI lineage: Eukaryota > Metazoa > Chordata > Mammalia > Artiodactyla > Hippopotamidae > Hippopotamus > Hippopotamus amphibius. The sequence continues at coordinate 114,895,097 of NC_080187.1, forward strand.
CACAGCCAAAATGTAAAAAGAAAAAAAAATGTAATTGCATTAACAATACATAGTTTAAATATGAGGTCTATAGGAGCAAACAGCACAGGGCGCTTTTCTAATTGAAAAAAAAAAGCTCTCCCATTAACTCCTGAATCCAATAAAACTTCCTCATTTTACACTGAATTTTAAACACCCAATATGTATTGGGGAAAGTTCTAAACGCTTAATGTTCAGAGGTGATCCAACACGTCTGGTGTCCTGCCCCCAGTAATGCTTCCCAATCTATCCAATTATTTCAACTACTCATCACACAGCCTCTTCCCTCCACACTGGTGAGTCTCCCAATGTCAATTTCTGTCATTCCTGCTCCAGCACGTGTGCTCACGCTGTCACCACTCCTAGATGGTTCCCTTCTTGTCCTTTTCCTTGTCCGAATCCGACATATTGAGTGCTGGCTTCCCAGTGAAGGCTGTCTTGATTTGTTCAGTCACACTGTCATTTACTCTTCTGAATTTCTATAGCCTTGTAATCATTTTCGCATAATTTTTGTGCAATGGAGTCTTTAAGCCACGCACCTTTTAATTTAAAAATTTCTGAAACTGAAGTACTTCTCTGTGTATATATGTGTTTTTGTTTTTCTTCCCCTAGTGATTCAACCAAATGTGTTTAAATGAAATAACACACGTACAATTCTTGGGTTCTAGAAATGGAGAAAATAGGAAATACTGATTTCTCAGTGGTTCTCAGGTAGCCCCTCCACAGCACCTCCGGAGCCCCCAGGAGCAGGGCTGAAGCAGTAGGAAATTGAGGGAAACCAGTGGGGCCCTGCTCTGGTCACTCCTACAACCTTGAACAAGCAGCTCAACTTATTCTTTTTTTTTTTTTTTCTTTTGGTGGTTTTTGCTTTACTATTTTATTCATGCATCTGAACAAAAGGTTTTGTGAGCCTGAAAATATTTATGTAAATGCTTAGTATGTGATAGCTTGGTCTCTCTCATTAGATTCCAGGCTTCTGCACCCAAAGAGCCTGGCACAGTTATGGCCAGATAATTGGGTCAGCTTGTTCCTGACGGGTTCATGTGCAACACGCAGACTACATCCACAGTGATCATTTCTCTTCATCTTTTCAAACAACTCTATGCCAGTCTCCTAAATGTTAGTTCCTTTCTGTGTTCTCTCATTTTCTTAAAAAATGGTGCCTTGGGCTTCCCAGAATGAACATGAATTACAGCTTCATTATGTCTTTATAGATAGCAACTTTGGCTTTCTTGCCAAAGCACACACATAGATTTTAAGGAGATCTGCAAATGGTTATAATTTAAGATCAGAGGGTACTATCCTTGAGATAAGATTAGAATTTGGCAGGAAAAAAACACAACTTTTATTTAGAAACTTGGCATCTTGAACATAGAATTTTAGTGAGGCAGAATTTCAAGTTAGACACTTGGGATGCAAGAAGTAAAGGTTGGAAAACTAGAAGTAGATGAAATTTGAAGAGACTATGTAGTGAGTGAATTTACACCTTAAACTGTTGTCTACTTTCCCCCCTTCATTTTGTTGTACTGAAATTTGTTTATTTATTTGTTTATTTCAGGCAGAGAGAGGGAGAGAGAGAAAGCATACACAAGCACTTCATCATAAGAAACTAGTTTAAATGTTCATGAGGGCTGGCAAGTCTGAGATCTGCAGGGCAAGGGAACAGGCTAGAAATTCAAGTAAGAGTTAATGTCACAGTCTTGAGTCCAAATTCTGAAAGCTGGTCAGGCAGGTGAGAAATTCAGGCAGGGCTTCTACACTGGAGTCTTAAGGCTGAAATCCTTCTGCTTGGGAATCTAGACTAATGTTGACCAAACTACTGTACACCACAGCCTAGTCAAGTTGACATAAAATTAACCATCACTGTGGCTTGTTACCTGTTAGGCTCTGTTTTCTGAAATCTTTTCCTCAGTCAGCTCTGCTCAATTCCACCTTACTCCACAAAGTAAAATGCAACTTAATATTAGCCTTTTAAGGGTCTCCAGTTTGCTATAGACTTGAAATCACTGAATTCATCTGGATTTCAGAGAGCTTCTGGATGATACAGCTACACAGACCAAATCCCCGGTGGCCTTGTGCATCAGAGGCTTTCCTGGCTGGTATGTTTGGTGGAAGAGAAAACAGAGACAGAAATGGGTTCTGTGAGGCAGGTCGACCCCCCAGTTTTCATACAGACTTGTCACTGAATCAGTATGATTATGGACAGTATGTCACTTATGTCATTATTGCTGTAAGTAAATTTTCATGAAGCCTTTGAGGCAGTCCACTGGTAAGGTACATACGTCAAGAGTGGGGGTAGGTGTGGATCCGAACGGCTCTTTCATCCTGTGTTTGGTATCTCAGTGGTCATCTCCATGGATTCGTTTAGAGCAGAACTGAGGTATTCAACACCATAATTCAAGCTCCCGAAATGACATTTGTCCAAATGAACACAAGCGGCCTCATAAAATGAACACTAAAAAATGAGGTTAACCATTGTAGTAATGCTTTATGAGCCTTTGTGTGCTGCTTGAGTTTTTCTTCTAGTGCCATGGTAACAGGAAACTTACTTGTAGCATTCATGTCTGTTTAAAAAGCAGCACATATGCATTTCCACATTTGATTCTCCTTCCAAATAACACTAAAACAAAATACTGTTGTCCTACAGATACGTAACTGGAGGTTCGGAATTCAGATTTCACATGCTGAAGGACAAATAGTAAATACTGGGGTCAGAACTAGATCAGAGCTTTTTCCACTACATCATCTAGTCTGTTAAACACTCATAATTACTGTTCTGGGAAATAGAAATCATTATGTTTCTAAAGTAAATTATGGACAAGCAGCACTGAACTACTTATTCTAGAGGTAGGGGTTTTGACAGGAAAAAAAAACCAAAAAAACAAAAACTGGCATTACTTTGAAAGTCTCTTATAGTGAATTGCCAGAGGAAAAATAAACTTTACATGAATCTCACTGATTTAAAATGTAACATTAAAAAAAAATGGAAGAAGAAAGAAATGATATTTTTCAGTTATGATAATAAAGGAAGCAATTTTCTTTTGTGCCTGGTAATTACAGTGAAAACTTGACTGCAGGTCAAGTTTAGCTGGATCTTTGAAGAAGTAGAGCAGGTAGAGATTCATTTATGGATTCTGAGGATCAACTTGATCCTCCCTTCTTTCATAGAGATCAAAAGAGTTATTGTTACTTGAGAAGGAGAAGCAAGATTCAACAATGGCTGAGATGAAAGACACCAGGAGCAGAGTAGCTGCCTTTTCAATATTCCTAATTGGGTGTCATGTCTCCAACTAGATACTCTTTTAATTGATTCTTCAAAATCTTTTTTTTATTATTATTATTATTTTTTATTTATTTATTATTTTTGGGGGGTACACCAAGTTCAATCATCTGTTTTTATGCACATATCCCCGTATTCCCTCCCTCCCTTGACTCCCCCCCACCCTCCCCCAAGTCCCCCGCACCCTCCCCGTCCCAGTCCTCTAAGGCATCTTCCATCCTCGAGTCGATCTTCAAAATCTTAATTCCAATATTAAGCCATTTGGGACACTGGAAAGATGTTAACAGAGTCCAGTAAGAGCAATACAACTCAAAGCCATTGCAAATGACAAAAGTGGAAAAGTGACAAAGGAATTGGAAGATACTTTTTTTTTTCCTAGCCCTCCAAAATTAATCTGCAATGCCTCAAATTTATCTTTCACAGGACAAATAATATGTCTTTGAACTCTCAGAACTTGTTTCTCTTTATCTGTATAAATCCATCCTGTGCTTTACATGCAAAATCTAATTATTCCATCTTGGTTTTCCATTCTATCATCGTTAGCACTCTGACCTGGAGCTCTGCACCACTCAGGAAATCTGCTGATTGTTGAATTCAGCAGTAAATTCCCACTTCTGGATAGTCTATAAAAGGTTCATTTAGTTCAGTTTAAGATGGTGGTTCACTATTTTTTACACTGTAAAAAAAATTTAGAATTTTTTCCAAAAAAATATTTCTCTTAAGAAATTACCTACTGAAATTAATCTATGTATAAATATAATATGGATTTCATACAAAAATTCCTAAAATTTTCCCCAAAAGTAGGTGATAAAGCCCCAAATGCATTTAATTTGTGTAACATGATCAATTAAATGTCCCCTGTTTCTAAAAGAAGATCATGTGTTCTAAAAAAAACCTCATCTTGCCTTGTTTCATTTACTTCAGAGCTTTAGTCACTGCCTGAAATGACCTTGAGTTGTTCGTGGTTGATTTTCCCTTACTAGAATTAAGTTCTATGAAAGCAGAGCTCTTTTCTGTCATGTGCTCTTCTAGATCCTGAAGCACCAAAGGTGGGTGCTTGGCACGTAGTAGGTGTTCACGTTTTTTTTCAATAAATTCCAGGCACAAGTCTACACACACTACGAATATTACATCATATATTCTCAAAATCATCTTGAAATGCAAATATTCTTCTTCTTCTTTTACAGTAAGAAATCAAGGTTTAAAGGAATTAAGTAACTTGTCAAAAAGCAAGCGATTAAAAAGAGGGGATTTAAGCTTAGGGCTGATGCACATTCTGTCTGTGCACCATGTTATAAGGCATGTTTCCCAAAGTGGACGATGGCTGGAAACAAGACGATTATGGGTATTTTTTAAAGTGGCATTAAATAACATAGCATTAGATCATAAGAAAATTACTCCTTTAAAAATTTCCTTCTGACTAACCTTATTACATCAAAGATAAAGTCTCAGTGTCAGTGTATATTTAATGCTTCTCTGATAATTGCTACTCTCTCTCTCCTCATTTCAGTTAAGGGCAGGTAAGAAAATAAAGTCAAAGTTTTGTTTTCAGTGTATCATGTTTATCTGATTATCAGATAGATGATTATATTTATAAATTACATAAATATGATCTGTTTATAAAGGAACTATATAACTATTGCAAATGGGAAACCAGAATCACCTGCCTTCTTCTGGCTTCCCATTTGCAGTAGTTACATCATTCCTTCGCAAATAAATTTTAGATAAAAGTCTTGAATTTGTTTAAAGAAAATATTAATTAGCTAACAGTATAGATGACATATTTGGCAAAAACTGTGGAGGTGGTACACAACGTCTAGTTTCAAAAATACTACGGCGGAGCAATTTATAGGCCCTGGAATAGAAACAAGCAATAGAAGGCATTGTTGTGATAGGGAAACAGACATGGAGAATAATTACCCCCAAGCTACTGTAAAAGTGGTGTACTTGATGCACAAAAAATTAAAGACTACTAACTCGTGGCATAACTGGGGAAGATGCCACTGATACAAATGCTGGGTCTACAATTAAGTTATAGCCCCTGGCTAATTGTGCCTAAAAGATAGTGGGGGAGATACTCAAATAATCCGAGTACAAGTTAGGTTTCAGGAAACACAAAATGTGCACAGGGAAAAAAATACATGTGATGTGAAAATTCATAGTTCTACAAAGTATTAATTACCTTGTTATTAAATTCATTAATTGTAATTAATAAATACATTAGTTATATATTTTACTTAAGCTATAATACATAAATTACAGAAATATCAAATTCATTAACAATTATAATTTTATCATTAGTAATTTTATTACACATGCTCAGAATAATAATGAATAGCCTTGCTGATTCTAATATATAGAAATAGAAATGAGAACATATAGCTGTATCCCCTGTTTTGGATAAGCCTACAAATGAGCACTATTCACACTTGCCAAAGCGTGAGGCACCCTTTTCTATAATTGCAAGAGAAGCCTTGAGGGGTTTGGCAAAAAAGATCTGCTAAACTGCCAGCCATTTAAAAAATAATCAAATTCATAACCCCAGCAAACTTACACATCTTTAATATGGCACAAAGTTAGTGTTTCACTAAGGTTGGGTGCTGCTTGAGAAACTGTCATCACTTAGTATACTTTAGGGTAAACTCTTAACAAGGAAGGGACTGGTTTTCCTCTTAAATTCTTTATGCTGACATCTGTTTATAGGGAAAATCAGAATAAATACACATGGTCCAAAAGCTTGGGCTTTCTGTGAGGCCACTTCAGTGAACTGGAGTAAAGTACAGTGCTTATCTCATTAAGTTATTTTGAATGTTAAGTGAAATAAAGCAAGAGAACGTAGGTATCCGGCACATAATAAGCCCTCAGTTATCATTAGCTACTATTAGTGTCTGGTATGAAGCACAATGTTCTCTCCTCTGGGCCCTTCCAGAGACCTCAGGTAACATGATCCTTTTAACCTTTCTTGGACTGGTACCTACTATAGTGCTTCAGGCCGGCTCGCCCTAGGCTCTGTCAAATCCATTTCCCTCTGCTAGTACAAATAGAAAGGCGGCGTTAAAACTCAAACACGGACGTTTTGATTTCTCCAAACTGGGAGCTCTGACTTTTCATCATATCCTTTGTAGTCTAGAACATCCCTTTCTTTTGTCATTTTCTTCTTCAGCTAGATCTACTGGCTAAGGGTAACATTCAATATGACGCTTCTCTTAATCTTTTTATAGCCACTAACTGTAGCTCTCTGGAAACGTTTGCCTCTGACAAACACTATGTCCGACATTTTCCCAAACAAAATATAAAGAAAATGTTGAACTCAGCCTGTTCTACTTTTGTATACTTTTTTCTTTATAGCCAAGTACTAGGATAAAGAGGATGCATAAGTTCAGTGAGTTTTAAAAAAAGGGTATCCCCTTAGACTCATTCACCTGTGTATAAAACAAAATGTTTTAATTCTTTGGAACATCTATTTGGAGGAAGGATCATTCCTGAATTTTATATTTTCACCCATGTACACTGATTGTGAAGTAAGCCCCTACTGCTCTGTTCTATAACCTGCCAGGATGACCATATAGATCCAACAGTCAACTGGACTCTGAGAGACAACTGGAACTAAGAAACCACAGGAGATCCCTCGAGTTACCCTGGTTTTCACTCTTCCCGAGGCTTGGTTGTTCAAATCTCCTTGCTTTCTCAACATATCTGAATATCCTCATTGTAAATTTCCTCTTTCAACTTAAGCAAGCAGAAGTGGATATCTGTTGCAAATAACCTAAAGATTCCTAGTTTATGATTTAAATTTAAAAATTAAAGATATTAAACTTGTCAGTAATATTAGGCTTTTATATGTTTCTAAACATATTAAATATGGGGTGAGAAAGATAGTACTTTTTTTTTCACTATAAAACCCACGCTACTTGCTTCAACAGGCAGAGTTAACTACCTATAAAAATACCAGCAAAGAGAAACACTCTTATTCAGTGAATTTCTCAAAGGAAGTGGAAGATCTACACACTGAAAACTACATAACATTAAGGAAAAAACTGAAATAAACATAAACAAATGGAAAGATATTCCATGCTCATGGAGTGGAAGAATTAATAATATTAATATATCCATACTACCTAAAGCATTCTACAGATTCAATGCAATCCCTGTCAAAATACAGTAAGTCCCCTACATACGAATGAGTTCCGTTCAGAGACTGCGTAAGTCCAATTTGTTCATAAGCCCAACAAAGTTAGCCTAGGTACCCAACTAACACAGTCAGCTATATAGTACTGTACTAACTTATGTGATGGGACATGCGGACACGTTTGCATCTTTCAAAGTTCACAACTTGAAGGTTCATATGTAGGGGACTTACGATACCAGTGGCATTCTTCACAGAACTAAAACAAAAAATTATAAAAGTTGTATGGAAACACAAAAGACCCAGAGCAGCTGAAACAATCTTGAGAAAGAATAAAGCTGGACGCGTCATGCTCCTGATTTCAAACTCTATTACAAAGCTGTAGTAAAACAGTATGGAATTGGCATGAAACAGACACACAGATCAATGGAACAGGATATACAGCCCAGAAGTAAACCCACGCATGTACGGTCAGTTAATTTATGACAAAGGAGCCAAGACTATACAATGGGGAAACGACAATATCTTTGATAAGCGGTGTTGGGGAAACTGGACAACCACATACAAAAAAATGAAACTTGACCGCTATCTTACATTATACACAAAAACAAACACAAAATAGATTAAAGATCTGAACATCAAGTCCTGACCTCAAAACTCCTAGAAGAAAACATAGGAGGTAAGCTCCTTGACATAGGTCTTGGTGATGATTTTTTGGTTTTGACACCAAAAGCAAAGGTAACAAAAGCACAAATAAACAAGTGGGACTACATCAAACTAAAAAGCTCTGCACAGCAAAGGAAACCATTACCAAATCAAAAAGCAACCTACCCAATGGGAGAAAATATTCACAAATATGTATTTGATAAGGGATTAATATCCTATATACATATATATATACACACACACAAAGAACTCATACAATCCTATAGCAAAAAAACAGAAACAGAAACCAAACAATCCAATTTTAAAAATGGGAAGAAGATCTAAATATTTATTTTCCATACAGATGGCCACAGGTATGTGAAAAGATGCTCAACATCACTAATCATTAAAGCAAATCAAATGCAAAATGCAAATCAAAACCACAATGAGATATCAGCTCACACCTGTCAGAATGGCTCTTTTTAAAAGGACAAGAAATAAGAAATGTTGTCAAGGATGTGGAGAAAAGAGAACCTTGTGCACTATTTGTGGGAATGTAAATTGGTGCAGCCACTATGGAAAACAGCATGAACATTCCTCAAAAAATTAAAAATAGAACTGCCATGTGATCCAGTAATTCCACTTTTGGGTATTTATCTGAAGGAACCAAAAACACTATTCAAAAAGATATCTACATACCCATGTTCATTACAGCATTATCAACAACAGCCAAGACATGGAAGCAACCTAAATGTCTACAGATGGATGAGTGGATAAAGAAGAGGTAGTATACATATACAGTGGAATGTTACTCAGCCATAAAAAAGAATGACATTTTGCCATTTGGGGTAACATGGACAGAGCTTGAGGGCACTGTACTAAGTGAACTAAGTTAGGCAGAAAAAGGCAAATAAATACCATGTGACCTGTCATATGTAGAATCTAAAAAATATGATAATAAAAATTTAAAAATAAAAATCAAGCTCATAGGTACAGAAAACAGATTGGTAGGTGGCAAAGGGCAGGGGTGTGAGAAATGAGTGAAGGCTGTGAAAAGGTAAAAAAAAAAAAAAGAATGGAAGGAAGGAAGGGAGGGAGGGAGGGAGGGATGGAGGGAGGGAGGGAGGGACCCCGTGAAACAACCGGGAGCTTGATGTTGTTAAGCCTCTAAACTAACCAAACTGTAGATTTTTTTTTAGGTGAGCTAATCAATGTCCTTACATTTAAGTCACTTTGGTTGGAGTTGTTCTGTGCAGCTGAAAACAATGTATCTAATAACCCACCAATAAACTGTCAGTTGAAAATAGAAATATATCAGTATTTGCCAACAGTTGAGTCCTTGCACAATATATAATGGTTCTGTCCCTCAAATTTAGTTTAATTCAATGTATCTCAAAAAGAAACTTGAATTAGTATCATGGGGGTGGGGAAAGGAAAGAAGTTGTTAAAATGCACATCCCTTGGCTTTACCATAAACCTACTAAACTGAACCTTGGGTATGGTAGGGAGAACAAAAACATGTATTTTAAGTAAGCACTTAAGTGATCCTAATGTATTCTAAAGACTAAATGTCACTGACTTATTTAAGACTGGTCACGTGAATCAGTGAATAATATAAGGCAGGATATATAATAAAGTGTTAAAGTGTGAAATGTGGAATATGAGCTTTCAAGTTACGCAGACATTCAGAAGTAGCTTGGCAAGTTGGAAAGCAAGATAGATTGAGGATAGAATACAGGTTCCACCACTTACCATCCAAGTGTTTCAGTTAATTCATCTTTAAACAGGGCTAATAGGGTCTACTTTGCTGTGTGGTTGTAAATTCTGAGATTACATGTTTGAGAAGCATGCGGGGGGTGTGGTGAAACCAATGCAAAAAAAAAAGTTGTATTCAATTAAACTGAAATATAATTCTAACAGACTTCTTTTGTCAATAGTAATTATACTCAGTGGCATATCTGCTTAGACATCGTTTCCAAGTTTTTTAGTTAACTTTAAAACCCTGTACTAATATTACACTGGATTAATTAATAAATAATCTTTGAATACTTGGATAATTTCTATATAAAATAGAATACTGAAATATTGGTCACCAGTATTTGCTTATTAGTTACATATTTATGTTTTCTTATTATTCACATATTCTTTCATATTCACATAAATACTTTTTCTTTACTTAACATGTTCATTTTTGCCACTTTTTGAAGGTGTAAAAATGGTGCTTGTAGCTGTAGGTAGTTGTTTTTTGTGTGTTCATGAAATTTGCTGGTATGCTAACAAGATTGTGCATGAAACAGTTATTACTTATCTTTCAATTTTCTTTGCGAAAAATAAATCGGACATTTTGGTTTAAAATGAGTGTTGAAGCTATTCTGGGAACAATGATTAAAAGATTAAATATGTAGACAAAGTAACGGGATGTATTTTTATTTATCAGTGGGAAAAAAGAGTAGTTTCTTCTTAAAGCAAATATTCTGTACAGCAAGTTAAAGAAGACAGTAGCAAACTTGTATGGGCAGAGAAAGTTTCGACGGTTTCAAGAAAATTAACTGTCTTAGTTTATAATAACTGCAAATGATGAGTCGGAAGAGAAGCAATGAAAGCCATTAAAATGTTGGCAAAGTCGGCTCAGCTTTTATGAGTTTATTTGTAAGATAAAGAGAAAAACCTCATGAATTCTTCACTGCTAAAATATTACATTAACACAGTACTAGAATGTCATTTTCTCTCTATTTAAAATGACAAATTTGTGTAGCAGTATTCAGTCTGCTCTCAGAAGAAGTAGTTGTTTGTTACCTTCTGTATAACCTGCCCAGACAGATGAGATTCTTTTTCTTACTAGATTAGGCAGCATATAGGTGGGTCTTGTTTTTTTATCCATTCAGCCACCCTATGTCTTTTGGTTGGAGAAATTAGTGCATTTACATTTAAAATAATTATTGATAGGTATGTACTAATTGCCATTTTGTTAATTTTTTTTGCTGGCTGCTTCATAGTTCCTCTCTGTTTCTTCTCTCTTGCTTTCTTCTCTTGTTGTTGATGATCTTCTGTAGTGTTATGCTTCGATGCCTTTCTCGTTACCTTTTGTGTATCTATTATAGGTGTCTGCTTTAAGGTTACCATGAGGCTCACATATAACAGTCTCTATATATAACAGTTTATTTTAAATTGATAGCAAATGTGAACACATTCTACAAGTCTACATTTTTACACTCCCATTTTATATTTTTGATGTCACATTTTACATTAAAAAATTTTTGTGTATCCATAATTAACTAATTATTGTATAGTTTTTACTATTTTTCTCTTTTAACCTTCATACTAGCTTTATAAGTGATTAATCCATTTCCTTTACTATATATTAGCTTTATTAGTGAGATTTTTACTTTCCTATGTTTTCTAGTTACTAATTAGTACCCTTTCTTTTCACCTGAAAGAAGACCCTTTAACACTTCTTGTACAGCCAGTTTAATGTTGATGAACTTCCTTAGCTTTTGCTAGTCTAGAAAACTTTTGATCTCTTCCTCAAATTTGAATGATAATCTTGCTGGGTAAAGTATTCTTGGTTGGAAGTTTTTTCCGTTAAGCCTTTTGTATACATCATGCCAATCCCTTCTGATCTGCAAGGTTTCAGCTGAGAAATCTGCTGTTAGTCTTGTGGGGGTTCCCTTATACATAACAAATTGTTTTTCTCCTGCTGCTTTTAAGATTCTCTTTGACTTTCGGCATTTTAATTACAACGTGTCTTGGTGTGGGTCTCTTTGGGTTCCTCTTGTTAGGAACTCTCTGGGCTTCTTGGATCTGGACATCTGTTTCCTTACCCAGGTTAGGGAAGTTTTCAGCCATTATTTCTTCAAATAAGTTTCCTGCTCCTCTCCCTGCCTCTTGTCCTTATAGGACCCCTATAATATGAATATTACTTTGCTTGATGTTGTTCCACAGGTCCCTTAAGCCATCTTTTATTTTTCCTTGCTGCTTTGTTTGGGTAAGTTCCACTGTCCTGTCTCCCAGGTCACTAATTTTTTTCTTCTGCTTCATCTAAGCCCACTGTTGAACCCCTATAAATGTATCTTTTCAGTTCAGTTATTGTATTCTTCAGTTCTGTGACTTCTGTTTAGTACTTATACTGATATTTTCTATCTCTTTGCTGAAGTTCTCTCTGTTCTTCCATTCTCCTCCTGAGTTCAGTGAGCATCTTTAGGACCATTACTCTGAATTCTTCATTATGTAAATTACTTATCTTCCCATTTCATTTTTTTTTTTTCCTGGAGATTTATCTTGCTCTTTTGTTTGGAACCTATTCTTCTATTTCCTCATTTTGCTTGACTCTTCATGTTTGTTTCTGTGTTAGGTAAGACAGCTATCTCTCCCAGTCTGGAAGAGGTGGCCCCATGTTGGCAATGAGCTTTATTGTTAAATCCTGTCCTAGTTATTGGCTGTCTCTTGAAGTGTCTCTGTTTCAGAACCATGGGCTCAGAAATGCAATCCACCTAGCCACCAGAGCCCGATACTCAAGGGGCAGCCTCTGTGTGGGCTGTGTGTGCCCACTGGCTTTGGGGGTTTGTGGGGGAGGCAGGATATTCACCCACCACGTCCAATGAAGTGACAGGAACATACATGGAGGGGTGGGCACTCGCCCACCACCTCCAACAGGATTATGGCAGTGACACAGGGGATGGGGCACTCACCTGCTGCCTCTGGCAGGGCTACGGCAGGAGCATGGGGGTGTGGGTGCAAATAAAAGTGAGAGTACACAAATGGCACCCACTAGCATGTCCGTCCCTGGAGAGAGTCCCAACAAGCTTCTGTCCTTCTGGCAGATGTTTTAAGAATAGCAAATGAATCCCCTTCACATATGGCCTAGGCTCTTTTCAAATTGCTGTTTGTAGACTGAGTCCCAGGGTAAATGAATCTGCGCGTCAGCCCTTTAAGATCAGAGTCACCATTCCCTACAGCCCTACGGTTCCTTAGGAGGTAAGCCCTGTTGGTTTTCAAAGCCAGAGGTTTTTGAGGGTTTGGCAGTGAAAACATAAGGTGGTTTTCTTATGCTTTGTTTCTATTCTATTGGTGAAATAAGGACAATAGATGAGAGTGAGAAAAGTGGATAGGATTTTGGATGTTTGAAGTAAGAGACTATTTTATAGGGAATCTTTTGGGGAATGTGAGGGAAGATTGACAAAGGAAATATCACTGGACTGCTGGGCTTAACTGAGTGTTCCTTTGAGACTTGTCATAAATTTAACGTTGTCTTGTAGCTATATATAGCACATAATGAATGCAGCTGTGATCGTGTAATTTTTTTCCAGCTGCACTGAGCTAGTCTGTTGTAGGTGTGCAATATGTCAAGTGGCAGGTTTAACAAAGGTTAAATTTGTGCCAGGCAACTAGGACTTAGGGACAGAGGAGTAAGACTGTCAAGGCTAGGAGAGAGAGATGGAGTATAATACCGGATCATTAGGGCAGGTGAGTAGGAAATGAGCTATCTCTGGTGGTACTTGAATTTATGTCAGAAACTTTACAAATATGGGCAAAAGCTTTGACAGTAAGGATCAAACCAAATGCTCAGGCAAGGAAACCTAGAATAGTCTTACCAGCAAAGAGCAGGAAGGTAGAATAGGTAGGACAAAAGGAGGTCAGCGATGAAAGAGAGAATAAAGCAGCAAAATTTATCAGCCTTGAAAAGGCAGTGAACTTTAGTCAGCCAAAAATCAGCTGGGTTTGGACCAGGGACAATAGCAGAATAAAAAAACAAACCACGGGATGTGTTATGCTACCACAGAGAGCTATCAAATAATATCTTTCGGTGGGGTGGCCCAGGGCATCTCTGAGACACTCAAGTGGCCCATCCTGGCCCTAAAAAGGCTAATCCATCACAAGCTCAATCCCAATGAAGAATAAACTTAAACTCAGTTCTCTCATGCTGGCTCACAGGACAGCCTTAAGCTTTCACGGTAGATCAAGGACCTTGCCACAAGCTTAATGGGAGCTAAATTTCCAAAATATCTGGGGTGGTAACACTGTGCCCCCAAAGCTGGGACAAGGGTTCCCATAGCTGTGTATTTGACTGGGTTGCCCACAAGGCTGTTCTTTTCTGACACAAAATGTAGGTACCCCCAAAGCAATTCTTTTTCCTATCATTTGCCCTTGAGGATCCATTACTATATTGCATCTTTTTCATATGCACTGTTAATTGCCAGAGTGAATGATTTTGTGAAAAATAATTTTCCTTTCCTCGGTAATGGGAAATTCTTTTCATGCTGTCCAAGTATAATAAGTACCATTTATTCAGTGTTTATATATGCCTGACTACACTAAATTCCTTACATAGTCTCATTTATTCGTCTCAATATGCCTCTAAAGTCGGTATTATCATGATTCTATATTTTTACATATGAGGTAACCGAAGCCCAGAAAGTATAACTGACCTGCCTAGAGTCACGTGACCCATAAGGGCAGAAGCCAGTACTTAAACCTAGACCTTTGCCCAAAATTCCTGCTCTTAAACTGATTGATATGCATAGGCAAGAATATGCAGTGGGAAGCAAGAGGGAACTGATATATTCATACAAGATGGGAGAATATTCTAGCTTCCACCTTCTCACTCGCATATTCATTCAACTCCATTATAGGTAAATAAAAAATCCCCCATTACAGATTTGTGGGAGTCTTCTGGGGACTCTTTTACCTACCAGCAAACTTTTCAGTAATGGTGGGGATTATTTTTAAAAAACAAAAAGGAGGAGAAAAGTGAGAAGTGGAAATGATGGAGAATATTTTCCCCTCCGGGTCCAGGCAAATGCATTTGTCTTATTAACTATCTTGACTCCTGGTGAAAAGACAGACACTCAGCAAGTGAAAGTAGTGCTCTTCCCTAGTACCTGTCCTACCTGTGTGAGGACTAGAAATAATCAGGGGAGAATATCCTATTCAATCTTCTGCATCACATGCTTATTCGATTGGCATTGCTCCAGAGCAAATAAATTACTATGGAAGGAGCAGCTTTACTTGACTTTCGACTAAACAATAATAACATCAACAAAACAATAACAATAATAGCAAAAAATAACCATATTAACCACTGTGGATTTGTGTGCCACCTGGATTTTTCAGGAATATGAGGTCCACAGCCCTGATGTGTCTGTTGTTTAATGCCTGGTCTTCTATGGTACATACAGATCAAAAACTCCTCCCTGAAAACTCATGAGAAATTTACATACAGTGAATTCACAGAACCCTCAGTTTTTTTTGTAACAGAACCTGAACGATCATACTTTATTCCTTTCTACTTGACTTTCAAAAGTAACATTTTATTATGCAGGGACATCAAATGTCACATAATTTGCATATATTTGAAGAAATTAACAAGTTATATTTTTTATTCATTTAGTACCTGGCTCAAAATACCAACCTTGAAACATCTCAGAAGAATCCTTATTAATTAGAACTCTCAGTTTTTTATTATGCATTTGGTCAGGGACTAATTGCCATATCATAAACACTCTTTGAACAGCTGCTTTTTTAAAAATGTGTGTTGGTTTCTCGTTTCATCAAACTTAATACATTTTATTTCCCTTGAATATGGAATTCTAATTCAATATTTAACCTTGACTCAAATTTTACCCTTTTTAAAATAAAGACACATTAGTTTTGTAAAAATATTTTTTCTAATTATCTGCTAAGTAAACTTCTTTTCTCTTCTTTTACCTCTAACGGAAACAACTCAATCTTTATGCAAAGATATTTGATGATATATATAATACTGGTTTTACAGAATACCATGTCATTTCATTGCATAATTCATTTTAGTGCTTCTATCTATCAAAATACAGTATTTTGATATTCATCAGAAGTTTCTCTAATAATTTTCTTTCTCCTTTCAAATAGGCACATATAAATGAAGGAACTGCCTTACAACACGTAATTGGGCTGACTTATTTGCTTGTGTTTGGGGATTTATACAGTGATTTGTCTCCAAAGAGCAACGGAAGTAATTTCTAAAGATGGGAAACATAAAAATGTTAATGTGAAGACGAGAGGGGAGGTTTTAATTAAGGAGAGGGCTGATGAATTGTGCTGGTGATGACAACTCTGACATCATTGCCTGTCTCCGTGAGGACACGAGAGACAAAACAGGAGGGTGCCTTTGGGAAGTCGTAGTTATCATCACCCAAGGCAATGAGCTGTTCAGTACAGCTTAATTACGACTGCTGCTTGTCACCCCGATACTTGACAATGCACCATGTGCACTTTCCTTGCTCTGTCAACTGCCCGCTCTGTCAGCCGACGGAGCATTTGCTGCCAAACGTGTGGCTGTCTTCCATCGCCAGAGAAGATGGATGGTTTACCCACATCTAGCCTCCAGGCAAGGGCCAACTCATTTTCTCCTCAAAATATCTTGTTTCCTGGGACAGGTTCCACCAGAAATTTGACTGGAAATTTGTTTGCTTACTTACCACATCTTAGGTCAGAAAAAAAGGGAGGGAAAAAAATCCCTCGTTTCTGACCGTTCTCATGAAAAATGACTGAAATTGGTCAGATGACAGAATAATTTTAAAAGGAAAACAGCTGAGGTTTTCCAGAAGCTCAGTGAGCTCCAGGAGCTAATGAAACAACTGTATCCTCCACAGACACAGCAAAGGAGCACAACGGATTCAAGGGCTGCTCTGCAGCTAACAGTTCTTTGAAAGTCTTTCATTTATTTCTCAGAAGAGATGAGCTCAAGTTGAATAAAGAATTGTTATTTTTTAAAAAAGACAGAGAATGGGAGGTTATAAAAAAGAGTATTTTAGATTCTTATACATGGAAAGACGCACATTTTTTAAAATTACAATCTATCTCTCACTAATGAAGAATATAATTCTCCAGTTTTCAAAGAGTAAAAATTAA
The DNA here is from genome assembly GCF_030028045.1 of Hippopotamus amphibius kiboko. NCBI lineage: Eukaryota > Metazoa > Chordata > Mammalia > Artiodactyla > Hippopotamidae > Hippopotamus > Hippopotamus amphibius. The sequence goes on from NC_080187.1 coordinate 114,912,052, forward strand.
TGTTAAATTCCAATTTTTTTTACAAATTGAATCATCCTTCAACTATTTCATGTGTTCACCATTGTTTTATTTTTGGTTTTTATAGAAAATTGATACCATAGTTTAGGTAAATCAGCAGCCTTACAATTTTTTGTTTTGTTTTGTTTTAGTTAGGTAAAGTATTCTTTTCATGCATAAGTCCAAGACTCAAGAGTTAGTTTTCAGTGTTGGGCTGACAAATATGGCCTAGGTAACCTTTGCAATTATTTTTGCCTTTCAGAGTAAAAGACCTTTGTTCTTTAGCAGTTAACACCACACACACACTCTCTCTCTCTCTCTCTCACAACTTGAAAACTGAGCTTCTGCCAGGCCCCTCTGCCATCTGCCCATGTATGAAATCAGTAATTTGATAGGCTGCATCACATAGACTGACCATCTGCAATCCTGGTAACAGTATTTAAGCTCTGAGATCCCACTAGGAAATCTGTTCAAATATAGATCATCCACTGCTTTATGTTTTCAACTATTTTAAAACTAGATAAAAGAGAAACCTTGGTTATATTCATAGAAATTTCCTTTCCCAAAAGAGAATAACCCAAGTAAGCACTTTTGAAGTTTATATCCAGTTGCATACAATTAGACATTGTGCATTTCTGCAAAAATAGAAGGTTAGTTGGAGATATCAATCAGTAAACAGAGTCTGTAAAATGTTCAACAAATACAGACATTGACTTTGGCATATTCACAGAATTAATGTCTTTTTGGATATAATAGTAGATAATTTTTGTTCTTTAGAATTAACATAAGTTTACATAGTTACTTTCAGTAAATTTAATCACTGGAACTGAAAGAAAGCTGCCTATGCAGCAGTATTGAATGGAGCACTTACAATGTATCTGTAGCATAAGTGGAATGTGCTAGGGAAAAGAAGATTAGAAGATAACTTCAGGAAGAGTTCCATGGCAAAAATAATTTCTACAAATCACATAAAGAGCTATTTGTTTCCTCTCATAAATGTACAGTGAGAATATCTGGTTTAAGTTGTAAAAGATACACACAAAGGCTATCCATAAAGTATTTAATTAATTATACATTTTACAAAGGTACATTTCTATGTCTAGTTACTAATAGTATCAAAATGCCTTAGTGTTCCCCAATCTTATAAAACTTAATATTCAAGAATGGGTTTGATTTCACTGTTTGTTGTCCATTAAAAAAAAAACAGCTTCAATTAATCCAAACATATTCCTTATATTATTAGGCATTAGAGAAACACTGAAGCATCTGTGGCTCCAACAATCCTTCTTTCTAACTCTGGGCACCTACGTGCCAACAGACAACGCAGAGTGGAGCAGACAGTAAACACCTGCTCTTCAGGATCAGTGATCATTAACCCTGGAGCTCTTCCTAGCAATTCTCTTCCACTCTGGATCTTACCTCCTTACTTCTCTATTCCGCCCCCCCTTAGCCAACTTCCCTGATCACTGCTGTTTGTTTCCTTAAACCTTTAACATCTTCCAGCTCTCTCCTCTCCTCTAGATTTCCTGTGGGAGCCTCCTGACCACCTTGCTCAATTGTCACTTAGTACCTCAGGATTACAGTCTGTGTCTTAACTCTCCTACAAGATTCAAAGCTCCTCAAGGGTATACACATTTTATGCTTCAACCATACAAAGTATTTTGCTAATTACATTACTCAGTAAATTTAAGTCAGTCTCTAGGGCCATCCGATTTCAGCATCAAATTCGCTGGACGAGATCAAAAATAGTCAGAAGATTTTAATCTGCAGGACCCTCCGGTTTATTGGAACTGGCTGCCTGAAAGAAGACTGCATAGCAATACCTGCCATGTCTGTGGGAGGCGGGAATAATGACACACGTGCAAATGTCTGCTCCCCGAGACTAAGTGATCTTGGCACGAATTAAATACAAGACGTTGCAGCTTCTCACCCAATTGTTTTCAGAAGATTCTGCAGAAAAAGAATCTTTGACTGGACTTTTATAGGATAATACATGTCCCTGGTTATATGCTCTGCTTCTGCTGAAATGAATATTTGCTTCAGATGAGTATTTATTTCCTTTAGACCAGTGGGTCAGACTCTGCTCAAGAGTCTGAGAAACGCGTTGGGTGCAGCCCAAAATGAATGCTTGCTTTTGGGGATGCAGATCTTTGGGCCTGCATAATATTATCCTTTATACGTACCCTGCTCCTACTCTAAGGATGGGCCGTGTGCAAGGATGTTCAGCCTCCACAAGGGACTGACTCTCCACTGTTTCAGATTTTAGTAGTAACAGCCATAACAATAGTAATTTCCTGATTTTATTTGCTTTAAGTTTTATTTTATCATATTTAATAGCAATTGTTGAAATTTTTACGACATAAAAACAGAGGCCAAGGCAAGTAGACTTGTATAAGCTTTGAAATTAAAATAAATGGTACTTTGCTTTTCCCAGAACATCCTAATCCCACAGACACTAAAGGATCCTGAGTGTCACTGAACGTGAGGCTTGGGCTCTCATCTCTCCATCTCACATCCTCCACTGCACTGCCAGAGCCAATCTTGATAACAGTTCCTTACTAGTGTGTTCTCATCACAAAACACCACACACCACACTAAACAGCTAAGAAGTCAGCCAAGTTGCCATTTGCCTTTCATCACTGTCTTAAATCTTAGAAGTTTAGATTTCAGAAGATCAAACAGTACTTCTCTTGGAATTATAAAGCATTATGTAACCAATTCCATTACCTAAGAAAGTAAAAGCTAACGTGACAGTTGCCTACTTGTGCCAAATGACCTACCTGTGCTTTAATTTCACTCAATTTACTCTTAGGAACTCACAGCTGCTATGTCTCAAGAGTTGCTGGGGATGCTTTTTCTACTAAATCTACAGAGGTCTTAATATATGGGGGTAATTTTCCTCCTGCATGGAGCGTAAATAAACTAGATAATCAAAATCAGGCTCTGTACTGATGGAAGCAGTGATACAAAAAAAATATATAAAAAGTTTCACACTTAGAGAAATAATTATGAGTGAAAGAAAAGAAAAACCAAACACTTAAAAAGTACAAGAAAAAAAAAAGTACACAAATTTAAAATACTAACAGCATGTATAAACAAATGGGTTAGCCCATACTGTGAAGTGGTAAATGGATTGAGCAAAATGATATGTTCCACATTCTCTTATCTACACTCGTCAAAGTTAATATTGTATAAAGACTTTTGGCTAGCTTATATGTTCCCATTTGTAAAAAAGACCTCTGCACACTCTTCGTATCTTCCCCCCTTTTTTGTTGATAGGCAGGAAATTTCATATATACATTTTGCTTATTTTTCTCTGTCAATAGTTTCTTCAGGTCAGTGTAACATTAGAATGATTTGATCTTTTAAGAAAAAGTGTGCTACTGTTTTAAATAACTTTTAAGTAAAATTTTTATTTCATTTCTTTATGACGGAGTTGGCACATAAAGTTTAGAAGATTAAACATACTTTCTTTGATATACTGGTGTGGTTTTATTTCTCTTCTGTTACAAGGGACTAAGAGTCATTTAAATACTCAAATGGGGTGATCTGTGGATTGTACAATGACAAATGCATTTTTAAATAAACCTCTCGTTGGTGCTTAGTTTTGCGGGAGAAGAACTAAATTAAAGGCAGAGAAGTGCATTCCATTTTCAACATACACATTAAGAAGAACTGTACATCATATCCTTCAAAGTCTTTCCAGTTTCATGGCCCTGTCGTTAAAAATGTGCTGAGTGTGGTTTCTCTTCTTAGCTTACATATAAGACATGCATATACTTACTCATTTTTGTCATTACTTTCCCACTCATGTCATACCTCTCCCACTAAACAGCTTACATGTGGTTAATTTTTACCCTGAACTTCAGAATGTTAGTACTTTGTATTCATATAACTTTAATTTTGTAGAAAACAAGATTATTTAACAGTCTCTCTAATGAAGTAGGGAAGGGGACAGGATATGTGAAAAACACCTTTTCCAAAATGGATTTGAGCTTATCTGGCACCTTGGAATTTACCAAAGCATCTTGGGAACTTACCAAGTCCCACTTGCATTTAAGGGACCTAGATATTCTCTGCTGAGGACGTGACAGGTAAGTTTGATTTCAATTCAAATACATCTTGCAAGTGAATATTTGCAAATGTGAATGACTCCATAAAATGAAGAGTTACACCAGATACGGAAGAATTTTTAAAGCAAGGGATGCAATACACTTTGATATAACTATCAGAACATTTGTACATTGGGTTTCAACTTTTTCAGATTTAACAGCATCTATCTTAATAGCTATGATTTTAACTATCACTAAGAAGACTGAGCAAATATTGTAATAAAAATGTTAGAAAAATTGTTACACTTTTGTATAAACAATGTAACTTGTTTTAGATGTATTTTGCACATGCAGATGTTTAACCTGTCCCCCTTTTTTTGATCCCACTGTTTTAATCCTGAGAATGCTTCGATATTTCTTTATAAATGTAAATATTTAAATAAGAATTTTGTCTTCATTGGAATTTTATTTGAAAATATTCACCACGTATCAATTACTTTCTATAACATTTTACATTAAGCTTTCCTTTGATTAATCAGTTTGTTTTCCATATCCACTTTTTATTTTTTGGCCATGCCATGGCACATGGGATCTTAGTTCCCCAACCAGGGATTGAAACTGTGCCCTCTGCAGTGGAAGCATGGAGTCCTAACCCCTGGACCACAAGGGAATTCCCTCATAAATCCACTCTTTTTTTTAAATGTATTATTTTACTTATTTATTTATTTTTGGCTGCATTGGTTATTTGTTGCTGCCTGCGGGCTTTCTCTAGTTGTGGCAAGCAGGGGCTACCCTTTGTTGTGGTGCACAGGCTTCTCAGTGCGGTGGCTTCTCTTGGTTGCGGACCACAGGCTCTAGGCTCTCGGGCTTCAGTAAATGTGGCACATGGACTCAGTAGTTATGGCATACAGGCTTAGTTGCTCCACAGCATGTGGGATCTTCCTGGACCAGGGCTCAAACCCGTGTCCCCTGCATTGGCAGGCAGATTCTTAACCACTGCGCCAGCAGGGAAGTCCTATCCACTTTTATACTTTGTAGCTTTTGCCTTTTCAAGTGTTCTTTTGCAGACATAAATCTATCAAATCCAAATTTCTCCATTCAAATTTTGTAGTTTTGCTGTGTGTGGTTTTTACTGTCAATGTAAGTTTCTGTTGTTTATTTTCACTATTAATATTTACTGTGAATCCTCTCACATAATTAAATGAGGATTTCCACATTGGTCTAGGATAAATCTACTATAATACTATTTAATACAACCTACCAATTCTAAATATAAACTTTTGGAAAAAAGTCTTTTTTTTTCATAGTGACATAAAATTTAGTTGTCTTAGACTGACTCTTTTTAGAGTCAATGGAACAGTAATTTAATTTTCCAAACACTTATGCTCACTTTGGATATAATACACAAACTTACTATTGCAGAGCAAATGAAGATTAAAAACAGGCACAAGGTGATTTCAAGATCAAATCACTGGGTACAAATTGCCACGTGTCATTTTCCCTGTTCTCTGTGACTTCTGCTATGCAGCTAGGAGAGGTTTTTTCCCTCTTGCATGTGTCCTTTAGGCCCCCCTCAAATTCACATCAGCCAACTAAAATAATTATCAAATGGACTTCCCTGGTGGTGCAGCAGTTAAGAATTCACCTGCCAATGCAGAGAACACGAGTTGATTCCTGGTCCAGGAAGATCCTACATGCTGTGGAGCAACTAAGCCCCTGAGTCACAACTACTGAGCCTGTGCTCTAGAGCCCATGAGTCACAACTACTGAGCCCTTGCACCGCAGCTACTGAAGCCGGCACACCCTAGAGCGCGTGCTCTGCAACAAGAGAAGCCATCACAATGAGAAGCCTGTGTACCACAATGAAGACCCAATGCAGCAAATAAATAAATAAATAAATAAATAAATAAATAAATATCAAATACTAAAGGAATCACCTTTTTGCAACCTACTGGGACTATTTTCTTCTGGTCAATTATCTAAAAGAAGTTACTCTGTCCCAGCCCAGTGCCAGACACAGAGCACGAGCTAAATAAATACTTATAAGTCTATTCTTGAGATGTAAGGGAATACAGAAACCAGTAGTTTTCGAAAGCAAGGTACATTGTGTACATTTATAACATTAGACATCAGTCTGGAAATACCACATTATCTCAACACTTTGCAAGTCTTTAAATAAGCATTTTGGACGTCTTAATGCTGATTTCCACACTTCCAGTCTATTGATGCATCTGTGAAAAACCTTTTGACAAAGATAATCTACATTTTATTTGTGTATCGCTTAAAGTAAAATTAAAGGAGTCGTTCAACAGCAGTAGAGAGCTCAACCAATACTCCAGAAGCAGCTGGAAGGCACCCAGTTGATACCAAGAGCATCCTTTACGTGGGAATTCCTCCTTCATGGCAAAGAAAAGAGACAGAAACAAGGAGAGATGATAGAAAAGCCCTCAAACTTGTTGTCTCTGGAAGATTGTAAAAACTGTTTAGACCCAGAAAATTTAACATCAAGTTAGACTATTTGCAAAGAGTAATAACAAAGAGCTCCTAATGACACACATCCCTAGAGGGTTAATGTCCCTGAGTAAGTGTGGACAGAAACAAACTGGACAAACCTTGAAAGGTGGAAGAATGATAAGTTAAAAATTATGGGTGAGAAAGATGAGGAGGAGGAGGAGAAGCAGTTGAGAAAAACCTAAAGTAAATTATGCACATGTTAGATTTCTGTTATTTGTTGCTTTCTTTTTAAACTAGAACATTTCACAGGTAATATGTATATAGGAAAGTTAGTAGATGTATATTATTTTGATAAATCACTTCCAAACATTTTATTATATTATTACCTCCACATTTTTTTAATAAAGACAAGATGTACTGGGGACAATATTTTAACATCTATGTGGACTTTGAGTTCTGGCCATGATAGAATACAGCCAGAAAAAAACTACAGAACTGGAAAAACCATGTCAAGCTATTGCTTTTAGGCACTGGACAACAGAAAGAACGGGATATAATCCTTCAGAAAAGAGAAATGCATGAGGCTACACATTCACTCTGATTTTTTCCTGGGAGCCCTCTTTCCAAAATGAAGTGGAAGCAAGCTGAGTCCAAAAAGAAAACAGTGATCATACTGATTGGAGGAAACAGAAATCAATGTTTGGGGATGCTGAGGGAACTGGAATTTGCTGGAAAGGTACCAGAGAGGAATAAGATGTTCAGAAAAGGAACAGAAATCTTCACAGGATTCCACTGAGTCTGGGCCAAATACTACTTTATACTATGTACAGGGCAAAATGTTACAAGGACTAGAACAGAACAGTTACTGGGGGGCTGTGAGTTGAATAATGATTCTGGAGACAATATGATGCTAGGAAAAACTGGAATTCCAACTATCCACGGTGGAGAGAACTTGCTGAACATTCTGGGCATTTAGTTGAGAGCCCAAAATGGATCTGCTTCAGGGGAGTTACACTAAGGCCATCCCAAGCACAACAAAATAAAGTCTTAAACCAAGCCTCAACAGGATCAAGCTGACCCTCTAGTACATTACCTGCCCATAAGTATGAAACTCAATGATCTTTATATGAAAACAAGAAAATCTAGATTCTCAATAATATAGCATCTACAATTCCCTGCAGACTATAAAAAATGACTAGATGTGTGAAGACATAGGAAGGTATAATATGTAACCATGAGAAACAATAGACAAAACAAACAGTCTCAAAGATGACACAGATGTCGGCATTGGAAAGTAAGGTCTTTAAAAACAGCCATTTATAAACACACGAAGGGTTAAAAAAGTACACGTCAAGATGCTAAAGGGTCAAATTATCAAGAAATCCTATACAAACAGATGAAGGGACATACCATGTTCTTAGATTGGAAGAATCAATATTGTGAAAATGACTATACTACCCAAAGCAATTGACAGATTCAATGCAATCCTTATCAGTTTACCAGTGGCATTTTTCACAGAACTAAAACAAGGAATTTTATTATTTGTATGGAAACACAAAAGACCCTGAATAGCCAAAGCAATCTTGAGAAGGAAAGATGGAGCTGGAGGAATCAGGCTTCCTGACTTCAAACTGTACTACAAGGCTACAGTGATCAAGACAGTATGGTACTGGCACAAAAATAGAAAGGAAGATCAATGGAACAGAATAGAGAGCCCAGAGATAAACCCACGCACATATGGGCACCTTGTCTTTGACAAAGGAGGCAAGAACATACAATGGAAAAAAGACAGCCTCTTCAATAAGTGGTGCTGGGAAAATTGGACAGCAACATGTAAAAGAATGAAATTAGAACACTTCCTAACATCATACACAAAAAATAAAATCAAAATGGATTAAAGACCTACATGTAAGGCCAGACACTATCAAACTCCTAGAGGAAAACATAGGCAGAACACTCTATGACATAAATCAAAGCAAGATCCTTTCTGACCCACCTCCTAGAATAAAGGAAATAAAATCAAAAATAAACAAATGGGACCTCATGAAACTTAAAAGCTTTTGCACAGCCAAAGAAAATCATAAACAAGACAAGAAGACAATCCTCAGAATGGGAGAAAATATTTGCCAACAAAGCAACGGACAAAGGATTAACCTCCAAAATATACAAGCAGCTCATGCAGCTCAATATCAAAAAAACAAACAACCCAATCCAAAAATGGGTGGAAGACCTAAACAGACATTTCTCCAAAGAAGACATACAGATGGCTAATGAACACATGAAAAGATGCTCAACATCACTAATCATTAGAGAAATGCAAGTCAAAGCCACAATGAGGTATCACCTCACACTGGTCAGAATGGGCATCATCAGAAAACCTAGAAACAATAAATGCTGGAGAGGGTGTGGAGAAAAGGGAACCCTCCTGCACTGTTGGTGGGAATGTAAGTTGGTACAGCCACTATGGAAAACAGTTTGGAGGTTCCTTAAAAAACTACAACTAGAACTACCATATGACCCAGCAATCCCACTACTGGGCATATACCCTGAGAAAACCATAATCCAAAAAGAAATATGTATCACAATGTTCATTGCAGCACTATTTACAATAGCCAGGACATGGAAGTAACCTAAATACCCACCAACAGATGAATGGATAAAGAAGATGTGGCACACATAGACAATGGTATATTACTCAGCCATAAAAAGGAATGATATTGAGTTATTTATAGTGAGGTGGATGGACCTAGAGACTGTCATACAGAGCGAAGTAAGCCAGAAAGAGAAAAACAAATACTGTATGCTAACGCATATATGGAATCTAAAAGAATGGTACTGATGAACCCAGTGACAGGGCAAGAATAAAGAGGCACATGTAGAGCACAGATTGAGGACACAGAGGGTGGGGCAAAGGGGAAGCTGGGACAAACTGAGAGAGTAGCACTGACATATATACACTACCAAATGTAAAATAGATAGTGGGAAGCTGCTGTATAACACAGGGACCTCAACTCTATGATGGGTGATGACTTAGAGGGCTGGGATAGGGAGTGTGGGAGGGAGTCGTAGGAGGGAGGGGATATGGGGATATGTGCATAAATACAGCTGATTCACTTTGTTGTACAGCAGAAACTGGTACAACAGGGTAAAGCAATTATACTCCAATAAAGTGCTTAAAAAAATGCCGTAATCCTCTTTCAATGCACAGAGTTTCAAACTACATACTTAAAAAAAATGAAAAAAATTAAAGGGAAGAACTGACAAAGCCACAATTATAGTTAGATATTTTAACATTCCTCTCTCAGTCACTGACAGAATAAGGAAACTGAAAAATCAGAAAAAATATAAAAGACTTAATATTATCAACCAATTTAATCTAACTGATTGTATTTATGGATACTACACCTAGCATCTAGAGAATACATATTCCTTTAAAGTGCACATGTAATATTCACCAAGAAAAATCCTGTACTGAGCAAAAAAGAAGTCTCAAAAAATGTAATAAGATTAAAATCATGCAAAGTATGCTCTCTGACCACAATAAAATTAAATTAAAAATCAATGAACAGGGCTTCCTAGGTGATGCAGTGGTTAAGAATCCACCTGCCAATGCAGGGGCACGGGTTCGAGCCCTGCTCCAGGAAGGTCCCACATACCGCAGAGCAACTAAGCCCGTGTGCCACAACTATTGAGCCTGCACTTTAGAGCCTGTGAGTCACAACTATCGAGCTCATGTGCTGCAACTACTGAAGCCCATGTGCCTAGAGCCAGTGCTCCGCAACAAGAGAAGCCACAGCAATGAGGAGCCCGCGCACCACAATGAAGAGTAACCCCCACTCACTGCAACTAAAGAAAGCCCAAGCACAGCAAAAAAAAAAAAAAAGACCCAACACAGGCAATAAAATAAATAATAAATAAATAAATAAATAAATAAAATTTAAAAAAATCAATGAACACAAAATATCAGATATCAAATATTTGAAAATATCAAAATATTGGAAAATTAAGCAATACATTTCTAAATACTTCCATAGGTCCAAAAAAAGCATAGAATAATTAGGTAATACTTTTAACTAAATGATAATGAAAGCAAAACAGGTACAAATTTGTGCAATACGGCTAAAGGGAAATTTATAGCTCTATATTAGAAGAGAAGAAGTAAGTTCAACTTTAGCTTTAAAAAGAAAACTAAATTAAATGCAAATAAACAAAAGGAAGAAAATAATAAATATAGAAGCAGAAATCAATGAAACAGAATTTAAACAAACACTAGAGATAATCAACAAAGTCAAAAGTTGATTCTTTGAAAAGATTAATAAAATTGATAAACCTATACCTAGACTGACCAAGAATAAAAGAGGGGGAAAAATACTAGCATCAAGAATGAAAGAGGGTGTCACTAGGGAAACTGCATACATTATATATCAAAAAGTACTATTATTAAAGATTTTTTGCTGAAAAACTGGACAACTCAGGACAAATGCAAGAAAAAAACTGAGGGGAGGAGACACAAATTGCCAAAACAGACACAAGAAGTTAGAAAATCTGAGTACTACAACATCGCTTTGAATTTGTAATCAGAAGCTTTCCCTCAAGGAAAATTCCAGGCTAATCTGGAGTCTCTGGTGAATTCTACTAGCATGTAAGGAAGAAATAATACTAATTCTAAACAATTTTTTTTCAGAAAATAGAAGGAGAAGAAATACTTTCCAACTCATTGTATGAGGCTCAGATAATCTTGATACCAAAACCAGATAATGACATTACAAAAAAAAAATTTACAGACCAATATCTCTCATGAACATAGACACAAAAGTCCTTAACAAAATATTAGTAATTAAATCTAGCAATGTATAAAAGAGAAAATATACCACAACTGAGTGAAATTTTTCACAGGAAGGCAAAGTTAGTTCAACACCAGAAAATCAATTACTACAGTTAACCACATAAACATTAAAATGGAAAATTGTATGATCATCTCAATAGATACAGAAAAAAGTCAACATCTCTTCATGATAAAAAAAAAAGTTAACACTTTAGGAATAGACTCTTATAAGAGATATTTGTAGAAAACCTACAGTTAAAAGTATATTTGATATACTACCAACTGCAAAATAGTCAGTGGGAAGTTGTTGTATAACAAAGGGAGTCCAACTCGAGGATGGAAGATGCCTTAGAGGACTGGGGCAGGGAGGGTGGGGGGGACTCGAGGGGGGGGCGTCAAGGAAGGGAGGGAATATGGGGATATGTGTATAAAAACAGTTGATTGAACCTGGTGTACCCCCCAAAAAAATAAAATATAATAATAAAAAAAAAAAAAAAACCCAAAAAAAAAAAAAAAAAGTATATTTGATGGTAAAGGACTGAAGGCTTTCTTTTTAAGATTGGGAACAAGCAAGAGATGTCCACGCTCACCACTTCTATTCAACATTTTTCTTGAAGTTCTAGCCAATGAAACAATTTGGGAAAAAAAGTATAAACATTGGAAAGAAAAAACTAAAACTCTCCCTTATTTACATATAATTGTTTATATAGAAAATGCCAAAGAATCTACAAAACAACTTCTAGAACTCTTATGTACCTTTAGCAAGGTTACAGGATACCAATACAGGTCAAATACAAAAATCAATTGTTTTTTGAGATTTTAGCAATGAGTACTCAGAAAATGAAATTTAAAACCATCATATATAATAATATTAAAAATATAAAAAATACAATACTCAGAGATAAACTTAGTAAAATATGTGCAAGAGCTCCTCACTAAAAACTACTAATCATAGCTGAGAAAAAAATTAAAGAACACCTGCACTAAAAGAGAAATAGACATCTATGAATTGGAAAGCTCAATATTTCTAAAATGTTATTTTTTCCCAAATTGATCTGTAGATTGAATGCAATCCCAATCACAATCCCAGCAGGCTTTTTAACATTTGTTTCGCTTTTAGAAACTGGTAAGTTGGTTCCAAAATGTATATGAAATGCAAAATATCTAGAAAACTAATCTTGAAAAAGGAGAAATAGATTGGAGAATTTACAGTACTTGTTCAAGAAATACTATAAATTTATAGTAATCAAACTAGTGCAGTATTGGCATAAGGACAGACAAGTTGATCAAGGGAAAGGCATAGAAATCACAGAAAGAAACCCACACTTACTTAAGATCATGAACCTAAAAGCAAAAGCTAAAATGTTGATACATCTAGGAAAATATTAGGAGAATTTCTTTGCCAACTTGATTTAGGCAAACACTTCTTAGAAGACAGAAAGCGCTAACAATAAAAAACACAAAACAGAAAAAAAACTAGATTTCATTCAAATTAAAAACTTCTGCTCACCAGAGACACCATTAAGAACATTAATAAGCAAGCCACAGACCAGGAGAAAATCTTTGCAAAATATATATCAGACAAAGAACTTGTTTCCAGAATACATAAATAAGTCCTACAAATCACTAACAATAAGACAACCTCATGTGCAAAAAAACTGGCAAAAGATTGAACAGATACTTTACAAAGGAAAAATATACAAATGACAAGTAAGACATGAAAAGTGCTTAACATGTTTATCAGGGAAATTAAAATTAAACCCCAAATGCAATACCACTACACACATGCTAGGATGACTCAAATGAAAAGCAATGACAATACCAAGTGTTGGTGGCAACAACCAGAACTCTCACACATCGCTAGTGAGAGGGTAAAATGTCACAAGATTTGGAAGACTGCTGTGAGGTTTCTTATAGCCTTAAATTCCTACCTATGTCCCATCAATTCCCTGGATATATACCTGCAATTAACGTAAATGTATGTCCACAAATGTGTGTACAAGAATGTTCATGGCAAATTTATTCACAAGTTGATATGAAGTTAATATTTATAATTCATATCATTTATTCACAGTAAGCCCTAAATGGAAACAATCCAAATGTATGTCAAAAGGAAAGTAAGTAAACAAACTGTGCTATATTCAGACAACGGAATACTGTGAAGTGACACAAAGGAATGAACCACTGCTGTATGCAACAACAGGAATGAATCTCCAAAATACTCTGAGCGAAAGAAACCAGATTCATTGATATGAAGATGCAGAACAAGCAAAACTACTTTATGGGTTTAGTCCACAGCAGTAGTTTCCTATAGGAAAGGGAGTTGACTGGGAAGGGACAAGAAGAAATTGGGAGGAAGGAAAATTTCTATTATCTTGAAAATGATGTGGGTTAGATTTACGTGAATTTGTCAAAACTCTTCAAATTATGCTCTTATGATCTGTGCATTTCACTGTATGTAAATTTTACATTAATACCCTTTTTAAAAAAGGAAACCATATCTACTCATGGTTTGCTCTAAGAATACAGTTCTTTCTGAAAACCTAACAATGTCAATGCATGCGTAGACAAGGTGCTTTGTTCATTTCTGTCAAGGCTTTGGTTTTGCATTGGTACTTGATCTGGACCATATTTCATACAATCCACTAACAAATACATTTGAAACATTACTAATTGTTTCTCTAAATGATTCAACCTTTGTTACACTTTTCTACCACTTGAAAAACAACCCATTTTTGTTGTCAAGAATCTGGTCAGTAGCAAGGAGTGTTTTTAGTGAGGATTAGCTGCTTCCTGCCGCATTAACTCCTTCCCGTATACCCTGCAGTTCAGTAATAACTCTCTGCCATTAAAACATAATTTCCTGGGGGCTTTCCTGGGGGCGCAGTGGTTAAGAATCCACCTGCCAATGCAGGGAACACCGGTTCGAGCCCTGGTCAGGGAAGATCCCACATGCCACGGAGCAACTAAGCCCGTGCGCCACAACTACTGAAGCCTACAGGCCTGAAGCCTGTGCTCCACAAGAGAAGCAACCGCACTTGAGAAGCCTGTGCACTGCAAAGAAGAGTAGCCCCCACTTGAAAGCCCGTGCGCAGCAACAAAGACCCACCGCAGCCAATAAATAAATAAATTTATAAAAAAACAAAACAAAACATAATTTCCTATGTCCTTAAGCTTGGGCAGCTCTTTCCACCTCTGTATTTTGGTTTGCACTTTGCCCATGATATGAACAACTTCTGCTTTTCTGCATTTCTCATTCATTCAATAAATATTTATTGCATAGCAACCAGGGGTCAGGTGATGGGTGACTGTATTCAGGCTGGTAAGGATCCAATCCAAAAAAAAAAGCAGATAAGGTTTCATCTCTGAGTTTATAGTCTGGAGTATCTGGGTTCAGACAAATCAAATAATCACACAGGAACGTGTAATTAGAAGTGTGAAACAGCATGACACACACACTGGGAATAGAAGTGAGATGGTACATGACAGCATTTAACAAGTGGATCTCATTTATAACATAACAAGTAGACTTTGATGAGATAAATTTTTAATTGACATCAAGAGACTTTAGAAGAGCAAACTGGGAAATACAGATGAGATGGTGGGTGAATGGGTTTCAGGCAGAGGGAGTGAGTGGCATGTCCAAAATCGTTACAGCAGGAGGGAGCACGGCATTCTACAGGAGCCAAAAGAAGACCAGAGTACTAGAGGGCGCAGGATCAATTAAAGCTGGAGAAACACGCATGCTAAATACTCTAGCCTTTTTGTTCTTGAACAGTAGGAAGCCACCAAGGGGGTTTAAGTATATGTGTTGGGGAGAAGAAAGAATTTTTAAATAGATTTGAAAACACTGCTTTAGCAGTCACAATTCTTCAAGGTTGTTTTACATACTACCTCCCCCATTGTCTTTCCCCTCTAGCAGAGGCGATTTCTATCTCCTCTGAACACCACAGCCATTTTCTTCATCCCTTGTAGAATCCTCACTTACAAAAGTCTCGTACTATTGCTTACTTGTTTACTCATTTCTACAGTATTAAAATGTTGGCAGTCTGGGAATTTCTATTTCACCTTAACTCTCTGCCGTCCTAACAGTGTACTAGGGGTCCAATGTATTTGTTGTCAAATCTATGAAAAACACTAGGGGGAAAGGTACTGATTTATTCTCATCAAATGACCAAACACAGGATGAGCCAGAGCATGTCCATACTTGGCGTAATAAGTGTTGCAATGAGGATACAACACATGGCAGTGAGGTCAGTTACCTCTCAGGAGAGATCTGTTGGCTTCCCAACAGGCCCACGCAGTCAGGAGAACCTCAGGACCATCATCTCATTCCAGTTCAGCTTTGGATGTCTGGGATTTTGATTTCTGGTACATGTAAGGAAATCAGACTCTGGGGAATTGATTCATGGTAACCAAATTCAGAAACAACTGGTATTTTTTTTTAAAGGATGTTACTTTCATTTTACAGAGAACAATTATGTCTTGTGTTCAAATTATGATTTGTAAATTATAGGTGAATATAGCTATAGTTGAAAACATCTCTTGAAAAAGCAAAAAAAAAAAAAAAGAAAAAGAAAAAGCAAAGAATCAGAGCAAGATAAGTTGTCTCCCCTGGATGACCAGAGTTACCCAGCTACCCCACTAGGTATGTAGCAAGGGCCACATCATCAGATTTGTTAGCCAAGGCAAGCTTTTCCTGGTTAGTGCTAGGGACACTCTGGGAAAAATTACTTAAAAACTTTCCTTTCCTAAAAGGGGCATGATATTCTTTAGTATGATAGTCTTTTCTTCAATGTATTAAAATTTTCAAAAAGGTTATGGGTAAGCCTAACAGTGCAGTTTATGAGTAAAACACTTAAAACAATGCCCAGTAAATTATTATCTGATTCATTTAAAGTGAGTTCTTGAATATCTCTTTTCTTATTTTTTTAAGCTCTTTATTGGAATATAATTGCTTTACACTCTTGTACCAGCTTATGAGGTACACCAAAGTGAATCAGTTGTACTTATACACATGTCCCCTCCCTCCCGCGATGTCCCCCCACCCTCCCCATCCCGGCCCTCTAAAGCATCACCCAACATCGAGTTGATCTCCCTTTGTTATACAGCAACTTCCCACTAGCTATCTATTTTACAGTTGGTAGTATATATATGTCTATGCCACTCTCTCACTTCGTCCCAGCTTCCCCTTCGCCCCCCACCCCCCCAACCCCATGTCCTCCAGTCCATTCTCTGCGTCTGCATCTTTATTCTTGTTCTGTCACTGGGTTCATCAGTACCATTTTTTAAAAAATTTTTTTAGATTCCGTATATATGAGTTAGCATACAATATTTGTTTTTCTCTTGGAATATCTCTTTTCTGATCCAGTATGAACTGATGTAATAATTTATATCTGGGACTTCCTAGATGAAGCAGTGGTTAAGAATCTGCCTGCCAATGCAGGGGATACAGGTTCGATCCCTGCTCCAGGAAGATCCCACATGCCACAGGCCAACTAAGCCCATGCACCACAACTATTGAGCCTGTGCTCTAGAGCCCATGAGCCACAACTATTGAGCCTATGTGCCACAACTACTGAAACCCGAGTGCTTAGAGCCTGTGCTCTGCAACAAGAGAAGCTACTGCAATGAGGAGCCCGCGCACCACAATGAAGAGTAGCCCTGCTCACAGCAACTAGAGAAAGCCCGTGTGCAGCATCAAAGACGCAACACAGCCAATAAATAAATTAATTAACTAACTAATTTTAAAAAGTATGGCATTAACTATTAAAAAATAATAATTTATCCCTGAGAGGCAATCGTATTTCTTTACTTCCACGTTCTTAAGCATGGAGAAGGTTCCTCGCTATTCTTTATTGGAAGCAAGCTACATTTATTTTGAATAAGTATAACATCTTTACAGCAGTCATCCAAACAATATTTCCTAACGAGTGCAATAAAGCATCTCGATAGCTCAAGAGTTAATTAAGAATCCTAGGGTGCCTAAATTACTTCCCCCCAAATTAACTCAATCTTTATTAGGAAGCATCTCAGTGGGAACATAAGGCTGTGAGAGCCACAGTTTTAACCTTCAGCATTATGCAGGTTAAATTCACACACTTTATGAAATATCTGGCATTAGTAAGAGTGCCAGCATATCCGTAGGTCAATCAGAACAAGTTGGTTTATTTTGTTGTTCACTTGTCTGAGAACCTAGTAATTACACACAGATACATGTTAACATATTCCACTATGTGGTAACATACTTTTCTAAGATTATGAATTTGTCAAATTTGTTTTTTTATATATCTAGGGGCTAATTTATTAGATACGTTAGAAGTTTAGGGTTAGTAGATGCTCTCAAAGAATATTAGTCATAATATTGTTATCCTCTTTATCTTCAGTAATACATTTTGCCTTAAAGTCTGCCAAGCCTGATTCTAATACACATGCATGTTTTTTGGTCTATCTTTTGTCACCCTTGCACTTTCAACTTATCCTTATGTTTAAGATATTTTTCTTAAGAACAGCACATAGCTGTATTTTTAATGCAATCATATAATCTCATTCTCAAAGTATGATTTTCAAATTGCGGTCTGAACCCATGAGGGTCCCCAAGAACCTTTGGTGGTGGTGGATATCTTAGTCCATTTGGGCTGGTATAGGGCTGGATCATGTCATAGCTGTTTGTTTGTTTTTCAGGAACCTCCATATTGCCAGCTTTCGATAATGGCTGTACCGATAATTTACACTTCCACCAACAGTGCACAAAGATTCCCTCTTCTCCACATCTTCAACGTATGTATTACCTCATCTTTTGGATAACAGACATTCTAATAGGTGTGAGGTGATATCTCATTGTGGTTTGGATTTGCATTTCCTCAATAATGATATTGAGCATTTTTTCATGTACTTGGCCATTTGTATCTCTTTGGAAAAATGTCTATTCAGGCTCTCTGCCCATTTTTTAATCAGATTTTTGCGTCTTGCGATTGAATTGTGTGAGTTCCTTATATTTTGGATATAAATCCCTTATCAGATGTATGGTTTGCAAATATTTTCCCCCATTCTGCAGGTTGCCTTTACATTTTCTTGATTGTTTCTTTTGTAGTGCAGAAACTTTTTCACTTGATGTAGTCCCAATTGTTGATTTTTACTTTTGTTGCTTGTGCTTTAGATGTCATATCCCAAAAATCCATTGCCAATCCAGTGTCAAGCAGATTTTCCCCTATGTTTTCTTCTAGGATTTTTATAGTTTCAGTTCTTATATATAAAAGTCCTTAGTCCATTTTGAATTGATTTTTGTGAATGGCATTAAGATAGGGGTCCAATTTCATTCTTTTGCATGTGAATATCCAGCTTTTTCAACACCATTTATTGAAGTATCACCACTATCCTTTCCCCACTGAGTATTTTTGGCTGCCTTGTTAAATATTAATTGGCCCTGTATGTGTGGGATTATTTCTTGGGCTCTCAATTCTGTTCCATTGGTCTATGTGTCTGTTTTTATATTAATACCATACTGAGAAACTCTTTTTAATTATTACTAAGACATTGTTTTTGTCATTCTCATTCATTCATGAGTGTACTGTGGTTTTCCAGAGGCTAGATAGTGCGTGATATTGCATGAGGTTGAATGCAGAAGCAGATGTGTAAAACCAGCCAGACAGTAAAGTCAGACAATAAAGAGATTTGTAAAAATGCAAAAACACCTTTTAACAATTTGAAACTCTCAGATCTTACTGACAACAATAAGATCTTATTGATGACAATAATTCATTTTATCTTGACACTTGTGTGAAAATTTAACTGAGGTAGAATTCCAGATTACAGTTATATCCTCTTGATATTCTGAAGGTATTATTCCATTGTCTTCTTATTTCTTTTATTATGTTTGAGAATTAGTTGTGTTGGCTGAAATTCTTAGGGATATAATCTTGATGTTTTCTGATCTGTTGATTCTAGCTCATGGAGTAAATATTTCCTCATATGTTCTACAATTTAAATTGTGGGTTTATCTTCATTGAGACCTAATACCTGCACAGTTCAAAATGAGAGAGGAAGTCCCTCTGAGGATGTTTTGTATATGCTCCCTTCAAGTGCTTCAAGGTGACCACCAGTCTCAGACCATTTTTTTTTAATTTTGGTAAAGTATACACAACAAAATATTTATCATTTTAACCATTTGTAAATATACAGTTCAGTGACATTAAATACATTCACAGTGTTGTGTGAACCACTTTTATGCCCAAAACTTTTTCTTCATCTCCAGCATAAATTTTGTATCCATTAAACAATAACTTTCCATTTTTCCCTCCCACAACCTCAGGTAATCTCTATTTTCTGTATCTAGGAATTTGCCTATTCTAGGTACCTCATATAAGCGGAATCATACAATATTTGTCCTTCTCTGTCTGGCTTATTTCACTTAAAATAATGTTTTCAGAGTCTATGCATGTTGTAGCATATATTAAGATTTCATTCCTTTTCGTGGCTGAATAATAGTCCACTGTATGTATATACCACATTTTGTTTATCCATTCATCTGTTGATAGACACTTAAGGTTGTTTCTACCTTTCAGCTGTTTTGGATAATGCTGTTATAAAAATTGGTGTACAAATACTTAAGTCCTTGCTTTTAATTTGTTTAGATATGTACCTAGGAATGGAATTACTGGGTCATACGGTAGATCTGTGTTTAACTTTTGGAGGAACCATTAAACTGTTTACCCCAGCAGCTCCACCATTTTACATTCCCACCATAATGTATGAGGGTTCCAATTTCTCCACATCCTGGCTAACACTTGATACTTTCCACTTTATTGATTATAACCATCATAGTAGGTGTGATGTAGAGACCACTCGTGATTTAATTCGTTAGCTTGGGGTTTCCTGGACCTCACAGGTAGTTCATACTCAAAACCCAAACTTGTGTGAGGGCTGATCCTGGCTATCAAATCCTCAGGGGATCAGATTATTTCCATACAATGGCCTAAGAGCCTATGCCTATCCCAACAAGCTTCCTATCATCTCATTGTCCAAGTAAGCAGATTTTTCTAAGCCACCCATTTCACTAAAGTGCAGACCTCCAATATATAGAATATGATTGCATGTGCCCATCATCAGAAGACACTGTAGCTGGATTACCATTAAAATCCAAACTACCCCACCCACCCCGGCGCACACACACACACACACACACACACACACACACACACTTCTCCCTTAGCCCTCCTTTTTCAGGGCTCCAACAAAATCAGCTCACAGATTTTCTCCTAGGGTTCACCTACCCACAAAAGCCTGCTTCACGTGCCACCTTTATCTGTGACCCAAAAGCATTCTCCTTACTTTATTGCAATTCGGCGATGCTTTAAAATATATTTATCTTATTTTACTTTATATTTTAGTATTTTTATTGGGAGGATTTTCAGATTACTTAGTCCATCTATTGTCAAATTATCCTCCAAAATATTATGTTCAATCTTCTGGCTTTATTTTTAGAAACCAATCATACTATGTGATTGGCAAATTTAAAAATCTAGAAATAATTCTACTTATCACCTTTTAAACGTATGTTCAACATTTGATCAAAATATTTACAATCCTTCGGAGTAAAGTGCAAAAATATGTCATCATAAAAGTTTGGATTATTGACATATTGCAATATTTCTCAGAGTTAGGTAGAAGAATTTTCAAAATCAACTAATATTTTAATTATGAAAATAACTATTTCAATATCATTAGTAAAGTGTTGTATTAAACCAGATTAAACCGCTTTCATAACTGCAAGACGTATGTAACATACATGCTGAATCTCTAAGAATGCATTTCTCACATTTATCTTCCTGGAGCATTTTGTGGTACTAAATATTCAGACACATCACTTCTGGGAACTCTGACTTCGACATTTAAAATTCAAATTTCCAATTTTTCCATCAAGTTATATAAATCAGGCCGTTATCATATCTGGATCATGACATAAATGAGTCAGTAGCTTTTAGAATTAATGATGGGCTCTGATTCTTGGTAGCGACAATATTTTTACCTTAAAAAAAGCTCAACTTTTAATTCTTCATTTTTAATATTACCATAATCTCTGATACATATTTTATATATCAATAATCATAATAAAAAAGTTTTAGAATACTTATAGTCTTTGATATGTTAGATTATGGGAATATAGAAAGGAATTAGAGATCTCAATACAGAAGGGAAAACACATATTTAAGGAGTAAGTTCTCCATAGCAACAGAATCATATATATTTGTCCCACAGTGATTGTACCAAAATAACTTATCTGAAGCCCTGGACACTTTAAGTTAATGGAAAAACTGAAGAGAACATTAAAGTCTCATTACTCTAGATGGTGATTTATGAATTAGGTTTAATAGTCTAAGTATTCTCCCATCTGCTGAAAAATATATCTTTAGAGATTTAATATTAATTTTAATAATTCGGGTTTTGAAAGCAGTTTTTCATAGAACTTGTTAAAAGAATTTGTAATACTACTTTGAAAAAAACCTCTAAAGTTTCATATGATTGCAATTGCTCTGAAATATAAAAACAAAGCCATTAAAATATATGTAAATATCAAAGGAATGGAAATAACTTCATAAAAAATTTACACAGTTCGTTGTCTACTAAAGGACTGATTTTCCAGTTTGTAAATTGTGGTAATTCCTAGATTATTCTCCTGATTTTTTTTCTACTAACTAGTCATATCTCTGTTAATTAACTATATCAAAAGGTGAACAAAACTGAAAATTTTTTAAATCACAAAATATTTGAGTAGGAAAAGTCCCCAGAGAGGATCTATTGAAGCCACTTAATTTACAAATAAGGAAACTGATGCCAGTTTCTGCACTGTTTAAATTTTAATAAATTCCATTATCAAAATGACTAAAATCCCAAATAAAAGATTACTGTATTGTTCTAAAATAATTCCATATTGGCAAAACATATCACTGCCATTGGTCACATTCCTTTAAGGGAGAGCACTCACAATAAGAGTATCACAGTTTTGCTTCAGCTATTTGTTTCATTTTTATTTTAAATCTTAAAATGGTGGTAACTTACCTCTCTCTTAGAGCTATGGTGAGAACTGAATGAGAGAATGAAACCAGAGTGCCTAGCTCAGAGTCTGGGGCATAGCAGGTGGTCAAAATAAATATCGCTTTACTTCGCTCTCTGCATTGTCATTATATAATTATTCCATTATATAATTATTTTACCTTTAGTTCAAAGGTAGTAAAAAGTGTAAAACTCGATGGAAAACTATGGCCCACTTCAAATTACTTTTTCCAAGTTACTCAAGAATTCAAAATAAATTGATAAGACATAAACAAATATGAAAAATACACAAATGTCCCATCTTGCCTGTGCTTACTTGGTAGATATAAGACAGGTTATACTAAAGCTCCAGGTTTGCCATTGAAAGCTCAGTCCACTTCTCTATCTTTTTTAGTACCAGAAAGTAACCTGAGGGACACCTAGACATAAGGAAATCACCCAGATGCAGTCGACTTTCAGCAGCTCTAGTTTTAATCAGGAATTCAACACACATACATTATGGAGCAACTGCTATGTAGTGGCCACTGGGGTAGTTGTTCGTGAGTATCAAAATTAATAAGAAACTGTCCTTTTCCTCAGAAAACTAAGGAATCTATTACAGCACTTAAGCTCAGTATAGAAAACGAAATACGACAGAAAGGAATAAAGGTGGAGAACCGTTTAGGGAGATGTCTGCCTGCTTGGAAGTAGAAGGAGAACTTAGGTCTGAGCTTCGTCTTGACTAGGAATTAGCCAATTCAAGGGCTGGCAGAAAGGAGAACATTTTATCCAGGACATGCAGAGACAAGAGACAAGATGTTATGAAGTGGATGGGAAAGCGTGACAGTGCAAGCCACAGGAACATATGGGAACTTGAGGCAATTATTGTGGAGACTTGTTGATTTTCCTTTCAGTAACAATTATTTCTGATGAGAGTGACAGATATTCAGGGAAGAACCTTGCCACATATAAATTTTCTTTTTAAGAAAAGATGACTAGGTACAAATTTCAATATAAATTATTAAATAAACAAAGAACAACCTAACCTTACACCTAAAACAATTAGAAAAAGAAGAACAAAGAAACCCCAAAGTGAGCAGAAGGAAAGAAATCATAAAGATCAGAGCAGAAATAAATGAAAAAGAAAGGAACGCAGCCATAGCAAAAATTAATAAAACTAAAAGCTGGTTCTTTGAGAAGATTAACAACATTGATAAACCACTAGCCAGACTCATCAAGAAAAAAAGGGAGAAGATGCAAACCAACAGAATTAGAAATGAAAAAGGAGAAGTCACAACGGACACCTCAGAAATACAAAAGATCATCATAGAAGACTACAAGCAACTCTATGCCAATCAATTGGATAACCTGGAAGAAATGGATACATTCTTAGAAAAATACAGTCTTCCAAGATGGAACCAGGAAGAAATAGAAACCATGAACAGACCAATCACAAGTACGGAAATTGAGGCAGTGATTAAAAATCTCCAAACACACAAAAGCCCAGGACCAGATGGGTTCACGGGCGAATTCTATCAAACATTTAGAGAAGAGCTAACACCTATCCTTCTCAAACTCTTCCAAAATATTGCAGAAGGCGGAACACTCCCAAACTCATTCTACGAGGCCACCATCACTCTGATATCAAAACCAGGCAAAGATGTCACAAAAAAAGAAAATTATAGACCGATATCACTGATGAATATAGATGCAAAAATCCTCAACAAAATACTAGCTAACAGACTCCAACAGCACATTAAAAAAATCATACACCATGATCAAGTGGGGTTTATCCCTGGGATGCAAAGATTCTTCAATATACGCAAATAAATCAACGTGATACATCATATCAAAACATTGAAGGATAAAAACCATATGATCATCTCAATAGATGCAGAAAAAGCTTTTGACAATGTTCAAAATCCATTTATGATAAAAGCTCTTCAAAAAATGGGCATAGAAGGAAACTACCTCAACATAATAAAAGCCATATGTGAGAAACCCAAAGCCAACATCGTTCTCAATGGGGAAAAACTGGAAGAATTGCCTCTAAGAACAGGAACAAGACAAGAGTGTCCACTCTCACCACAATTATTCAACATAGTTTTGGAACTGTTAGCCACAGCAATCAGAGAAGACAAAGAAATAAAAGGAATCCAAATTGGAAAAGAAGAAGTCAAATTGTCACTCTTTGCAGATGACATGATATTATATATAGAAAACCCTAAAGATGCTACCAGAAAAGTGCTAGCACTGATAGATGAATTTAGTAAAGTAGCAGGATACAAAATTAATGCACAGAAATCTCTTGCATTCCTATACACGAACAACGAAAGAGCAGAAAGAGAAATTAAGGAAACTCTCCCATTTACCATTGCAACCAAAAGAATAAAATACCTAGGAATAAATCTGCCTAAGGAGGCAAAAGATCTGTATGCAGAAAACTATAAGACACTGATGAAAGAAATCAAAGACGACACAAACAGATGGAGGGACATACCATGTTCTTGGATTGGAAGAATCAATATTGTGAAAATGACTATCTTACCCAAAGCAATTTACAGATTCAACACAATCCCGATCAAATTACCAACGGCATTTCTCACAGAACTAGAACAAGAAATCTTACGATTTGTATGGAAAAACAAAAGACCCCGAATAGCCAAAGCAATCTTGAGAAGGAAAGAAGGAGTTGGTGGAATCAGGCTTCCTGACTTCAAACTATACTACAAGGCCACCATGATCAAGACAGTGTGGTACTGGCACAAAAACAGAAAGTGAGATCAACAGAACAGAATAAAGAACTCAGAGGTAAACCCAAGCATATATGGGCAGCTTATCTTTGACAAAGGAGGCACGAATATACAATGGAAAAAAGACAGCCTCTTCAATAAGTGGTGCTGGGAAAATTGGACAGCAACATGTAAAAGAATGAAATTAGAACACTTCCTAACACCAGACACAAAAATAAACTCCAAATGGATTAAAGACCTACATGGAAGGCCAGATACTATCAAACTCCTAGAGGAAAACATAGGCAGAACATTCCATGACATCCATCAAAGCAAGATCCTTTCTGACCCACCTCCTAGAATCACGGAAATAAAATCAAGAATAAACAAATGGGACCTCATAAAACTTAAAAGCTTTGGCACAGCGAAAGAAACCATAAACAAGACTAAAAGGCAACCCTCAGAATGGGAAAAAATAGTTGCCTATGAAACAACGGACAAAAGATTAACCTCCAAAATATACAAGCAGCTCATGCAGCTTAATACCAAAAAAGCAAATAACCCAATCCACAAATGGGCAGAAGACCTAAATAGACATTTCTCCAAAGAAGACAAACAGATGGCCAACAAACACATGAAAAGATGCTCAACATCACTAATCATTAGAGAAATGCAAGTCAAAGCCACAATGAGGTATCACCTCACACCAATCAGAACGGCCATCATCACAAAATCTGGAAACCACAAATGTTGGAGAGGGTGTGGAGAAAAGGGAACTCTCCTGCACTGTTGGTGGGATTGTAAGTTGGTACAACCACTATGGAAAACAATTTGGAGGTTCCTTAAAAAACTACAACTAGAACTACCATATGATCCGGTAATCCCACTCCTGAGCATATACCCAAAAACCATAATCCCAAAAGAAACATGTACCATAATGTTTATTGCAGCACTATTTACAATAGCCAGGACATGGAAGCAACCTAAATGCCCATCAACAAATGAATGGATAAAGAAGATGTGGCATATATATACAATGGAATATTACTCAGCTATAAAAAGGGATGAGATGGAGCTCTATGTAATGAGGTGGATAGACCTAGAGTCTGTCATACAGAGTGAAGTAAGTCAGAAAGAGAAAGACAAATATTGTATGCTAACTCACATATACGGAATCTAAAAATGGTACTGATGATCTCAGTGACAAGAACAAGGACGCAGGTGCAGAGAATGGACTGGAGAACTCGAGGTTTGGGAGGGGCCGGGGGGTGAAGGGGAAGCTGAGACGAAGCAAGAGAGTAGCACAGACATATATATACTACCAACTGTAAAGTAGATAGCCAGTGGGAAGCTGTTGTATAACAAAGGGAGTTCAACTCGAGGATGGAAGATGCCTTAGAGGACTGGGACAGGGAGGGTGGGGGGGACTCGAGGGAGGGTGGGGGAGGGAGTCAAGGGAGGGAGGGAATACGGGGATATGTGTATAAAAACAGATGATTGAACTTGGTATACCCCCAAAAAATAATAAATAAATAAATAAAATTAAAAAAAAAAAGAAAAGATGACTAGCTACAAATTTCAATATAAATTATTAAATAAACAAAGAAAGTGAAGTGACTGATAAGGTGGTCAGGATAGGCTTCGTAAGAGCAGGAAGGATTAAAAAATAGACATGCATGAACCCACTGAAATAAAGTAGTTGTACAGGTTTGGAGCAACTAGCAACAGACTTTTAAGTAAAGAAAAGCAAGTCTGAGGACTGACTCCACCTGACTTCAAAACTTACTATAAAGCTGCAGTGATCAAGACAGTATGATATTCATAAAAGAGTAAAAAAAATAAATCTATGAAACAGAATACAGAGCCTAGAAATACTTACACAAACATAGACAATTAATCTTTGACAAAGGCAGCAAAGGACAGTAGAACAAGGATAGTCTTTTCAACAAATGATGCTGGAATAATTGGACATCCACACGCGAAAAAAAAATGAATCTAGACACAGACTTTACACCTTCCACAAACATTAACTCAAATGGATCACACTAAAATGCAAAACCACAGAACTCCCAGAAGATAACACAGAAGAAAATCTAGGTGACAAGTATGATGATGATATTTTAAATACAACACCAAAGTACAATCCATGAAAGAAATAATTGGTAAACTGGACTTCATGACAATTAAAAACTTCTGCTCTGCAAAAGACAATGTCAAGAGAAGGGAAAGACAAGCCACAGGTTACGAGAAAATATCTGCAAAATGCCGAGACCAGCTCGGCGACTCGAGGCGAGTGACGGGTGCCGCAAGCTTGAAGAAGACACAGACACAGACTGAAGAGAAAAGTGGGACCAGGGGGCTCAAGACCTCTTGGATCAAGAGCCTTGCTGATTAATCCCACGTTGCTTTTATTGAGTTTTCGGCATAGTCTAAGGGTCTGACACTCCCAGGTTAATCCCATAAACAATCAAAGGCCTCACATGACTGGGGGCAATGATCTTTGTTTGCCTCCTGGGTCCTGATTTGAGCTGGGTGTGGAGAGCAAAGCAGCCCTGGGGGAAGGAGACCTCTCTCAGAAGGGTTAAGGGTCTGTGCCCCACCCGTGTTGGCCCCTCTGTGACTGTGCCTGTCTTAGGTTGTTCCTCCTCTGAGGAATCTTACCCGTCTTTGGCTAACCAGCCATCCTCCAGGGCCAAACACGGTGATATAAGGAAGGCTCTATGCACCACCCCTGTTGGCCCCTCTGCGGCTGTGCCTGTCTTAGGTTGTTCCTCCTCTGAGGAATCTTACCCGTCTTTGGCTAACCAGCCATCCCTCAGGACCAAACAGGGTGATATTAGTCTCCATGCCCCGCACCCTCAGCTCCTCCACTGCTCAAGCAGGACATTCTGAATCCCATCGCTCGGCCCACATACTTCAACATTTTCAATGTTTCAAAAAGGTTCCAGAATGTCTTCCCACAGCAAAAGGCATATCTGATAAAGGACTATCATTCAACATTTACAAAGAATTCTTAAAACAGCAATAAGAAAATGGAGAATCTAACTTTTAAAAATGGGCCAAAGGTCTTAACAGACACCTCACTAAAGAAGATATACACATGGCAAGTAAGCATATGAAAAGGTGTTCAATATCACATGTCATTAGGGAATTGAGATTTTTTTATAAATTATTTATTTATTTATTCTTGGCTGCATTGGGTCTTCGTTGCTGTGAGGGCTTTCTCTAGCTGTAGCAAGGGTGGGCTACTCTTTGTTGTGGTGCACAGGCTTCTTATTTCAGTGGCTTCTCTTGTTGCAGAGCACTGGCCCTAGGTGCTTCAGTACTTGCGGCACATGGGCTCAGTAGTTGTGGCTGGCGGGCTCTAGAGTGCAGGCTCAGTGGTTGTGGCACATGGGCTTAGTTGCCCCGTGGCATGTGGGATCTTCCTGGACCAGGGATCAAACCCATGTCCCTTGCATTGGCAGGCAGACTCTTAACCACTGTGCCACCAGGGAAGTCCCAGGAATTGAGAATTAAAACAATGAGATACCACCACACACCTTTTAGGATGGCCAAAATCCAAAACACTGACAACAGCAAATACTGGAGAGGATGCAAAGCAACACAAATTCATACACTACTAGTGGGAATGCAAAATGAGGCAGCCACTTTGGAAGACCGTCTGGCAGTTTCCTACAAAACTAAACATACTCATCTCACACAATCCAGGAATCACTGTTCTTGGCATGTACTCAAATGCTGACATCTATGTCCACATGAAAACCTGAACATGGAAACTTACGGGAACTTTATTTATACCTGCCAAAACTTGGACGCATTCAAGATGTCCTTTAGAAAGTGAATGGATAAATACACTGTGGTATAAACAGACAATGGAATATTATTCAGTGCTAAAAATGAGTTACCAATTCATGAAAAGACATGGAAGAAACTTAAACACATACTACTAAGTGAAATAAGCCAGTCTGAAAGGGCTGCCTACACACTGGATGATCCCTCCCAACTATCTGAATTCTGGAAAAGGCAAAACCATGAAGACATCAAAAAATCAGTCGCTGACAGTATTGCAGGGAGGCAGAACACAGAGGGTTTTTAGGGTAGTGAAAACACCCTGTATGATACTACAATGGTGGATACATATCATTATATATTCATCTAAACACACAGAATGTGTAATACCAGGAATAACCCCTCATGTGAACTATGAACTCTGGATGATAAAGATGTGTCCATGTACCTAAATAGACATTTCTCCAAATGAGATATTCGGATGGCCAACAGGCACATGAAAAGATGCTCAATATCACTAATTATTAGAGAAATGCAAATCAAAAATACAGTGAGGTAGCACCTCACAACAGTCAGAATGGCCATCATTAAAAAGTCGACAGGGCTTCCCTGGTGGCGCAGTGGTTAAGAACCCACCTGCCAATGCAGGGGACACGGGTTCAATCCCTGGTCCGGGAAGATCCTACATGCCGCAGAGCAACTGAGCCCGTGCGCCCCAACTACTGAGTCCGCACCCTGCAACTACTGAAGCCTGCCAGCCTAGAGCCTGAGCTCCGCACACCACTGGGACAAAAGGAGAATCCTAAAAGCTTCCAGAGACAAAAGACAGGTCACACACCAAGATTCAAGAATCAGAATTGCATTAGTTTCCCAACAGCAACCCTAAAAGGTAGAAGGCAATACAGCAATGCATTCAAAATCCTGAAAGAAAACTTTCTCCAATCAAGAATTTTACACCCAGGGACTTCCCTTGTGGTCCAGTGGTTTAAGACTCCGGGCTCCCAATGCAGGGGGCCTGGGTTCAATCCCTGGTCAGGGAACTTGATCCCACATGCCCCAACGAAAGATCCTGCATGCCGCAGTGAAGATCCGCGGCTGCAGCTAAGACCTGACACAGCCAAATGAATAATTTTTTTTAAAGAATTTTATACCCAACCAAAATTTAGATATGGAATGAACTTAAGAGTGGCTACGTGAGCTGCTCTGGCCATTGGAAGACGGGCAGAAGAGACACGTGTCACTTCCAAGCAGAAGCATGAGGGTCGTCTCTGGTTAGCTGCACTCTCTTCTCTTCTGGCTTGAGACTGATGATGTTCCAGGCAAAAGCTGCTCCATCCCCTGGTCCTGGGGAAAAGATGAGGCAGAGCACAGAGCTACAGACAACCCATGAGGGGCATGTAACACGTAGGAGAAATGTTTGCTGTTGGAAGCCAGTGAGGTGTTGGGGTCGTATGTTACCACACCCTAACTTAACCTTGGGTGACATAAAAGGGGGTGAGCTACAAAAGAGAAAAATAGGAGATAAAGGAAAAGGGACCCAGCAGAGGAAAAAGAAGCAAGGGCCCAGCTCAAGAGAACAAGTGGTCCGTACTGGAGCTGGAGGGCATAGGTTTCCTGGAGGGATGTTTCCTGAAGTAGATAAAATGACTAAATTACCTGAGGAACATATTAGGGTAGAGTAATATTTCTAGCAGAGACTCAGGAAAAGAAATGGGTAACAGGTGTACAGAAAATCAAGTAAATAAAGACTAAGAAAATGATTAACTCAGAGACAAAAAATGTTGAAGAAAAGTAATGTATTTATAGGACACGCGAGGGCTAGGTTGTGAAAAATACTCACGAGGAAATAATGTAAAAATAGATTAAATTAATAAAATTAAAACAACTATGTCATCAAGATGGTGACGGGGAAATGTAAAAAAAAAAAAAAAGAAAGTGAATGGATAAATACACTGTGGTATAAACAGACAATGGAATATTATTCAGTGCTAAAAATGAGTTACCAATTCATGAAAAGACATGGAAGAAACTTAAACACATACTACTAAGTGAAATAAGCCAGTCTGAAAGGGCTGCCTACACACTGGATGATCCCTCCCAACTACCTGAATTCTGGAAAAGGCAAAACCATGGAGACATCAAAAAATCAGTCGCTGACAGTATTGCAGAGAGGCAGAACACAGAGGGTTTTTAGGGTAGTGAAAACACCCTGTATGATACTACAACGGTGGATACATATCATTATATATTCATCTAAACACACAGAATGTGTAATACCAGGAATAACCCCTCATGTGAACTATGAACTCTGGATGATAAAGATGTGTCCATGTACCTAAATAGACATTTCTCCAAATGAGATATTCGGATGGCCAACAGGCACATGAAAAGATGCTCAATATCACTAATTATTAGAGAAATGCAAATCAAAAATACAGTGAGGTAGCACCTCACAACAGTCAGAATGGCCATCATTAAAAAGTCGACAGGGCTTCCCTGGTGGCGCAGTGGTTAAGAACCCACCTGCCAATGCAGGGGACACGGGTTCAATCCCTGGTCCGGGAAGATCCTACATGCCGCAGAGCAACTGAGCCCATGCGCCCCAACTACTGAGTCCGCACCCTGCAACTACTGAAGCCTGCCAGCTTAGAGCCTGAGCTCCGCAGCAAGAGAAGCCACTGCACTGAGAAGCCTGCGCACCACAACGAAGAGCAGCCCCTGCTCATCACAACTAGAGAAAGCCCGGGCCCAGCAACAAAGACCCAATGCAGCCAATAAAGAAAGGAAGGAAGGAAGGAAGGAAGGAAGGAAGGAAGGAAGGAAGGAAGGAAGGAAGGAAGGAAGGGAGAAAGAAAGAAATTTTAAAAATGGTGTTCTTCAAGGTTTAAAAAAAAGAAAAGAAAGGCTACAAATAAGAAATGCTGGAGAGGGCCTGGAGAAATGGGAACCCTCCTACACTGGTGGTAGGAATGTAAATTGGTGCAGCTATTTTAGAAAACAGCATGGAGGTTTCTTAAAAAAACTAAAAATAGAGTTGCCATGTGACCCAGCAATCCCAGTCTGGGGCCTCTATCCAGAAAAAACTGCAATTTGAAAAGATACACGCACCCCAATGTTCACAGCAGCACTATCTACAGTAGCCAAGACATGCGAGCAACCTAATGTCCAGCTACAGAGGAGCAGATAAAGATCTGCTACACGTATACAATAGAATACTTACTGGGCCGTGATAAAGAATGAAATAATGCCATTGGAAGCAACATGGATGGACCTGGAGATTATCATACTAAGTGAAATAAGTCAGGAAGAGGAAGACAAACACCATATGATGTTACTTACGTGTGGCATCTAAAATATGATACAAATGAACCTATTCACAAAACAGAGACAGACTCATAGACATAGAAAACAAATTTGTGGTTACCAAAGGGGAAAGTGGGTGGGGAAGAGATAAATTAGGAGTTTGGGATTAGCAGATACAAACTACTATATATGAAATAGATAAACAACAAGGTCTTACTGTATAACACAGGGAACCATATTCAATCTCCTGTAATAGAGTGGGAAGACAAGGGGTAGGGAAATAAAAGGAGGAAATATAAAGGCCTCCAGGAATTTTGTAAAAGTATAAAGGAAGTCATAATCCTACACTTGTTCATTGATCCTGAGTTCATAATGATATAATGTTAATTAATATTTTATTTAAATATTAATGAAGGGGGCAGAGTCAAGATGACAGCCTGGGAAGACGCAGAGATCACATCTCCCCACAAATAGATCAGTTGCCAGATGCCAGCGGGGGACCTGAGACCCAAGCAGACTGCGGGAACCCCGCAGCAACCAGGTAGGACCTGGGGCAAGTCAGGGGGAGGTCTGGAGGGACCGTTGAGGGCTAGGGAGATCAGGAAACTGCAACTGGGTTTCTCCCACCCAGGAGGCCAGGAGGCCTGCTGAGCTCCCCAGCTTGAGGGCCTGCTGGGCCCCCCAGCAGTGTCCTCCACCCTCCAAGGCCCCCGCTGGGCTGCCTGGGTCCTGGGGGTGTGCGAAGGAGGGAGGAGGGGTGAGGAGGTGGAGAGGCGGACAGGTGGGGTGGGGGCCTTGAGATTGGGGGATGGGGAGGCGAGAGGGCACTTTGCCTGCCCTCCTTGCCAGGGAGGCCGACTGGGCTCCCAGGCTTGGTCCTTTACTCTCCAGGCCCCCCTCCGGCACGAGGATCCTGGGGGGGTGGGAAGGGATCTCTCCAGGTCAGAAGAATAGGGGAGGCACCGCTGGGTATTTCTTCTGGGCGGGTCCTCCACCTTCCAAGGCTCCTCCAGGCCGTTGATCCTAGAAGTACAGGAGGGAAGCGGTGGGGGGAAAAGAAGAGCGACAGAAGAGGGGAGGGATGCTCTGGGATCAGAGGATCAGGGGAGGAGTGGAAGGCATTTCCGCTGCCCACTGGCCCAAGAAGCCTGCTGGGCTCCTGAGTCTGGTCGCTCGGTCTCTCTGGCTGAGTGGGTCGTACAAGCCTGGCAGGGAGGGAGGAGAGGAGAAGAGGAAGAGAGGCAGACAGCAGTGGGGGTAGACACTGCGGGAAATCTCCCTACCCACTTGGCACCGGGAGGCCTGTTGTGCCCCCAGGCCTGGTCTTCGGTCCTCCAGGGGCCCCTCTTGGTCTCATTGGTCCTAGGGGTGTAGAAGGAAAGCAGGGAAGAAGAGGAGAGGCAGGCAGGGGAGGGGGCCTTCTGGGATTAGAGGATCAAGGGAGGCGGAGAAGGTATTTCCCCTGCCTACTAGCTCTGGGAAGCCTGCTAGGCTCACAGACCTGGTCTTTCACACTCCAGGCCCCCTCCAGCTGCTTGGGACCGAGGAGAGTGGGGGTGGGGGAGGGGGAGAGGAAGAGAGGCAGACAGGAACCTTAGGAGACTGGGAGATCTGGGGAAGTGCCACAGGTGTTACCCTAGCCCAGTTGGCCCTGAGAAGCCTGTTGGGCATCAGAGTCTGGTCTCCTGCCTTTCAGTGCCCCCTGCAGCTGTGAGGGTCCTAGGGGAATAGAAGAGAGGGGGTGAGGAAGAAGAGAACCCAAGAGGGAGCGACCCTCCAAGATTGGAGAACTAGGGGAGGTGCCTAGCATTTCTCCCACCAACTCGGGCCCAGGGAGCCCACTGGGTACCTTGACCTGGTCCTTTGCCTGCAGGACCAGAGGCATTCCTGGGCTCCTCTGCCTCATTGGGCCTAAGCCCCATTCCCCACCACCCCCAAGGCCTTTTCGAAGTGTAGGCCCTGCCCACTGCCTAACTCCCCCCGCCCCCGCCATCCCTTGTCTAAGCCCCACCCCCACAGCCAAGGCCTTTTCTGGCTTTTTGTTTTCTTTTTTTTTTCTTTCCACCTCCTCACTTAGGCTATTGCAGTTGTTTTACCTTCCAGCTGTTGCTCCATTTTTTTTTAAATTTTTTCTAACACATCTGTTAGTTTCCTATTATCATATTTTTTTATCTTGCTATTGTTCTGCTGTTCTCCTACCTTTTTTTTTAAATTTTTTTCATTTTCCTGCTCCACATGGCTTGCGGGATCTTGATTCACAAGCCCAGGGTCAGGTCTGAGCTCCTGAGGTGGGAGCTCTGAGTCCAAAACATTGGACTAGAAGGGAAACCCAGTTTGCAGGGAATATTCATCTGAGTGAGGTCTCCCAGAGGTTCTCAACTCAACACGAAGACCCAGCTATACTCAACAGCCTACAAACTCCAGTGCTTGAAACCTCAGACCAAACACCCAGTGGGAGAGGAACACAATCCCACCCATCCAAAGTGGGGGAAAAATGAGGTGACCAAAAAATATGTCACAGATGAAGGAACAAGGTAAAAATACACAAGACCAAATAAATGAAGAGGAAATAGGAAAATTGCCTGGAAAAGAATTCAGAGTAATGATAGTAAAGATGATCCAAAATCTCGATAACAAAATAGAGAAAATACAAGAAACAGTTCATAAGGACTCAGAAGAACTAAAGAACAAACAAACAGTAATAGATAACAAAATAACCGCAATTAAAAATACTCTAGATGCTACAAACAGCAGAATAACTGAGGCAGAAGAATGAATAAGTGAGTTGGAAGATAGAAAGGGGGAAATAACTGCCACAGAGCAGGAAAAAGAAAAAAGAATAAAAAGAATGGAAGACAGTCTCCGAGACCTTGGTGACAAGTGTGGCTATACCTAGAGTAACACTTGGGTGAATTTAACCCAAAGGAGTTACAACTTAATAAAGATATGTAAGATAGCATCAAAGCATTCTGGCAAAATATTTTCTGCCACTTTTATATAGTTTGTTTTAAAATATGTTTCAGTCTCTGGAATTTTGAAAAATATTTTAATGTCTTCTATTACATAACTGTTTAAATAGCATTAGGATTAGTAATTAGTTAAACAGCATTCGTGCTTACTAGACTCTTTCCAACATTAGGGTTATAGGTTAAAATTATTGCTTTAATCACCTGAGTTAAGACATCTCTACTTTTAGCCCTTGTGACAAAGCAGCAGGAATGGAGAGGCAGCAGACAGTACACTGATTTTAGCATTAACACCTGGCTAGTCTTAACTGACAAGTTTCTCTTGTCAATCACCAGTGCTCTCACCCCATTATCTCTGTCGAGTTCTGGCCTTCCTCATTCCTAACATGATCAGCAACAGTAGCTTCCTCTCAGGGCTCTGGGCCTTCAACTTTCCTCTCCCCCAACCCACCCACTACTCTGCAGGAATCTGGGCATTTGACGCCTTTCCTTAAAGCTTTGGCAATTGTTCAACTGCCTATTGTACTTAAAGTTCAAACTCTATTAAGTAAACCAATTTTCTGTTAGGTAAATCAAGTGAGAAACGAATCTCTCCACAATTCATCTTTAACCTATTTCTTCAGCCTTATCTTTACCCATCCCTTACGCATTCCAAAATACCCTGAACTGTAATTTTTACCTCAATAGCTAAAACACAAACTGTGTGATCATACTCTCTCAGTTCTAATCCCAGTAGTACTACCTTCTAGACATGTAAACTAAAATTAAGTGCTTAATTTCTCTAAATTTCAGTTTTCCCATCTGCAAAATGGGTACCAAAGGGTTGTTAATATTAAATGACAATTACTCAATAAGGAGTAGCTAATACTAATCACAGCAAACATTTTATTCACTCTTACTTCCATGCCTTTACCCAAAGCTATTTGCCTGACATGTCCCTCCCACCTAGCATCCTTTCTCAATGAATTCCTGTCTGTCCCTGAAAGTCTGGTTCAAATGGCAACTCTCTTTGAAAGCCTTCCTCTACCATTTCACTTAGAAATTACAGCATTTTGTGCATATTGCACTATCACAACACGCATCTTCCTAGATCTGTATATACACCTTCTCCCCTACACTGTAAGACCTGCATGAAAAACAATAATATTTTTGCATCCTTGTATTATGGGTTGAATCGTGCCCCTCAAAAAAGATATATTTAAGACCTAATACTCAGTATCTCAAAATGCGGCTTGATTTGGAAGAGGGTTGTTGCACATATAATTGGTTAAGATGACATCATACAGGCGTAGGGTCGGATCCAATCCAATATGACTGGCGTCCTTAGAAGCAGGCAGCAATGTGAAGACAGAGATAGAGAAAACACCACATGAAGGTGGAGGCAGAGATTGGAGTGACACATATACAAGCCAAGGAATGCCAAGGATTGCTGGCCTTCACCAGAAGCTAAGAGGAGGCAAGGAAGGATTCTCCCTGAGGGCCTTCAGACTTGTAGCCAACACCCCGATCTCAGACTTCTTGCCTCCAGAACTGTGAGATAATAAATGTCTGTTGTTTTAAGCCACCCAATTTGTGGCACTTTGTTACGACACGCCTTAGAAACTAACACATTCCCAGCTTTAGGGAAAAAACTCCAATACATTTTTGTTGAAGAAACAAAAGGCTTTAAGAATTTCATATAGTAAATTTGGACTTACACAGAAAAATAGGAATAAGTGTAGATGGCTATAGTAGGTCATCAAAAGTTCTGGCTCTAAGAATCTATGATTCTGTGTGATTTCATATTTTAGTATCATATTTCAACTTCCTTCCCCATCTAAAAATGTAAGATGATAGATTCCTAAGACTTTGAAAACTTTACTACATTCCTCCTTGCCCTGTAACCTACACTGGCTGCTCATAAAATGAAAGTTATTATTAATCATCAAGGCAGTGGTATAAAGTTTTTCAACTGATGATTCATAAAAATGACACAATTATTCATCTTTGTATGTTAGTTGTAAACTAAGAATATTGTGTCTGAGACTCTAGAAAATTTTCCTCAAAGCATTTTTATTTACAACATATTTGCTCTTAGTGGTCTATTAATCTATTATAGTTCTATGCCGATATGTGGCCTACACCTAGAAATGTTAATTTACACAGAAATAAGAGTGTAAAGACATATAAAACTAATATTCTAGGCCAGAATCAAGGTCTACTTGCTACTTTAGAAACTGTAGCTAAGAAAGAGGGGGAAAAACCTAGAAGAACTTGGAAAGAGAAATGTAATTTCAGTCATTGTTAGAAGGGACATTCATTGTACAACTAAAAATTCCAAAGTATACAAGGAAGGCAGAATGTCATACTACTTGGTGCCTAAAATAACACATTACTATAAAGTAAAACAATTTCATTCTTAGAGCATCGAAAATCCAAGACTATGAAAGTGTGCTTTCTGAGATATCTCTGAGCCTTAACTTCAAGAATGCGCAGTGAAGGTGCTAAATCTGTCATAAAACACAAAGCTCTGCCCTCCCTAAGCCAAGCATCCAATTTTCTGACACCTACACTTACTGTTGGCTCTAAATAGACGTCTCATCTTTTACTGTTTAGGTCTATGAGCACAAGACCCCACAAAGAAGGAAGCCAGTAGAGTGACAGTCCAGTTCTATGGTTTGTGGAACTCCTATCAGTGTACAAGTTCTATTCAGTAATCCAATAATCCAACAGCCATGCATAATCATGGGTTATGTTCTATCCAGAGCCACCATTAGTTTGCCGTGGCAGCTCTGGGTAAATTAGTTTTTTCTGAAGCTGAGTTGCTTCATTGGTAAGTCAGAATAATGACATTATCTGCTTCCTTGGATTTGTTGTGCGGATTAAATGAGAGTAAGCTCAGAATGCTTAACATAGAGTCTGCCACATAGTAATCACCCAGTAAAAGTTAACTCTTACTTTCATCATCATTATTACCAGGGCAGTAATGGAACCAGGAAGCAAGTGAAGTGTAGGACCACGCCTCTTTCTCAATGGACACCCGACACTAATACTCCAGGCCAGTGACCAGCAAACTAAGCCTGTGGTCCAAGTACAGTCCAAAGCCTGTTTCTATGAATAATCATTTATTGGAACAGTCACTCCTACTCTTTTACATATAGTCTGTCTGCTTACCCCTGAAGATTGAGTAGTTGTAAAAAAAGACCATATAGCCTACAGATCCTAAAATAGTTACTATTTGGTCCTTTAAAAAATAAATTTGCAGATTCTGTACCAGGCCCTTGCTACTTCAAGTGTGGTCCTCAGCGTGTCAGAAATGTAGACACTCAGGCTCCCTAGACCTACTGAACCACAATCTGCACATTTACACAAGATCCCCACATGAGTCACGTGCACATTAAAGGTTGAGATGCGCTGGCCAAGGCCAGGGGTCAGCAAATTTTCTGCAAAGGGCCAAAGAGTAAATATTTTAACCTTTGGGGTGACGCACGTCTGTTGCACCTCTTCAACTCTGCCTTCCTAATTCAAGAGCAGCCCTAAACAACATTTAAATCAATGAGCATGGTTCTATACCAATAAAACTATTCATGGAAGCTGACATTTTAATTTCATAAACTTTTTTAATGTCACAAAATATCCTTTTAATTTTTTTCAAACATTTAAAAATGTTAAAACATTTTTTAGCTTATGGACCATACAAAAACAGGCAGCTGGCTGGATCTAGACCACCAGCCATAGTCTGCAGTCTTAGTCTAGGCTACTGGCACACCACAGCTGAGCCAATACTTCGCTCCTCCCCACTAATTCTCTGATAAATGCTTCACCAGTAAATCATTCACTAATGAAGTATTTCCCCCAGGGTATTAATTAGGAAGATTTCAGCTACAAGAAACAGAAAATCCTGGCCTAACTAGCTGAAGCTTATGAAAACTATTATTTTATATAAGAAATTCTGAGGTCAGGCAGCTTCAGCGTTGCTTCATTCAATGCCTCAAGAATATTGCGAAGGACCAAGGATCTTTCCATCATTCTATACTGCATTCTTCAAGATGTAGGCTTGTCCTTAGCCTAACTACCTTATATCATAACCAGGCAAAATAACATCTAGTAAAAATAGTGTCTTTTTTTGTGTCTCCTTTTAATTGTGACAAAAATTTTCCCAAAGTTCCCCAGGAGATTTCACTTCTTGCACTCACCAGAAATGCATCATACCTATTGCTAAAATATGAACAGTCAAGAAGAAAGGGATTATCATAAATGGATTAGGAAAGCATATGGCCATATTAAAGAGGTTAAATTATCTGAACAAAAATACTTATTAGCAAGCAGGAAGGAGGAGGGGTGCAGGAATTATTATTGAGCAGTCAAACAACACTCAGTACTGCAACTGGAATTTGTATTTAGCAAGTTGTCACTAATAAAGCATATCCCGTTCATCAGCCACAGTTAAGCGGAAGGTAGCTAATTAATTTTCAAGAAATAGATACCACTGGAAGAGTCTGACTGTGACCGTATAACACAAATATTGGCATAATACAGATCTGAAGCAGACAAAATGTAATTACAGAATGAAAGGCACATACCACAATCTGAGAACAGCTATAGCTTTTGGCAAAACCTAACCCTAACACCTTTTTACAGACCGACATTCATCATGTGATTCAGGCAGTTAGTATTTGCAACCCCACTCTGGCTCCAGCCAACTTTCTCAAGGATATGTATCAGTTCCAATTAAAATAGCTGCTAACCAATTAGAATCTGCATTTTTCTTCAGATCCCCTTTCATCCAGCTCAATCAAATGCTTGTCATTTTAATAATATTCCTTCGGTTCCTGCATTCCCCTCACATTTTTGTTGGCTCTTAATCATAACATTACACTCATCAATAGCAACCAATACTTGCTTTTGCCAGTGGGATATTAGGGAGTGGTGGGGACTGTGAAAAAAATGGAAAGCATATGCTCCACTTATGGGACCAGCTGCTTCTCTGCTTAGCTCTCTTGGCTGATGCTAGTGATTCTCAGACTCAGTATCGTGAGATCTTCCAATTTTTGAAGAGAAATCAGGAATCCAGATGTTTATGTAGTAACCTCCCAATTTGTCAGTGTTGGCAATTAATCACTGGGTTATTGATTACACAAAGATATTCATTTTGTGAAAATTCCTTAAGCTATACAAATTCCTTGATTTGTGCATTATTCTGCACTGAAGTATAATATGTACTCGAACACCAAGTTTACTTTAAAATAAGCAAAAACAAAAAACCAAAATAAAGCAAAGTTAAGTTAAAAACACTCCAATATGACCCTGAGAAAACCACAACCCAAAAAGAAACGTGTACCACAATGTTCACTGCAGTACAATTTACAATAGCCAGGACAGGGAAGCAACCTAAATCCCCATCAACAGATGAATGGATAAAGAAGATGTGGTACATATATACAAGGGAATATTACTCAGCCATAAAAAGGAATGAAATTGAGTTATTTATAGTGAGGTGGATGGATCTAGAGTCTGTCATACAGAGCAAAGTAAGCCAGAAAGAGAAAAACAAATACCGTATGCTAACTCATATGTATGGAATCTAAAAAACATGGTACTCATGAACCCAGTGACAGGGCAAGAATAAAGATGCAGATGCAGAAAACGAATTGAGGACACGGGATGGGGGCGAAGGGGAACCTGGGACGAAGTGAGAGAGTAGCATTGACATATATACGCTACCAAATGTAAAACAGATAGCTACTGGGAAGCTGCTGCATAACACAGGGAGATCAACTCGATGATGGGTGAGACAGGGAAGGGTGGGAAGGAGTCGCGGGAGGGAGGGGATATGGGGATATACGTACAAATACAGCTGATTCACTTTGTTGTACAGCAAAACCTCGCACAATAGTGTATATCAATTAAATTCCAATAAAGAGCTTAAAAAAACACTCCAATATTATCTGTAGGCTATTAGTCTGTGAATAATGGGGGAGCTGTCTCCTACAGCTTCCTTTCAGGGTGCTGCAGGTGGGAGGAAACAAGGCTTGGTCATTCAGTGGCTGATGGGTGATAAGAGGACTACAATAAGAAGAGAAGTTGGTGCATTCTCTTCCTTCTGTCTCTCACTGTCCATCCTTAGCACCTAACCAGCAGCAGAAAGTACAGAAAGCTTGGTGAGGACGCAGCACTATTTCTGAGACCCAGCTGGTGAAGGGGTAGCTATGCAGACCATTACTATTTATTTTTCCCAACTATTTCCTCAAACCAGGAAACAAAAACCTATTCTAAATATAACCTATCCTAAAACTACTCTAAGTTTTCCAAATACAACACAGAAAGCTCTCAAATTTTCTTTTGTATAATTTAAAAGTCTAAATTAGAAACTGACTGATACTTGTTAATATATATCAGGACCTGACATGTTTCAGAGACACTTATCTTACCTTCCTGTTATGTTTCACTCTGTTTCCTAAGAATATAGTTATATGTTGAGTAATTTAGCATGGAAGTATCTCTTAGTGGGCTTCACAGCACGTAGTTTTGTTGACCTACTTATTTCAAGTATTTTGGTGCTAAAAATGTGACAGTTATACCTTCTTTTTCCCAAGAATGTTTTGAAGACACATTTAAACATTTCCGCTTGTGGGAATCTGCTTACTTTCTCCACAGAACATTGAAGAAAAAAAAGTTACTACTTGAACAGAAAGATTAAAGCATTTAAATATGATCCGATATCTAGAAATAAAATAACACACTCCATAAAGAAATTGTGAGAAATCACAACAGACATATATTGTAAATGAACAACTCAGAAATGTAGTATAAGAGAACAGGAACATAAGTGATGCTACCAAAGTAAACTTATTAGAATAAGCAAAACACCACCAGATAAATTCTATTGCATTTTTTTTCACAATGAACAGAGAGAAAAATAAGATTAAAAACTGGTGGTATTAGATTTTGCCATTCTTTAAACTTAGGGGTGAATTGTAGCTTGAGAATTTTCTAAATGTTTAATGAATAATTCTTTCCCTTTAAA
Source organism: Hippopotamus amphibius kiboko (assembly GCF_030028045.1). Taxonomy (NCBI): domain Eukaryota; kingdom Metazoa; phylum Chordata; class Mammalia; order Artiodactyla; family Hippopotamidae; genus Hippopotamus; species Hippopotamus amphibius. The sequence goes on from NC_080187.1 coordinate 114,954,210, forward strand.
TCCAAAGTTTTTCCCTAATAGCTTTTCGGAGAACTATCTGATCCTTGATAGTACACGGTCTTGGCTTCTGAATGAGGCAAAGACACTTCATGAGAGATGGAGTCTTTTATGTATAAACTTGTGTGTGTATACATGTTTAAACTGTTTATGGTGGAAATGTAATCAGAATAAAGATAAAGTTACTGATGGATTCTTAAATGACATAACTGCTGCCTCAGAGTCTTGGGAAAACTATTGCTTAGAAGCTTCCAGGATTCTAAGAAATCAACCAGAAAGTCTAAGAGAAAATGTAGGAAAATGTTAATTAAAAGCGTACTAATCTAAGGTGATTTGAGTGCTTCTACAGATGTTTATGAGATTTTGTCACCTATCGTTAAGGTTCATAAAACACACCATTTACACACACAACAACCGTATGAGTCAAACTCTCTAAATTTTCAAATTACCATCTAGCTTAAACCCACCACTTACCTTGATTTCGTACATTGCTCTGGATTCTTCCTGAATGGGATAGACTAGATATTGGGAAAGCAGCTAAAGACACAGACAAGCTACTGACCTTTATCTTTTCTCTCTACAAAGCATTTAACAGCACTTCCTGTTTCAGACAGGTAAGATGTTGGTTTATGTACATTTTCATTTATATAAAGTATTGAGGCCTTGGAATCTGAAAGATCATTTTGGTCTTTCAAAAAATGAAGGGAAAGTGAGGCAAAGGCTATTTTCCATACGTGTGTACGAATCTGTTAATTTTGCTACTTTGATTTTTGGAACGGAAGGTGAGATCCTATTGGAGATCAGACCCTATCTCACCTAGCTTACTTCTGGAAGGCCCTTCCGATCCTCTAAAGCACATGGCTCCATGAACACTCCCACAGACCCTGACCACAGCAAATTCAGACTGTCCCATAATAAGATACCCTTCAGATAAACAGTGACTCTTGCAGTTTATCTGGCTTACATTCCAAAACAAAATACAGGGTAGGAAATTTTCCAAGTCTCATTCTAAGATTTATTGTCTGCTATTAACCAATATTCCACATACCTTTATTTAAATCTTTCTTCTTAGATTGGGGAAAAGCTGAAATCTCCCCATCACCAATATCAACTGTTGTCATGGAGCCACAGTGAACAGCCTCCTGTGTTCATAAAGCATCTTACAGATCCCAGCATCTTAAGCCCTCCTGGTTCTTCTGCCTCAGACTCCTCTGTCCACAGAGGTCACTGAGGAAGCAAATTCACTGACAAACATTTACTTTGTTGGTTTAAACTAAGAAGACATTTTGTGATTTATGGAGAGCATTTCACCAACACTATAAGCCAAGCATGTGGAGTTCCAGAATACAGAAAACAAAAGAATCTGTATTATTTTTATAATTCCAAATATCAACACGTGATAGAACAAACAATAACAACAAATACCTATATTGTGAAACACAAAGCAACACATACTCTCTCACTTCACACACACTTCGGAAATTATTTCCATTCGACCTAGTTCTGGTACTTTAAGCCCAATGGATGGGGAAAAAAGCACAAACACAAAGTCATCATTAAAGCAATAGGAAGAACATATCCCGACTTATTTGCTGGTAAGATTTCTAAAAGCTAAGAATGGAAAGCATAACAGGAAGTGATAATTTGTTTATAAACAGTTGGTTTATGGACCAAATGAGAGTTAGTCCATAAAAGTCCTAATTTGGTTAAATTCATTGTTAAAATATTCCCTTCTCTTACCTCGCTTACAATCACTTCTAAATTTCATTCTGCCTTAGTAACATTTATTTCCCTTTCTTTGTTCTCTGTCACAACATGGTATGTAACTGATATTGAGCTGAACCAGGATCGCAGGTGTCTAATGACCCAGGTGGTCTTCTCACTGGCTTTGTCAGGCATGGCTTCTGCTCCTTCTGCGACCCTCCCAGTTGACGAGAGTGAGCCTGTTCCTTTAATGACCCCCCATTCCTCCCTCACCAAGTCATCTTTCAAGTCCTGAAACTCCTCTGATTTCTTTATTTTTGCTCTTTTGAAGGACCTCTGAGTCCCAGGTTTTGTTGTTGTTTTGTCTGTTGTTTGTTTTTCTTTGTTTTATCCTCCTGGTCTCTGTGAATTTTCTTTGTATTTGACCACAGGAATCTGAACCACCACCACCCCGCTCCCCCGACCCCGCCATTCCCTCTTCACGAGTGACTTAAACAACCACGGAAGGAAAAGTCCTGAAAATGATCAAATTCCGATCGAGTGTGGAACCATTACAGACAGTGCTGCAGCACCCCCGTGCCTGTGGCTGTATCTGAGGGCCCTGAAAGGGAGGAGGATGCTGCAGAATGCACTGCTGTTTGCCAGAATCGAGCAGGAAGGGCCAACTGGTGCTCCGCCAGAAGTTCAGTTTTCCCTTCTATTTTCCTAAACACGTGATGGACTTCCGAGGTAAACTTACTCCTTCTAAAAATGTATGCACTTTCTATCTCAATTCATGCTTACAGCCTGAACTTTTAAAAGTCTCTTGAAAAAAAACATTCCGATCATCAAACTTACCCACCTTCCCTCCTTCTCTGGAACATTCCATCACCAAGTTTATTACAACCCTCTCTTGTTGCTCCAAAGACTCTTCCGATATCTGTAACCACCCCCCCCCCCATCCCCGCCCCGCGGCAGGCAGGGCTAGGACACTAGACTTACTTTGGTCCCAGGTGAGTGTAGCAGGGACAGTGGTTTCTGCGAGCACAAGAGCGGGTGGTGTTTGGAGGGAGCCCGCCTCGGGTAAGCAGCACAAGGAGGAGGAGGCTGAGAGCAGCGGCCTGGGTCAGGGGCGGGAGGGCTGTAAAAGCAGACAGCGCCGACGACGTTCAGACAGGCTCCATCCCGGTGGCCTCCTGCCCCCGAGCCCCTAAGTTTCTGATACTGGGAAGGAACGGTGGCCTTCCTGCTGCTGAGACCTTGTTCCCTGGCAGGCGCACCTCAGCGCCTGCTGCGCTCTCTACCCACCCGCCGCACAGGGGCGCCCGGGCTGCTGAGAGTCTCTGTTGCGCATGTGCAGGCTGCTTCCCAGAACCGGCCTGTACCAGTCAGATCCTGTCAGAACCTATTGGACCAGAGTCTGGCTCGGCACAGGTGAGCCTCATACAGGAGCTACACCCCACCCCCTAAACCCCTTCTATCCATTGACCAGCGCAGCTGGGGGGATAGCTTGAGCCGGACCCCTTCTTGCCTTACCTGGGATGTAGAGAGAGTGGAACCTTTTTATATGTATATATTTGGATGTGTGTGTGTGTGTGTGTGGAGGCCACTGCCGTAAACATCACATTTATTCACATATTCAATGGGGCCCAGCTGAGGGAACGGTTTTCGCACTACCTGTGTGCGTCCCTCCCTGCCAAGATTCTTCCTCATACCTAACGCTCAGTCCCTGTATCCAGTGGTCCACGGAAACGCAGCTAGGGACGAGGGCCCAGTAGGAATGGGAATCTCTCCTTGGGAGAACAGGAAGAAAAGGCTAGAGAACTTGGTACCCACGACGTCCCATCCCCTAGGAGAACAGAGGTCAGGAAACATTCCACGCGGTCTGGCCCAGCTGGCTGGGGGAGAGGAAGGTAATAGTGATGCCAGCAACAGCTGGGCTTGCTGCTTAGGGACAGAGGTATAGGGAGGAGGCTGGGGCAGTAACACGAGAAGAGCTTTCTCTGCAGATCCAAGAAAGGAAATTATTTTTGGAACTGGAGAGGAAAGACCCTGGGATACTTTCCTCTTTTCCCAGGTACCTAGAAGCAATACTTTTAAAATTATCGCAGTCTTCTTTCAAACAGTATTACACGAATTCAATATAATATATGAATTTTAAGAACTTCCATTTTTCTCTCTGAATTTTTGTGCCATAATTTTAAAGCAGTTTATTTCTTCAATATATCACTAATTGTTTCTTCAGACACAGTGGCTCCCATGGTAAGTTTATATGTAACTTTTTAAGAAACTGCCGAACTGTTATTTTTATCCAAAATGAGTGTGACATTTTACATTCAGCAATATATGAAGGCTCCAGTTTCTCTACGTCTCTGCCAACACTTGGAATTGTTAGCATTTTCAAGCCATTTCAATGGGTGTATCGTGGTATTTAATGATGATTTAAACTTGCATGTTCGAAATGATTAATGATATTGGGTATTTTTTCTTGAGTTTGTAGGCCATGAAGTGTCCAAATCTTTTTCTTTTCTCCATTTCTTTATTGGGACAGTCTTATTATTGAGTTATGAGAGTTCTTTATATATTTTGTGTATATGTGTGTGTATAAACCCTTTGTCAGATATATGTTCTGCAAATATATTCTCCCATTTTGCAGCTTGCCTTTTCATGAACAGTCTTTTGACAAGTGAAAGTTTTGATTTTGATGAAGTCCAGTTTATCAAATTTTTCATGTATTGCTTATGATTGTCTTATCTAAGAAATCTTTGCCAAACCCAAGATCATAAAGGTTTTCTCCTATGTTTTCCTCTAAAAGATGTATGGATTTAGCGCCTATATTTATATATATGACCTATTTTGAATTATTTGTGTGTGTGTGTATATGGTATAATGAAAGAGCTGAGATTCATTTTTTCCCATACTGATATCCAGTTATACTAGCACAGTTTCCTGAAAAAACTATCCCTTCCCTCTGATTTTTTGATACCTCTGTTGAAAATCAATTGATTATATGTGTTGATCTATTGCTGCATTATCATTTCTGTTCCGTTGATCCATGTCTGTTCTTCACCATTATTATATTGCCTTGATTGCAGTAGCTTTATAAACCTTGAAATCAGATGATATAAATCCTCCAATTTTGTTACAGTTGTCCCTAGGTATCCATAAGGAATTGGTTCCATGACCCCTGCACCCACAGATACTAAAATCCATGCGTGCTCAAGGTGCTTATATAAAATGGCATAGCATTTGCATGTAACCTTCACAGTCCTCTGGTATACTTTAAATCATATCTAGGTTAATTATAATACCTAATACAATATAATGCTATGTAAGTGGTTGTAAATGCTATGTAAGTAGTTGCTGGTGTGTGTCAAATTCGTTTGGTGGGCAGGAGGCAGGGTTTTTTTGATCCACAATTGGTTGAATCTGTGGATGTAGAACCCATGGATACAGAGGGTCAACTGTATTTTAAAAAATCATATGGAAATTCTAGATGCCTTGAATTTCCCTCAAATTATACAATAAACTTGTCAATTTCTACTTATGCTCATTTATGAAAGATGTATTTACTGGGTATAGAATTTTAAGTTGATCCTTTTTTCTGTCAGCATTTTAGAGAGATAAGTCCATTGTCTTTGGAATTGCATAATTTATGACAAGAAGTCTGCTGTTATTGTTATCTTTGTTTCTCTGGATGCAGTGTGTCTTTCCTTTCTTGATGCTTTCAAGACTCCCTCTTTAACACCTTTTCAGCAATTTGATTATAGTGAAACTGGAGAGATTTTATTTATGTTTATTTTACTTGGGCTTCATTTTGCCTTTTGAATCTGAGGGTTTATAGTTTTTTTTAATCAAATTTGTAAAACTTTTGGCCATTGTTTCTTCAAATATTTTTCTCTTCCTTTCTTTCTTTTCTGGAAATCCAATTGTAAATATGTTAAATCATTTGTTATTGTCTCACAGGTCAGTGAGAACTAACTTTATTTAGTCTCTTTTACTCTGTGCTTCGTTATGAATACTTTCTACCACTATTCAATATGTATGTTGGATTTGTGCTGTTTTAAAGTTCTTGTCTGTTAATTAATTTTACTATCTTTTTCATTTGAGATCTGCTTTATTGACTGACTTTTCTCCAAGTTATGGGTCACATTTTTCTGCTTCTTCAAATATGCGGTAATTTTGTTTGGAGGCTGGACATCATGGTTTTATGTCTTTGAGTGCTGCATTTTGTTATATCTTTTAGGGTGAATCTGGATTACCTATAGTGCTTATTTAGCCCCACTTTTAAGGTGAGGCTCTTCTTAGGTCTCTACTGAATGCATCATATATTCACGAGTTCTCTTTACTTTAGATTATGGAAACTTGAATGATTCTCAGACCTTTATGAACTCCAGAAATTTTTACAGCTTACAGCTCCCTCATAATTGTTCTGTCCTCTGATATCATTCATGTCCAGTGATATATCTGTGGATTGATATTCAGTCAAAGATTCAATGGGACACCTCTGAAGATATCTGGAGCACTTTTGTATAGCTCCTTCCCCTTAGGCAGTGTGTTCCACAAATTCTAGTTGCCTTGGCTTCCCCAAGTCATAACTTCTGTCTCCTCAATTCATTGACAACCAAGTTTTGTTTGTATCCTCCCCCCAACTTTCTGTACTTCACTGGACGTTACTTCCAGGCAGAAAGCCTGGGCAAATGTAGGGCTCACCTAACTCATTTGTTTCTCTTTCATCCAGGATTACTGTCCTGAGTTGCCTACCATCAAGTATCTTAAAATAGTTATTTACTAAAATTTGTCCAGTTTTCTAGTTGTTTTTTAATGGAGGGTAATTATATATCCTTGTTCTCTCTCAGGGGCAAATTCTGACATAACTTAGAATGGGGTTTGGTTGTAGAAAATTCTGAGATTTAGTACCTTTGAAAGAGAATTAAAACATACATTTGGCTATAAAAAAAGAAAAGGTAGCTACCTTTATTATTTAATTTCATACATCCTCTGGACTCTAATTCCTTCTAGAAGCAGAAAAAAAACAAAATAAAATTGGACAAATAAAATCAACTCAGCTTCTTTTCATTGTAAAATATTTGGGGGAAGAAATAAGTCAGTTAAGGTTAGTCACAACAGTTTTTCCCCTCTGACAGAGTCTTCTCTAAATATCTTTCCTCTACAGCTGGCTTGTGGGTCCAGGCCAACATGGTAGTATAGGGAAAGATCTTTGCTCTACATGCTGTCTTCTGCAATCTTTCCTTTCCTCCCTTATCACTGAATAGCCCACACCAGTGCCTGCTATTGTATGACCAGTCTGATCTTTGTCCATGGATTCATCTTCCATTGATGCCTCTCCATCTTATCAAGTTCCCTTATCCTAAGGTCCCTATGATGATTCTTTTCTGTTTTACTGATTGTCTCAAATCTGTGACCTTTGTGGGAGACCCAAGAGCCATCAGCAGATTTTCCTCACCCACCATTCCACAATACGCAGAATTCTTTGAGGCAGCCTTCGAACATTGCCTCAGACATTGCTCTTCTTCCCAGAGACTACATAGCACCAACACAAGGCAGAATGCATGGTTTGCTCTAGAGCTTACAGCATCTCCTCTGCCTACTCCCCAGGGCATTAGCACCCTAGTAGATGAGTGTGTCACTCATATCTATACTGTCCCACTTCTCTTTCTCTAGTTTTCAAATCCTGTTCTTAGTGAAAAGGAACTCCCCATCCTGTTATAAGGGAACTTTCCTTGCAGCATAGTCCTTGTTCTCTCCATGCTGTGGCTTCTTATAAATACAACAGGAGTTGAAGGGACCAAGCCCAGACTTTTACTTGTAAAGAGAATCTTTGGGGATTTATAAAACACTCTTGTTCTTTAACAGAGGATGACTTCATGGCTAAAGTTTTGCAGTGGATTAAAAAATGTGAGCTCGTAGACTCAAAGAGGAATAAAAGACTTCTTTGTTCTGTACCTACTCTCTGAAGCAATAAATGCCATTGATTTAACAGGTAGGGCAGCCATTAAACACCCAGGGACTAGTTAACAAAAAATAAAGAAAACACTGATTTAATACCCGAAAAAATACTATCCCTTTTACCTTCTTTATAGTAAATCTTTGCATGAGGATCAGCTTTCATCATATCCTTCTCCTCCCTTCTAGCACCCACATGGCCTAGTTGTAATGATAGTAAGAGCTAAAATGTACTGATTGCATGTGGTATGTCAGGCACTTCTCTAAGTGTTTTAATTTCACTTAATCCCCATAACAATCCTATGTGGTATGCATTATCATTACCTCTATTTTGCAGAAAGGGAAGCTGAGGCACAGAGAGGTAAAGTAACTTGCCTAAGAGCACATAGACACGATATCTTGGATAAAATCACTTAACCTTTCATTTTCAGGATTTTCATCTGTAGAATGAGGATAATAGTTGTAATAATATAAATAAGGCAGTATGTGTAGCAATTAAGCAAAAGCTTCCCAGATCCAGACTGCCTGGGTTCAGATCCTGTGTCTCTGAGTTACTAGCTGGTCCCCTTGGGTTCCTTGAGCTCTCTGTATTTTACTTGCCTCCACTATAAAGCAGGAAGGATGGTAAATGTATCTGCCTCTGAGGATTACTATGAGGTAAGTAGAGACTTGGACCAAACGTGGCACATAGCAAGTTCTCAATAAATGTTAGCTCTTTTCAAAGGCCCACCCTACCTTATCTGAAATCCTGGAGGCCAGGCAAATTTTGGAATTTGGAGACATTTTTTAGAATGGCAGTATGAAACATTACCCTAGTAGGGTCTGAGAAACACCTCTTGAGCAAACATTAAGGCTTCAATAGCAAAATGCACCAATATTTACTTTTAGTGGGATAAATGAAAACAAAGTATCCTCATGTCAGTTTAGGTTAAATTTTGCTGTAGAATCAATTATTTCAAATTTTTAGTTTTCAGGGATTTTTATTTTAGAACTTCCAATGATATATTATGGACTGTATTGTTTCATATTGTTGTGAGGATTAAATGAGGTGTTGTAAGCTAAGTTAAGCACAAGGCCTGGCGCGTAGTAAGTTCTCTGTAGGCATGCCTTTGTCATTGTTAGTATTGTTGGTATTACTATTATAGTAAATCCACAAAGTATTTACACCTAGAGCAGCATCTTCATAGTTCCTTTACAGCATTCTCCTAGACAGCCTCACAGATAACTTCCTGCAAAGTTCCTAGATTTCCTTATTCTATCCTACTTTGTGCCTGGGCATGAGGCTCATCTATCCCCTTTATCTCCGCCACCTTCCTTGGTGAACAGTCCCTTATTTGATTCCCCAGTCATCTCACTGTCTCATCAAGTTACAGTGAAGGAAAGAACACGGCCTCCTAGAAAAAGAAATAAAGAATAAAATAACGCCTGTCATTTATTGAGTATTTGCTCTGGGATCAGTGCTAAGTACATTATATAATTATTTTTTTTATTGAAGAATAGTTGACTTACAAGGTTATGTTAGTTTCAGGTGTACAGCAAAGTAATTGAGTTCTCTATATGTGTGTGTCTGTGTGTGTGTGTGTGTGTGTGTGTGTGTGTGTGTATTCTTTTCCAGATTCTTTTCCCTTATAGGTTATTACAAAATATTGAGTATGTGCTATACAGTAGGTCCTTGTTGGTTATCTGTTTTATATATGGTAGTGTATATATGTCAATCCCAAACTCCTAATTTATCCTCCCTCCCCTCCTTTCCCCTTTGGTAACTGTAAGTTTATTTTCTGTGTTTGTGGGTCTGTTTCTGTTTTGTATATAACTTTCTTTGTATTTTTTTTTAGATTATACATGTAAGTGATATCACATGATATTTGTCTTTCTCTGACTTACTTCACTTAGTGTGATAATTTCTAGGTCCATCCATGTTTGTTTTGGGGAGGGTTTTTTGGTTTCTTTTCTTAATGAATTTATTTATTTATTTATTGGCTGCATTGGGTCTTCGTTGTTGCACGTGCGCTTTCTCTAGTTGCGACGAGCGAGGGTTACTCTTTATCGTGGTGCGGGGACTCCTCATTTCAGTGGCTTCTCTTGTTGCAGAGCACAGGCTCTAGGTTCGTGAGCTTCAGTAGTTGTGGCATATGAGCTCAATAGTTGTGGCTCAGGGGCTTAGTTGCCCTGCGGCATGTGGGATCTTCTTGGAACAGGGATCAAACCCGTGTCCCCTGCATTGGCAGGTGGATTCTTAACCACTGCACCACCTAGGAAGTCCTAGGTCCATCCATGTTGCTGTTAATGACATTATTTCATTCTTTTTTATGGCTGAGTAATATTCCATTGTGTATATATACCACATCTTCTTTATCCATTTATCTGTCGATGGACGTTTAGGTTGCTTCCATGTCTTGGCTATTGTCAGTAGTGCTGCAATGAACCTTGGATGCATGTAATTTTTTGGATTATGGTTTTCTCCCGATATATGCCCAGGAGTGGAATTGCAGGATTGTATGCTATCTCTGTTTTTAGTAATTTTAAGGAAACTCCATACTGTTCTTCATAGGGGCTATGCCAATTTACAGTCCCACCAGCAGTGTAGGAGAGTTCCTTTTTCTCCACACCTTCTCCAGCATTTGTTATTTGTAGACTTTTTGATGATGGCATTCTGACTGGTGTGAGGTGATACCTCATTGTAGTTTTGATTTGCATTTCTGTAATAATTAGTGATGTTGAGCATCTTTTCATGTGCTTGTTGGCCATCTGTATGTCTTCTTTGGAGAAATGTCTATTTAGATCTTTTTCCCACTTTTTGATTGGATTATTTGTTTCTTTTGATTTTGAGCTGTATGAGCTGTTTGTATATTTTGAAGATTAATCCTTGTCAGTCGTATCATTTGCAAATATTTTCTTCCTGTCTGTAGGTTGTCTTTTCATTTTGTTTATGGTTTCCTTTGCTGTGCAAAAGCTTTTAAGTTTAATTAGGTCCCATTTATTTTTGGGTTTTATTTCCATTACCCTAGGAGACAGATCCAAAAAGCTACTGCTGCAATTTATGTCAAAGAGTGTTCTGCCTATGTTTTCCTCTAGGAGTTTTATAGCATCTAGTTTTACATTTAGATCTTTAATCCATGTTGAGTTTATTTTTGTGTATGGTGTTAGAGAATGTTCTAATTTCTTTCTTTTATATGTGGCTGTCATTTTTTCCTAGCCCCACTTATTGAAGAGACTTTTTCTCCATTGTATACTCTCACCTCCTTTGTCATAAATTAGTTGACCATAGATCCATGGTATATAATTATCTTATTTAATTTTCTCAAGTACTTTATGTTGTAGGTCTTGTCATTCCCTTTTTACAGACTGAGAAACTGAGACACGGAGAGGTGAAATGATTGCCCAAGACTTTCGAAAGAAGTCCCTGAAATTTATCATGTGCTTCCTCCTCCCTCACCTCCCATGGGAAAGAATCATAACTCATTCATGTTTTCTAAAGCACACAAACTGTTTCAAAGTATAAGAACCACTGAGATTATAGATGTTATTAAAATAGTAGGTATGATGGGTAGGATTAACGATTGTGATCAGATTCCAGATTCAAGTGAGATATATTTACAAGTCCCCCTTCTCACCTAGGTAGTGTAACATTGTTGACTCAGTGAGATGGGGATTAAAAGACATCCCCAACAACACACAAGGCTGTAGACTTTTCTTCTCAGCTCCCCTTCAGCATTTTCCCCACAACTTCCATTTTGTTCACGCCCTAAATCCTTTTTGTCTACGCTCTTCAGTCTGTCACCCTCACCAGATTAAAATCTCCTCTGAAAGCAAGGGCCATGTCTAATTCCTGTTTCTATCCGTCCCCAAACTACAGTGTTTTACACATAGTGACTTCTTGATATGCTTTTGATGAAACAGAAACTGAAGCAATACCTCAGGGGAAATCTCAGACTGGTATTTCAGTTGTGTCCTTATTTTACACATACGTCAGTCTCAAAATCAGCTACAGTCCTTACCTTCCTTTGAGTTCTGAGAAACAGAAGAATGTGCAGTTCTTGTCAAATAATTCTAAAAGAACATGTTAAACATTATAGTAAATATTTCTCCAGGCAAATATCTACTTAATTATTCCTATTCTCCAGTCTCCAAAATTATAAAATGCACTCCTCTTTTCCTCCAGTTCCTGTGTGTGGGATGTAGATGTGTAGAAATAGGCTGTGGATGGAAACCCTCAAAAATTAAGCCCATGTCAATTTAAGAATTAAAAAAAAAGAAATCCACAGACAATCCCTATCGTTTCTTTATTTCTCAGTATAAACATGCCTATATAAAAATGATACAATAAAAGCTGTTTAAATGATACGACTTCATCCGAGTCATCCATGGAACACATGCTATATAGCCATTTAATTTGAGTCTTTCTGTTCTCCAGAAAACCATCTTTGTTTCTTTTCCTTTAGTAAGGACTTATTTGCATAACAGTGTGGGCCTTTATGGAATACTGGCACTATTCTAGGATAGTGAACACTCAATGTTTCCATATTCACTCACATATCTGCTGGGATCAGCGTGTGCACATGGGGGGATTGAGGGGTGGTAGGAAGTGGGGGGCGGGAATTAGGAGACTTGTCTCATTTGTTTTTACCTAAATTACAAATCACAAATCAATGAAAATAAATACTTTTTCAAAAGATGATTTTCATGCGATTAAGAGAATGGCAGTTGTTTAGCTGGTAAACATATTAATAAATTTGTGGCGGTAACTGGAGGGAGGGTTAAGGCACTAAAAGATGGTCCCCCAAGCCTTTTGGGGGGGGCATAGCCACTATTCATATGCTACTTTACATGTTAAACCACATGCTCCCTCCACTGAAAAATGTAAAGAAAATTTGAATTTTAGGTTTATAAGCATTGAGAAATAGAAGGCATTTCTTTTCTTTCTTTTTTCTATTTTTTTCAAAGACACATCCATTGACCCTGCTGCATATGCTGGGTAATACGAGGATACCAGAGATTTCAGGGTAGAAAATGTATGCCTAGCCTTAACTTTGGCCAATAAAAGTCTTTAAATTGCATCTTATAACTGTTGTCAAGTGAGTTAATTCAAACAGCAATATTAATTTAATCATATATTATTTTAGTTTTTATGATTAAATAGTTCCAAGGAATATATTTGAGTAATTAAAAAAGCTTTTTTAACTTGAAAAATCCATTCTATGATAGTAATGTGTAGGTACTCACATTTTTCCTAACGTTCAAGTAAAATACTGAGGTTTGGATAGGGCAAATCAATTGTCTGAAGTCACTCAAAGGACAGAAGTTTTAAGGAAAAGAAGTTTCTTTTCACCTTATTAATAGTAAATCCAAATGAATTGAATAAGTTAAGAAATTTTTAAAAATGCAGTAAAGAGTTTCAGTTTCCATTTCATCTTATATGCAATAAGCATTAAAATTCTAATTTAGATATATTTTCTTTAAATTTTTTTAAATGGAGAGAGAAACATCATCTACCAGTGTTAAATAGCACATGATTATTAAGCACTTCCAATTTGTATAATCAACTTTTTAATTAAAATTTTATTACAAAGTTAATAAAAAAGAGGAGAGAACATTTTTAAAAAGTAAGGAAGATGGGTGAGACATTCTACAGTTTCTCAGTTGACAGGAACAGCACTTCCTTTTCTCATGATACCAAAAGCTCCCTGCATGGTGGACTATGTTTTTAGTAGAATGTGTCTCTCCCTGTAGCAGAGCAGTGATGTTACTTTCCCAGCAGCTGGTTGGGTCAGTCTGCCTCAGTTGACCACAGGTTATTACATTTCCAAGACTGAAGACCCTCCTTTTTTTCCCTCCAGCACTTAATGCATCATTTCTCTCTTTAGAAACTCAGGCTTCTTCCTCTGAGAAGTAATCCAGAAAGTCTGCTGAATTATGCCTCTTTCAAACTGGAGCTTGATCTATTTTTCCTTCTTTAATTCCTGGGGAGTAAATGGAAAAAATATCTTTAATTCCTGATGAAACTTTGACCTCCATTTAATAGAATGGACATTTGAAATTTTTACACTGAGAAGAATTGTTACACAGTTATTTTAGCTTTATTTCAGGAAGACTAGACTTCTGTCGGGTTGAAAATTATGGGTAGAATTGGGGAATAAAGGATTCGTTAACCAGGAATTAAGTCACTAACCTAGTTTATTTTAAATAGTATAGATTCTACAAAAGAAAAACATTCTCCACCAGCTTACACAGTAATGAATGAAATTATGTATGGTGAGGGATCATTTCTGTGGCTCACAACTCTGGAGCCAGGATGGAGAAATGAAGTGAAGGCGCTTTGCTGTCTAAATTCCACTGATAACTTTAAAGCAAAAATAACAGTAGAGTGAGCTGTGGAAATAGCAGTGGAAGAAAGTGGATGTTTCAAGAAAAATATTCACGCAATTGTTTAACATGGAACTGATCAAACAAAATAAACTTGTAAGCCATTTTCTTCTAAGGAAGAAAAAAGGATGTTTACATTCTTAATTTTTCTTTTTATCTGAGTCCAAGTATGGAGAATCTAAGAGTCTAAGGCTGGCTGGACCTCCCAATAATTCTCCTTCAGAGAAGCCTTCAGTAAGGAATTAAGAAAACCAATATTAGGGAAAGGAAGCTATTTCAGTGGGAATGTGGAAAGCTGGGGGGAAGGGGATAAGAATGTAAATCAATAAAGTCTAAAGGGGAAATATGCCCCCAAATCTAAATTCTTTCTCTTTTGCTAGCTATTTGACTAGCATCAAGTGACTCAACTCTAATAAATTTAAGGCAGTAGTTTTTATCCAGCATAAGCATCAGAATTACTCACAGCGCTTTTTCATAACGCAGTTGCCAAGATACCACCCTAGGTTTTCTCTTCTTTTCTTTTCTTTTTCAAATACTGAAGGACTCCATCTTTTCTTTTAAAAAATGTATTTATTTACTTATTTGGTTGCACCAGGTCTTAGTTGCGGCACACGAGCACCTTAGTTGTGGCATGCAAACTCTTAGTTGTGGCATGCATGTGGGATCTAGTTCTCTGACCAGAGATCGAACCTGGGCCCCCTGCGTTGGGAGCACAGAGTCTTAACCACTGCGCCACCAGTGAAGTCCCCACCCTAGGCTTTCTAAAGCAGAAACCCTGCAAGTAGGACGTGGGCAGAGATCTTTTTCAAAAAGTTTCCACCAGTTTCTCTGAAGCACACTTCAGCTTAAGAGCTACATTTCTCACGTAGTCCACATTTCCCCCAGGCCTCACCACTGTGTGTTTACAAACAAAACCACAATAACAACTCTCATGGCCCTCCACATGTAATTGAGGGTCTCATCCACCTAGTTGCATCGTCCCCAAATGCACAGCAAAGGGTTGGAGAGCACCGCCCCAAGATTTTTCTGCCTGTCATCCCTTGCTGACGTCCTGGCTAGCAGAGCCACTTGAGAGTGGTACTTAACACTGGCTTCCTACTTAGAGTGCTGACTCCTATTCTGGTTCTCGCAAAGTAAAACCCCTCAAGCCCAAACAGCCTTTGTTATCTCAGAACAAGGCTGTGTTATGCCTAGAGGTGGTGAAAGGATGCTCCTACACAGTCCAGAGGCACCAGCTCACTGAAAGACTGAGCCCTAATCACAGAATGAGAGAACTCTTCCCCTCCGCACAAACCTCACCACCATATTAAAAAGGTCTATTTATAGCAGTTTCTCTTACCAGTAAATCCATGTTCACCAAGCAAGAACAATTACAAAGCATACCAAATGGCAAAAAACAAAATTTGAAGAGATAGAACAAGCATCAGAACCAGATGTGGCGGGGATGTTGGAATTATCAGACTGGAAATTTAAAACACCTATGAGTACTGTGTTAAGGGCTATCATGAATAAAGCAGACAGCATGCAAGGACAGATGAGCAACCCTCAGAAACCAAAGCAAAGAGAACACAGATGGAACGAAACAGAGCAGAATAGCCAAGGACTTAGGACAACTACAAAAAGTGAAACATATGCATAATGGGAATACCAGAAGGAGAAAAAAGAAAGGAACAGAAGAAATGGTTGAAATAATAATGACTGGACATCCCCCTAAATTAATGTAATATGCCAAGCCACAGATCTGGGAAGCTCAGAGGACACTAAGCAGGATAAATGCCAAAAAAACAAAACAAAACAAAAATCCTACACCTTGGCATATCATTTGCAAATTACGGAAAACCATAGATGAAGAAAATATCCCTGAAAAAAGCCAGAGGGGGAGTAAAACACCTTATCTATAGAGGAACAAAGATAAGAATCACAGCCGACTTCTCAGAGGCCACTCAAGTATGAAGAGAATGGAGGAAAATATTTACAGTGTTGAGAGAAAATGATGTTCTTCCCTAACCTCTATCCTGTTTCATCACCTTGGCCCCTAAGCCACATGATAGGTGCCTCAGTGCCAGTGGAAACAGATTCATCTTGCAGCCCATGTCTTCATTAGGGTTCCAACTAACACCATGGGATCCATTAATAGAAGAGACAGCCTCCTGTCCACTCGTATCCCTTTCCATTTCTATCTCCAGACACACTCCTCTTTGAAGACACTTTCCTTCTATGTACACAACTTCGCCAAAATAGCCTCTTTGAACTTTTAG